>NC_045493.1:10506378-11224299 GCF_009650955.1 Corvus moneduloides
TGCTCCAACCCAAAGAGAACTGGATGATCTTTAAGATCTTTTCCAACCCCACCCATTCTCTGACCTCCTGCACATCTCACTCTGTTTTGGGCTGAAATGTCCTGGTTTCACTGGAAGTTTGTGTTCTGTGTCTGTCACACTGGAATTTTCACTTGTTGTTAAGGGAAAGATTTTTTTCCCTGCTGTTTCACAGGTGGTGTTTGTGGGAATGATGTCCAGCTCCACGCTCTGGGGAAACATTTCAGACCAGTATGGGAGGAAAACAGTAAGTCTGCAGCTCCTACTGGGATATATCCCAACATTTCTGCAGCGTGGACATTTCAGTGCAACTGGCACAGGCTGTCCAGAGAAGCTGTGGCTGCCCCTGGATCCCTGGAAGTGTCCAAGGCCAGGTTGGATGGGGCTTGGAGCAACCTGGGACAGTGGAAGGTGTCCCTGCCCGTGGCAGGGGGTAGAATGGGATGAACTTTAAGGTCCCTTCCAACCCAACCCATTCTAGGATTTTGTGTTCCCAAATGTCCACATGTACAAAGCAGCATTAAGCACATCCAGGACTGAGCTCCTATGAAATACAAGGCATTTGAAGCTCTGTTTTACACTTTAATTTGTGTTACAGTGATTTTTAACTCTTGCTGAACGCAGGGCCTAAAGATCAGCGTGTTGTGGACTCTCTACTACGGAATCCTCAGTGGATTTGCTCCCATTTACAGCTGGATCCTGGTGCTGAGGGGCCTGGTGGGCTTTGGGATTGGAGGAGTGCCTCAGTCGTAAGTAAATATTCACAAATCCAAACTTCCTCATTTCTATTTCTTTCTTACAAAATTCTCATGTCAAACTGAAGTCTTGTTTCTGTTCAGCGACCCCAACCCTTGGCCTTGTTGCAAGGCAGGTCATGACCTAAACACCAACATTTAGAGGCAGAGCTGAGCCCTGACTGTGATTGTAAAACCCCAGATTATTGTTCAGTCAGAGCCTGAACTTCCCCATCTCACCCTGAGCTGGAATTCCAAGCCCACCCAGCCCAAACCTGGAGCACTGGAGATGCTGGGATGGCTCAGAAGGAGAAGGCAGTGTCAGGATATTTCTCTATCCCTGTGTGGTTCCTTTCACTGAAGAGAGGGATCCATAAATTTTCCACCTGCAATAAATAACCCTGCCCATGGCTTTTAATTAGAAATGTAAAGGGAAGGGTACAGCCATTCTCTCTCTGGGTAGTCTTTTATCCTTATCAATAATTGATACTTTGCCTTCTGGAGGTGCTATTTTGGAGCAGGCAGAGCCTGACTTGGATTGATGGCTCACAGATTCCTTCCCAAAGCAAGTCAATGGCTTTTCCATTGCCACTCCCAGATAAAAAATCCAGAGCTGCAGGTACATCCCAGCCAGGGCCACTTGACTTGGCTCACTGAGGTTGTGTCTTCATGAGAGAAAAAACAGAGCCAGTTACAGATCTCCAAGTGGATCCCATCCTCCCTGAGTCTGTTTCCTGTTCTGACTAGAACAAGGATTTATTTGACAGAGGGGTAAACATGGATGAAGCAGGATGAAAAGTAGTTCCTTTCTGATATCCTTAAGCAGGCTGTGTGATTTTGGGGGTGAGTGCCTGGATCTCCATGGAATGAGTGTCATTTCCTCCTCTGGATTGGCTCCAACAATTCCATGTCCTTCTTTTGTTAGGGTCATTCAGCAGCTCCTGTTTTCTCTGCACTACAGAGGGACCTGAGCTACACTTCAAGACATGATTTGAGTTCCCTAAATCACTGCTTGAATGAGATAATGTGTGAAACTTTATACTTTCCATGAACTGAGTCCTGGGCAGCTCCTCAGAGATCAATCCACTCTTGAAGTCAGTAGGAATTTTGTCCTAAACCTCAAAGGAAGCCTGAGGAGTTCGGAGGCAGGAACAGGCTGAGTCAATGGAATGCAAACAGAGCAAAGCCAAGCCTTACCAGTTTGAAGGAGATGACAGAGCCTGGACTGGCTGCTGCCTGAATTCCCCCTCAGGAATTCCTCCTGGAGAAGCTCTGCCATCACTCCTTGGCACAGGCATGAAAAAAAGCCTCAGTGGTTGCTCTTTGAATCCCACAATAAAAGAATGCAAATTATTTTATACCAGTGACATGAAAGTATTCCCCTCTTGGAGAATTGAACCCTGGCACAAGAGACTGATGGGAATTCTCTGAGCCAGTTGTAAAGCCCTGAAGGAATTCTTTATCCAGCAAGAGTTTGTGTTGAATTCTGATGGACCACACTGAAAATAGCAGATAAAATGGTATTTTAAATGGTGCTCTGGCTCAGAGCAGGGCTATGAGAGCATAAGCATCAAGATCTGCATTTAACTGACAACTGTGGGGCCACAAAACCACACAAAAAGAACAGATTGTGTCCTCTCTTTCAGTGTTGGAGGGTTTGTTCTGGAGTGGAAGGGGAATGTGACCCAGTGTCAGAGCCTGGCTGGCTCTGGGGATAGGGAGAGCTTTGAGTTACTGCTCTGGGTTTAGCTCTTTAATTAAGAGGCAAAGGGGATTTTGAACCTCTGTCTGCTGTGGCATTTTCCTCTCTGTGCTAACCTGACATTTTCCTCTCTGTTCCCTCTTTTAGGGTAACTTTATATGCTGAATTCCTTCCAATGAAAGCCCGAGCAAAATGCATTTTATTAATAGAGGTGAGTAGCTGCATTCTGATCCTCGAGGGATAAATCCTTCTGTTGGTCACATCCCTTCCATCCTCCTGCCTGGAAATCCCCTCAGAGCTGCAGCCAGACCTTGCCTGTCCACCTTGGTGTGGAGCTGAGTCACTCCTGAGCTCTGGGACCAGCCCAGCTCCAAAAGCAGCAGAAATTTTTCTTGTCACACTCCACTCTTTGTGCTGAATTTGCCTTTTTCCAAATTAGTTTGCACCCAGGGCTGCAGAGTGAGCACAAGGTGGGAACTGGGTATCCATGATTTTGTGGTGAAACTCATCTCAGTGATGGATTTGGAGAGCTGACAGCCCCACAAATGCAGTGCTGAATTCAGCTCCACATCTTCATTCCAATGTGTCACAGTCACACAGGGCAGAATTTTGTCCTTGGAACATTTCAAGGCAGAATTGGCACCCCTGGAATTTCTCTCTCCAGCCATCCCTGCTGAGCACAGCCTGGAATGCTCCAAAGAGGAGGCCTTGGGGGCACTCCTATCCTCATTTTGTCGTTGGTTTTCCCTCTTCCAGGTGTTCTGGGCCCTTGGGACTGTGTTTGAAGTGCTCCTGGCAGTGGTGGTGATGCCCACACTCGGCTGGCGCTGGCTCCTCATCCTCTCTGCCCTTCCACTCCTGCTCTTTGCTGGCCTGTGTTTTGTAGGTATTCCTCAAGGATTCATGTGAATTCCTGCAATTCCCGCTCCTCTACCCCATTCTGTGACCCAGCTGAAGAAAATCAGGACAGTTTTGAGCTCTCTTCTGTGAAATAACTGAAATAATGACCAAAAAATGCAGTTTCAACAGGGTGCTGGGAAAAACATTCCAGGGAGAGCTGTGTTGATGTAACTGCTGGAGGACAATGGTGGGCTGGAATTTTGTGAAATCAGGCCTGGAACCCTCTCCAATTTAATGACTTTGTTTCAACTAAGCTCAGTGGAATCAGCATTTTACCAAAAGCTGTTGCTATTTCCCTAAATGCTCTTTTGATTTTGTCACTTTTAGAATCAATTTCCACTTAAAAATCCTCCCAAATCAGGGACAGAATCTGCAGAGTGCAGGTGAGATTCCAGAATAAGTTAAACCTGAGCTTCAGTGATATATTTTTTATTTTATTATTTATTAGGTGATATATTTGCCAATCACTCAGTCTCCTCATAGATAAATGTCCTTGTCAGGTGGTTTAGCACCTATAATTTCCCTTAATTTTTCAGGAATACCTCCAGTTATCCAGGTGCTCACAAGCTTGTTCTAAATTAAAAGGAGCTTAAACCCATAAATTTTGGAATGCCAGAATCTTGTTATCTGCCCTGGATGCTTTGCCATTCCTACAGGGAAGGGATCATGTCAAAAACCTGCAAAAATTCCCAACACTTCTCAAGGATAAACCCAGAGGAATGGAAGGGAAAGAGTTCTGAGGTCATGGGGAAAGTGGGGGGGTTGCAATTTTTAAAGCCTGATGAGATAATTCTTGGAATTCTTCAAGCTTAGTCCTGTAATCCTTTTGTTATGTGAGAATCTGCTGGAGTCACTGAGATTCCCCCGAGGAAAATCCCATTGCTGGTTGTGACACCCTCCTGTGTGTGTGACCTGCTTTGCTCCCTTAGTGGCTGCCAGAAAGTGCCAGGTATGATGTGTTATCTGGGAACCAGGAGAAAGCTCTGGCCACTTTGAAGAGGATAGCCACGGAAAATGGAGCTCCGATGCCCTTGGGAAAACTGGTGATTTCCAGACAGGTACGTGCAGGTCACAGTAACAGTGAAACTAGGGGTGTTTGTAAGCAAATAATCAATGTTCTGTTCAATTTTAAGGTCTCAGCTAGGCATTAAAAAAAATGAGGTTTGATCATTTCGGCCTCTTTCCCACTGAGGAAGAGGTAATTTCTCATTTGGAAGTAAAAAGCAGCTTTAAAATGGGCATTAATGTTGTTTAACCTCACTGTTATGAAAGAAAACCAAACCTTGAGGTTGCTGAAGAGCTCAGGTCAGAATTCCCGGATCTGAACTCGTGAGACAAGATGGAATTTGATACTTTAGCTGTCCCTCATCATCCAAATTCTGCTTGTTCCCAACAGGAGGACCGAGGCAAAATGAGGGACCTTTTCACCCCCCATTTCCGCTGGACCACGTTGTTGCTCTGGTTCATTTGGTAAGAGAAAACCTAAAGGTTCAGTGCCAGCACAGCTCTAAATGGGGTTTATTGAAGGGATTTTACTCAAATCCAGCAACTTCCTCCTCAGAAAAAAAACCAACCAACCAAAAAAACCCCAACCTGTATTGATTTGTAATTTATTCAACCACCCATCATTCCCAAATTGCCCTTTAATTTTCTGATTGCTGAAACAGCTTTGAGGTAGGACTTCTGATTCGTGGTGGTTTTTTTAAGTTGGACCAGCTGAAACTTCCTCTCTCATTTGCTTCCTTGCAGGTTTTCCAATGCTTTTTCTTATTATGGGTTAGTTTTATTAACTACAGAGCTCTTCCAAGCAGGAGATGTTTGCAGCAGTGAGTATTGCTCCGTCTTTTCTTTCTACATATGTCCTGTTAAAACTGCTGGAAGATCTTTTATCAGATCACCTTCTGCTGGTATTTTGGGAAAGGAATGTGGTCGAGTTTTAAGTTTATTTTAAATGTTTCCACATCTCTGCCCACTGCAGAGAGATCCTGCAGTGGTTTTGAGCCCAAAATGTAAAACAGCAAGACAACCTTCAAGGCAGACCTGTTATCTGTTCTTCTTGATTTAAAAAAAAAAGTGATTGAATCAATATAAGTTTGCAGATTTGACAGGCCTAATTAGTTCTGAGAGAGAGAAACTGCTGCTCCTGTGGAGCTCCTGGGTTCTCGAGATGGGAAAACCTGCTGAGAAAAAAGAGAATGGTGGGAAATCGACATCCTTTGTGTTGCAGAATTTTTGGGGTGGGGGGGGGAAGAAAGGTGCTTTGACTCAGTTAAGAAGAGGCTTGAACAGTTTGATTCCCCAGGGGAGGAATGATTGCATTCAGAGCACTTGTAATTAGGGAAAACTGCCTGAAAGTTGGGAAATTATAAAAGGAGGGTGGGGAGCATTGGAGCAGCCCCAGATGCCAGGGTTGAAGAGCAGTGATGAGCTCTGAGAGCTCTGACTCAGTGTTGCCTCCCCAGAGAAGGATGCAGCCCTTAAAAACCCTTGGTTTTATAAGGACATGGGGTAATTCAGTATTCCCAGAGTGTGGGAAGTGTTGGGATCCCAATTTGTGTTGGGAGAAACTGAATTATTGGAATTAATTGTGTCCTGAGCCCTGGACTGGAAAATAATTCAGACTGTACAGCTGATAAGGAGATGGAATTTTCACTGAGCTGAGACATCCTGTCACAGAAAACATTATAAATGATCAGTGTTTCCAGGTAAAATCACCAAGCATTGCTCTCCAATGCCCCTCTGACTCTGAATTCCATCCCAGCAGCACATCAAGCATTCAGAAGAGGAATAACAATTAAATCAAAGGGGCAGGATCACTTGAATTTCTATCCCTAAACGACTTTCCAGAAGTATTTTAAAGGATGGTGGGTGCAGTGAATCCATGCCAGTCCTTCCAGTGCATCCCTTCCTAAATTTCAGCAGTAAGAGTGATAGAGACACAGCAGGAAGGTAAACAGGGAAGAGTTTGCTTAAAATACATTAAATATTTGTGCTTTTTTCCCTCCAGTATCCAGCAGAAGGCAGGAAGTTAAAGCCAAGTGCAGCCTGACCTGTGAGTACCTGACAGAGGAAGATTACACTGACCTGCTCTGGACAACCCTGTCAGAATTCCCTGGTAAGGAGCGAGGAGAAGCCCCAGTTTTTCCTTGGAATGGCTCAGGGTGTGGGAATGGGCTCTGGCAGCAGCAGTGGAACTGGGATGTCTGGCCTGATGCTTCCCACAGCACTCAGAGCTCCTTGCTGTGGCTCTGGGTCCTCCCTGGCCTGGGATCACTCCATAAAAAATCAGTCATTGCTCTGGAATGGCCCCTCTGACTGTGGGTTCCTCTTCAGGAAGAGGAAAACCAACTAAATCCAAGAGGCAGAAACACTGGAATTTCTATCCATAAATGACTATCCAGAAGTATTTTCAAAGGATGATGGGTACAATGCATCCATGGAGACCTTGCTCCCTAAATCTCTGTGTCCAGCTTCAGTCCCGATCCTGTGATTTTCGGGCAATTCCAGTGAATTTCAGTGGACACTCTGGCATAGGGCAAGCAAAGTAGTGTGAAACAGCCACTGATCCCTCAGATCAGTGTTCATCTGATTGGAACAACACCACAGACAGGGATCAGGTGATTTTCACTCTTCTGGATCATAATTTCAGGGCTAAAAGCTCAGGGAGAAGCCATTTAATTAATGATAATTTGCAAGGATGACTGATAAATATGCACAGTCATTCCTAAGAGGAGTGTGCTGCCAAACAGACATTTTGGGAAGGATTCCCAGAAAAAGGAGTGTGTACCTTGGAGTGGTGCTGGGCTGAAAGGTCTGGTTTGATCCTCACACTGAGGGGGGAGTGAGAAATATTGACAGGATAGCTCTGCATGTGACACTGATGCTGGAATAATCCTCACTCCTGCTGTGCATCAGCCTTCAAAAGGATCTGGGAAAATTGCATTGGAGGGAAGACATAACAATGTGAGATTTACTGAGCTTGATCTATCTCCTATCAAAAAGCAGCTGAGAAATAATTCAGTGGCAACAGCTAAATAACAGAATAGAAACAAAATACCATGTTCTAAGGAGCCCTTCCATCCAGCAGGGAATAATGGCCAGAAGTTGAACAAAAGTTCTTCCAGTGAGCCATAAGCAGGTGTTTTAGGCATTCACATCAGTAATCCCCGGATGGGAGTGTGGATTTGTGGATCTGGGAGCATGGAGCAGGACTCAGCAGCTGGGACACAGAATTCCTGTTTCACCCAGTAGCAATCCATCCTACAGCCCTGCCTGGGGCCAGCGGAGGGTTGGAAAGAGAGACCAAAATTTCCAATCTAAACCACCCAGGCTGTGTTAAATCTGCTGCAGCCCCACTTTGCTCGATTCCCAAGGGTCTCCTGCTCTCTTCCCACAGGTGTGTTGGTGACCCTGTGGATCATCGACCGCATCGGCCGCAAGAAAACCATGGCCCTGTCCTTTCTTGTCTTCTCCTTTTGCAGCCTCCTGCTCTTTCTCTGCATTGGAAGGTGAGTCTAGCACAGGGAACAACTGGAGTATTGGATTCATCCATGTTCTCTCTTGTTTGTGGTGGGAGAACTGGGAGTGGTGGTTTGAAAAGCCGTGGGATGGTCGTGCTCAGCTGGAGAAAGATTTAAGGCTGGGGTTGGGTTTTCTCACCAGAGTTTGGGAGGGAAATAAAAGTGAATGCCAAGTGAACCCAGCAGATTGTACTGGACGTTCCCAAACTCTGCTCTCCTCTTTCTTCTCACAGAAATGTTCTTACTGTGCTGCTCTTCATTGCAAGAGCTTTTATTTCAGGAGGATTTCAGGCTGCCTATGTTTACACCCCTGAGGTAAGGGGGATGTTGTGGTGATGGGAATATTTAAGGGGAGTGAGAACAGGGTGGGACATTCATTTTGATGACCTGCTCCCAATGAACCTCACCCCAGATTGGAGTTGATCCCATTGTCACTGTCTAACAGAATGTGCTGTGGCACCACTTACTAATTTCCATTAGGAGTGGAAGGAGGAGAACTTCCCACTGGGATTGATGGGATGATGCTTTCTCCACAGGTTTATCCCACAGCCACACGTGCTTTGGGCCTGGGAACGTGCAGTGGAATGGCCAGAGTGGGAGCCCTCATAACCCCGTTCATTGCACAGGTAAATCCCTTCTCCTCTGAGATTGGAGGCACAGGAAGCTTGGACTTGATGATCTTGAAAGTCTTTTCCAGCTTTAACAATTCCATGATTCTGTGAAGGTGATGGAGAACCTGCTTTTCTTCCACTATCCCAGGTTGCTCCAAGCCCCATCCAAACACTTCCAGGGATGGGGCAGCCACAGCTTCTTTGGGCAGCCTGTGCCAGTGCCTCCCACTTCCTAAAATCCAGTCTAATCCTGTCCTCTGAGAGTTTAAAACCACTGTTCCTTGGCCTGGCACTATCTATAAAATGTCCCTCTCCCTCCTTGCCAGAAGCTTCAAGTTAAACTCTTTCCCCAGTTCTACAATTAAAATTTCTGTTGTTCCATCAGTGTCTGTATTTCCATGCTGAGGTGCTGTTTTGCATTCCCTGCCTTTTTCCTGCAGGTGATGTTGGAATCCTCAGTCTATCTGACTCTGGTGGTTTACAGTGGCTGCTGCCTGCTGGCTGCCCTGGCCTCCTGCTTCCTGCCCATCGAGACCAAGGGCCGTGGCCTCCAGGAGTCCAGCCACAAGGAATGGGGCCAGGAGATGGTGGGCAGAGGATCTCATTCCCCAGGGGAGTCACAGGAATGAGGGGACGTGGAAACCTGCTGGAAGAATGAAGGATAGGAGCAAAATGTCTCACAAAACCTCCGAGCCTGAAGCATGGAAAGCTGACCACCATCACTGCCAACGTCACGTGTCAAACTGCAGGAGTTTGGGGTTGAACCTCAGCAAATTGTGTTTCTGCTGCTCTTTGCTCACACTCATAAAAACTTTCTGGACGGAGAGGCCTTTGATCCAAATATCCTTGGAAGTTTAGCAGGAGGGGTTTCTCTTCAGTCTGTCGTGCTTGCATGGTCAGCTCTTCAGCTTAAAATGTCCCGTGCCAAGCAAATGCCAAGTGACTGCAGCCCAGCATCAGCTGTCATTAAAACACTGAGCTCTTGATGCCTAAAACCAAGAGGTTCATACTTAGTGTGGCCCTGGCCTGGCACAGGGTGGATTCCATACCCTACACTATGGATTGAATGCCTGCCTTGCACTTTTAGCCATCAAAACCACCACCAAAATGTGGTTCTGGCAAACCGACCCGGGCTTTCCAGTTGGGTTCTGTTCCTGGAGAATTAATAGGAGTGGATTGCTTGGGAAGTAATTCCTGCCTGTTTCTCCCATCCCAGGTGGGTAGTTGGAGCAGGGAGGGTGGTGTTTGCTGCAGAGCTGGGACCTTGTAGCAGAAATGTAAATCACAGAGTCATTAAGGTTGGAAAAGACCTCCAAGCTTATCAAGTCCAGTATATAAATCCTCGTGGTTTGGAGCAGAATTGGACTTCTCTGGCACTGCCAGGGACTTTGAGCTCTCTGCCTGTTGTTGGAGTGGGGAGGTTCTCGCTCCTGTGGTTCTCTGCATGGATCCAGGTGTGTCCCTGCTCCGTTTCCTGGGCACATCCTCACGGTGGGGTGGCCCCAACCGGAGTCGGAAGCGCTGCCTTTGGGATGGAGCCACTCCCTGACAGCTGGGCAGGACTTTTCCTGCCCATTGTACATTGACTGGTGACAAAGGAATGTAGCTGGAATAAATGAACAAAACCATGGGAAGAGCCCATCTGCAGTGACCTTGGATGAGGAACAGCCCTGCTTCAGGTGTGGCTCCTCAAGGGATGATCCCGCTCTTGTCAGGGAATGTAACAGAGCTCAGGTGAGGACAAGCTCGTCTGGTGTGCCACAAACCTGTCCCTGGGCACAGGGCAGGTGGCAGAGTCTGTGGGAATGCGGAAGGATCTGAGACGTGCCTCATCCAGGTCTCAGTGTATTTTCAGGATGGACTCTGTGAGGCTGTGGAAGCAATGGGGGTTTGTGGTCTGTCTGAGCAGGTTTCTCACCTGAACACAGGTAAATGTGCAACACATTTTTACAGCCGAATATTTTAAGTATCCTGGGAAGCAGGTCCCATTCCCGGGGTCAGGAATAGGTGTCCAAGTCCATGCTTGGTGCAGTACAAGTGAGCACTGTGGGGCTCGGCTGTCACTGAGGGTCACAGCTCTGAGGTCACTGCAGTGCTCCACCACGTTCCAGGCTGCTCGTTTGGAGACTGAGGGGAAAACAGGAGTGGATAATTCCTTAAAGAAAGCCAGGAAACTCAGGCTGATGGAAAAGGCCAAAGAGGTTGTTGATAATTGTGTGTGGGAGGTGGGTGTTCTGCTGAGAACAGAGTTTGCCAAGGCACCGAGTGTCCATCCAGTCCCACTGGAGGATGGTGACTCAGTGAAGGATTCCAGGAATGGTTGGTGGAAACAGGCAAACTTGGCTTTTCCCAGAGAGACAAAAATGAATTCAGCTCCCAAGGGATCCCTGGGATCCCCGGGCTCAGCTGTGGGTGATGGCACAGAACCCTCCGTCCGTTCCAGCTGGGTTGGTTCCCTTTGTGTCCCCTGTCCCTGGGTCCTCGCTCTCCAGCAGGCTCAAGCTCCAGTTGATCCCAGTAAACGGACAGGGCTCTCGTGGCACTGACAGCAACCACAACTCATTTGTTCACCTCCTTCTGCCAGGCTGAGTTGGGTCATTCTCCCTGTGTGCCTGGGGCAGCCTGGAGCAGAGCCAGAGGGACTTGTTTTCATGGAATATCAGAATCCCAAAGTGATTTGGGTTGGGAGGGACCTTAAAGCTCATCCAGTCCCACCCCTTGCCGTGGGCAGGGACACTTTCCACTGGATTAGGTTGCTCCAAACCCCATCCAAACATGACCTAAGGGAACACTTCCAGGGATGGGGAACCTCTCTGCTTTCCCTTGGACTGGCCTCTGATGTGCTGGATATGGGACACAGCAGTGAGGAAGCAGATCCTGGATGGGTTTAATCAGGTATTATCCCACATGTGGCCAGTGAGCTGGAAAACCTGCTGGGCTGGGATGTCCTGGAGCTGGGATCTACTGGAGCTGGGTTTGCCTTTGCATAGTCAGGCTGTTCACCCCTCAGTGACAGCTCTGCCATTCCATCCTCTTCCTCCTGCTGATGGAGGCCCTCGAGGCCATTCCAGTCCCCCAGGTGCTCCCCTCCCTCCTTCCTTGGGCTTGCCATGAGCTGTGTTTGCATCCCAAAACTCTGGAATTGAGCCTGAGTAGAGGTGACGGAGAATCCAAAGTGCAGCACAGGCTTGGCCTGAAGGAACCCACCCCACAGCCCAGTTTGTTACTCAATGCCTTGAGTTAAAATTCTGCTTTCCCAGGGTTAATGTTCACATCTCACTTCACTTTTTTAGGTGAATGTTCAGCAGTTTTAAAGAATTGCATTCAACAGCCCTTAGAGAGTTTTAGGTGAAGTTTATCTGTTCGTGCACACCTGGATCTGGATCCTACAGATAAGCCACTTCCCAGGTAAAGATTTATAGGGAATGCAACGTTTTCCTTGCTGTTGAATAGATCAGTTTTAACCTGTGACGTTTACAGTGTTAACCAAAAAATGGAAGGCATTTTTTGCTTTTCACTTTTTATGAATTCTGCACTAAAAAACCTTTTGAATGATAGAAATACCAAGATTGGTGCTGCTGGGTCTTTGATTTTTGTCAAAGCTTGATCCAAAACTCACTGAAATCTGGGAAAATCCCCTGTGGATATCCATGGGCTTTGGATCAGCTGAATGAAAGAGAGAGGTAGGAGCCCACCACAGCTGATCCCACCTGGCTGAATTTGGCAGGAGCCCGTTGGGCACTGGAGAAACAGAGCTGGAATTCAGGATTTGCAGGAATTTGCATATAATTAGTAAGAGAATTAGCTTGTTCACTGGGAACACTGGGGTTGACACACAGCAGTTAGAAATCACCACCAATAGGTTTTATCAGTAGGGCAGCACCGTTTAGGTGCAAAATCAACTTCCAAAGAATCCTTTTCCACACTATTTTTCACTGGTGAAGGAATTACTGCAACTGCTTCATTTCAAACTGGGAAGTGAGGTCCTTTGGAATTCAAACAGAATTGTGGGACTCAGATTTGCCAAGTGGCCCAAGATATCAACGTGCCAAGCTGGCGTGGGAACGTCATTCCCCAAGTGTGCTTGGATGGAATGATTGGTTATTCCCAAATACTTGCCCAGAGAGCAGTGAATGTTTCCATGTCTGAATGTACAGTTTCTAAGCTGGATTTACATTTTAATGTTGAAAAACTTGGTGTATCTTGAGCTTGTTGTAAAATACTCCTCTGGTTCCTGTTCCCGACACGGCATTGGAGAGTTGAAGTCCACATTAGATATTTTATGTTAAACAAATAAATAGTTTTTTCAGGAAATGAGTTTTTGGCTCCTCTGGGCGATGTTTAGGAGGGGTTATAACTTTGCAATTTTTTTGTCTTGGTGTTCAGAGGTTTGAGATCCAGTTTGGGCTCAGCACTCTGCAGGTCTGACTCATTTTCTGTCTGTTTTGTGTATTTAGATGTAAAGAAAAGTCACAGGATTCCTGTTCCCATTGTAAGTAACCTCACTGCAGTTAAATATTGTGGATGCTCCATGCCTGGAAGTGTTCCAGGCCAGGTTGGACAGAGCTTGGAGCAACCTGGGATAGTGGAAGGTGTCCCTGCCCATGGCAGGGGGTGGAACTGGATGAGCTTCAAGGTCCATTCCCACCCAAACCATTCTAAGGTTCTATGACTTTTTAAATTCTCTTAAATCTTTAATTGATTTTCATATTTAATTCTGTTTGGACACGAAGCCCCAGCCAGTTTGGGCTCTTCCCTGGGTGTGTTGGCATCAGGTGGCTCCACATGTGTCTGGACTTCGGGGCAGGGAGGCTTCCTTCTACTAATTTACATTTTAATATAAACCTTTCATTTCCCTATCATTTTTCTAAACCATAATTAAGTGCCCAACCCTGTTTTCCTCTGCCCTGTCACTGATGTTCTTATTTTGATGTCCAATAATTTACAGGCAGGGGGTGGTTCAAGGATGAGTCAAAATGACTAACGAGCTGCAAATCCTTCTCATGCTAATGCAGGGTGTTCTCATCCCAGAGTGCATCCAGCTTCCTTCTCCCAGCCTGGGATGCAGAGCCTTGTTCCTGGGAATGGAAATACTTGGGAACTAGAAGGGTTTGTGTGGCTGAAGCAATGCTGGGGGGAATATTCCTTCTTCCGTGGTTACTTTTTGGCACCCTCAGGCATTTCTAAAGCTCATTCTCATGATCATGGAATATCCTGAGCTGGAAGGGACCCACAGGGATCATCCAGTCCAACTCTTGGCCCTGTACAGACACCCCAACAATCCCACTCTGTGCCTGAGACTGTTGTCCAAAAGCTCCTGGAGTGAGCTGCTGTTTGCTCACTTCCCTGGTACTTGATGTGCTTCCAGCTTTGTTCTGGGTCACAGGAGATCCTTGTGGAGAACTGGGAGTTCCTAAAATGTGCTGACACTGGACATGGGAGGTGGTGTTTTGTGTGCATCAAAGGTCTTGCAGGAATTGCCCAGACCCCCTTCCCTGACCTCTCCCTGGCCTCAGGAGTGAACTTCAATCCCTCGGTGGGGAGTTTGCCTTGGGAAACTGAGGCTGCCCCATTCCTGGAAGTGTCCAAGGCCAGGTTGGACAGGGTTTGGAGCACCCTGGGATAGTGGAAGGTGTCCCTGCCCATGGCAGGGGGTGGGACTGGATGAGCTTTAAGGTCCCTTCCCACTCAAATCCATGATTCTGTGATTTCTGTGAGTTCTTAATGCTCTGGGCACTGTCAGCAACCACAGACCTTCACACGATGATATTCCACGTTCCCTGGTCTGCTCAGAATCTGGGGTGATGACTCCTACTCCTCCAGGATGAAATATTTAGGAAAAATGTGTGTGGAGACGTGGAATGATGATCTGCTGGGACTTTTCTATGGAATCAGCATTTGAGGCCCTTCCTGTGCCATCACTAAGAGGAAGAAGCATCACGCACCAGAGATTTGAATATTCCCTTTATTGGTCACACCGATGAAATTGCGGCCTTTAGAAAACAAACAGAATTAACCTGCAAATAAAATTACAAATCTGCTCATTCCTGTGTGCCAAGGGGCCGTGGGAGATCACAGGGCAGTGGCTCCTGTAGGCTCTGAGATCACAACAATCAGCTGCTTGGTGCCAGGTGTGCGATGATTTCCTACATCCCTGCTTGTCCAGCGGAATTTTCCCAAAATCACCTACGTGGGGCTGGCTTTACAGCGGAGAACATGCTCCTGGAATGTCTCCTATTTGGAACAAGTGAAACCAAGGGGATCCAGTTCCCCTCAATGGCTTCTCCTGAGGTGGGATCACAGATTCAGCATTAATCAGTGGGGAATTTTCTCCAGCCCTTGTTTTCCTTTTCCAAACCCTTCTTCTGATCTTACCCACTGACTGCAACATCTCAGGTGAGCTACCAGGGAAGTTGGGAATTCTTTGGACAGATTGGGCATGGCAGTGGCTCCCAGTTTCCCCTGTCCAGCTCCCAATTTCCCCAAGCACAGCACAGAGATCACTCGGGCATCCCCCATTCCTGAGGTGCGGCTGCAGCACAGCCCAGGCTGCTGAGCTATTCCTGGCACATGAAGTCATGGGGAGAGAGGAGCTGCATCACGGATGAGTAAGGAACACTTGGCTTATCCACACAGGAGAGCGAGCCAGGCACTGTGCTGGGCTCAGAACAGCCTTTGGATTGAGGCTTCCCGACCATCCCTGTCTGGGATGCTTTGTAGAGCAGGGAAGGCACATGGCATGGGAAAATCAGCCAGGCTGCATCTTCAGAACAGTGCCCCAACAGCATCCCTGAACACCCCAAAAAGCCCTGCTCCTCCTCTGGGATGCACAGCCCTTCCCCAGCCAGACCCTCTCTCTGAGCTGTGTCCCACGGCTGGGAGAAATGGAAAGCTGAGGAGCCCGTGGGAGTTTTAGGGACAAGAAGAGCTATTTTCTTATGCTCTCTGCTATATATAGAGTCTGGCAAGTTCCACGGGGTTGGAACAAGTTGCTTTTGTTGCTAAAAAAGTCGTTTGGAAAGGCCATTTTAGGCAAGTGCTGCTGTCTGGGGCCAGCTACACTAACCAGGTGCTGCGGCCCGAGCTTTGTCCTGGCAGGAATGTGAGGAAAACTGGTGTAACCCAGGCACGTGCTCCCAGAGCTGCTGCTACTCCCCTGGGAGCCTCAGAGCTTCTTCCTACTAAGGAGCTTTTGCCTCCTGGAGGGGAGCCTGTAAATCTAATTACACACTGGGTGTTGGAGCAGCCAGCAGAGACCTCAGGTGTCCCCAGCTCCGTTTCAGATCCCGTCCCTTGGTGCAGATGAACTGCAGGAGTGTCCAGGGTTCAGCTGAACCCTGCCTGCCCTTTGCAGCCTGATCCCAGACAGCACTTGGTGCACTTTGCCATGGATAATTAGTGCATATTTGAAAGCCCTTCCTCCAGGCAGGCTGTGGAGGGAGCGGAGCCATCTGGAGAATGGCGGCAACCTGGAAATGAGATGCTGTGAGCCAGAGCTGGAGCAGGGTGGAGCAGCCCGTGTGTGTATCCCTGTGTTGATCCCATCATTCTGCTGTGATTCCTGAGCTACTCTTGTCACATATTCCAGAGGAGCAGGTGCTCACAAGCGGGGCCCTGGAGGGCTGGCCCGCTGCTTCCTCTCCTGCAGGATGCTCCCAAAGAGCCGCGCTGCTGCCATGGCACAGCCCCAGTGGATGGTGATCCCGAACCCGCCGTGGCCGTAGTTGTGAATCACCTGGGGGAGAACCACAGAATCCCAGGATGGGTTGGGGGGAACCTCAAAGCCCATCTTGTCCCACCTCCTGCCACGGGCAGGGCCATCTCCTGCTTGCCCAGGTTGCTCCAAGCCCTGTCCAACCGATTCCTGAGCACTTCCAGGGATGGGGCAGTCACATCAATAATTTGTTTCAGAATCTCTGATGTTTATCCCTGGGCTCAAAGACTCCCTTGCTGTTGGTGGGGAGATGGAGCGAGGGACAATCACGGGACAGCGAGGGCTTGTTTATCACTGCCCCGGGCACAATTAACACAGTCATTAATTACACTCAACCCCCGGGGCTGTGCAGGTACCTCTGCCTGGAGATTCCCGAGGCGGATGCTCTCCCGCTCCAGGCGGACCGTGGGCCGTGCTGGTCTCAGGCCGCTCCACTCCTCCACGATCTTTGCCTTCTGCAAGCAAAAGCACATCAGCGCTGCACAGCATTCCTTGGAATCCCACCAGCCAAACCCCACAGCACCAGGTGAGCCCTGAGATGAGTGGGGACAAGGGGTTCCCCATCCTGCAGCAGCTCCAGGCAGAACAATTTGGGATCACAGTGCTGAGACAAAAGCGCCACGCCACCTTTCCTGCTAATCCAGGGAATAACAGCAGCACTGGGAGTGGACACAAACCAGTCTCACCCCACACAGCCCTTCTCTAGAGGTGTGGGGACACCACAACCAAAGGGCTGGAACCTCCCAAAGCTCTGCTTCTACTTTTTAGCAGCTACATGAGTGACTATTATCCCTACAAACCTTGTCTCAGTGCCAGCCCCAGCCAGGTGGAAGAGCCCCAGGTGTCTGTGATGGACACACGGGAACCCCGACTCATGGAAACATCAAGGTCCTGTGGTTTGTCCCAGCGCCCATTCCCACAGCCCGAGCCTCTCAGCTGCCCATGCCCCATGCTGGCAGTCGGATTACCCACCTGGAGAGTCGGGAGCAGCCGGCAGCAGCTGTCCCAGATGGATTTGTGATCCTTGGCGCTGTTCTCCTCGCTCCAGTTGCCGTGCTGGTAAATCCCTCCCAGGACCGTGAACTCGCTCCTGCACCGGGAGCCAAAGGAGACACACGGTGGTGACTTGTCCCCAGCTGTCCCCTGGGGGCCACCACATGGAGGGACACTGTGTGAGCGTGGTGTTGGATCCTGCTGCACCCTGAGCCTGCAAAATATCCCTGTGGGAGAAACTCCCACACGGAGCAGGCGGAGAGCAGTGCCTGCACGTCTGCTCGTGAGCAAGCCACTCATTAAATCCTGTCAGCCCTTCCTTGTCTGGGCAAAGCAGACAGATCATTCCATCCTTATCAAACAGGTCTGCTCCTGCCTGGCTCAGGAAGAGCTGGAAGGAATGGGATGGCTCCGGAGGGGAGCACAGAACAGATTGGTGCTGCTGCTGCCTCAAACTCCTGTGGATTAACAGAGGACAAGAGGCAGGTTAAGGCTGAGGGGGGCCTGGAGGGGTCTGGACTGGCTGGACCCTTCCAAAACCTTGCTTGATTGTTGGGAAGCACAAAAGCAAAAGGAGGGACCCTCCAGGGCTGAGCTCTCCAGCAGGGAAGGGGTGTCCTCCATGTGAGCACTGGATCCAGCTCTTCCTTTGGGATCAGCCTGGTGCCCAGCTCTGACAGCTCGAGCTAAAACAAGCACAGGCAGAGGAATTCATCCGTGGCTGGGACTGTGACCGGGAATCACTCAGAATAGGGGCTGTGAGCCTGCAAAGCTCCTGTTTACATCCTGGCTTATTGCCTAAGCCTGAAATATTAGGACAATAGCAAGTGCCAGAGATGCAGCATTCAAATTCCAGCTTAAAGACCCCCTCTCCATTGCCAGAGCAGGGTGGCTGCAGGCCCTCAGGAGGAAGCAGAGCTGGGATGAAGAGCAGATGGATTTATTTATCCCACAGCAGGGCCAGGAGTTGGACTCGATCCTTATGGTCCCTTCCAGCTCAGGATATTCCATGGTTCTATGATAAACCCAACAGGATGCCCCCAGGCTCACCAGCAGCTCAGGGGACAGTGAGGGGAAGGCTGAGCTTTCCCAGGGTGGTTTTGTTAAAGTAAAAGAATTCCTGCCCTGTTTTTATGGGAACATGGATCAGCAGTGCCTTTCCCCACCCTGAGCTGCTGCAGCACAGTTTGGTCCACACCATTGATAATAACAATGGCTATAAATGTGAAAATAAAAGATCTCCCCCAAAACATCCACTCCACTGTCAGTGTTTGGTTGTCTGGGGACTTGGCCAGGACTGAGTTTGCTTTGGTGGGATTTGGTCCTTGGAAAAGGACAGGACATGGAAGCCCCAGGGTGCAGGATGCTCTCTGTACTGACCAGGAGCTCCCTCACTTTGCTGCCCACATCCTTCTGCTCTCCTCCCACACAGCCAAGGAAAGCACCAGGGATGAAGCCAGGCCTGGCAGGCAGCAGCAGGAGCCTGTCCCAGCCAGGGCTTTGGGGACACTGACAGAGGAATGTCACCAGCGGCAGCCAGCCCTGCCTCGGCCTCTGTCACCTACCCTGGGATGATGTAGGGCGAGTTGTAGATCCCGGATTTCAAGTTGTGAGTGATGATGAAATGCTTCACCCATGGGGCCAGGACCTGGGAGGTAAAGGGGAGGAAGTCAGAGCTGGAGAGTGGGTGCCAGGCTTAGGGGGCAGTGGGAGGGACACGGGGGTCCGGATGTGGGACCCTCCCTGAGCTCTGTGTTCCCTGTGCTCTCTTCTCTAGGAAGAGAAGAAGACAGGAGTGCAGGTAGAGAGCAGCTTCCTACTCGCCTGAATCTGTGTTTCCCCAAATAATCATCCTCTTGTCCCAAAGATTTTATGTCTTTTTATTGCCAGCATTGTGCCTCTGACCTCCCCCAGTCCTCACCCTATGGAGAAACAGTCTGGAGACTGAGGGTGTTCCCACAGCTGAACCGGGAATGGGATCCTGGTTGGTTTCACATGAGCAGTGTTTGCTGGGAATCAGGACCTGATCCCAGTGTGAGTGCAGCCACAAGCCCATGGTTTTTCCCACTCCTCATGGTAACAGATGGGTTTTTGGAAAGCCCCCAGGCCTGCCCCAGCTCACCTTGATGATCTGGCCCCGGCCGGGCTGCAGCTCCGGGTCGGGCTGCAGGTCCCCCGCACGCATCCCGCTGCAGTTCAGCACCACATCCACACCCTGGGAAAACAGCTGAGGAGAGAGGGACACGGCTGGGAGCAGCACGTGGGGATGCTGCCACAGAGGCACAACATTCCTGCTTCCAAATCAGCCAAGTGCTCTTTCCAACCGTCAGGAAATGGATAAACCGGAGGGGCCAGATCCAGGACACAGCTTCCCCAGCCAGCTCCTGCTGACACCCCATGTGTGCCACCAAGCCATTCCAGGGAAAGCTGCCAATCCATGCTGGATAACTGCTCTACCCCATCCTCCATCAACCGTCCCTCAATGCCCAAGACCTTTTATCTTTCCTGATAGAATTTATTTCCCGGATCTTGCCATAGCCTTGCTGCTGTCCCTTGGCCCATCACTCATGCCAAGGAATATCCCAGAGCAGCACCTGCCTGCTGGATGCTGCTTCTCCACTCTGGGATGGGGCTGTGCCCTCTGCCCTGGCTCCACATCCCCACTCACCTCCTGGAAAGACTCAACCTTCTTATGGAAAAACTTCACTCCCCTCTGCGTCAGCCTGGGAAGCACAAGTTCATTTGTTACTGGCAAATTAAAAGCGAATGTTCAATACCAGGACACCTGCTCAGCTTTAGAAACTACAGGAATAAAATCAAGCCCCAAATTCTTCCAAAGACAAAAGCACTTGGATGCAGCTCCAAGTATCCC
This sequence comes from Corvus moneduloides, assembly GCF_009650955.1. NCBI lineage: Eukaryota > Metazoa > Chordata > Aves > Passeriformes > Corvidae > Corvus > Corvus moneduloides. Next base: position 10,526,443 of record NC_045493.1, read on the forward strand.
ATTACCTTCATTTTTGTCATGCAAAAATCCACTCCTGGGCTCACTGTTAAAGTGGGGAAACTGATACCCCGCTGGGGCAATGAGCAGGAATTCCAGACCCTCTTCCCTGCTTCCCAGGGATGCATCTCTGCCTCCCCTATCCTGGTGTGCAGGATGAAAATCCACACCTGCAGCCAGAGGTGGAATCAGGAGCAGCAGCACTCACCTGTTGGTGAGCCAGGGCAGGTAACTCCTGCCCTCCAGCATCAGCGCCGTGTTGAACCAGCCATGGCTGAAACAGGAGGAGAGGAAGCTGTGAGGACCTACAGGAGCCTCCTGCCCCAACATTCCCGAGAGCCACTGCGTATCTGGGACCCCAATTCCCTGTGGGATCCTCCTCACACAATGAGTGCATGATTTCCCCCCCTTTTTCCAGCATAAGACGCCTTCTGCTGGTTTTCCTCCCCCACTTTGGTGAGGTAAGAGAGGAGCTGGAATGGTTTCTGTGCTGGGCTGCTGCTTTTTTGGCCCTTTGAGCTGTTTCCTACTTATTTTAAAGGAAGTAGCTGTTAAGAAGTGAGGAAATTTCTGTGCCTGCAGTTCCTTGTCCCACTGCCCCATGCTAGGGATGTACCCAGGAGGTATCCAGGACTGTCCTACCTGAGTCTCCAGAAAACAGACTGAAAAATACCTGTAACCAGGGAAGAGTTCGAGTTCTTTTGGTGTCAGGTTCCTGAATCCCAGGACAATGTTCTTCCAGGATGGGTCCTACAGCAGGGAAAGAGTTCTGAGATTATGAATGAACCGGGATCACTGTGGGACAGAAGTGGTGGGGGGATCACGGGACACAGCCCATCCTAGAGGGACACGGGTGGATGTGCAGGGGCTCTGTCCCTCCCACCCTCAGAGGGCTCAGCCCTTCCTCACACCAGTATTGCCTCGGAAGCACAGAAAACGCTGTGTCCCAGGCACTGTCACGAGGCAAACTTGGAAATGTGGAAGCACTGGCAGGGAAGAAGCACAGCCCTGCCCACCCCAGACTGAGCTGGAGCCCTTCCCAGCCCTGGCTGTGCCCTGCTGCTTACCGCCACCGGCTCTGTGAACAGGTTGTAGCCAGAAATGAGGAAAAGTCCCATTTCCTTGGCTGCTGGGGAGTGCAGGTGCCCGAGGAGGTAATCGAACGTCTCTTTATTCCAGAGCCTGTGATGAGAATGGGAGAGTGGTGGCTCTGCCAGCCCCATGGAGCTGTGCCAGGACAGCTCATGGGACACACAGAGAGGGACACAGCACCATCCTCCTCCTCCTCCTCCTCCTGCCTTACGTCTCCTGCAGGTTGCCATGGTCACTCAGGTAGGGCTGCCACAGCCCGGCCGCCCCGTCGCTGGTGGTGTGGGGGGTGAAGTGGTCAGCATAGACCTCCAGCTCCAGGGAAGGCACCAGGCTGTGGAACTGCTCATGGATGCACAGGGCGCTGGAGAGCCCAATCACCCCGGCTCCGATGATGGCCACGCGCATGGCTCCGGCTCCTGGAGGGGAGGAGGGCTCCAAGGGCAGTGCTGGGGCTGCTGGACAAGCTGGGAACATCAGGGGGAACATCAGCTCCTGCAGGAGCCTCAGCTCCACTGCTGGAGCAGCAGGGAAGGGCTGAGGTCCCCATGGTGCGTCTGCATGCATTCCTTATAAAGCTTCCCAGGTCCTGCTCAAGCTCTGACCAGTCACTGGAAGCATGGAGGGGTGGTTGTGGTTCCTCACAGTGGCTGGGGAATGTGTCTCCATCCCTGGCTGTGCCAGCAGAAGAGCTGCAGCTCAGCTGCCACAGCTGCACTCCTCACGTGGCACAAGGAGCTCCAGGTGTGCCGTGCCCCGGGACAGGGTGGCACAGCCTTGGGATCCTCCTCTGCCTCCCACCAGCCACGGGCTGAGCAGCCAGGGAGATGCTGAAGCACCCACCACAGCTCCATCTCCTGAGGGACACCATGAACCCTCCATTCCCAGTGACCCAAACCCACTCTGACCTGCTCACAATCCTACCCAGCCACTGGCACAGGCTGGAGGCAAGAGGTGAGCATGGATAAACCAGATGGGAATCAGCAGGCATTTTCCGGGCAGCAATGCCAGGGGTGATGAGTGCAAGGTTGGATCCTCATACCATTGTCACCCTCGGGGCTGCACGAGAGGGTGGCTGTGCCACCACCCCAAACCCTTCCGGGCAGGGCTAGGAGAATGGCTGTGGGTAAATTCCAGCTGCCAAGAGGGGCTGCAGCCCCTCTCCATCCTCTGATTCCCTGTTGACAGCGCTTTCCTGCCTTGGAAAAGCTCGTGGTCACTGCCTGTGCAGGGAGCGGACAAAGACCAGTTGGGGGAACGGCTGGGGGGTGCAGATCCTTGGCTGGTTTTCAGAGCAGGAATAAATTCCAGCTCACAGGGTTTTTTTGGACAAGGTGAAGTCCAGCATCTCTGCTGTGATAACAGCAGGACTGACATTTGCCAGGATGGAGGGACGAATCATCGGAACGGCGCAGCAGGAGCTGCTTCCCATCTGCCGTGGTTTTATAACCCACAGGAACCAAGGTCACCTCCTCCACCTGGGACAGGGAGTCACCCCGGCTGCCCCTGCAGCACCAGCTAAGGATCCACCAAAAAATAAAGAAAATACACGTTTCATCAGTTACCTGCAGAGTGCAGGGTCCCCGGAGCAGGCACTGCCGTGTCCAAAGGCTTCACAGAGTCAGAGTTGTTTTACAGCCCAGCAGGGCAAGGTCTGAGTGTTCAGGAGAGCAGGGCCAAAGTCTGCTCTGGTCCCAGGGAGGTGGAGTTCCCACGTGGTGCCGCTGGCACAGGGTCACCACCATCGGTGGCAAAACGCCATCCCTGACACTCGTCTCCATGGTGACCACTGGCAGACCAGGACACAGGGATGTGTTTAGTGGGCATGGTCTTGGAGGTCTTTTCCAATGTCCATGATTTTATGACTTCCCAACGCCTGGATTTGCAGAATCATTTCAGTTGGAAAAATCACTGAGATCAACCTTTGACTGATCACCATCTTGTCAACTAGACCTGAGCACTAATGCCACATCCAGTTACTTCTTGAACACAAGATTCCTGTGGCATCTGGAAAAATTGGGTGTTTCTGGCTCAGTTTTTGGGTAGGAAGAGAGGCTGAGGGAATTGGGATTGTTCAGCCTGGAAAAGAGAAGGCTTCAGAGGGACCTAACTGTGGCTTTCCAGTATCTGAAGACAGCCTGATGGAAAAATGGAGAGTGACTATTTACAAGGGCCTGGAGTGCCAGGACAAGGGGGAATGGCTTCCTACTGCCACAGAGCAGGGTTAGATGAGATACTGGGAAGAAATTCCTTCCTGTGAGGGTGGGGAGGCCCTGGCACAGGTTGCCCAGAGAATCTGTGGCTGCCCCATCCCTGGACGTATCCAAGGCCAGGTCGGACGGGGTTTGGAGCAACCGGGGATAGTGGAAGGTGTCCCTGCCCATGGAATGAGACGTTGGGGTGGGACGGGGCGGGATTTGGGGGCGGGATTTGGGGGCGGGATGGGCCCGGAGGCCCCTTCCATCCCAACAGGCCCCGCCCACCGAGCGGACCCCGCCCCTTCCATCCCCGGCCCCGCCCCGGCCCCGGCCCGGCCCCGCCCCTTCCCGGCGTGAGGGGGAGGCGGCCGCGGCCCCGCAGCCGCAGCCATGGCGCTGGTCACCCTGCAGCGCTCGCCGACCCCCAGCGCCGCCTCCTCGGCCAGCACGAGCGAGGTGAGCGGCGACGGGATGGGCAGGGATGGAGAGGGAAGGGGAGAGTGGGCCCCGGGGGCGGCGGCGGCGGATGGGGAGCGGGGAAGGGCGGGGTGACAGGGCCCTCACAGTCCCACCCGGTACCCTGTATCCCAAAGCTTCTGGTTTCGTCACCTCCACAGACCCAGGTCCCTCATGGTCCCCCCGATATCCTCCAGGCCCTGGCTTCATTACCCTCACAGACCCAGGTCCCTCATGGTCCCGGCCTCACGGCTCTGGCCCTTCACAGCTTTCCCCCTCCAGCCCCTGGCTCCACCCTCTCGCGGCCTCCTGGCCCTCCGTAGCCACTTGCCTCCTGTCTTCATCCCCTCGCAGTCCCCATGGCCTTAACTTCCGACAGCCCCCTGGCCCCAGCTCGGCCCCTCAGAGTCCCCCCAGCCCCTGGTTTCATCCCTTTCACAGGTGCTGGTCCCTCATGGCTCTCAGCCCTACAGCCCCCTGGTCCCCCATAGCCACTTACCCCCAGCCTTCCTCCCATTACAGCCCCCATGGCCCTGAGCCTTACAACCCCCGCCACTGCCTGGCCCAGCTCAGCCCCTCACAGCCCCCAGCCATCCCAGCCCCTTCCTCTCGTAGCCCTCGGTGCTGCCCAGCCCCAGCCTTTTGGTGCTGCCAGGCTGAGCGAGGCCTGGGTCTGTCCTGCCGTCCCTCCCCCCCACAGCCCCATTCTCCCGTGGCTGTCCCCCATTGCAACCCTGGCATTAGCCTGAGCTCCCTAAACCGTGGGGCAGCCTGCTTCACCTCCCTCTTGCCAGGTAAATCTCTGGGCAGAGTGCTGGGCCTGTCTTCATGGAGCAGCTATGCTGGCCCTGGACCTTGTCCCTCCTTGGCATCCCAGAGCTGCCACCACCTCCTGCCCCAGGGATGCTCTGCTTTGCCCTGTGTTATCCCTCTGTCCCTGCCATAGCACCACCTTTCCCCACATCTGCTGCAGCTCCTGCCCCTCAGGGAGCTCCTGCCAGCCCTTCCCCAAGGTGACCATTGTCAGATCTGTGGGAGCAGCTCCCATCCTGCTCCACCCCATACCTGTGCCACTCCTTGCTGTGGCACAGAGTGGCATCATGCTGCTGCCCTCTCCTTCTCCCAGCTCTGCTGCTCCAGGGACCTGTACCTGCCACTTCACCTGCCCCATGGTGCCATCTGTATATCTGTGTCCTGCTGGCACAGCATTCTGCATGTCCCAGCTCTGCTGCACACCCCCTCCCCTCTTGTGCCCCAAAAATGCCCTCTCCTGCCTCTGCCTGGCCTTGGGCTTCTGCTTCCTCCCCCACAGCTCCCCCACACCATCCAAACACAGCTGCACCTCCAGTTTCTCTTTCTTCTTGCCTTTTTCCCTCCTAACCCATTTCTGCTGTGACCCTCAAAGACAGGCCTGGTATTTCTCTGCACATCCTCCCCATGCATCCCTCTCCCCCCACACTTCTTTCCTTTGATGCTCACTGCCCTTGGCTTCGCTCTGTCCCCACTCCTGCCAGGTAAACAATCCTATTTGTCACCTGTCACGTCCCTGTGACTCCCCCGATTAGCTGGTCTGAGGTGGGAGCAGGAGGCGGGAGCCACAAAGCTCCCAGGTTCTCCCTTGCCCCAGGGGCTGCAGGGGGTCCCTGGCTGCAGGGACCCAGTTTGGGCCACGCTGTGCTCATTGAGGAGCTTGGAGATGGGACTTGCACTTTTGGAAGGAGTTTTCAGAAGGAATTTTGTGGGATCTGGTTTAGACAGGGTCTTAAACAAGACCTAGTGGCCACCCAATCTAGAGAGATGAAAATGAGCTGTAACTGTGGAGCAGGCAGTGGAATTAGACTGGAGTCAAAGCAGTCTTGCCATGTACATCTGTCTTAGGCATTGCTTTGTGTCAGAGCTGCTGCTGGTGATTGTATTTTCTGGGGGGTGACCATAAAATTCCTCCCAAAAAAGCTGCCCCACATTTGCTGCCAGGTGTTGTCCATGGCAGGGCACTTCTGCCACCAGCACCCACAGCTCAGGTGTGCTGTGGTGGCTCCCAGAGGAAGACACTGAGTCCTGCTAGAATGGTCTCTTCTGGCATGAAATACCATAAAATTATGATTTCCAGATTCTTTTTCCAGATTCAGCATGTTGTTTTTGCCAAGTTAAAGAAAAATCCTGTCAAAAAGTGCCTGCCTGCTCCTGTTCTTTTAGGGTCTTTCCTGCAAGGAAAATCAGGGCTCACTGGGGCTTTTAGCAGATGTGAATAATTACTAGAAGATATTTTAATGGGAAATGATGACCACACATCCTTGCTAATTGCGACTGTGCTGCTGTGGCCTCTCCTAACTCACGAGCCCAAAGGAATTTATAAAATGGATGCTGCTGCCTGCAAGAGTTTTGCTGCTGCCTTGCCATAGTGTGCCATAAATTCGTAGGAGAGAGTGGTTCACACGCACTTGCAAACCTTCCCTGCTTGTGCACCTCCCTTCCACACACCTCCCACTCCCTGTGGCCCTTCAGTGTGGCCACACTCAGCACAGACCCCAGGGAGGGACGTGGCAGTGGCTGGTGGGGTCCGGCCGTGGTGGGATGAGCAGCTGCAGGTCCACGGCATCTCCACAGTGTGTGGTGCACCCCAAACCCTGCCAGCTCCAAGGGGTGCTCTGAGCAGGACAAGGCTCAGTGTGGCAGCCTTGCTGCAGCCTTGCTTTGGTTTTCCTGCAGTTTTTAGTAGAAAATACAGGAAAAGTTGGCTATGGGAACAGCTCAGCTCCTGCAGGAGAGAAGCCCACAGCAGCTTCAGGCCCAGCCCTGCTGCTGAGCCCTAGCTGACGACATCCAAGAGTCATCACCCTCGCAGTCACATTTGTTTAAAAAGGAAGAAAGTTTTTCTCCCCCTTGTTGCTACGTGATAGCCCCAAACAAACAGGAGGGTGACCCTGCAAAGGTCCCAAACCTGCCAGACCTTCCCAGGGCTGGGGCATCTGCCAGTGGGGGCACTGGGACTCGGGGTGTTCTGGGGCCCTGCCTGCAGCCCAGCTCTGCACTGTAAACAGACTAAAAATAGCCGTGGTATGCTCCTCACCCTCTGCTGGGTCAGTCGGGACAGCCTTGTGCATCTCCCTTCTTCCCAATGGCCACAGTTCCAATATCCGGCCTCTGCTGTTGCGTTTGCAGGATATTTTTTTCCCTGGCTTTACTTGGTTCTCACAGATTGTCAGCGGAGCAGCTCCTGTGCCCTCTAGCCTCCCAAGTCCTCACTTGAGAGGGTGGGGAGCAATCCAGGTGCCCCCCCCACACAAAGCTCCAGTCTTGAACATTTGAAATTATATAATTTGCTTATTTTTAACTTGTACAAAACCACCTGGAAACAAGTAACTCTTACGGGGACCCTTATTTGATGTGGGTTCTGAGCAATGCTGTAGGAAATACCAGGATGTTCCCCAAGTGTCAGCCCTGATGGAGCCTGATTCTTTCAAGGTTCGTGTCCCTCCAGCTTTGTGTTGTGAGTGTGAAGGATTTCCTGTAAGGTCCCTGCTTTACTTCTTGGGCCCAAACTTTCTCCCCAGCACAGCCCTGCCCTCCAAGGGGATGCTCCCAGCCCTTTCTCCTTTGTGTACTCACACAGGACCAAAACAGAACTATCCTAGCGCCTGTTGTTTTGGGGTCTTTTTTGGTCAGCTCTGGATGCAATTAGCCCCAACTCTGCTTTTCTTTAGTAAGGAGTTTTGTCTAGAAGCTAATAGGGCAGTTGAAGGGGATGGCTGGAAAGCACGGCTGTGAAAATGCTTGGTTTTGGCAGCAGACTGAGGTCACACTTCTCTTTTGAGGAGAATAAATAAAGTGTAGTGTCACCTGAGCAGCCGGATTTGCTTCTGGGGGACTTTCCACCAGTGCCTGGTGCAAAAGTGCCCATTTTAATCCATGCCTGCCACCAAAGCAGTGTGTTCCCCAGGAAGGCAGCAGGCAGAGGGCATGCAAGGCAGTGGGCATTGTCCTAGCCTGGGGACACGTGTGCCAGCATCCAGGTGGAGGTGGCCTCCTTGGCCTGCTGGTGTGAGCCCTGGAGCTGCACATCAGGTGCTGGAGCTGGGACAGTCCCAGGGAGCACTTTTGGCTGTGTCCTCGTGCTTGGGACACCCCAAATCCCAGTTATTTGTGCCCAGCCGTGGCTGCCAGCTGCTGCCCTCACGTGTGTGTGCAGTGGGAGCAAGGTGTGCGCTGCGGTGACGTCGGGGTTGGCGCTCTTCAAAGCGCTCTGCACTCCAGGACCAGCTTGCAGGATTAGGACCTAATAGCTTTAAAATCCCCATGAGCCCCTTTGTCACCCGGCGCCGGGTGCTGGTGGCATACAGGACTAGGGAGGCTCGCTTATCCCTGGCACCAGGAAGAAAAACCCCGCAGAAAACAGCCCCTCACAGCCTGTTGGAGCAGGGATTTTCTTTAAAGGTGTAATGTGGAAACAACAAACACGTAACTTTCTGTTGTATCCTTTTCTCCCCTCAGGCGGAGGTCGGCAGTGATGAAGAGCGTAGACTAAATGTGAGGTAAGCAGAGCTTTTGGGCTCTAAGCATCGTTTCCACTGTTGTTGTCTGCCAAGCATCCAAGTCCTGATCCCACAGAGATCCCCGAGCCTGTGCCTTGCCTGGAGGGGATGGCATGGTCTGCAGAGAGCTGAACCTGGGAATGCTCTCTCCCTCATCAGTTTTGAGATGAGCGTTTAACGAGCTGAAAGCATAAAAGAGAGCTTGTGATCCTTTTTCCCCTGGTGGGAAGACACTGGAAAATTGCTGGTCAGCTCTGGCCACAGCACTTTAATGTTATCACAGCATCTCTGGCTCTACTGCTGCTCCCTGAGGCTGGGGCTCCGCTTGGGAAGGGGGCTCTGCTCCCAGGCTGGGGAGGGGAGAGCTCTGCTCATTCCTGGGTATTGAGTGTCAGGAATTTGCCTCCTTGGGGTTGTGCAGAGCCACTGTGTTCGTGTGAGGGGAAGAAAGGGCTGAGCTGTCCTGCTAGAGGAGGGGCTCCTCTTGCTGACACTGTGCAGATCCAAAGTGGTGACACAAGCTCATGTGCTGGGGCCCTGGCTCATGGGGTCTGAGTAATGCTCTGGATGGCTCACTCTAAGCCTGGCTCTTATAGGCAGCTCTTACCCTCTAACCTGTAAACCACAGCCCAAGAGAGCAGTGTAAAGGCACAACAGTGGTTCAGCAGTCAGTCTCTTCTCCTTGTCACTCCTTCCTGCTTTTGTTGTCCTGAGTTCAGGAAAAGCAAAGCCACTCATGCTGCTGCTGAGACTGTGTTTGCCCTGCAAGTGAAGTCAGAGACCAGAAGGCAGGGCTGCTCATGGACAGAGTAGGAAATTGTTGGACTTTTTTGTTTCTGTGTTCTGGGATGGTGTCTCCTGGCTGCAGCCCACCTGGGAAGCCTGGAATTCCATAGCTGTCCTGTCTGCGCACACATGGGGTGCAGACAGAAGTGCTGTGTCTGCTCTGTGTGCTCTCCTGTGTATGGGCATTTCATGGCTCTCTGTTAGGCCATTTGAGAGCTGACCTTGTGGAGAATGATTTTTGTATTGATTCAATCAAAATTCAGGATTCCCAGTTCTGCTCCTTGTACAATGCAGGGCCCCAGCAGGAACCTGCTGAACCCTAATTCTTGTGCTTTTCCCCATGTTGTATTAAACAGTAACCTGCAACCAAGCAGGATGGCAGCTTCCTCTTTTGGATATACAGTTCTGTGCTGAGAGACAAAATCCAGCTTTATCCTCTTCACTGCAAATGTTCTCACTGTGCAAATAAATCCTGGGGAGATCCTTGGATTTGTGGCCACCTTTGGTCTGTCTGGCCTCTTTGCAAGCTGGGCATGTACATCCACCACTGACCAAGGCTACCAGGAGTGTAGATGCACTTAGACCAGGCTTAAAGGCTGATGCTTTTCTCCTGGCTGTTGAAAAATGCTGCAGCACTGACGTTGAACACTGAGATCCCATAAGCTTCCTCCGTCCTTCAGTCTCCTGGGGCTGCTCTTCCGTATACGATTGTCAGGATAAGAATCTGGTAATTAAATAGCCAGACAGACCTCGAGAATCAGATGGCTCTTGTGCACAGCCTCTGCTGTCCTCAGGGGGAAACACTGCCAAGAGCTGCAGGAAATGTGTAGACACAACACAGATGATAAATGAAGCTCCTGTTCGTTTGTGGGTCGATCCTGTCCCGTTCCCACTGACTGCTGTCCCCTTCCCTGCTCGGGAGCAATCCGCTGAGACTCTGCCCGGTGCCCAGGGGGTGGCAGAATTGTTCAACTTCATTGTGCTGCTTCTCTTCTGAAAAATCCCTGCAGGGTGGCCTGTGCTGCTGTTTGTGCCTCGGTTCGATCCTGGTCTAGCCTTGGTGACAGCTGGGCTTTGTCACACGTGCCCTGGGCACAGGGGTCAGCAGTCCAGCTCCTGGCTCTGCAGACCTTGGCGATCTAATGGTTAGGGAAAAGGAAGGATTGTTGGAAACCTGTCCCCAACGTGCTGCCAGCTCAGGCTGTGTTTCATCAATACAGGGTGGCTGTGCTAGTCCACATTTATGACATCATGTATTCATCTGCCTGGTGAACAAATTTTTTTTTGTTCATTCCAAAACATTCCAGGATTTTCATTTGCTGTTGCGTAGTTGGATCTGGTTCCATGACTCTGGTTCCATGACTTTGGTTCCGTCTGATTGTTTTCTTGAAGTAACAGATCTGTATCATCGTGTTGCACCCAGCTACGTCTTGCTGCTCCCTGGTCGTCCTTCCTTGTGGTTTCTGTCATTCCAAAATGCTTTTCTTTCTCCCTGGAACAGTTTCTATCCCAGCAAAAACCACGGGGACACGCTCTAGGTTCAGCTTTGCTTTCAGAGATATTGCTGCTATCTGCATTTTCTTAGACATTAATCTGCTTCAAGTCATCTTTTTCTCTGTTACCAAAAATTTTGTGGAAGCTTCAACAATGTAACATCCACACTGTTCCCACCAGGCAGCCTGGAGTCTGTGTTTCTCCCTGAGGATAAAGTCTCAGAGCAGAAGGAAAGTAAGGGCACAGAGAGATGTGAGAGCCCCGTTTGACTTGGTGCAGCCAGAAGCTGCACATCTGAGCTGTGTTATCAGTGTCTACTCAAACTTTCCCTCCTGGATAACCATCAGGGAGATGCTGTGGCTTGAACCCTTTTTTCTCCTAAGGGTGCAGCACACCCACAGCTCACCCGAATCTTACTAAAACTGCTGTCAGGGCTAGGCCAAGCTCATGGGAGGATGTGTTAGCCTAGACCTGAGCACAGCCTTAAGTTCTCTGAGATCGAGTTCCGTGCGAGCCTCGTGCGTGCGGTGCCCGTGGCCTTATCTCAGCCCCACATCCTGCTGCTCCAGCTCCTAGCAAACTCCGAGGAGATGCTATCAAGGAGGAGGCAGGGCAGAGCCGAGCTCTTTCTCAGCTGCCTGCTCCAGCAACAGGGCTGGATGTGCAGTTTCCCCTTTTTGGTGCGACCCAGTGGATTCTCAGCCTTGGCCGTGTGCTGGCTCTGTCACACCGAGTCAGAGGAGATGTTGTACAACCCAAATCGCTCTGTGAGTGTTGGCTGTTTCTCAGATGTGGTTGGCAAACACAGCAAGATAATCACTGGTTTTAATTACAAATATAAATAGGTTTGTTTAGCCAGTCATTCTGTAATCTTGGCCGTTATTGGCTTTCCAGTCACAGCCTGAATGCAGAGCCGGGTGAATGTTTTCAGGCACCTTCTGCCGGGAGATAGAGGTTGAACCACTGTGCAAGGGCCTGGAAGTTGGGTATCTCCAGGCTCTGATTAAGCCTGAAGATGGTTATGGAAATAATTGTTCTTGTTTGGCACCTCTAAACCAAATTTTAAGAGCTGGCAAGAGCAGCTGTGGGAGGTAGAGGTTTTCAGGGTTGGGCTCGTGTACATTTGCAGATCAGTGATCAGCAGGAGGAGTCATTGCTGCAGACAAACTCTTAACAGAGCAACAGCAGGTTTAGATTGGATATCAGGAAAAATTCCTTCTTGGAAAGGGTTGTAAAGCATTGGAACAGGCTGCTCAGGGCCGTGGTGGAGTCCTCATCCCTGGAGGAATTGAAAAGCTGCCTGGATATGGCACTTGGGGACGTGGTTTAGTGGTGGCCTTGGCAGTGCTGTGGGAACAGTAGGACTCAATCTTGGAAGTGTTTTCCAACCTAAATGATTCCATGATCATCCCTCTGACACACACCACAGGACACCATTATATCTTATATCACATATGTATCTATTTTATATATTTAATGTGTATTATATTTTAGTGCACCAAAATTCTCTCTTAACACCTTGATCCATAATTTCTTTGGGGATTTAGGAGCAGATTTTGCTGGAGCAGCACTGAGTGAACACCTCGTACTCATGGCCATGTTCATGGTGCCAGGGAGGCGCTCAGGGCGGGGGGAACGTGGGGGCAGCTGCCCTGAAGATTTATTTGTGGGGACAGCAGCTCATTACAGCCTTGACAAGTCCTGCTGGCTGCAGATTGATTGTGTCCAGGGGAGCTGGTGGGAGATCTCGGGGCAGAAGTTGCTGACTTCATGAAGTGTTCAAAACAGGATGCTGAATCACATCCTGGCCGGTGGCAGCATCCTGCCTTAGCGTGCTCCATACAATGGGGAGGCACCGGCCCAGCCCCCGGCCCTCGGGAGCTCTCAGCCCGGAGGTGTGGCCCTGGAAGCTCAGGAAGGTATAATTAGGCCTTTGCGTTTTGTGCTGGGCTGTGTGTGGATGTTCAAAGGCCGCAGAGCTGAGGAAACGTTCACTTATTTGACACTTATTTAAGATCTGGCCTTTCCAGGAAACCGTTGCTGACTTGAAGTTGAGCAATAGGAGGAGTTTACTTGGATGTAGGTAGAGCAACAGCAGGAGAGCTGCCAATCCGAAGATGTGATGATCAGATTCTTTTGGAATTGTATCTAAACCTTTTTGGTTTTTTTTTCTTCCATGAAATCTCAGCAGTTTAGCAGAACCCAAACCACGAGGCCCTGTTATCAGAGGTGCTGGCTGTGCACTGAACACTTGTTTCTGTAAAAGGCCAGTGTGGTCACTGTTTATTTAGGTGTTAGAGCTGGGTCAGAACAATATTTTGGTTCCAAATGCCTCTTGATTTTAAATTATCTTAATCTTTGATAATGGTGTGCCAAGATCTGTGAGTCAGGGATTTCTCATACAAATCAGAGCTGTGCTCTGCCTGGCAAGTGCTCCTAAGATGTTTTTGGAATGGGGAATGGACAGAACACCTTCCTAGGCCTGGTTTTACTTCTAACGAAGAATGTTGAGATTATTTCCTGAGAGCACTGAGTTTTTTCCCAAACATTTACACATCCCTTTGCAGCATTTAAATCCCTGATGCACAATCACTTCACCACTGCACAAAAATAAGCCCAGATTCAAACAGATTAGGGTGCACACCACATCCATCAGTTGTTTAGGTTTATCTGGGATCAGGACTCTCCTCGGCAGAGCTTGTCCTCCCTCTCTGAAAATTTTAGTTTCTTGAAGTAATCCTTGCTGCTAGAGCTACTGGTGAAGGAAATGTTCATATCAGGGACCAAGTCAGCCAGAAAGGTAGGGAATGGGACAAAATGTCCTGTTCAGATTTCCCGGAAAGCTGCCAGGCTCCTTGTTTGCCCTGTCTGCCATCCAAATGGTCACATCCCACCGTGTCCAACATTCGCATCCCAGTGGAGACTGCTGCCCATGGCTGGGCATCTCCCTCCCAGCCCTGCAAAACATCCTGAACTCCAGCTGTCTGCTTCCCTCTGCAACACCATCCTGCTTGGAAAAAATGCCTTTGGGGTGGAGGGGGAAAAGAAGGATGATCCTGATGTTTTTACCACCACTTTTCCATTGCGAGTGAGCTTTGCCCCTGCCTGGCAGTCTCCTGATTTTGGGAGTGCTGGCCATATACCCTCAGGAGGCTGGGAAGGCAGGCTGTGGTCTAGTTAGACACTTGAGGTGTCAGGGCTGAGCCAGAACTTTTCTCACTCTGCTCTTACCCCGCGTGATCCGCCTGGATTTATTTTATTTTGTTTTTCCACATTACCAAAGTGTCAAGTACTCCCTGGTCTCCGCTGCCTTTTTTGGAGCCGTTCTGAAACCCGGCAGCTCAGCTGGTTTTTGGGTTGCTGTGCCACCAAGATTCCCAGCCGTGCTTCCGATGCCATTGTCTGTGTCCTGGCTGACCTTCGCTCACACCGCCTGGAAGCTGCTCCCTTAATCCTTCAAGCTGTTATTCACCTTCCTTTTCTTTTCCAGTGGTGCCGTTGGAGAGTTTCCACTTGTTTCTTTGGCCTGTCTCTGGGAGACACTGCTGAGTGGGTGAAGTGGGGTGACTTAATAAAATAGTTCCAAGGATTAAAACAATGGGCTGACAGGAGGAATGCAGGAGGATGGGCCCATGTGCTGACAGCTTGGCTGGGGTGGAGGACGGGAGCGGGATCGGCTCCTGCCGGGAGCGCGGGCGGAGGCTCTGCATCGTCCCACCTCTCCTTCAGCTTGGACATGGCTCTGTGGTCTGGCTTCCTCCTACCTGTGGTCATGGAACAGCTGTGGTAGTAACATGGCAACATCCAGAAGAGTGACTTGTAGGAAATCATAGGGAGCCGGTGTTTTGGGAATAGCCAGCTTCCCTCAGACCACCAGGGAAATCCATGGCGTTGCTGATGCTGGGATCTCTGTGTGTGCCTCTTGCTCTTCCCCTGTGCCAGCTGCTGCTTTCCCAAGCCTTGTCCTCCGAGTCCATGAGTCCAGACAAATGTGAGCTGCTGCTTGGAGCAGCTCTGCCCGGCCCCCATGGCAGGGAGGGTGGCCCTGGGTTGGCACAGCAGGCTGGGGACAGTCAGGGGTGCACACCAGGAATGCCAGTGCTGGGGGCTCTGTAGGGTTAATGCTCCTTTTCCTAGCAGCTCGTGCAGGCTGAGGTTTGGAGAGGATCTGGCCTGGCCTCCTGAGACAGGGACTGTCACCAAGATGACATCGTGTTTCAGTGGGAATCTCAGAAATGTTCCTCGGGATGCAGACTGAGTTCCAAGCCCGTGGCGTAGCTGGGTGATGCCGGGATCAGCCCCGTGCCTTTTTGAACTCTGCGATTAATGGGATGAGCAGAAAGGATTTCTTTTTCCTTGTGAAACAATCTCTTATTTTATTTGGCTTTTCACCATCCAAGTACTAGGGATTCCTAGAATTTTCTCATTCCTGGCTGTTTGGGAGCAGTTCTGTCAATTTGCTTTGCGCAAGTCTGCTGGAGTGGGGAATGATCCTGCTAATTTGTTTGTTTCCCTCTTCCTGCCCTTTCTCTTGGAGGGTTTATCCAAGCTGCTCCTGGGTTGTCTGCAGGCACAGCCTGGATCCTGGGGTTGCCCCCAGGGTGGGATACTCACAGCTGAGCTGGTTTGGCTCCGTGTGGATCCGTGCTGATCACTGCTCCAGCCCGACGCATCCCAGGAGCAGCTGGAGGGACATCATCAGCAGTCTGTTTCTGTTGGGAAATTGGCTTTTGTGGGCTTCATGATTGATTTCATTTTTCTCTTTTTGTCCTTTGTGCCAGAGGAGTGTTTGTGTGTGAATGGCCTGCAGTGTCTGCAGCCCTCTCAGCATTCCTGCTGGGATGTGGCCCACGATCCCCACGCCTCCGAGCCCAACAATGCACACTCACACTCCCCCTGGTCCCTGCTCTGCTGAGAACAGCAAAGCGTGTTGAGTTTTCCTATCTCCCCAACATCTCACTTCCTTCAAAATAGATGGGAGAGATGTCTGCTCCTGCAGGGAGGCTTTACAGCCCCCACAGCTGGAGCTGCTGCCTGGCCCCTTCCCAGCACGAAGATGCCCTGGCTGTGTCTGAAGAAGGAGAGATGTTCTCCCTGTGAACCTGCAGCCCACGTTTTGCTTTTCTTCTGGGGGTGTCTTGTCTTCAGCTCAGGATGTCTGGGAATGATGACTTTGGGTATGGAAGTCACAGGTATGGGAAGAGCTTTCCTGCCTTGCATTTCTGGTAGCAAAAACACCTCAGTTCAAGTGGTCTTGAGCAGTTCTCACCACCTTGCCAGGCATGCTGGGCTCCCACAGTCCTGACCACAGGTTTTGTCAGCATATCACAAATCCTACACGTGTGCAATAGCACTTTGTTCTAAACCATCATTGCACATGTTGAAAGTGGACTTTTCCAGGTGCTGCTCCATGGGGAGCGAGCTCACTGTTCATCCCTCCCATGGCAGCCCTGCTCCATGTCAGGTTAAGCTGGAATGGCTGTGGTGATATTCCCACCTGTGTTTGTCCAGGTGATTCCCTTGTGTGGCCGTTAATCCCTGTGTGACACGGAGCAAAGGCCACTTGGACACGTCATTAAAAGCGGGAGAAGGGACTCGCTGCTGCTGCTGCTGCTG
This sequence comes from Corvus moneduloides, assembly GCF_009650955.1. NCBI lineage: Eukaryota > Metazoa > Chordata > Aves > Passeriformes > Corvidae > Corvus > Corvus moneduloides. Next base: position 10,542,611 of record NC_045493.1, read on the forward strand.
GAGCCCCGGGGCTGTTCCTGGGGCTGTGCAGTACCATGGAAAGGAGTAGCTTTGAAGTCCCTTTTCCTCCAGCGCTGTTTTGTGTTGCTCAGGCCCCTTCCGAAGGCCCCTCTTGTGGTCAGGAAGTGTTATCAGATGTGCCTCTATCAGGCCAAAGCAAGCAGTGCCTCTGCCTTAACCATCAGCTGTCTTGGGGAGCAGGAGCCACACAGCTGCTCTCGACTCTTCCTGTTTCTCTCGCTGTATCTTCCTTCCTGTTTGATGTGCTCCTTTCCAGCCTGGGTTGTGCTGCTGTTTGGGTGTGGCTGTGGGACAATGCCAGTCCCCTCTGCTCGCTGCAGCAGTGTCCTGCCTAAAATCCGCCCTCTGGAATATTGGGCTGCAGGAGCATCTGGCGGGGCTGACTCGGCCTCTCTCCAGGGCTGTTCTGTGTTCTTTCTCAGTTGCCTTGAGGTGGCCAAAGCTTGTTCCAGATCAAGCAGCAAACAGGGGGAAGAAAAAAGGGGAAAAAAATCAGTTCTCTTCCTCCTTATCAACTGGGCTATGGGAAAGGGAAGTGTGTTCCATTCTGTGGTGCTCGGGAGGCCTGTTTTTCCCTCACCTTATCAGTTTGGAAATGTTTTGAGTAGAAGATGCCATGAAACCCGAGGAACTGGGAGGCATTGCCATGTTTGCCTTCGTAAAATCATGACCCATTTTGAGAGAAGTGAATATTCCTTTTCTTGTGGGGGTTTGGGGTTTTTTTCTTCCTTAAACCAGGACCTGATTGCAGGAGGCTGCTCACTCACCTCAGGCTTGCCTGGGTCTTCCCAGGAAAAGTGTTTTTTCTCTCTCCTGACTTCTCTGTATGGATCTTTATTTTGAGATGAGTTCTGTAGCTGTGAGATGTATTAATAGAGTGTTTCCTTGTGTCCTGCAAGATGATTATGGCTTATATGAGATTCCCCATTAAAACATGGAACTCAAGCACCCGAGGCATGCAAGGATTCCTCCTGGGACACCCCACAGCTGGAGCCACGATGGCAAAGCAAACTGCCTGGGGAAAACTGTTCTGGGACTGGAGCTCATTCTGGCTGTCCAGTACCATGAGCAGCTCTGTCTCTTTTCCCAAAATCCAGTATTTTTAAGGGATTGCTTACTGGCATTCCCGGCCCCGGGGGGTGGCAGTTTGTACCGCCGAGAAGGCGCTGCCTATTGTGTTCTTCAGCAACTTGAAATGGGGTTGATGTGTGTTGCAGCCACGCTCCTCTGGAGCTTTCCCAAAGGGGAAGAAATATTTCCTTTTCAAGTTGAGCAGCACGGAGCCAACAGATGGAGCAACAGCCTCTGGGGCCGGCTCTCAGCGGGCCGTGGCCATGAGCACCCTCTCCTTGCCAGCCCCTGGGGGCAGGAGGGACTGTCACTGTCTGTACCCTCCTCCTGACACTGCTGGCGTTTCCCAGGTGCTGCAAGTGTAGGTTTTTTGCTCCCTTGGGGTGATAATTCCCTCTGTTTGGTAAGTTGAGGTCAGGGGGTGGGAGGAGAACTGGTCTGCAGCTGTACTGGAGCATCAGGGGCTGTGACAAAACTCGTGGGCTCTGTGTTTATTCAAGAGACTGAAGTGACTCCTTGTAGAGAAGTTCTGCTGCTTGGGATTCCTGGAAGGGCATCCAGGAATTGGGTGGTTTCTGTGGTGTGTGCCAGTCGAACTGGTTGAAAACTGGATGAGAACTGCACAGAGAGCTCCTTCTGCCCCTGGTCAGGCTGGTGGGACCAGTGTGGCCTTACAGCGTGTGCCTGCAGAAAGAATTAGGGTTTGTAAGGAACAAATCGTCAGGGAATTCAGTGCCAGCCAGCCCCTAACACACATACACCAAGCACCTGAGAGACTCCTCGTCCAGCAGGAGCTCAGGAACTCGGGAATGGCCTGAAAATCCAGCAGGGGAGCTGTACAGTGAGGGAAGGACCATTTTAATTTCCTGTATCTATATTAAAGCATTGCTTTAACTGTAAAGGAATGAACAGGCATCAGTCCATAGGATGCTTTTCCTCTAGTCCCATCCCTCCAGGGAATATGGACTTCCCACAGCGAGGGGCTGTGTGGGTGCTCATAGGAGCCTCCGGAGCACGCGGGGGGAAGCAAACAAACAAACAAGTCTGGAGGAGGGAAACGATTAGCCGAGCCTCAGCTGGTTGTTTCCCCTCTTGAATGGCCCTCTTTCATCAGGATGTGTTGGGACAAGTGCTTTTTCAAGCCAGGATATCAGTGGAAGACACAGTGTTCCCTAAAAGCCATCCAGTTCCCGGGGAGCATCAGCAGCCGCGATTCCTCTGCTTCGCACAGAAAATACGGTCGAGCTTTTCTTTGCCTTCTGGTGGTTTTTTATGGGTTTAGAAGCAAAAGGATGTGAGTTTTACAGCTGATTATGAATCTTTTCGAATTCCCTGACTTCTGTCTGACGCTGGGGCCAGCACGATGCTGCCACCGTGCAGAGAAAACCAGCCCGAATTAGTATGTATGAGCCACTGGGTTGTGCTGCTTTGGGGCATCTGTCACCTCTGCTGTGGGGCAGAGGTTGGGGACGTTTTTCATGCCAGGATTTGGGTGTTCTTTAGGAGAGGGGTTTTTTAAAAAAAAGCTCGGAGTTTTAATTGTTTACTAGAATTGCAGGATTTAAAAGGGAGTTGGAATCTCGTGCCTTGCCTTTCTCACTGAGCTGTGTCCAGAGCATTTGTGTGAAGTGGCAGAGCGCAGAGAGTTCCCAGAGCGGAGATAAGGGCCGGGGTTGGGTAATGTTGTTGTTACAATGTGGTGTAAACTGTGAGCAAAGAGGCGTTTGGGTGTGTTCCCTGTGTCCGGCACCGTGCTGGGCACATGGAAACGGGAGCTGGTGTGGAGATGGGGAATGCTGGGGGGACGGGAGGGCTGTGTGCAGGGTAGGAACAGGGATTTCAGTGGAAATGGAAACCTTGCTCTCAGCAGGCTCCTAGTTTTCCTTTCCGATTCGTTTCCATGCACATGGATACACGGGAACAAAAATTTTGCAGTGTGAGTTGTCCTTTTCCTGGACCGATTGCTGCTCCAGCAGCACAGCTTTCCCTTTTGCCTGAAGCTGGGAATTGCTTTATTGTCACAGATTTCCTGACTGCAGGAGAGGAGAACATCTGGCAAGAGGTACCATCAGAGCAGGAGATCCTGATAACTTTGGGAAGGAGCTCTGTCTTTTCCAAGGTTTTTCCTGCTGTAGAAATCTTAGTCACTACTTTGAGATCAAAGATCCTTTGGGGGTAAAAGACTGGAGTAAAATATCCTATTTCAGGATATTTTTTTGCTTTCCCAAAGAAGCTTCTCCCCAAATTCTCGAGATGGGAATGTTGTGAATTATCTCCTTGTGCATGATCTAAGCATTCCCTGCCTCTTGTGAGTGCTGAATATCCCATACATTGTGTGGGGGTCGCTGCCTTTGTGTCACTTCTGGCCTTTTTTAACGCTTTCCTGTGAGGTCTGGGGTGAGAAGGAAACAAGGCTCTTCCTGGCTGGCTGCTGGAAGGAGCCACATTCCCATTTGCAGCCGTGGGTGCCGTTATCCCGAGCCAGGCTGAGCTCGGATCGCAGCAAACCCCGCACGGCTCCTGCTCAGACACAGCCAGTGAGGTGAGGGGGGAGTGCTGGAATCCTGTGGGAATGGAAGTGGAGAATTGTCGGAATTCGAGTGCGCTTCTCCTGCTGCGTTTTATTGATCTTGTGGAGCCTGGAATTCAGGCAAAAATTTTAGTTCATTTTTTAAAAGCAGCTGAAATCTCGAATTTAAACCTGATCCAGATTTTTTCTGGGGAATTCTTGAAATTCAGTTGAAAGAGGAGGAAGCTTTGCCTGGGAACTTGGGCTGTGTTTTTAAGAGACTGGAAAATCTGAAATGATGTGGATTTCATGTCTGTCCTCACAAAATTGCTGAGGTAGAACAGAGCATTGGGAGCTTTAACGCTCACTCCTGCCCCAAGGCAAAGACCATGGATAAAATATGGAATAGATGAGTGCTGGGAGTAGTAAGTCCAGTGGGATCATTTGCTGGAGCATAAGTAACTCCTGTGTAGCACAGTCTCATAATGGAGCATTTCTATTTAGTAAATGCAGACAGTAATTAACGGTGATCTATGGCTGTGAGCGTGGGGCGGCGGAAAATTGGGCTTTGGAACAACAAATGACTCTTGTGCTGTTTGGGGAGCAGAGGAAACACATCCTAAGCAATCCCTGTGCAGCTGAAAGGTACCTCAGGAGACAGGGATTCTCAGCCATGTGGGAAACGCAACTTCACTGCTTCTGGCCAGAGCTGCTCCAAACCATTTCCGAGATTCTCGTGTGCATCCAGGAGCGGCAAAATCCGGCTGTGCCGGTGCTGTTCTGCCTTCTCTTCCATTATGTTCCAGCCCTGGGTGTCATTTCCCTCTGGAAATGGCGCTGTGTTTGCCCAGACTCTGTGTCCCAGGATGCTGATCCAGCCACAGCAGAGCCACACCTCTGCTCTTGCGCCGGTTGTTTTTCCCTGAGGGTTCAGAGCCGTGTCCTTTCCCTTGAGATGTGCAGGTTCCATCTCCGTTTCTCTTTAAAATCTACACAGTTGCAGGTTCTTGCTTTTGCATTCCAAAGAAATGTCAAGAACTGGAAGGAGCAGGAAGCGATGGGCTCGGAACCTGCTCTCCAGTCCCTTTGCAGGTCTCAGCCTGTAAAAAGTCCAACCCTCTGCTTCTTTTAAGTTGCAGAATTCCATAATCAAGTGATAAAGTCATTTCCAGCCCATGACAGCTCAGGCAAGTATCTCCTGCAGGGGCTAAGTAATAAAACAGTGGTGGAAAATGACAGATGAATAATCCATGAATAATCCCAGAGCCATGCTGTGCAAGTGGCATCCTACTATTTTAGTGAGGAAAGCCCTTCCTTCCCTAGATGTGGACATTTTACTGCTCTTTCCTTTCAGCTGACTCCTGTGTGGTTTTTTTTTTTCCAGCCTCAGCGAGAGCTTTTTCATGGTGAAAGGTGCAGCCCTTTTCTTACAGCAAGGAAACAGCTCCCAGGGCCAGCGAAGCCTTCAGCATCCCCACAAACATGCAGGTAATGGATTCAATCACCTCTGGAGATCCTTTTTCCCTCCCATCCAAAGGGACAGGCTGATGGCACAGGTGGGTGACTGCCCAGGTTGTCCTGGTGGGCCTTGTACAACCTGCTGAGCAAGCCCAGGGTTTCAGCCCACATTCCAATTATTGAGTTTTCTATTGGGATCATTGAGTTTTGGTTTAAACTTTTATCATTCTCTTGGAACTGTGACTGGAGTAGAAATTTATTCTCTGTGGAAATCATGGTATTTTGCATGGCTCTCATTAGGCAGGGAAGCTTGGGCAGCCAGAAGGGCTGTGTGGGATCTCTCTCCCTATTTTCCCCAGCCACAGATGAGGAAATGTCACTTGAGCTTCAGTGATTTAATCTTTGCCTCCCCTTGGGCAGTCATGGATGTCCTGGACACTTCTCCAGGGGCTCTCCCAGCCTCCAGTAATCCAAAGCTTGGGACTTTTTGCTTTGAAATTTCCTGTTGCTGGTTTTGTTTGGATGTTGCTGGTCAGAGGAAGGGATGTTTGATCAGGATTTGGATGGCTGGATAGAATTACATTTGTCAGCTCCTCATATCCTGGTTTCAGGAAAACCCCCTTTCCTGTCAGCTCACCACAATCTGTAGGAGTTTATCATGATTTAAGAACAGACTGTCCTGCTTCCCCCAGTCCCTTCCAGTTGCCAAACTGGTGGGAAGAAATGGTAGGGAGTGGTATGGTGAGTGTACGTACGGATTTGGAAGCAGATAAGGGCGTTCAGGGAAGCGGATTCTGCTTCCCCAGTTTTTATACCCTCCGCCTTTGGCAGTTTGGGAATGGGTGGTTACTGGGCAGGAAGAACTGGGATTTTGGGGCATTTTGGGAGCCTGTGGGAAAGGCACAGTATGGTACTGTGTGGTGCTGCTTAGCAAACACTCCAGCACAAAGGGGGTGTTTGAATGCCAGGCTTGGCTTTGGGTTACTTTAACTGTCAGCAATTCCATATACCCAGCAAACAGCCTACGGAAGGAATTTTATCTCGCATGGAAAGTTATGAGTGCATTACTGAGTTATTAGATGGGAACTTGGTTTGTTTTCCTGTAGATTCCTTGTTCCTTTCGTCTGCTTTCCCCAAACAGAAATGTACCCACAGACCTAGAGCTGAAGGGACTTGGTGCATGAGCAGAACTTGGAGAGTTCATCCCCCTGGAGGTCACTCATGCTCAGCCGCACCCTCTGTAGGGCCGGTGGGGCTGATCCCACATGCTGGGGGTGATTCACAGCTCAAAGGTGTTCTTTCCTCCTTTGTTCCCGTTTTTTTAATCTGAGTTTTTCCTCCTCTTCTTCCTCACCTGTTCTCATGGCCAAACCTTTCTGTCCTCTCTAAGGTGCTGTGACAGGAAGAGAATCCTCACTTGTGCCAGGCACAGCTGGTCTCAATAGATTTGGTGGCTTCCAAATACCATAAGGTTGGGTTCTCACACATCCAGGGAATGCCCATCCAAGAATCTCACTGTTCTTAGTGTTCTCTGGGACAGCAAAGTTAATTGACCTTCCTTAATTAGTATTTTTTGACTTGGAAACATCCAATTTCTTTAAAGATCAGGACACTGCTGATTCTTAGTGCAGAAAGAGCCCCTTTCTGATGATTGCCCTGCTTTCTGTGCAGGTGACTTGCCCCAGCACCTCCAGGTGATGATCAACCTCCTGCGCTGCGAGGACAGGATCAAACTGGTAAGGACAGGTGCATTTTCCTGCTCTCATTTCTGTTGGAAGTGTATGCAACAGACCTGTAGAGGAGCAGGAAAAGCGTTGGCAAATCCTAGATTTCAGAGCTGCCTTGACTCTGTGCTGGTTTCCAGCCCTGCCCCATTTTCCTGACCACTCCTTTTGCCCTGGTCCTTGTGTCCAGGCAATGAGTTGGGTCAGGGAATCGCTCTGCCTGAAATGTATTGTTTTGTTAGATTCAATTTTCCAGCCAGCTGACAAACACTAATACAGGAGGAGAGACAAGACCTTGCTGATGCTCTTGGACACTTTTAAGTCAGCCTTGAAATTGCATCAGCTGGGCTGGGCTTCCTTTTGAAGAAACCTGCAGATAAAAATCTGCTGTAAAAGTCACTTCTCTGCAGAGAAGTGGATGCCAGTTGTGCCTCCTGTGGGACTAACCTATTTCAGTGAAGGCTTGCAAGTGGGAGAATCCTCTGAGCCTGTCTGTTTCCAGCTCAGTGCATCACCAATGTTTTTACACTTCCTGCTTGAAACTCCAGAACAAACCTTTGGGTTACATTTTGTAGCATTCCCCCAAACTGGAGAGGATAATCTCGGCTAATCTTCCCCTCACCAGCAGCAAGCCTTGCTGTATCTTCCATACTGCACTAAATAAAGCTTTTGGGCATAATGAAAACTTCAGAAGCCTCGTGCAGCAGTGGCAGCACTAATGAGGCAGAGGTGGTTTGCAGGCTGTGCGTTTGGAGAGCGTGTGGAGCGACCGCGTGCGCTACATGGTGGTGGTGTACAGCAGCGGGCGGCAGGACACCGAGGAGAACATCCTGCTGGGAGTGGACTTTTCCAGCAAGGAGAGGTAGGTCAGAGCTGGGAACCAGGCAGGATGGGCTCTCTGGCAGCACCAAACCGTCCCCGAGCAGTTGGGTTACCTGCATCTGCGGATTCCAGCAAGAGAAAGGACACGGGGTTGAGTTTTCTGACATTTTTATTCCAGAAAGTTTTCAGTCTCTGTGGAATCCAGGGCCGTGGCATCCACCTCACCAGTGGGAGTTTTTGCCTGCTCCCTGCAAAATGCTCTTGCAGACACATTTGCAAAACTGGAGCTCATTCTGTCCCCCAGACTCCAGTGTGTTGATGGAATGATGCAATGGAGCTGCTTTTGGGGAGTAGCTTTGTTGCCAAATAACGTCAAAAAACAATACTGCAGAAGTAGCTCCAAAACCAACAAACAACTGTGTCAGCAACGAGCTGTTCCTTTTGTCTGACTGATAAGAGCACACAGTATTTGGAAAAGCAAGTGAAATACTTTGTTATCGCAGCCCCTCTCAGATCATTCCAGTTCTGGTGAGTAAACCAAGGCAGCAAAGCTCTTGGCTCAGGGAGAAGGGACTGGTTTGGCAGAGCTGGAGTCGGAGGCTGGAGCTGCCAGGCTGTTGTGTGTGTTCTCCCAGGATTTAACAAGCTGCCCCATCCTTGTGGTGCAGCCACTGTGAGTTTTGTTTAATTCTGGAAAACCTTACTGGTGGTTTCCCCTGGAAAGTGGGAAGGGGAAGCTTTGCACAGCAGAGGGATCTGTAGGGAAGCTCCCAGCTGTGCTTTCCTCGTAAGATTATTGTCATTGGCTTTGATGCTGCCTCTGTTCTGCTCTGAAATTCCCATGTGGCATTCCCTTGGTGTGCCACAGCAGTGGAAGTTCACCATGTCGCCTCCACTCTGAACCAACCTGGCATTCATTTGCTCCTGGTGATTACTGATGTGAGACAAGAGGAAAGATGGATTTGTGTTGCTGTCTGCATCCCAATTTCCTTTAAAACCTGAATATCTCAGTAGCTTAATTATTTACTGCTGGAAGTTCCTGGCCTTCATTATAGCAGGGTTTTCTTGCCAGATTGCCTGTCTGAACTGAAAGTGTTCTTTTGGGTCAGATAAACCCCTGAAATCCATTTTTATCTGTTCCACCAGCTAGAGTGATCCCATGAAGCAATCACCATGAGTTATCACCTTGTCAGACCTTCAGACTCCAGCCTCCAGTTTTATTTGATGGCCTAAAATATTACGAGGGATTACTAGAGCAAGACTTGAGGATTTTAAAAATTAAAGAGTATTAATAATTTAGGCTATTGGCATGATCACATCGTGGCCTATATTTAACATCCTGTCTCACCATCTCTCTTCCAGTAAAAGCTGCACTATAGGAATGGTTCTTCGTCTGTGGAGTGATACTAAAATCCATCTGGACGGGGATGGGTAAGAAACCACATTAAAAGGATAAATGGGAATGTCCTTCCCTATCTGGGGGCTGCTCCAGGAGAGATTCTCCGTCACCTTGCAAATGAAGTGCCCATTTTGGATTCATGGCTGCAGAGTCCTCTTACTTAGACAGTGAATTCTTGTCTTGCTGCCCTCACACTGCTCCCATGGTTCCAGGGAATGCTCTGAAACCCCACTGAGGGCTGGAGCTCCCATTCCTGGCAGCCTCTTGCCATTCTTATTTGAGAGGTTGGAAAATCAGTGAGAGAAATTCTCATCCTGGTTCTTTTGGCCTGTGAGTGCCCCAGTGCAGTAGCTCTTTGTAGAGAGCAGGCTGGGATGGAGAGAAAAGCGGTTTTTGACTTGATTTTCCCTCTCTCCACCAGTGGCTTCAGCGTGAGCACTGCAGGGAGGATGCACATCTTCAAACCTGTATCGGTGCAAGCCATGTGGTACGTGAGGGGCTGGGCTCAGGGAGAGACTCTTCTTTCTGTCAGTAAATTCAAAAAAAAAAATCAGCTGCATTTTAGCCTTCTCCACGATGGGTATTTAGTAAGCTGCAGCAGAGAGCTGCTTCCCTGTGTCAGCAGAGGGGCTGTGGGAATCCTGATCCCAAACCAGGATCTCCTGCTTCAGTTCAGAGCAGCTCTGTGTCCTTCAGCACGGGGGAAGTGGCACCAGAGAGATGAATAAATATGAAAGATGAACTTGAATTCCTGGAGCTGCAAACCAAGAATTTCCTCTCTCTGCATGTTTCTCTCGCGGGCTGACAGAGGAGGTGCAGGGCCCATTGCCAGCCTGTGGCATTCCTTGTGTCCTGCCCCATTCCTGGGGTTCCTGCAGCCCCAGGTGCCCGTTCACCTTTCAGCCCGTTCACCCCTCCCCTGTGCAGGGATTCCAAACCCCTGAAGCAGAGGTGGCTGAGTCAGCAGTGGCTGAGCCAGCAAATTCCTCCCTGAAGAGGCTGCTCCATATGAAACTGCATCTCCCTGTGCCTGGGCAATGCTGGCTCCCGTTGGAGCCTGGAGAGATCCCTGTTCCTGCAGCATCTCATAGGGAACAGATACAGATGTGGAGAAGGATGTTGTGCTAGGGATGATTTGGTACAGACACAAATAAAGCTCCTGTTCCTGTCAGTTTTGAATTTGGCCCCTCCTGTTGCCAGCCTTGGCCGTGGTTGATGTGTTCAGTGCAACAACTTCGGAGTAGAGCCTTAAAGAAAGGAAAAATTGAGGAGGGAAGGAGGGAAAAAGTAATGTTAGGATTTACAAAAACAAATGACCCAATCTGGGCCTTGTCCCTGGAGCCTGTCAGAGGCCAGGAATGCTGGTAAATATGCATCAGGCTCCTTGCTGGAGGTGGATGGAAAATTGTCCCTGTTCTTTATCTTCCTTTGGCTGTACAAGTTGGTTAATGATTAGATCCCAGAGCGACTTGTGCCTCCTTCTTCCCTGTTAATTAGGAGAAGATTTCAGCCCCTACCTCGGCCGTGCTGTGAGAAGCCCCCAAGGTGCAGTTTGTGCCTCTTTGAGCTCTGACACCATAAATCTGCTGCTTTCAAAGAGCAAACTGCAACAACTAATGCTGAAAATCACTTTTTCTCCGTGAAATCCTCTCAGCTCCTGTTCTGTCTGCTCACAGCTGCCCAAATCTCTTCTCCCACCCTGCAGGTCTGCTTTACAGATCCTCCACAAAGCCTGTGAAGTTGCCAGGAGGTACAACTACTTCCCAGGGGGGGTGGCCTTGGTGTGGGCCACCTACTACGAGAGCTGCATCAGCTCGGACCAGAGCTGCATCAACGAGTGGAACGCGATGCAGGACCTGGAGTCCACCCGCCCCGACTCCCCAGCCCTCTTTGTTGACAAGTCAGTGCTGGATTTTATTTGGAAAAGTTTGCTTGGCTCGTGAAGGAAATCTCCCCTTCTCCCTGTTCTTCCTGCCCTGGTTCGTTTTTGGGGTTGCGAAAGCAACAAAAGAGAATTTGTGTGAAATAATCAGACCTGAAACTTCAGCTGGTGATAAAGTGTATGAGCACCAACAAGCTGCTTTTTTTCCGGTTATTCTTATAAAAATTCCCTTTCCCCCTACTCCTCAGTGCTGTGCATGTGCTGCCAGCCTGGAATCATCCTCTCCTATTCCTGTTCCTTCCCAGGCCAACGGAAAGGGAACGAACAGAGCGGCTCATTAAAGCCAAGCTCCGGAGCATCATGACCAGCAAAGACCTGGAAAATGTGACTTCCAAGGAGGTAAATATAAAAATTCTCACTCTTATTCTTCCTGCCAGACTCCCTCTCCAGAGGGTGGTGAGGAGGCACCATATGCCTGGGTATCGCTGGCTTTGGAATGTGCATTCCAACCGTTCTGTAAAGGCTCTGCTCTGGCTTTGCTGCACCTCCCTCCTGAGAAATCAGGATAATCCCAGCATCAGAACTGTCTTGCAGGACCTCAGTAACAACTGTGTGAGTTTCAAGTCAAATTTTAAGGTTTTATTTCCTTTTTTTTTCCCTGGACAAATGTCAGAGGACCTTGCAGACAGCGTGTTGCTGGTGAGTTTATGGATGGAAAATCACAAATCAAGGCTAGAGCTCGTTTGGATCCATCCCCCAGGCTGGTGTAATCCATCCACCCACAGTGCAGACGTGATCAGAGTGGAAATAGTTCTTTTTGGGGTGGGTTTTTGGTTTTTAAGGGAGGTTATTAACATGCAAGTGGTAGGAGGAAGCTGAGAACTTGTCTGTCTGTGGACATGTTCCTCATTCCTGCTGCAGACAAGCTCTTGGTTTTTATCTCTCAAATTATTATTTTTAAGGAGCAGGTACCCCAAAGTACTTTTTTTTCCCCCTCTTAAATGTTACCTGAAGCTTCATTTACAACTTCTGAGTTTAGGATACCAGGATGCCAGGGCAAGGGACTGTGGTTTTAAACTGCCAGAGGGCAGGGATAGATGGGATAATGGAAAGAAATCCTTCCCTGGGAGAGTGGTGAGGGGCTGGGATGGAATTCCCAGAGAAGCTGTGGCTGCTGCCTCCCTGGAAGTGTCTTAAGGTCAGCTTGGACGGGGCTTGGAGCAACCTGGCACAGTGGAAGGGACAGGGAAGAGATGAGCTTTAAGGTCCCTTCCCACACAAACCATTCTGGGATAGTTGGAGAGATGCCACATAGGGAAATCCCTGGTCTCCAGAAGGTTGAGTCCCTGTTGCTGTTTTTAATGAAGGACAGAAAAGTGTTTGGAGGGAAGTGCCCACGAATGTTTCTGTTGGACACCAAGATTCCAGTGCCATCCGTTGTCTTTGCTCTGCAGATCCGAAACGAGCTGGAGAAACACATGAACTGCAACTTGAAGGAATTCAAGGAATTTATAGACAATGAAATGCTGCTGATCCTGGGTCAGATGGACAAACCATCCCTGATTTTTGATCATTTGTACCTGGTGAGTGTGAGGAGCTCCAGGAGAGCTGGGCTGTGCTGTGTCCAATCCTTTGCCACTAGATGGTACTCCAGGCAAAACCAGGCTCTGCCTCTGCAACAAAGACTTCCCAGAGATGAACAGTTTGTGCCCGTTGGGGCTTTTTGTTGTTGTTCTGGAGAGAGTCAGAGGAAGTGCTCATGTTTGAGGGTAAAAGCTGCTTTTTAACAGTTTTAAGCTTTCTCTTGCGAAGGTTTTGGGGGAATCCAAGGTGTAGCCACCACCAGAGCTTTCAGGATGTGCCTCACTTCCATGTCTGGGATCACAGGTGTATTCACTTTCTTCCCCTGAGCTATTTCTCCCTGTGTTTAAAAATCCAGAGTGGCCGGGGCAGTGATTTGGGATGAGCTCAGTCACACCCTGACCTAGAACTAACTCTGTGTCTCAGTTGTGCCCTTGTCCCTGCTTCAGCAGATCCCTGCCTGCTCAGGACATCTGTCCATGCCCTACTCCTGTCTCAGAGGCTGTTCCCAACATTCCAGTCAGCTCAGGAGGATGGCTGGGGGTGGGGGGTGGCAGAATTTTAGGAAAAAGGGCTGCTTTGGGGCCCCTTGGAAACGTGTGTTTGTGGCTGTTGCAGGGCTCCGAGTGGAACGCTTCCAACCTGGAGGAGCTGCAGGGCTCGGGGTGAGTACTGCCCCTGCCAGGCTCCAAACCCTCTGCTGTGTGCCTGCACTTCCCCCAGGACTCTGGAGAGGACATTTGTAGGCTCTAGGGATGATTTGGGGCCCATTCTCAGCCGTGGGGTAACTTCCCACCAGCAGCTCTGCGGAGAAATCTGTCCAACCTCACTTTTATCACCAGCACAGAGGGAAAATAACAAACCTTGTCATTTGTGAGGTCCATCAGGATCTCCATCCCCACAGTGTGCCCAGTGCTGTGCCGGGTGTGAATTCCTGCAGGCTGCAGAGGGGCAAAGGTTACAGCACTAAGGAAAAATCTCCATCCAGATGGAGCAGAGCTGCCTGGGGCTGAGCAAACTCCTCCTCACCTGCCTGGGCAGGCAGCTCCAGGTGTCTCTCCCATCACCACGGTGCTGCTTGGCTCTGTTCCCTGCCACACTTTTTGGATCAGGGAGAATTCTGCCTATGAATATTTGCTGCTTGCCCAAGACCTGCACCAACCTTGGTGTGAGGAACTGAAATTCTTCACGGTTTCAGCACGGCTGAAAATACTTCATTTGGAGTCCTTGGGAGCAGATGTCTGCACATCTTGGGACAAGGAAATCAAGCAGGGTGTTAATGATTATGTCCTGCATTGGGCCATGCAGTGTCCAAAGGCAAAGCTGGACAAATTCTGAGACAAATATCCTGTGTCCTTGATTTGTCTGAGTGATAGGAGGTGATAAATCAATCTGGACATTCATTCTCGGGTACATTGTTATCCCTGCTGTGATGTTTGGCAGGAATTGAGAGATAACATGTGACTCTCTCATGGTTTTGGTGAGAAAGAAGGGGAAGGGATTGCAGCTAAAACCTGCAGCTGGAGATGGTGATCCCTGAGTTCTGCTCCCAGATGATTCACTTCTTTCTGCGTCCCCAGAGCTGTGCAGCACAGCAAAGAGTTCCTGGTTGGGTTACACAGACTCAGAGACAATAAATGGCATAAAATAAACTTCTCCCTCCTGTGCCCAGGGTGTTTGGACACTTTGGGATGTGCTGGCAGTGCGAGGTGGCTGAACGGCCTCCTGTGTGCCCCGTGTCACCAGCTGTCCTGGGGGATTGGGATTAGGGCTGTAGGTAAAACCTTACAGCTCACGTTGGGTCGGATTCCATGAGTCCACAGTGTCCCTCAGTGCCTGTTTGATGACCACGGCAGCTCAGGGTGTCTCTCCTCGTGCCCACAGCATTGACTACATCCTGAACGTCACCCGGGAAATCGACAACTTCTTCCCGGGCCTGTTCGCGTATCACAACATCCGCGTGTACGACGAGGAGACCACGGACCTGCTGGCACACTGGAACGAGGCTTATCACTTCATCAACAAGGCCAAGTGAGTGCTGGGACACCTGGCCCTGGGGGAGGGCACATCCCAGCTCTCCGTGTCTCCTCCGGGGCTCTCCTGAAGCCATGTGAACTGCAGGGCCTTGGCATCATCGTTCTGCATCCCCGGAGCTCCCTTGTGCCCTGTCCCTTCCTGGACTGGCATTAACCTGTTCCTAGCCCAGCGTTTTTATTGCTACTTTCTTTTGCTTCCAAAAGGAAATGAGGATGTTTCCTGTTCTGGAGAAGTTCTGGAGCTGCTCCAGCACGTGTCCATGTTGGACCTGCCCCAGCTGTCTCTGCAGGCAGAGCCTGTCAAACCCTGCTGGGCCTTTACACTCAGCCTTTTCCCAGTGATCCCAGCATCCAAAGACTTGGATGGAGGCAGGAGGCTTTCTCTGAAATGAGGCTGCCCATCTCTAACTCCCAGCTTTTCTGGACAGGGACTCTTCTCCTGGCCCACATAACCTGAAGTGTTCCTCCCCTTCGGAGCCGTGGTGCAGGGTGGGCAGAAGCAGGAAGTGCCATCCCTCCTCTGTAACAAATCCATAACCGGTGACACGGGATTTACTCTCCTGTTTGTCCTCCTGCAGGAAGAACCACTCCAAGTGCCTGGTGCACTGCAAGATGGGCGTGAGCCGTTCCGCATCCACCGTCATCGCCTATGCCATGAAGGAATTCGGCTGGTCCCTGGAAAAGGCCTACAACTACGTGAAGCAGAAGCGCAGCATCGCGCGGCCCAACGCCGGCTTCATGCGGCAGCTGCTGGAGTACGAGGGCATTTTGGATGCCAGGTAAGGCTCGGGATGAGTGGGAAGGAGCTGATTGTGGATAACATCACAAAGGATTGCTGGATCTCCGTGGGGCTCTGTCGGTGTCGTGCCCACAGATGTGTGAGGGGTGTAGGCTGAAGGGTCCCTTTAGAAGGGCACAGGCAGAATCCTGGGCCAATTGTACTTTCCCCAAACCTTCCCTGTGCCACGCTCCCTGCATGGAAATTAGCTGGGAGAGCTGCTCTGGTGTAATTCAGTGAGGGTTTCTCCGTGCTTGGGAAGCACATTTGGATTTCTCAGCAGCCAGTGCTGCTCAGCACAGCATTGTTCTTGTTTTATGAGGCAGAACTGAGCTCAGGCCGTGCCGGAGGCGAAGCGTTCGTGGTTCTGTGCCAACCCCAGGGCTCTGTCACTGCAAGGGCTGTAGTATTTATCTTCTAAGGATACAGGCGAGAATTCTGTCCCCCGGTTCAGCAGGAGCTGTGCCATGGCACATGCAGAGGGGTCAGTTTGGAATGTTCTGCTCTGAGGAGGCTTCTGTGCCCTGAGGGGTCTCCCAAGGTCTGATCCCACCGTGGCTGCTCTCAGGGCACTGCTCTGGAATGGGCGGGTGGGGGGGAAAAGTCCTGATGCTGAAGGTGATTTTTCCAAGTGGGATCTCAGGTGTGGGCCCAGCCCTTGGGTTCTGGGCTGTGGGGAGGGAGGGAAGCTCCTGGCACTGGGCATGCTGCAGTTGCAGGGCAGTCACTCGTGTCCTTGTCCCATCCTCAGCAAGCAGCGCCACAATAAACTTTGGAAGCAGCAGGCAGAGAGCAACCTGCCCCAGAACACCGACGGCACCACGGGATCGGGAGACTTCTTACTGGAGAGCTTGGACATTGATCTGGAAAACCGCCTGGCTGACCTGGACATGCCTTCCCAGTCGGCCTACCTGGACAACCGCGCCGGCTCCGACGGCTCCGTGGGCTTCGATTACTGCTTCCGCCGCCTCTCGGACACGCTGCTGGAGAACAAGATTCCCGGGGACAGAGAGGGCTTCTTCCACATGGAGCAGCAGCTGGAGCGCGATGCCCTGGTGGGACAGCCTCCATCTGCACCGTCCCAGGGGAGGCTGCTGGAGACAGGAAAGGCCCCAGAGAGAGCGGAGCTGCTGGCAGAGCTGGGCGGCTTCTGTGAGAAGGAGGCGAAGAAGAAACTGGACTTCAGCCCCAGGAAGGGAAGGATGGTCCTTGGGGCACCGGGGGAGGATGGTGTCAGGGAGGAAAATCCCATGGAGAAGTGGAAGCGACGTTTATCCATGCACAAGGAGGAGAGCAGGCTCAATAGGGAGAACTTGAATAACAACAACAGCAAAAGGAGTTGCCCAGAGGATTTTGAGGTGCGTATGGAGGTGAGATGGAGGTGATTGGCATGGCTGACTCTGCTGCAAGTGAAACTGCTCTTCTCATCCTCATAGCCCAGTTTCATTTGACTTGGATAAAGCCTTTCATTCCATGATGAGCTTCTCCCCTTTCGAAGTGCTTCTGACCAGGGCTTTGCTTGCCCGAGCTGTGGATGTAGATGCCAGAGAGTGCCCAGTGAGTGCCCTGTAAAGTGCTGTGGGCAGCTCGCTTGCATGACCCTCGCTTGGCACGGTAGGTATTCCTTGGAGACGATGTCTGCTGGGAAAGCACATGGCTGTAGTTCCTGCTGCCAGGCCTGAGGTGGAAATGGGCTTTGCTCCCGATCTCTTTGGTTGTCCCACACCTTGTGGGCTGTGCTGGTGTCCGTTCCATGCTCATTGATCTGTGCCTGTTTTCTCTCCTGCAGCACGATGCCGTGTTCGGGATTCTCAGCAAGGTGAAGCCTTCCTACCAGTCCTGCACTGACTGCATGTACTCCTCAGCGGGACTGTCCCCCGACTCCTTCGGGGAGCAGTGCGAGAGGCTCAGCGCCGGCGCCGCGCGGCGCAGCAGCACCATCTGCACCCAGCCCCCCTTCCTGCCCCACCTGCACTCCCACCTGATGGAGCACCTGCCCAGCAGGGCACACCCCGAGGAGCCACTCAGAACTAAACATAACGAGGCTCCGCTTCCTCTGGCGCCAGGAGCCGGGACTCTGGAGGTTGGCACGTGCGGGTCACTCGATCAGCACTGCGGCCTTTTGGAGAGAGGGAAAGATGCGCCAAAAACCCCTGAAAAAACTCTGCTGCCCCGGAGAAACTCCCACTGTGACAGGAGCCTCCTTCAGGCAGAGGTGGTGAGGGAAGAGTCTCTGGCCAGGAAGGACCCCAGACCCACCAAGGACCTGAAGTACCTGTTGTTCAGCAAAGACTTGGAGAAGCCGAGCGCCAACAGTTACTTGATGCAGCACCAGGAGTCTCTGCTCCAGCTGCAGAAAGCGGGATTGGTCAGGAAGCACACCAAAGAGCTGGAGCGCCTCAAGAGCCTGCCCTCGGACGCCTCAGCGCTGCTCCGGGACAGCCCCCTGGGCAGGGTCAACTCCAGCATCGTGGAGGAAAGCGAGGACTTGATGTCCCACCCTGGCCTTGTGCCTCTCCTGGCACCGGCCCCGCTGGTGCCCGGAGACGCCGAGAATGACGTAGAGAAGCTGGGGGTGAAGCGCGTCCTGGAGGGGATCTCCCAGAAAATCTCCACGCCGGCCGGGTGCCGTCTGGAGCACACGAGCAGCTTCACCAAGGACTTCCTGAAGACCATCTGCTACACCCCCTCCTCTTCCCGCAGCTCCAACCTGACACGGAGCTCCAGCAGCGACAGCATCCACAGCGTGCGGGGCAAGCCCGGGCTGGTGAAGCAGCGCACACAGGAGATCGAGACCAGGCTGCGCCTGGCCGGCCTCACCGTGTCCTCACCCCTGAAAAGGTCCAATTCCCTCGCCAAGCTGGGGTGTCTGAACCTGTCCTCCGAGGATTTGTCGAGTGACGTGGACGTGTCCACCATCACGGACTCCAAGGAGGCCGTGTCCAGCGAGTGCTCCGTGCTCTGTGAGCCCCCCCTGAGGAGCGCGGACGGCACCTCCAAACCGGGGCTGAAGCCTCTGGGTGGGAACTTGAAGAACATGCTCTGGATGGGCAAAAGTTGATGCCTTGCAGGGGGAGGAGGGGGCTGGATTTTGGGGGTTTGCAGCATTTATTCATTGCCTCAGTGCTGTTTTATCATCTGACTTGCAGCAGCTCATGTGGTGCCACCTCCTCATCCCCTCCCTGTGCTCCGAGAGAGGAGGAGAGAACCACGATGGGTCACGGTGAAGGGCACAAGGGAAATAAAATGTGTTGCATGGCTTAGAGGAGGACTTGGTGTATGACTTGCCTGTTGTCCTGCAGGATGCTCTTCCTAGTACTGTTTGCCAAGTGTAATAACGTGGATTTGTGTGTGGTTATGGATAGATATTTGTATCTCTATCTATCTATATCTGAAATGCTGAAATACTCTGTTTCAAAGACTCAAAATAATTATTCATGACTTTTTTTTTTTTTTTACAGAACAAACACAAGTCTCTATTTAAACAGGGCACTTGTGGAAAATCCTTAAAATGGTGACACGCACACTACCTCTGTTCTCACTGGCTTTTCGTCCTGGTTTGCTGTTCAGGGCTTTTATCCAAAAGGCTTTTCCCAGAATTCTTGCTGTTGTTTGAAGGAATTCCCTTAGCATTAGCTGTAAAGGCCTGGAGCAGTGTGGGCACAGAGGCTTCCCCGGGCTGTGGCTGGGAGGTGTCAGAGTGCTGAGCTGTGTCCGTGGGGATGCTGTGCCCCGATGTCACCCTGGCTGTGTGGCTGTCACAGGTGTTGTGTTCTTGGGGTGTTTTGCTGTCGTTGTGGTCGGTGTTGTCCCAGTGCTGACAGAGCCTGGCCAGTGGTTGCCTGTGGACCCTCGTGATGTGAAGCTGTGTCAGTGTCGTGGATGCTGTGCCAGGGATCCTCTGTCATTGGGCTGTGAGTGACAGGAGGTGGCCGAGGAGGGGTGGCTCTCCTGGAGCCCCTTAGGTGACCGAGTCTCTTTTGTGGTTGTGCTGTCGGTTTTGTAGGACGGTCCTTGTGCCCTGGGTTTGCTGGCAGCCCGGGAGCTGCTGGAGGAATCCTGGGTGTTATTTATGATGGGTGTCAGGAGCCTGGGTGGCCCTGGAGCCGGGCTGGGCCTGTCCCAGACCTCACAGGGCTGTGAAAGCCCCATGAATCCTGCTCGGGGGAGCAGTTGGACAGAAGCATGGACACTCTCCGAGGAGAGGGATGTTGGAGGGAAGGGGGGCAGCCGGGGGCTGTCCGTGCTCTCAGTCCAGTGTTACCCCTCCTGCCAGGGCTGCTGCTTGGATCACAGCAGTGCACCCATTCCATAGGGAATGCACTTTTCTGTGAGTATTTTTGGCAACCAGCCTGGTCAAGAGCTGCTCCATGTGAGCCCTCACGGAGTCCAGAGGGAAGAGCTTGGGAAGTGAGCAGGGCATGCGCTCCAAACCTCGGTGCCCCCCGATCCCATCCGAGGCCATGTGCCTTCAGGTGATGTTTCGAAGCAGATTTGGGGGATCACACAGGTGGATTTGCTCACCCTGGCTGTGAGTATGCCCACATTTTTAAATCTCCATGGAAAGGCTTTCTTGCAACTCCCCTCTTTGAGGTGGGACAGAGCCAGGCTGCAGCAGCTGCTCTGAACTGTTCTGACTGAAAATTCAGTGTCTCAAGGAAGGGAGCCCGTATGTTTTCCTGCCCTAAATGCCTGGAGTTCCCTTTTTCCCCTTAAGCGTAAGATCCTGCATGTTTCATTTGTGTGGGGAATTGTAGGGACAGGCAATCAGTGAATAATTGTCCCTCCTGAAAGAGTGTGAATTTGATTTGCACTTGTTCCACCCAGGAGATCTGGTGTGGAGCAAAAGCTGCTCCGAGAGGGAAGTTGTGCTGGAGCCTCTGCTTAGTTGGGCTGAGGCAGTGCTGGATCGTGCTCGGGGCAGGATGAATCCCTATAAACCACGGCCGGATCCATTCCCTGTGTTTGGATCATCTTTATTCTCCTTCGCACCCAGATTCGGATTTGGGAAGGGGCAGACGGGAGGCGCCGGGGCTGTTGGGTGCCGCGGGGTCGGAGCAGCACCCGGGAACCCTCCGTGTCCCCTGCCCGGGAGCCTCTGCCTCCCGCAGTGACCCCAGCACAATTCCACCGTCACCCTCGGCTCTCCAGGGCCACCCACAGGTTATTTTTCTGTGTGCTGCCGACCTTTCCCATCGCTGCCTGGCTGAGGGAAGAGGTGCTGGGGACAGATTTGAATTAATTCTGAAAATTCTGTGAACTGATACAAGCAAACATCTGATTTCCTTCCTCTTTCTCGAGTGCCTGCCGAGTTCTGGGGGTGTTCCGGGGCTCGGCTCGGCACCGTCCGCCTTCCCCCGCTGCTGCTCCCACCTGGCTCTGGCTGGATGAGCCCCAGGCTTCGCTCGGGGCTCCCTCCCTGCGTGGTCGGGATACAGACACGGCTTGGTGGGAGCTGCTCCGGATGCTCCGCTGTGCCATCCCCGGGAGTTTGTAGCCAAACCTGCCCCGTCCCGTCGGGTTTGTTGCATGACAAGGTTGATGTGCTCGTCCTCCCCACGTGTCGTACGTGTCCTTACGATGGAGTGCCTTACTCATAGTTTACAAACACTGTGTATCTGCTGAGCTGTTGGACTCTGCTGTTTGCTGTTCTCTGGGGAGTTTTTGGTGCTTTTGGTGTTTCCGGTAGCAGTGAGATCATTTCTCCTCCTGTCCTGCCCTCCTGTCCCCGCCGAGCTCGGCACTGCTCACCTGCTACCGCTTCCCTCTGCTCTGGGCATGGCAGAACCAAAGGGCTCCGTGACAGCCGAGGTGCCGGTGGCTGCTCCCGGTGTCCCCATTGATCCCATTGATCCCATTTATCTATGCAGCGCTGCCGGAACGCGGGCGGGGTGTGCAGGGACACATCCCATCACCGACCACGCTTTGCTCGGCAGATCCAAACCCTGTCCCGTCCTGCCAGAAATCCTGAAATGCACAAACCGGCACCTTATTCCCGGTCCGGGTGGTGTCGCTCCGTGGGGCAGCAGTGCCCGACTTCCCGGGGGCCCCTTCCCGTGCCGGGGGGGTTTGGCTCGGCCGTGTCACCGACTCCCGGCCGGAGCGGTGGGGACTGTCCCGGTCAGCCCCTGAGGAGGGGATGAGTGACGTGTAGCTGTTCCTGTGCATTGCTGTACTCCGTAACAACGTTCCTTTATTCCATGGTATTTCTTATCCCAGTTTTATATGGAAATCTGCAGGATTTTTGTACTGTACGCCCGCGGGAGGGATGCATCATGCACTTTTTTTTTTTTACTTTTGTTTGTAAAAGTGTCCTGGATATTTTATGTGCTTCTTGTGAGGAAAAAAAATAAACTTTTTTTTTTTCCTTTTACAAATGAGTTTTGTAGCTTTTTTTGGAGGTGGGGGAGGATCAGCGAGGCCGTGGGGATCAGGCCCTGAAGGGATGGAAACAAAAGGAGGGAATTGGACATAGCCCGGAGACACTATCTGCCCTGCCTATCCTGGCTCTGCTTCCCTCATTTTGGGGTCCTAGCGTTTTTCTGATGCCCCTGAAGGCTGGATCCAGGGGAATAGGATGGAAATCACTCATTCTCCACCTGGTCTCTTCAGAGACCCCAGACTGGGTGCAGGAGAAGCCGCTCACCTTCCAGAGAGGATGCCGGCAGCGGAGCAGTGGCGCATGGAAGAGTGACACCTGCACCCTGCTGAGCCTGGCAAATCCCGACTGGGAGAGGGGCTTGGTGCTGCCACAGCAGCGTGGGCTGTGGAATTCCCTCAGAAAAGCCCCATCCTAGGTGTGGAAGCCAAGGAGCTCCCACAGGGACTCAGCACGGACAGCAGCTCCCTGGCTGGGAAAATTATCTGCAAAGGATGGAGGCCACTGGCCTGGGCTGCCGGGGGTGGGTTTGGAACATTTGGGTCTCCTTCACCTGAGGATATCCCCAGGGGAGAGATGGATCCCCAGGTGTGGGAGCAGCTCTGGCACGGCCTGGGGCAGGTGCTGCTGCGGGAGCTGAGGCACCGGGAGCTGGTACCGGGTCTGTCCCTGCCCTGATCCAGGACCCCGGCACGGAGCACTTGGCCGAGTGACAGGGCCTCCCCGGAGTTTCCAGGTGAGCTGACACGATGGAACAAGGAAGGGAAACAGCAGGAGCAGGGGCTGTGTAGAGCTCGTACACCCCGGGGTTAACTCTCCAGCGTGGAGCCGCTGGGAGTTTGTGCTGAGCTGGGAGACCTGGAGCTCTGGATTGGGAAGAACAGCTTCCCGTTGGGGTTTGAGGTTCTAGAGCACAGCCTGTCCCTCAGCCCACACTGTTTTGGGGTCAATGTTTGCTGTTGGCTCATTTAACTCACACATCCCTTGGCTGCATCGATGGAGACTTCGCTCCCTGCTCAGCTCAGCTTCCCGAAGATGGAGCCTCCCCACAGAGCAGTTCCCGGCTCCAGAGGTGGGTGTGAGTTGGATATGGGGAACCACAAGATGGGACTGTGGAATGGCCAGAGCATGCCTGGGCTGCTGGTGAGTCCCTGGCTCTTTTTATGTTCTTGTTAGGATTGGAAATTGGTCCTTTTTGGAGCAGTTCCTCACAGCCGAATGTTACATCCTGTTGTGATGTTGCCATGACAAAACCAGGCAACATCTGGAGCAACACAAATTCTCTCTGGCGACCAGGGAGGGTTTATTTATAGCCTCACTGACCAGAGGAGGTGCCTGAGCCTGGAGCTGCCGTGGCCAGGGGCAGCCTGGCACTGGGTGCCCTCAGATGAGGAACTAGGGTGGTGGGAAGGTGCAGGGTCCAGCAGGGTCCCCATGGAGGAGCTGCAGGTGCTCCTGAACCGATCTCCTCAAGGGCCCTCCGATGGGAGGACCGTTCCCTGCCAGTGTTTCCCAGTTCCATGTGGAGTTGGGTGACCACAGGGGTGGTGAGCAGGTGCTTTAACGGTGGTTTTGGGTAAAAAGATGAGATTTAGCAGGAGGGTGAGGCTGATTGTAGTGCACAGAGAAGCCACAGGAAGGACTCCAAGGGCTGTGGCTGCACTTCCACGCCGGCAGAGGAGAAGCTGCTGTCTGGCAGTGGTTCTCCAGCTGCCTGCAGCCCCAGGATGATGCCTCTGTGTCCATTCCTGCTGGGCCGTGGCAGGAACAGCCACACTGGCCTCTGGAAAGGTGGAAATGTAAATATTTTTCTAAGCAGAAGCTGCGAGTCGGCGCTGCCGAGACCAGAGGAGCCTGTTCCTGCAGCAGGCACAGGCCGAGCTGCGCTGCCGGTCAGGTTTTCTCTGGCCTCAGTGCGTATTCCCTAAAAGTCTCTTCCTCCCTCTGTTTGAAGGATGGGGCAGCAGCAACGCTGCAGCAGCTGCCATTTCCTTTTATGCAGAGGGCTCAGGAGCAGAACCACGCTGGTGCTGTGTCAGAGCTCCAAGCAGCTCCCCGGAACACAGGACACAATGCCCAGGGCAGGTCCAAGGACACGGCTGTGCCCCTTCCACACCAGCCCTGGGCTCTGCGATCCCCACACAGGACAAGCCCAAACCACCACGATATCCCCAAATCGTGAGAGTTTGTAGAAGCCCAGAAGGAATTTGGCTTTGCCATGAGGGCTCGAGGGGAACACTCGGAATTATCGACCGGATCTCAGTGCCAACACTGAGTGAGTTCATCCCACAGGAGAAGTGACTTGGCTGTGACATCCCTCACTCCTGCACCTGCCAGCACACCTTGCTCAGCATTTCTCTACCTGTCAGGACTGCTGCTGCCAGGTTCTCCCACTGCCGGTGCTGGCAGGAGCAGCAGGAGCCCGGCCACCAGCCCTGATCCCACTGGGAATTGGTTGTGTTTGCTCTGGGCAGCCTCGGCAGGGATTTAAGACTTCCAGTGGAAACAAACAGGATTTTGTCTGTGCAGAGCAGCTCTGCAATGTGTCTTGATAAAGAACTGTCCCAGCGAGGGGCCTGGCTGGCTCTGGGCCGACAAGGGCCAGGATAACCCTCATCCCTCGCTCCTTCCCCTCGGCAGTGGCCGGGATTCACTCCTGACACGGGACATGGGATGAGGTGGTGGCATCATGACTGTGATCCAGGCATCACCCACACAGCTGCTCTGGGTCGGTGATGCTCAGAGGCTGCCTGGGTCCTTGAGGGCTCTGGATGAGGCCCTGCAGGATTTTCTGGCCCTATGGAATATTGGGGGATGCATTTGGGCTGGGGCCAGGTCCTGGGGGCTGTTTGCCAACTCTTCAGGTGACACTGGGGTAACTCAGCCCTGACACCACAGAGGTGCCTGTGCAGGCATCTCTTTTGGGATGATTTAGGTGTTTTCCTGCATCCTGCCTCGGGATGCTTCCCGGCTCGGGGAACCATAAAAGGCAAAGCGCTGGGGCAGCGGCTGGGCTGGGAGCGGGGCTGGGAGCTGCGGCTCGCTGCAATGCCAGGCATCCCAGCTGTGTACAAATGGATTAGAGCCCTCCAGCTCTCCGGCTCCACTGCCTTCCGGAGCATTATCCAAAGGGAGGAACGTTCTCCTTGGAGGGTTATTTAGAGAAATGCCCGGCGTGTTAATAGGGATTTTTGATAATTGTGTTTTGGAGTCTCTGCAGGGAAAGTTGTGTCTGAGGCTGCTGTCGGGCTCCTGTGTTTGTCTTGGGATGCTGTTCTCCGTCACAGCAATTCCCTTTGCCATAACGTATTCCCGCAGATCATTCCAGCTGCTCCGGCTCTGCCCCGCACGCTCCGTGCAGGCGGCATCTCTCCCCTGATCTCTGGGACGCAGCCCAAGGCTCAGCGCTGCTTCCAAGGAAGGAGCGCTGGGGGAGCCGCTCCGCGTCCAACAGGCGCGGGGCAGGGAGGAGGGAACAGTGCCAGGGGCACGGATGCGGGTTTCCATCTCTCTGTGAAACCCACAGAGAGAGCTGACAGAGGTGATCCTGCCCAGACAGCCTGGCAGTAAATCCCTCTGGAAGCGGCGAAATCGGAGGGAAGCCAGGATTGCTGCACAGGACTGTGGGGAGCTGCTGCTGGAGCAGGTTGGGGAAAGAGGAGAATCCCTGGAGAAGGATGCAGATGGGAAGCAAGTCCTGACTGTGAAGTGCCATGGACCAGCAAATTAGCAGCTGGAGGGGGTTTTTCCAGTTATCCAGGTGGGATGTGCTTGGGTAGGGACCAGCATGGCATCAGCTGTGCTGGGTGTGGTGTCAGGAGCAGCAGAGCACAGGCTCCATCGTGCCAACGGGATGTTCCTCTCCGCTGGCCATGAGGCCAAGGAACGCCAGTTCACATGACCCGGGCTCCAACGCTTCCAAGTGCTGCCGTCTCCCAGAGCGGAGCGAGGAGAAGGCGGTGCTGAAAGCCTGCCGAGACCCAAGGTGGGAAAAATCTTGGCTGGCCAGTCCCAAAGCACTTGGAACCAGGATTTACGGTGACAGAGCTCCCAGCCATGGAAGCCTCCACCTGGCAGTACTGTGGATATTTACGGGATGACACAAGTAAGGCGAGGGGGAGAGACTGCCCAGCTTCCCGGGGAGAGTCCGCAGGGATGTGTGAGGATTATCCACTGCTGCAGCTTAGCCAGGAGGGCCTGGGACACAGCCGGGAGCGGGGGGACCTCCCCAACATCCGGAGTGACACCGGAGGCCCTGCCAAGAGGTCAGAGATGAGCAGCAGTGGGCAGAGAGGGCAGCGGGGGCTGGCAGGGGACCTGAGCCTGGAAGAGCATCCCGTGTCCAAAGGGTGCAGGAGAGGGCAGGAGGGAGAAGCCCCTCCGAAGGTGTACGAGCTGGAGGTGGTGCCCAGGCGGGTGGGCACGGGCAGGACGGTGAGGCCGGTGGTCTACAGGCTGGAGGAGAGCGAGTACCGGCGCCTCATCCAGGAGGCAGAAACGGAACCTGAGGAGGAATGGGAAGAGCCAGAGGACACGCTACCCTTGATTCGGGAGGACTACGCAGGGGATGGGAAGGTGGCAAGTCCAAGCCTCAGCAGGCTCAATTCCTTGGAAAGAGTCCTGAGGAAGCAGATGAGCCGCTCGGACTCGGAAAGCAGCGTCGAGAGCAGGCAAGTGACCAAACTGAGCCCCAAGGGCCCCTCGGAGGGGAGCAAGCCGACCGTGCCCATCAGGTCCGACAGCTTCGAGCGCAATGCCATCCTCATGGATTACATCCTGCAAAGCAAGCAGGAGGCAGGAACACCTGTCTCCTACATCCCCAGGGACAGCAGCAAGGCAGCCGAGAGCCTGAGGCAGGCGTGGAGCTTCACCCCCCAGCCCGACAGAACGCCAGAGCTGTGCCAGAACGGCCAGGCCGGCGAGGAGCATCCGGCCGGGAAGCCCGAGCCAGACCAGCAGGTAGTGAAGAGCCTTGAGAGAATGGTCCCTGCGGTCACAAATTATCCCTCGGTGGCCAGAGACACCGGGAAGCTTTCGAGACAAAGCAGCGGCCAGCTGCCGGAGAGCAGGGAGCAGCCTGGAGGTGAAGCCGATGAACTCGATTCCTACATCCCGAAAAGAACCCCCCCGGCCCCTCCTGTCAGGACCCACAGCAAGGAGAGCCTGGCTCTGAGTATGAGCAAGGCTGTGGCGCTGACGGAGGCGCTGCTGGAGCCCCTCGGCGATGAGGCCAAGCCTGGCAGGGAGCAGTGGGCAGCGGCGGGCACGGAGCTGCTCCCTGGAGGCAGGACTGCGGGAGGAGGGGGCTCGGAGGAGCCGGAGCGGAAGGGGAGGAAGAGTCAGGAGGACGAGAATGTGCTTAAAGTTGCCGATGCCAAGAAAACCTTCGAAAAGCCCAAGGCGTCGGAGGGGACGGCAGCGGCACCAGTGCCCAAAAAAGGTGAGGAGTGAAGGGTCCCGGCTGTGCCGTGGGGCTGGGGGGATCCTAAAGGTCGCTGTTCCAGGGCTGGTGGGGAGGGGAGGTGGGAGCATGGCCGTGGATGGGGAATAAATGCCGGGAATAGGCGGGTGACAGACGGGATGTGCTCAGGGCGCATGGATTCTCCTAAGGAGGCAGGATGGGAATCAGGTGTTGGTTCAAAGCCCTTGGTGCAGTGAAACTGTTTTGGAGAAAGATTTATTTTGTCAGACTCCCGTGTAGGAGTAAATACAGTTCACTGCTTCTCACAGCAGCTACAGTGCAGCAGTGTCCATAAGATGCTTCCTCCCACTGCCATGTGGGATTATTTGCCTCTGTCTCTCCAGGCGCTGGGTGAGCCAATGTAATTTTATTTTAGCTATAAAAAAGCAGCATTATTTTCTCTAAGTTCTTTTTCTCCTGCACTGTGACTTCACTGAATAAGCCTTTCAGGAGAATGACATCAATTTGGAAACCCTTTCACTGCAAAAAATATGGAGAAGTGAACTCGGCTGAAATTTTCCTGGTAAAACAGCAGTTCTGCAGAAATAGGGAGGGATAGAAATGAGTGTTTGTGTGAGAGTTTGGATCCCGCAAGGAGCCACCCGACCCACGCTGCTTAACTCCCATCTTCTGTTCAGTGACAATCTGCAATTGTGCATTTCCTTATAAGGGAAAATAAGTGTTTTGAGGCACAGGAAATCTGTGGTGGCTTTGAACTGAGTTTGCTTAAAAAATAGGTGTGATTATCCCACGCCGTGCTGTCGGTTTCTGTCGCGACAGAGTCAGAGCATGAACGTGCCACAGTTTGAGTGTGTCAGGGATGACAAAATCCCTGCAGGGATGACAAACAGCTCCTGTGCTCTCAGGAAGCAGCTGAGGACACGTTGCATGATGTAAAGAAATAGAGGTGGGAGATATTTGTCACTGCAAGCAGTGCCAGGCTCAGAGCACGGAGCAGGGGGGTGGTATCTGAGTGTCTGGATCTCCACGCTCCTTGAGAGGGAGGTTCTGATATCACTGGAGGGTCTGGTATCACAGAGCTGGAGCGTTCCCGTCAGCTACACCAGGCACTGGGATGTTTGAGCAGCACATCCTTCGCGGGATGGAAGGAGCAGGTGGATGGAATCGGGCTGGCAGAAGAAGGAGGTGGGAAGGGATACAAGGAATCAGCTCCCTCCCCAAGGCAATACCAGCTGCAGCTCAATCCCTCCTGACACAAATTTACGTCCTTGCTCTCCTGAAGAAACAGGGAGGGCTGAGACAATATTTCAGTGCTGAACTGTGGAAATGTTGCAATAAAAAATCAGAGACTCACGGAATGGTACGGGTTGGGAGGGACCTCACAGCCCACCGCATTCCACCCCCTGCATTGGCAGGGACACCTTCCACTCGAGCAGGAAGAAGAGCAGGAACAGCTTTCCATTCTGCTCTGTCCATGACAGTCTGTTGGGGTTTTAAAAGCTGGGTTAAACATTGATCTTCCCAAATCTCAAACGCAGACACCTCACCTGGATTTACCCTTATGTGTTTCCTTTCTTATACCTCTGATTTTTCCAGCATCTTTGGTCCAACCTGATCCTAGACAGCAGGGAGAGAAACAGAAGGAGATGGCAAAAGGATTCCAAAGTGCTTGAATGTTGAGGCTCTGTGATCAGTGCCCAGGAACCCCAGCGCCCAGCCCCGGCTCCTTCCCTGCCTGCCTGATTTTTTCCTGCTGCTCAGGATGCTAGGAATTGTCAACCCCAGGATATTCATGTTGTAAATAAAATACAGCTTGCTTTTTTTCTTTCTTTCTTTTTTTCTCTCTCTTTTTTTTTTTAATTTCAGTTCTGCTTTCTTGTCTCTCTCCTCCTCGTTAATCATACGGAGGCAGCAACAAAGGAAATCCCATCTGTTGCAAGCAATTGCTTTGGGTTTATTCAGTGGCCCAACATTTTAATTAAGTATTGGGACCTACCTCCCCTTCACTGAAGAAACAGAAATGAAAATATATTTCACAGTCCTGTCCAATGATGGAGAAAAATACACGAGGAAATAGATCAGCTTGAAATTACAGGTTTCTTTTTTGCTGTAAAAACTCTTTTTTTGATGCCTTTCTTCCAGCTGAGTTGGGAGGGATGTGTCTGACATTGATATTGCTGCACAAAAGGTGTGAGAGTGGGGAGACGCAGTAATAGATGTGCTTGATGAAATCTATTGTAAATCATTAATAACAATAACATCAATTATTAATGCACATCCTGGCCTAATGTTCACTCATTCCTTGTCCATCTCCAGCATCTTCCAGCCGTTCCAAGCAGCACAGGAGCGATGTCAGCGCAGGCCCTCACTCACCACAGAGGATTTTATTGCCCTTTGGGGAGGGGGGGTTGTGATGTGACCCCAGTTCTGGGGTCTGGCAGTAGCACCGTGATGGTTCCATGTCACACAGAGATGGCAAAAAAGCTCAGGGGTGCTGGCTCCTAACCCTGGCCTTTAATCCCTGTTTTCCTCTTCCCTTGCCCATGAGCTCTGCCACACTTTCAGACAATTCTCCTTTCCTGGCTGTTGTTTCGAAACATCTGATGGAACATTTTGCTCTCCTTATCTTCATTCCCTAATTCTACAGCTCCCCTTTCTGGCCAAGGATTGAATAAGGCCTGTCCAAAGGGATTTTGCTCTCCCTCTCTCTCCAGACGAACCCTCTGCAGGAGCTGGGGAACACTTCCCTGGGCAGTACATCCTCCCAGCCAGTGACAGCATCGATTTCCCATTATCCAGAGCCCTTATGTGGTGGCTCTGAGAACAATTTCATCCTGGCAGCTGCTCAACACTTGATGATCATGGAGATGTCTCTTAAAAACCAGGATTGGGAGTAGTTTCATAAAGCTGCCCCTGGCACTCACTCCATGCCCATGGACATGGAGGAAACAAGGTAGAAAAAGTAAATTAATGCTGAGAGTAAATCTAATTCCACGGACAGAAAGTGTGGTGGGGTGGGTTTGTCACTGCAATCAGTTCAGATTTCAGAGAATCCCAGAATCCCAGCATGGTTTGAGTTGGAAGGGACTTCAAAAATCATCTCATTCCAACCCCCTGCCATAGGCAGGGAACTTTTCCCTGCATTAAAAATCATTAAATTCCAATAATGTTAGGTGAAAAGTAGGACCACATCCCTGATTTCAGCAGGAGCAGCTCTTCCCAATGCTGCTGGGTGTGGCCTTGCTGGGATCCCTAAATTATGGAAGCCATAGAAGGAGAAATATAAAAATATTCAAATTTGATGTGGGAGAACCCAGTACTGCCTGGTAATTAAATATTATGATAAAGTAAACATAATAATAATCAAAAGGCTTCAGGAAATAAATAGATAAATAAGGACATAAAAGTCCTTGAAAAGCTGTATAACTTGGATACCTGCAAACCCAGGGTTCAAGACTGTCCTGTCTGGCATATTTCACTTGATTTAGCAGTTAAGCTGCAAAATAACATGACTTTAAATTGCTGATCTCTCTAAACCCTCCCTAAGCTGTTTCCCTCCATTCAGAATATATTTAGCAATGAGGATTTCAGCAAAATTAAACGTTTGAGACAAATTCATCCCTCCGGTGACCTCACTGGTTCCAAAAAACGGGGTTTGCCACCCCTTTGGGTGGGCTCAGAGACACCAAACTGAAGAATATAATCAGAATTTCTCCTGAAAAATACATGCCTCAGGTGTTTCTTTACCTCCTCTAACTACAAGCATCTCCCTGGTGGGGAAGGCTGTGGGACACACCCAACGTGGTCCTTATGAAGCACATCAGGCTCATCCCAGGAGCAAAGGAGGGGGATTTATTGCAGGGATGGAGTTGATGCATATTCGCAGGAAGCTAAATTTAGCAGCTGACATAAGTTTCAGAGGTGGAGTCTGTAGCCACGGTGCTGTTTCCGTATAAAGGCTGTGAGATAGTTTGCAGCAATCCTGCAGTGATGTAGCCGAGGGGAAAATATGTGGGATGGCTAAAAGTGGTGAAATGGATCTTTTAATAAATCATGAATTTCTGCAAAATGTGGCTAACCAGGTGCTGATAAAATGGGGTAAACTTTGGTGTGTGGCTCCTTGTAGCTTGTAAGGATTTGGTGATTTTCCTTTAGAAATATTAGGATTTGTGGTGTATTTTGACAAATTGTTGGGCTTGCAGCACTCTGGATAACATTTAAATTGTTTGTTAGGGTGGTTTTACTCACCTGAAGTGATGAAAATTAGTGGTTACAGCAGAACCAAAGAGCACATGTAAAACCTGAGCTGTTCCTTCTGTTTGTTGGAGAATTCAGACTAAAATTCCTGTAATTTCTTCATCACCTTGTGATCTAAACAGCTCGTTAATCCCAGACAGGATCTGCGTGTTCTTTGGAGTGTTTTCACCCAGCTGTTTTAGGAAGCTCTAGTAAAAATTCTGCAGGTATCATTTCCACCTGAGTCCATCCTTAGTGACTCTTCCAGCGCTGTGTTGAGCACAGAACGTCCATCCCTGCAGGATCCACCCTTCCCATGGCATTTGTTGAGAGGATTAGGCTTCAATCAGATTTCTCAGGATGAATTTCACTTTGTGTCCTATGTGTGTCACTTTCTTTTTAGTTGGAGGCCAAAAATCTTCCTTGGTTCCCCTTTCTGAGCTGTTGGGTGGTGCTGGGTGCTGCTGCCTTCGCTCTTGTTTTCCAGTCCAGGCTAAAGCATCACTTGGTACACGATTAAAATATCAGCTTTATAAAATTTTAACCCCTTCCCTACAGGTCTGAGACTTGTAATAAATTCAGGATGGGCAGGCAGGACTCTCAGCTCTATCACTGACTCATTCCGTGACCTTCAACACGTCACGTATGTATGTGGAAAATGTGAATCACAACCTGAACTCCCTAAATTCCAGGTTACCTGCAGCTCTGCTCCAAGGCTGCTTTCGTTTTCTTCTCTTTTAGCTTTACCATGATTGTTTGAAGGAGCAGGGTGGTGTAATTGTGCTGGGCTGGCTTTCAGAAGGAAGTTATTAATTAATTTCAGGGTAATTGTTGTCGTGGGCAGGGGTGCAGCCTTACCAGTCCAACCTCTGTGTGTATCACTTTTTTATCAAGGTGTTGCTCGGTTGGCAAGAGAGGCTTTCCCGCTTGTTGGATCAGTGGTTACATGTAGTGTCAAAGGTTAATAAACGCGGGATAACATTTGTTTAATCTGTAGCTACTGATGTTTCCATCAGCTGTGACAGTCAGACCAGGACAAATGTATCTCGCTGAGGTTTCCAGTGTGTTTTAACACCAGCTATCACTCACAGGGGGTAATTCATGGTCTTGTCACTGCTTCATGGGGGAGGAGGAGGGCTCTCAGCTCAGCTCATCACGACACATATTCCTTCAAATTCTGAAGGATTAGAAGGGGAATTAGCGGGGTGTCGCTCCCCTGAAACATCACTCCCCTTAAGCAGCAAACCACATGCAAATGACAGTGCAAACGTCGGCCCAAACGGATGAGGAAGCTCGAGGAGTTTTGTTTTTGGCCATGTATGGTAACACTGAGGGCTGTGGGCTCTGCTCGGGTGTTGTTCACCCGCCCCTCGGGCTCCCTGAGGCCGGAATGGCCCCGAGTGTGGCGGTGTCACCTGTGTGCAGCCAGGTGTGTGTGCAAAGTGCTCAGAACAAAGTGTCAGAACAACACGGGTACAAACCTTACACCTCAAAGCGCAGCATCCCCAAATTGTCTTTACCATGGGTGCAACGGGGAGAACCTCTGGTGAGAAACCTCTGCTCCGGGTGTCTCCTTGAAGTGCGGTTCTTAGCGGGGGTTGAGCTCGGCAGTCTTTAGTGGGGGCTTTTGTCACCGTCCTTTTTTCACCACAGCCACTGTGATTTGGTGTGACAGCGTGAGGTGACGTGGTTGTTTTCTTGTGGAGCTGCTGGTTCTCCTCAGCGTTGCCTCTGAGGACACCAGGCTCATCTCATCCCCCAGGGCAGACACGGCTGATCCCTCAGGGAGGACACGATCAGTCAGTCCCTCAGGGATGACATGATCGATCCCTCAGGGAGGAGACGATCCATCCCTTAGGGATGACATGATCGATCCCTCAGGGCAGACACGGCCGATCCCTCAGGCATGAGATGACTGATCCCCAGGGATGACATGACCGGTCCCTCAGAGCAGACAGGACTTGCTCCCACAGGGACGACATGGCCGGTCCCTCAGGGCGGCCATGCTCGGTCCCTCAGCCCCCTCATGACCTCCCGCCCCCACCCGCCGCTGAGGGGCGGCGGGGCGGGGCCTGAGAGCGCGCGACCGCGCGTGGTGGCGAGCGCCGCACGGTCATTGGCTGGCCGGGCCGCCACTCACCGCTTCGCCCCGCCCCCCCGCAGGCAGAGGCGGGCGGTGCCTGAGCGGAGGGGGCGTGGCCTGTGGGGCGTGGTCTCTGCGGGGGCGGGCCCCGCGGCCGCGCTGCCCCGCCCCGCCCCGAGGCGCTCAGTCGGGCGGCGGCGGCGGGCGGAGGAGGAGGCGGAGGCGGCGGCTCCGCCGGGCTGAGGAGCGGACGCGGGAGGCGGCTCGGGATCGCGGTGCGGCTCGGGGGCGGTGAGGGCGAGCAGGGAGAACCGGGGAGCGCCGGGGAACTGGGCTGCGGCTGGGCGGGCGGCGCGGTGCCCGCGGGTGGGCGCCGGGCTGGGCGGGGGTCCGGCCGGGCGGGCCCTTCCCGCGCGGGGCCGCCGAGCCCTCCGTGAGGCAGCGGCCGCTGTCAGCGCGGGGCCCGCGGCGGCAGCGCCCTCCCCGCACCGCCTCGGCCCCGGCCGCTCCCGCTCCCTCCTTATTAGGCAGCGGCGCGGGGTCGCCGCCGCATCCGCATCCGGCCGGGGCCGCCGGGCAGGGCAAGCCCGGGGCGGGGCGGCGGCGCCGGGCGCTCCCGCCGCGCACCTGATGCCGCGGCGGGGACAGCGCTGGGGGGCTTTTGTTCCGCACGTTTTCCTCTTTTTTTTTTTTATTTTGCTTCCTTCTTTTCCGCCCGGCGCTGCAGCAGCCGCTCGGTGCCACCGGCGTGTGCCGCCCCCGGAGCGCCCGTGCACCATGGCAGAGGACAAAAGATGAGCGCCTTGATGGGGGTTTAGTTTGGGTTTATTTTCCGGAGGCTCCCGTAGAGCAGGTCCTTGTCACGCCGTTATTAGGGGCTCTTTCCAGGCTGTGCAGGAAATGTGTGGAGTCCTGGGCTGTGTGACATGTCATGGAATCACCGGGGGATCCCAGAATGGTTTGGGTTGGAAAAGACCTTAAGGACCATCTCATCCTATCCCTTTGCCGTGGGCAGATGTCCCTGGGCTTTGTTTTCCTGTGCAGGAAGCCACATTGTTTAACAGTGATATGCCAAAGGCTGGAATTTAAAGGTTAGTCCTTACCTGTGCTTTATGAAATTCCCACTGATTCTGTTTGCAGCACGAGGGCAGGTCTTGGACACATGGGCAGGTGTCCAACACCACCACACAGAGGTTCAGCTGTAGGACCCCCAGCCAGACAATGTGATGCCATAACTGACTGACTGCACTGGAGACAGGTCTGAAAAAAAAAAAAAAGAAAATAAAAAAAGGCAGTGAAAGGTGCCAGGAAACAACAGTAAATCCGATGGAAGCAGTTTTATTGTTGAAGATAAGTGATATGCATTAAGGTTGGGGTTTTTTTAGCAGCTGGAGTTGGTCTGAGCACGTCTGTTCGTGCAGATGTGTGTGGGGATTACTGGGAGCAAGACCAAGGACGGTGGCAAAATCAGAGAGGGATGTTCTGAACACACCAGGTTGCGGTCGATTTTTCAGTTCGCTCCTGAATTTCCCGATTTTGTTTTAATTTTAGGCCAGGCTGTTCCCAAGTTACCTGGCGCCATCCTCTCCCTCCGTGTGCCTCCGTGGCACGCACGAGGGAAGCTCTGGAGTGTGGGAAAATGGTGTGAACTGGCACAGCGTGTCCTGGGAGAAGCGTGTTTGGATGTGGGGAAAGCGGCGGGTGTTGTGTGCAGGAGGCAGGAGAGGGTTTATTCCGTTTTCATTTGAATAAAGAGCATTGAATCATCTTTTTTGCTCAAGGGGGGGGGGGAACCAGATGGCTGTGTGCTTGCAGGAAGGTTTTATTGCAGCTAATAGTGGTTTTTGCTAAGGACTGTGTACACAAAGGTAGAAGATCAAATACTTTTGTGGCAATGCCTGTTTATTTTGGGTATATTTGTTTTTCTGTGCTTTTGGTAGCCCCAGTAAGACCTGACACGCTCGGGGACACGTCAGGCAGCATTTGCTCGGTGTTTGTTTTAATGCAGCACTTCATAATAGTAATTTTTCAATGGTCACTTGTAGCCTTTAATCCAGATTGCTTTAATCAGCATTTGTGTTCGCTGTTGGCATTGCTCTGTCTTCTCCCGAGCTGTCTTTTCAAACAGCATTGGATTTTTTCAAGTGAAATCTTCATGCTTATTGCATCTGTCACTTCTGGGATTCACTCCAAGCGAAAGGCAGGGATTCAGTTTAATGGCAATGAGGAGGAATGTGTAGAAGGGGGAAATATCAGCTTTTCCCTGGGTGATGCAGCCCAGGGTGCCGAGCTCTGCCCTCGGTGACATCGTGGTGGCCACGTCCAACATCAGACTTTAACGACGGCTCCGTAGGATGGCTCATTAAACCCAAACGTTGTGTTGTGATGGGGAGGGAATTTATGTTCCTGGGTTTCATTTGGTGATTGATTCCGAGGAATATCCCTGGGATGCCAGCTTCCTATTCTAAAGACACGAGCAAAACACCTCCTGGCCTGAGTTTGCAGCGTGGTGAGGTCATCAGCGCACCACTCCCAGGGCCAGGAATGTCCT
The DNA here is from genome assembly GCF_009650955.1 of Corvus moneduloides. Lineage (NCBI taxonomy): Eukaryota > Metazoa > Chordata > Aves > Passeriformes > Corvidae > Corvus > Corvus moneduloides. The sequence goes on from NC_045493.1 coordinate 10,578,563, forward strand.
CTTGGGCAAGCTCACAGGCACATTTTCACTTGACTTTTAAAGTCTGGGTTTGTTTGTTTTGATTTTGTTTTACTGAGGCCTTTGTGATAATCTCAGCCCTTCTCCGAGGATGTGTTGGAACAGAAACTCACTGAGGATTTGAAGTGCCCCAGTTTAAGCCTTTGCAGGGCATAGGAACAAGAATTAAATGTCTGTGCTCTCTTCTAGCTCGCTCCCTGTAGTCTCCCCCGCTTCATATTTTTGGGCTGGTGTATTCTGGTGGGTAACTCTGAAAGTGGTCTGATTAGAAACTGCTTAGAGCTTCAGTTTAGTCAGTTCCTGGAGCTGTGTCTGAAAAGTCAGGCTGCTGGTGGCTTGGGGCTGACAGGATGCGAACTGCTGAGTTTTTGTCACGCTGTGCACAGTTGCAGGTGGTGGTGAACACCAAGCTAAAATGAAGCAGAAAAAGGTTTTAGGCTTAGCTGAGTGACTCAGGAAAGCAGCAGTGAAAGTCCATTTTTCTGGATGTGTTGGCTACACCAGTATGGTTGGGAATTGTTTACCAGGCCCTTTCTTTTTATCTAATAGAATTGCTTTGTTCTGCTTTTCCTCCTGTGAGTAACCATGCAAAAAAATGGATTTTTTGTTTCTTTTTTTTGAGGTTATAATTGTTCAGTACATGACTTTTTGTGGCTTTTCTCATCTCAAGCCACACATAGGCATGTGAAATACCAGCGTGACACAGAACTGCTCAGCTGCTCCCAGGTCCCACCAGCAGCTTTGCAGGGCTTTTCCTTGGAGGAACAAACTGTCTGGAGAGGATCCTAATGGAATATACCAGCCATTAGTTGTATCACCAGCCATTAGTTGTGCTCATGGGTTTGTGTAGGGAATATAAATCCAGTCAGGATTAATGGCTGGAGGTAATGATGTAGCTGGAAAGTAGAAGGTGGCTGTTGGGCAAGTGGAAAATTGAGCTTTACCCCCTCTCCCATGGAATTCCTGATGCCAGTAAGACAGAGGGTGATCCCTGGGAGCAAAACACCTTCCTAACAAATCACAAAGTGCTCCTCAAATGGAAGAGGATTTTGTGATGGAACATCCTGAAAACTTTAAAATCCTGCTTTGTAGGTCAGGAACTTGACAGAGAAATATTGAAAATGGCATCTGCTGCTGCCTCCAGAGGGGAAAACCTGTGTTTTTTGAAAGCTGCTGGTGTGCTCATGGTGGATAGAGGGGATCTGCTTGGTCTGGAGGTGACAAAACGTGGCCTTTTGGACCATTTCTCCTCTGTGTTGATGACTTAGAGGGAGAATCGAGGCAGAATCACCTGCACTGGGGAAAGAACAATTTCTTCAGCATGAGCACTTCGCTTCTTCAACATCACTGGCTTTGTCTCAGCCCATGTTTTGTGGGTGATAACAATAAGTGATCTCTAATCTGCTTTTTGCTGAGCCTGTGATGACGTTTGAGGTCTGGCTCTCTCGGTGGGAGAAGTTGCAGTGACTCTGACATTGAGCTGGGCCTCTCAGCCCAGCATAATTAGGTTTGTCTTGTTTTCCTTTTTTAATAATTGAATTTGAAAGAGCAATGGAAATAAACCAGTGGTGGGATCTGACTTAAAGTGATTAAGGCTCAGCCTGATGCTGAGATGAGCTCACAGCTCTCCTTGGAGTGTTGCTGAGCTGTGCTTGAGGCCAAGTGTTCCCTTTAGGAAGGACCAGGGTTTCCCTGTGGTTTTCCAGATTTTGGCTGCTGTCTATGTAGGAACAAGCACATAGGTAATAATTCTTCTGAGCTGAATATTAAGGCAGCCATTTCAGCATTTTTAGCAGGTGTGTCTGAGCAGGATTTCCTAAAACTCCATGGGAATGGTGTGCCTGAAACTACTCCTTGTTTGCATCCTTGTATGAACATGGGCAGTGCATTGCACCTGCAGCTCCTGGTATAAGTAATCCCTGGGAAATGGACTTCAAATCACTCTGTTCTGAGTATTTGGAAATACGGGAACTTCCCCTCCCTCCCCCCTGGTTCTACATATAGTTGCCATAGAGACTGTGTTCCGGAGTCCTTGAAAATCCATTGTTTCTCCCAAATAAACATCAAAATCTGCAGCATTATAGCAGCACATTTTGCAGTGTCCCATTCCCAAGCATTTCTTCACCAGGAACTGTTGTGACAGGGCAAGGAGCAATGGACTCAAACCGAAAGAGGGGAACTTTGGCTTAGATATAAGTAAGAAGTTCTTCTCTGTGAGGGCTGTGAGGCCTGTGAGGCCCTGGCACAGGCTGCCCCATCCCTGGAAGTGTCCAAGGTCAGCTTGGATGGGACATGGAGCAACCTGGGATAGTGGAAGGTGTCCCTGCCCATGGCAAGGGAAGAACTGGATGAGCTTTAAGACCTAAACCAGTCTGTAAACCTGACGGGGACTTGACATCCTGTAGTGTGCCAGGTCTGGATGCTGGACAAGCTGATAATGGGTGTAATTAGCAGCTCCAGGGATTAGCAGGCAGTAACAACTTCAATCCCTAGTAAGCAGCGTGTCCCTTGGGAACTGGGCAAACTGGCCATGCTGGGCAGATGATGGTCTGATAGGGAAGATTGTCATCAGCAAAGGCTCAATGCTCAGGCACCCGCTCAAGGCTGGAATTACCTCCTGGAGTTGCTTTCCCCCCCCCCCCGCCTCCCCCTTTTCACTTTAAATACTTCAAAAGCCCTCATGGTTTGTTGCTTCCTGCTGGAATTTGGATCCCCCAGCTGACTCAGGGCGTCTGCTTGGCATTTCCTTGGCATTTTTCATCATACCTTTGTGAAACAGATTGGTATCCTTCCTTCCAAGCTGGGAATGTGAGGCTACACATTTTACTCAGGGTCTGGCAGGTACTAGGCTGGAAATACTTCTAGCACGTACTACTTGTAAGCATGTACTACTAAGTGGAGTTGTTATTTTACACATGGTTCAGGTATTTGCCCCAGCACACGTGGCGGCGTGTGTGCATGTGGATAAATGACCGTTGTGACACTTTTCAACTCTTAACTTCTTACTTCATTCCTTTCTGCAGTATTTATGTTAATGATACCATATCTTGGAGACTGGAGGCCCAAAGCTGTCTTGTTCAGAACAGGAGGTGTATTACTTTTTTTTTTTTTTTTTTTAAGTTTTCAGTGATACATTTTAAGGTTTATTTGAATTTTTGGATCTGCTGAGGTAATTTGCAAGGCAGGAGAAAATCCTGAGCCAGCTTAGGCAAACACAAGTTGCCAGACATTCCTCTGCAATATATTCTGCTTTAGTACAGCCTGAAGGGTGGGCACAAAACTCCTCTAGCTCAGTGTTGCTGTACTTCCAGCATTTTTCCTGGCCTCTGCCAGGAAAATTGCTCCTCTCTGGAACAATTTGTTCTCTGTGGGGTTTCAAGGTGCTGCTGTTAAAGGTGGGTGCCTCTGGTTAGGGTCAGGCTACCCTGGGGTTATCTCCCTGCTCTTCCCTTGGCTCCCTGATGTTTCTTTGGGGGTAAAGGTTATCTTTTTGTTCTTTGTATCCCTGCTTTGCCACATTGATCTTCCCGCTCTACTCAGGGAATTCTTAAGTGCTCTGAAAGCTCTCATAAAAACCAGCTGGGCTTATCTGGGTGTAATTCTGTTGTTTTGGCCGGGCTCCTCCAGAGCTGCTGGATTTGCCACAGGGATTCCCGAAGGACTGGAAGTGTTGGTTGCACGTGCAGCAACGTGACTGTCAAGCCAACAGGTAAGTAAAGCTTAAAGGTCATCCAGGCACAGGCTGTAATTCTTCACTGGAAACCAGTTCTCCAGCTGAGAGCAGCCAGCTGAAGGTCCAAGAATTCCCCAAGGAATCAGCCTTTGTCCAGTGTCGAAGTGGGTGTGATTCTCCCTGTCAGGGAAGCTCAGAGGTGGAGGTGGTGCTGTGGAGGTGTCAAGGACAGGGGTAGGAAGATGTTTTCCCTTCTTGGATCTGAAATCTGTCTTCACAGCATAGAATGTTTATTAAAGCTCTTAAATAGACTAAATCTACTTCCCTAAGTTAATTTTGGGTTTCTTGCCTGCCCAGGGAGGTGAGAAAGGTGCTTTGTGTCACCCTCGTGGTTTCACACCAGGTTGTGCCCTCTCAGTGTCGTCCCACGACAGGTCAGTGACAAAGAACATCTGTAGGACAGAGGAAATGTGAACTTGGAAGCCTCTGCTGAAACAGATGTTTGGGGGGCTGTAATTGGCACCATGAGACAGGGATTTAAAATCAAGTCAGCAGATTAAACTATCTGGATTTAAGTTTCGGCCTCCTCCGGCCCCACCCTCCCTCCCCCAGCCCTGATTTCAAATTGCACGTTACGGAAACGGGCCGGAATGACAATGGTGCTCTTGGAATTATAGGCTGCTTGGCCAGAAGAGCTGGCAGGACAGCAAATGGAAATGTGGAGGAACACACGCCAGTTCCAACTGGGAGCACTGAGATTCATTTTGCAGCTTGTTTGTACTGCATTAAAATCCGAGATGTTTGCGTTGTCCGGCCCAAACCTTCCACGTCCTGGGGTGAGGATGTTGTCTTGTCTTTGACAATTAACCATTGTTGGGGTTACTTTGAGAACATTAAAAGCAGTTCAGTGTGGGTGCCTCACCTGTTGGGTGGGTGTTGTTGAGAAGTGGAGGAAGGTGTTACTCAGGATGTGCCAGCCAAGCTCATCGTCACTTTTTGAGTGTGTCCACTCAAAATTCCAGTGTGATGGACCACGCTGCTCTGTGCTGTACCTCCAGTGTACCTGAGATGTTCTCCAGGTCTCCAGCCCTGTTACAGCAGGAGATGTGTGACTGTGGTGTTGGTCCACGAGGTGCTGCCATTGCACTTGGCCATCCTGCTGCTCCCGAAGTCACATTCCCCAGGGCAGCTCCGGCTTCTCCGCAGGCTCCCAGCAGGTCTGGGAGTTGTGCTCGGTCCCGCAGAGCTTGGAGCCGCTGTGATCAGGCCGGGTCATGTGGAGAATGCTGCTCCTCACTTGGTCAGTCTGACTCACTCTTGGCCGGGCTCTTTGGGAGCCTTGGTTGTGCTGATCTGTTGTTTTTGCCTTATTCTGGAGTTGGGAGGAATTTGTGTCCCAGTTAAATTGATGTTTGGAGCAGAGGATTCTGCAGGTCCTGGTTCTCTGATGGTGCAGTGCTCTGGGAGAACTGGGACCTGCAACCTTTTATCTGTGAGACTGTTTATCTCTTAAAACACCTTTAATGTTCAGAGTTTCTACCTACGGATGCCATGGGATGTTGTAATTGAGGAATAGAAAACAGCTTCTCAATTCCTTTGGGGATTGGGTGGGAGCCCCCTCTGCCATGGAACCAGGCTGGGAGAGCTGGGGATGTTCACCTGGAGAAGAGAAGGCTCCAGGGAGAGCTTAGAGCCCCTTCCGGTGCCTAAAGGGGCTCCAGGAGAGCTGGAGAGGGACTTCAGACAAAGGATGGAGTGGCAGGACAAGAGGGAATGACTTCCCACTGCTAGAGGGCAGGGTTAGATGGGATATTGGAATTCTTGGCTGTGAGGGTGGTGAAGCCCTGGCAGAGGTTTCCCAGAGAAGCTGTGGCTGCCCCATCCCTGGAAGTGTCCCCAAGGTCAGGTTGGATGGGACATGGAGCAGTCTGGGATAGTGGAAGATGTCCCTGCCCGTGGTAGGGGAAGAACTGGAGGTCTCTTCCAATCCAAACCATTTGGGGATTTCTACTTTCACTAAATCTTCTGGTCATGTTTTAAGGAATGATCCAATTAAGTGAGAGAGGAGAAGCAGGGTAATGTTTCCAGTAATGCCCACTGGAGTTTACCAGGAACTGTGCTTAGAAAACACCCTGTTAATTGAGTTCCCTTCATGTCTGCACCTCTTCTTGACTCCAGCAGAATGGGAAATCCTGCAGGTGGTGTTCTTTAGGCTCCCAGCACCTGGGAGCTGCTGTCTGCTTGACTTCTTAAGTCCACCATCAGAGAGGACAGATAAGTCCTGGGTAGGGGCTGAGTGTCAGGTCTAGTGCTACTGGTGAGCTCCTCTATGACACACATAGAAACTCATGAAATAAATTATTTCATTTAGGTAGATTTGATTGCTTTGAGCTGTAGGAGAAAAGAGAGATGAAAATACAGCATTTTTCTGCTGTGAGCACTCTGTTGGAGAAAGGTGCTTGGTTGGTTGGGAATGCTGGGATCTGGTGGTGATTTGGTGAGAATTTAATGACGCTGTGCTGGGGAACAGCTCTTTCTGTTCGTAGCTACCAACCTTTAAAGAAAAGCTTCCAATGTATCTCAGGAATATAGCCTGGAAAACGCTAGCATGTAACCAACCCTCAAGCGAGAGAGGAATCCAGCGGGTTGGGGCAGCAGCTCTGACCAGATTGCTACTTCCCTGATAGTATGATAAAAGAACTAGGTCAGTGCTGGGGAGAAGCATTTTATCACTGACTTTCCTTAGCTGGAATCCTGGGAGAGCCGTGCGCTCCTGCTCGTGTTTCCCTTGGGATCACAGCGTGGTCTGGAGTCCTGTTCTTCCCTCCTCCCCATGGCTGCTCGGATGGGTGTCAGGAGCTTCCCTGGGGCTGCTGTGATGTCTCTGGCTGCAGCTCCCAGGGCTGTTGTTCAGGATAGTGCTCTGCCTCTTGGCAGTGGATGGGATACAGTGCGCAAAGAAGCTTCTCTGATGTGTTTATTCCAGTGGAAAAGAAAAGGAAGGATTTTTGGAGGGGATCATGTGAAAGGCCACAGCCTTCTGTGGTCGGCTGCTGGAACAGCGGTGTCGGAGGTGGGAGTGTGTGGGAGGTTTCCCTTTCCTTATCCAGTAAAAAGCTTCCGTGATGTCCAACCACTGTGGAACTCTCTCTGCTGGCAGCAAAAGTGGAAGCTGAAATGCAGGGATCACAGAATCCCAGAATGGGTTGGGTTGGAAGGGACCTTAAAGCTCACCTCATTCCACCCCCTACCATGTGCAGGGACACCTTCCATGCTCCAACCTGGATTTGAATGCACTGAGGCACCTGGAATGTTCAATCCCTGCAATCTTAGCCCTGTATTTTGTACGTCACTTGCCTTTATGAGGTTTTGTCCTGAGTTTCAACCCTTTATTTTTATCATCACTTTGCCCTCCTCTTTTCATTTTAATATCCTTTTTTGCCCAGCCTGTGGTAACATCCCCCACCACCTGTGAGGTGGGGCAGCTTTAGTTCCAGCTGACAGAAGATGCTCTAAAAGAAAATAAACCCAAAAGAAGAGGTGGTTTGGAGGCTGCTGCTCCAGTGCAGGAGAACTCCCATTCCTGCTGGTGTCTCCCTTTGCTGGTTACCTATCCCGCTATGGCTCCTGCTGAATTATTTTGTGTAATGATTTTTGTGTGCATTCATTGCTCTGCCTTTCTGGTAGATGACACAGATTAAATGAAGCCAGACAACGCTCTCAGTCCGGGGTAATGACTTTAACTGTGGCGTCCTTTTGTCACTGCAAATTATGGTCAATGATGTAATGCTGGATGTGGAGATACAGTGACAGAGTGTGGGAGTGGTAAGATCATCCCAGAAGGGTTTGGCTTGGAAGGGAGCTTCAAGCTCATCTCATTCCACCTCCCTGCCACGGGCCGGGACACCTTCCACAACCAGGTGATTCCCCAAGAAGATGAATTGTATCCCTGGAAATCTTGAAGTGAAAATAGCCCCGGGGGGAGATGTGAGGCGAGCACACACAGGTAAACCCTCAGGAAATAACAAGTCCTTCTGGGTGATCCTGGCAGATTTGAGCTCTACAGGCACTTCTGACTTAGAGTTCTTCATATTCTAAAGGTTTTCATACGATCATTTGAGGTTACAGCTCTGAAATCCCGAGTTGTATCAAGTGTTTCGCAGGTTGCAGCCAACACCTTGCGCTTTGTCCAGGACAGAAATTTCAGCTTATTCAAAGTTTGGGTTGTGTTACGTTTTTGAATGTGCTGGGCTCCCCAGTTGAGATATAATCAAATTCCCTGGTAGTTTGTGGTTTAGGTTCCCATCCCAAAATAGAATCTTGCCAGTGGTAGAACAGCTGGAAATTTCAGTGTTAAGTTCATATTCCAGCTTTTTGTCTTTAAAATGAAGTGAAATCAGATGGCAGGGTCTTGCTCAACCTAGGCTCAAGTAACCGAAGACTCAAAATAATCTGCACACAAATATGATGTGTTTTGGAATTGTGACCATCTGTAGTAGTGTTCACCTTTGTTTTAAATAACTCTGAATGGCTGAAAACAACAGTTCTGTCAGCAATGGACTGGATCTGGATTGATTGGAAAAAGGATACACAGAGGGAATAGTGTTGTGTTTAAAAGCACAGAAACTGCATCAAGGCATTCGTGGCTGTTCCCTTTTTCTGCTGAGCTTTCGTGTGAAGTTGTGGGGTGAGCTGAACTTTTTGTGGCCACGTGACATTTTTTCCCCCACTTCCTTTCTTGCCCAAATCTTGCAAGACTTCACATCACGAGACTGAGTTCTTTGATTCCATGGGTACTTGGAGAGGGATATGAAGTTTTCCAAGAACATGTAGTGACAGGACAAGGGGGAATGGGTTCAAACTGAACGAGGGTAGGTTTAGATGAGGTATTAGGAGAAATTTCTTCCCTGTGAGGGTAGGGAGGTTCAGGGTGCCCAGAGAAGCTGTGGCTGCCCCCTCCCTGGAAATATCCAAGGCCAGGTTGGACAGGGCTTGGAGCAACCTGGGGTAGTGGAAGGTGTCCCTGCCCATGGCTTTAATGCCCCTTCCAACCCAAACCATTCTGGGATTCTGTGATACTAATTCCTGCTCCAGCCTTGCTGGTGACGTACCGGTGACAGTGGTGGCAATATTTCCCTGCAATAGGTGTGCAGCTGGACTGAGCCCAGGGCAGTGTATGTCCCTGGCCCTGTGGCTGTGCATGGCCCTGGGTCACTGAGAACCCTGGAGCTTGCACAACCAAGGCTCTGGAGTGAAGAAATGCCAGAAGGGAGTGATTAGGAAATAACCTGGAGGTCTCTGTGCCCTTTCTCAGTGGGGTGCAGCTGCTGGCTCAGTCCCTGCTCCCTTGGGCCCACAGCAGCGGCACGGAGCCGTCCTTGCTGCGAGGAGCAGGAAACACGAAGGGATGGTGGTGTTTTAATGGCTCCAAACACTCTGAATGCCTCTGTTCTCCCTTCCATGTGTGGCTCTGTACCTTATCTTCCACAGGATGTTCAAAGTGCTCCAAGGAGTGAATTAGCAGATTCCTTGTGGGCTTTTCTCCGCTGCTTATCTCCACGATGGCCAACTGTTCCGCAGATGTGGCTCAGCCCTGCTCCCAGGGAGGGTGTTCTCTCCATGCCAGGGGCAGGTTGGAACATTCATGGCCCGGTTTGGGTTTATGCTCATAACATACTTCCTATATTTTTGTATAAAACCAGCTCTGAGCACTCACTGGTTTGGCAGATGAGGCCCAAGTGGCTCAGCCCAGGTGTTCAGGAAGACCTTGGGCCTCACAGTTGGTACTTGGGAATCCTCTGGGCTTTCCCATGTTGCAGTTTCACCAACGGGACCATCGCCTGTCCCTGCTGACCCCAGCACCCCATCCATCCCATAACATCATTTGTAATTGGTGGTGGTGCATTGAACCATTGAATTACCGAGGTTGGAAAAGACCTTTAAGATCATCAAGTCCAACCACTGACCTCTTGATTTTTATTTTTTTTAATCTGCTTCTCATTTTTTAATCATTGAGACTGGACCTTTATTCCAAAGCTCCTCAGCAAGGCTCAGACTGGGAGTTTGGGGATTCACCACCAACAGCTGCAACTTGACTTTTTCCACTTAAGGAAGAGCCCTTCCAGTGCCAAGTACCAACCTTTTATAAATGCTGTTCTCCCTATCCACTGGATTTGTATCTCCTCACCCCCCCTTAACAGTAGCCTCCGGCTGTCTGACTTCAACTGGCCTTTTATTCCAATGCCTCCCTTTCCAGAAGGGATCACAATCACATGGGCTGAGCAGGATTTTGCCATTAGTGGGGGGTTTTCCTGTAAGTGTTCCCTAGCAGGATGCATTTCCTCTTGCATAAGCAAGGCTGCAAACCCTCCAAAGCCACAGAAATCCATCTGTTGGATTCTTGAGACAGATAAATCCTTTATAAACAGGAAAATGGGCAAACTCATGGTAGCTCTTGTGACACATCGTGATGGGAGATCAGAAAGGAGTGGAATGAAAAGTATCCCTGTGCGAGCGCGGCTGGCCTTTCCAAGGTCCTTTAAAAAGCTGCCACAAGGGCTGGGCTGTTCAGAGGGCACAGACTGGGAGATGAACCCAAAGTTTTGGTAAAATTCAGCTGGAAGTCACTCAGGAAGGGAATAAATAAGAGATTTGAAGGCTCGTTCCTCTGTCCCCACCAAGATGCCGTGTGTGGCCGAGCGGGATCCAGGACCTCAGCAGCCGTAGATCTGTCAGCACTTCTATTGTGGAGGCCTTTGCAGGGTGTCCAACGCTTCTGTTTTAATTTTGCTGAGGGTTGTAGCTCTGGCAAAATTTAAAAGCCTTTCAGCTCCCAGTCAGGAGGTTTTAAATCCTCTAAATTTGTGCTTTACCCCTCAAAAATAGTTTCTGTCTAGCAAGTGGATGGAGATGGTTCCTCAGGCAAGGTTTAAGGGCATAGATAATAATCTGATTCATTTCTTTTTTTAAAGCTCTTGTTCCAAGTCCACTTCCTAAGAGAAAATCCCCAGCACAGCCCCGTTAGCCATGGATACACTTCCTTACCCACTTGGGTATTTCCAAAGTTATTTCCCAAGGTTCCCTGAACCACCCAGGTGATCCTTTTGCAAGTGTGATAGAGGCTGAATCAGCCTTTCCTTGGGGTGAATCATCTCAGGTGTTGGTGTCTCACCTGATAATCCTAAAAGTGGCACAAAAAAGACATGGACCTGTTAGAGCCAGTCCAGAGGAAGCCACGGAGCTGCTCCAAGGGCTGGAGCCCCTCTGCTCTGGAGCCAGGCTGGGAGAGCTGGGGGTGTTCAGCTGGAGCAGAGAAACCTCCAGGGAGAGCTCAGAGCCCCTTTCACTGCCTAAAGGGGCTCCAGAGGAGCTGGAGAGGGACTTTGGATAAAGGATGGAGTGACAGGACAAGGGGGAATGGCTTTAAGACAAAAGAGGGTAGATTTAGATGGGATATTGGAAAGAAATTCCTGGCTGTGAGGGTGGTGAGGCCCTGGCAGAGGTTGCCCAGAGAAGCTGTGGCTGCCCCTGGATCCCTGGAAGTGCCCAAGGCTGGGTTGGGAGGTGTCCCTGCCCATGGCAGGGGGTGGAACTGGAGGAGCTTTCAGGTTCCTTCCAAACCAAACCGTTCCATGAATTGGCCAAGCCTGGAGCTCCTGCCCGTGAGTCTGCTGGGAGAACCTGTGGCAGCCAAATTGAGCTGTGGATTTTCTTGGAGAGGGATGAGGAGGAAGAGGAGAAGGAAGGGGATTGAGAAGCAAAGAGGAGAATGTTAATCACTCTTCCCATTTAAGGACAGTGTGTGCCAGGGACAGGAGATTCTTTTGGGGTGCTCGGGCTCCAGCTCCCCCCGTTGGGTTTTTCACCTGCTCTCCCTGGTGAGCTGAAAGAGCTGCAGCCGCTGCTCCTTCCAACCACAGGCAGCACATTCCCCCCTCCTTCTCCTTGGAGAGCAGCCAGATCAAAATGGCTCTGATCCAACGCCAAGAATCACTCCCTTTGCTATGGAAATGAGCACTTGGGGGCTGCTCACCATGTGTGCATCAGAGAGTTCCTGCTAAGGATGACGAGCTGTAGGTGGGGAAGAGGGCAGGGAAGGTGTGTTCCAGCACATCCCTTTGGAACAAATAAGGATATTTTTGGATGCTCCTGAACTCCTTACATTTTTTAAAAGTCATTTATAGAAAACCAAATGATTACCCTTTCCATCAAACGGTGAAAATGAGGGAAATAAAGTAGTAGGGTTTCACAGTGGGATAAAGGGAGTTTCTCTTCCGTGAATGTGGAAGGGGTGACAGATCCCCAGGATCTGATATTTGAAATTAACATCTTTTCCTGCTGTTCTGCTATTGATCAAGTGAAGAAGAGATACAATTATCCACAAATAATCCTTTGAAAGCATCACAATGCTGAATTCCCAGCATTGGAGCAGCCACATTCCCAGACCCCTGGCTCTGTGGGATGTGATTCCAGGCAATTTGCTGTTCTTGCTCAGCACGACAAGTTCAAACCTTCGCTTTACCTTCTTCCCAACAATCTGATTTTAATCTGGATTCACAGCAGGGTGGGAATGTTGCCAGGGGGTGAACACTCCTGGAAATCCACCGTGCACAAAGCAGGAGCCTTTTCCCTGCTCCTGGATGAGTCGAGCGGGCGGATGATGAGTAAGGTGGGAGAGGGCTGAGCTGGGTGCGAGTTCCGGTGGTGTCGTGGCACGCTGGGCTTGGGAGAACATTCCCAATGTCCTGGGGGTGGCCTGGGGAATGGCAGAAAGGAGGGAAGATGGGGGTGATGTTGCTCTTGCATGGTCTCACTGCCAGCCCTGGCCATGGACTCCCAGAGGTTCAGCCAAGCCCTCACGGTTCTGGGAGGAGCCCTCGGGATGGAAGCGTGTGACAGGGCTCGGAATGAGTTGACACAAATCAGTAACTGGGTGTGGAACTGCATTTTTTCTGATGTGTCTTAACTGAACCCTGAGACTTAAGCATTTCTTGTCATTTGGGCATCTTGGAGTTGAAATTCACCTTTTCTTTGGGCATGATTTGGTGAGGCTGGGATCGTGCCTGAAGTGTCCAAGGCCAGGTTGGATAGGACTAGTGGAAGGTGTTCCTGCCCATGGCAGGGGGTGGAACTGGATGAGTTTTAAGGTCCCTTCCTGCCCAAACCATTCCATGATTTTATTTAGTGCTCTCACCTGCTGGCTGGAGCTGGAGAGCAGCTCCTGGTTTACGACTTCCCATCGCACTCCGGTGTTCCGGGGTGTGTCCAGCGTGGAACAGGCCTTTGATTTGTGCTCTGAGGGAAACAGTTGGCAGAAAGTGCATTACACAATTCCAGTGACTGATGGAAGTAGGGGGGGAGCCTAAGTTCAGCTTTAACGGGACAGAAATCATTAACAATTTCCATATAGCTTTTTTTCCGTGGACATATCAAACACTCCAGTTCTTCCAAAAATTTTGCATTTAAGACCTGGTTTTTCTTAAACATTCTTAATTATCCTTAAAATATCAGTATGGAAAAGGTACTGTGGGGAACCCCCACCTGCTCTCCGTGGCTGGGAATGACTGTGGAGCCCTTGGCTCTGTGTCACCAGTGTGTGGAGCTCAGGTCAGCGTGAAGGTGTTCGGTGGCCTCCACTCCACACCTGGGACAGGCATCCCCATCACAAAACTGACCCCAAATTGGTGTGGACTGGGCACACTGGTGGCTCCAGTGGCACTGGTACATCCCTGTCCCAGCAGCTGAGCCACCATGGAAGTGACCAGTGCCAGTTCCCAAATGGGCTCTGGTGGAAAACAAATCCTCTGCTTCTTCTCCCTTATCACTGCAGAACCAGAGTTTCACTGCAGAGCTGTCTGTTTCGTTAATTGGAACATTTTTCTCCTCTTCAAACACATTCTGTGGCATTTCCCGGCTCTGATGAGCGCTTCCCTGCAGTTATCCCGCTTTTTGTCGCTGTTAATTTTTTATTTAACCTCCCAGACTACAAAACACCCATCAACGCTCGGCGCTTCCCTGCGAAGCCTTTGCAGTCACAGACAGCCCTCTGAGCTTTCATCACAGTTTGCAGCAGACAGCCTGGGAGCAGGGATTCGGGATGCAGCCACATTCCCAGTCTCTCACTCCGGAGCATCGTGCTGGAGCGAGGAGCTCCAGGAGCTGTGCAGTTTTTCCCAGCCTCTCCATGTACTTGGGGACCTTCTGAGAGGCGAGATAGGAGGTGGACTCTGCTTATTTTTATTTTTTCCCTTTTTTTTTTGCTTTTCCTAGAGACTGGGACAGAAATATTTTTTCCCATATGTAAAAGCAAGATGCTGTATGGAGGCTCCTCTTTTGTTCCCTCTTCTCTGAGATGGGAAAAGCCCTTCCCAGATGCGAGGGCTCCGTAGGTTGTATCCACAGTCCAAGGCTGGTGTTGTGCCTGTGTCTTCTCCCAGGTACTGGAATTTTCCACACCAATTCCCTTTCCCTCTATTCTAACTCCAGCATTCTTGAAAATAATTTTTCTCAAGAAATGCTACAGACGCACCAAGTTAATTGGAGTCATTAACTTGTTTCCATTACTCCTTTCTGCCTAGGAAACTCATTTTTTTTTTAGGGAGATTTTGGAGTTAGAAGAAAGAACTGGAAGCTAGGGAACATGTGGAACCACTTCACAGGAACACCGGATTTTGAGAGCTTGCATTTTTATTTACATCTTCTGGACCCTGTCTGACTTGAAAGTAAACAAGTTCAATCCAAGACTAGATTTATCCCTGAAAATATGTGGAGACTTGTCTAAAAACTGCTTTTGGGATTAGGAACTTCCTTTACTGCAGTCAGGGAACACATTTACAGTGGGGAAATTAATGCTTAATTGGCAAATTCTGTAAAAGCCCCCTGGAAATGCAGTTGGGTTGGGTTGGATGTAAAATTACCTGAAATTTTAGTTAATAAAAGAAGGAAAAGGCAAAGCTGGCTGAGAATTTGCCAGGTCTTAAGGTGGAGGATCCCTGGAAGTGTCCGAGGCCAGGTTGGATGGGGCTTGGAACAATCTGGGATAGTGGGAGGTATCTCTGCCCATGCTGGGGGTGGAATAGGATGAGCTTTAAGGTCTTTGGTGCCAAGAGGATGGTGCCAGACTCTTTCCAGCAGGGCCCAACAATAGGATGAGGAGCAATGGCTATAAACTAAACCACATGGAATTCCACCTCTTTCCATGGAGAGTGGCTGAGCACTCGAACTGTCCAGGGAGGGCGTGGAGTCTCCCTCTTTGGAGACATCCCAAACCCACCTGGATGCATTCCTGTGTCACCTGCTCTGGGTGAGCAGCCTTGGCAGGGCGTTGGACTGGCTGATCTCCAGAGATCCCTTCCCACCCCCAACCATTCTGGGATCCTGTCCCTTGCAACCCAAGCCATTCCACGATTCTACCAACAGCGAGCGAACCCGTGTTCCCGCGTCGCTGGAAGCGGGGCGATGGAGCTGATGCGAAGATCCAGTGTTGTAGATCCTTGTCCAAGAATCTTCTGGACAAGCAGGACATCCTTCCCCTTGAACTGACCCCCTCCTTTTGCATCCCTGTGCAGACACGATGAGGCGGGTGGTACGACAGAGCAAATTCCGGCACGTCTTCGGCCAGGCGGTGAAGAACGACCAGTGCTACGATGACATCCGCGTGTCCCGCGTCACCTGGGACAGCTCCTTCTGCGCCGTCAACCCCCGCTTCGTGGCCATCATCGTGGATGCCAGCGGTGGGGGAGCCTTCCTGGTGCTGCCTCTGCACAAGGTAAGTGCTGCTGGAATATTTCTTGAGTCACCTGCTCGGCTGTGCTGTCATCCCGGAGTTTCTCTGGGAATACTGAAGGCTGGGAAGTGTCAGCTGTGGTGACAAACGCTGCTCGGTGGTGCCGTGTATGAATGTGTTTAATGTCTGTAATCAGTCTGATGCTTCCTGTACATTAAACACAACAAACAAGCTGTTTGCTTGACTCATCTGAGCCAATTCTGGCAGAACTTTCCACATGGAATCGTATCTTAGAAGCCTCTTTATGATCAAGTCAGGTTTTTCTACTGTCAGGGATTCAACTATTTTTTTTGTCACTTTGCTCAGGAACCACCTGAATCCAACTGCTCCTTGCAGAATTAATTCAGGAATCATCTGAATCCAACTGCTCCTTGCAGAATTCATTCAGGAATGCACCTGAGCCCAACTGCTCCTTGCAGAATTAATTCAGGAATCATCTGAATCCAACTGCTCCTTGCAGAATTCATTCAGGAATGCACCTGAGCCCAACTGCTCCTTGCAGAATTTGTTCAGGAATGCACCTGAGCCCAACTGCTCCTTGCAGCCCCACATTGGAGGCATGTGAAGGAATGAGCTGGTTCCAGGAAGGGCATTCCTGTTGCCTCTGGTCCTACATGGAAATGTCACATCCATCTTCTGGAGGAGATTTGTCTCATCCCTTTCTGATGCTTAACCAGCAAATTCTTGTGATCAAAAGCCTTTTTTTGCAACATTCTTTCCTCTGTGACCCTCCAGCTCCTCTCTTAAGCTGTGGTTAAGTTGTCCTCAGTCTGTCATCAGCCCTGAGCTGCTTTCCCAGCTCCACTTCCAGATCTGCCCTGTGGAATACAGAATTAGTGCCCAGGGCTCAGCTCAACTTCCCACCCGGCCAGGGCAGAGCAGGGGCAGCGACTTCTCCATCGTGTTAAGCAAAGCCAAACCCCAACCTCCCAAAATAGCTCCATTTGGTGCTCTGATGAGCAGCCCTTCCCTGCTTTGGGCTCATCCTCAGGCCACGTGTCCTCCTCCTGCCTGGACCACGCGTGGTGGCACAGCCCTGGATGAGGAATTCCACATGCCCACAGCAGGGGATGTGCATCCTTCTTTTCCTCTCTTACATCCCAATGTTTGGAGCACAAATCTGATGAGGGAGCTGGGAAAGGGGCTCAGCCTGGAGAAAAGGAGGCTCAGGGGGAACCTTCTGGCTCTGCACAACTCCCTGACAGGAGGGGGCAGCCAGATGGGGGTCAGGCTCTGCTCCCAGGAAACAAGGGACAGACCCTGAGGGAATGGCCTCAAGCTGTGCAAGGGGAGGTTTAGATTGGATATTGTGGAAATTTTCTCCATGGAAAGGGTTGTCAGGCATTGGAACAGGCTGCCCTGGGCAGTGATGGAGTCCCCAGCCCCAGAGGGATTTAAAAGCCTCATGGATGTGGCAGCTGGGGACATGATGGCCTTGGCAGTGCTGGGGGAACAGTTGGACTCAATGGTCTCAGAGGGCTTTTCCAATGTTAATGATTCCATGATTCTGTGTTTTCTCAGTCCCTGGCAGAAATTCCTGCTAATTCTGAGTGCCCTGGCCTTCTGCATTTTTAAATGCCATCTTTGGCGTTATTTTCACATCCATTCTGTTCTTCCTCCCACTCTCCCTCTATTTATCACTGCCTTGGTGCCCTCAGCTCCATTCCTGCCTTCCACAGCCATTTAACATCCACATCTGAGGAGGTTCCATGGGAAGCTGGAGGAGCTGTGTCCCTCACCCCCAGCCTGACACGTTCTTTTGCAATGCAGTGCTTTGCTGGCTCTGCTCTAACCAGTTCCTGGGTTCCGCATTTATTTTTATAGCCTGGGCTGATGAAATTGTTCCTTCAGAACTTCAACACCCTAAATAACATTTGGATTTCTCTTTGAGCCTGTTTAGCACAGATACTTATTAAGCTCCCCGCAGCAAAATCCTTGTTGTTATATTCAGGGGTAAAAAAAAAAAAAAAAAAAAAAGCAATTTTCAGCCATGGGTTTGGGCTGATTTTAAAATTGGGCCATAAAAATACGCTTGCTGCATTTCTGCAGGGAAAATAGCCCATCATGACATCGTGGCTGCTCAAACCCAGTGCTTTGCGGCTCACTGGGAATTATTTGGGATGTGGCTGACCCTCGGTGCGGGGTGAGCACAGAAAAGGGGGAATTTTACTCGTTTTAACGCGCTTTTTCTTGCCAATTTGCGGTACCGTTGCAGCGTTTTGTTATGGCCGGGGTTTCTCCCTGCCGGGCAGGCGGCTCCCAGCTCCCTCCCGGCGCTGGGTCGGAGGTCTGGGGGTGTTTTTGGGGCGCGATGAACCCGCCGGGACCCCGCACCCATGTGCTCGGTGTGAGGTGGGGGGGGGGACGGACAGCGGAGGGAGGGGGAAGCCCCGCCCCTGTCTCCGCAAGCCCCGCCCCTCCGCGCGCGCGCACCCGCGCCCACCGCAGCGGCACTGCGGCGGCCGCGGCTTTTTACCTTATATGGTCATGGCAGCGCTCGCGGCCGCCGCGCTGATTGGCGGGGGCGGGGGCGCGGCGCGGCAAGTGCGCGGGAATTAACCCGTGAGCGCGGGAATTGGCCCGTGCGCGCCGGGATTCATTAACCCGTGTGTGTGTGTGTGTGAATTATCCCCTGTGCACCCACGTCCCCGCCCTGCCCCAAGCCCCCACGTGCTGCTGAGGGTCTCTCCGGCCCCCTCCCTCCTCCGCTAGATAGAGGCATGGGGGACCCAGGGGCTGCATCCCCTTTCCATCCCCGCAGCTCCCGGAGCAGCCGCAGCCGGTGCAGCCGAGCCGGCTTTGCTGGCTGTGGAAATGCTTTGTCTGAACTTCCTGTTTTCTTGCACGCACATGTGCAGGGGCTTTGCCAGGAACTCGCTATTCCCATGCTCCGGCAGGAGCCGCTGAGCATCAGACAATCCAATTCCCACAGGTTGCTCGGTCTAGAGGGTTGGCCTCTGTTGGAATGAGCCACATAGTTTGGAAAAGCTGTAATTCCTCTCCATCAGGGCTGTGTAGGTGATAAGAGCCAGGGTAATCAGTATTAACTCTGCTCACCAGGGAAGAACTGGAAACTTCCCTGCTTGTTCTGGGCTGTGGTTGTAGGATTGGTTTTCTCTGAGCCTTATCCCAGGGAAAGCTCTGGGTACACAGGGGAGGTACCAGATAAAAATTCTCTGGGTTTCCTGATAGTTTGGGCAGAATAACTTGGAAAAACACCTGGATTCAGGGGTGGTTCTGGTGCTGGGTCTGTGCTCCAGCAGAACTGGAGACAAATTTCTTTTTTTTCCCCTCCTCAAAAACCCTTTGCAGTTTTTATCTGCACAGAAAAACCTGCTGCAAATGTTCCTTTTTGTTTGAGTTCATGCAGAAAGATCCATTCAGCCACGAGTTGTGTTACGTAAGGCCTTTACCAGAGGTTTATTCAGTCCCTTTTGGATATAGCTTTTATTAGATTTTTCCATTTTCCTGCACTCCTTTCACACCAGCAACATTCCTGCAGGATCTGGGATCAGATGGTGCCCTGAGAGGCAATTAGCATGTGGGTGGGGGCGTGCACACCTCGGGAATGATCTTCTCCAAGGAATATGTCGTTCTGCAAGTGACAGGCCTTGGTGTTCATCCATGGCATATGAGAGTTGTTAAGCAGCTCTTCCCCATTCCTATTCCACCAGGAAGGATTTGGGGGGAAAGAAAATCATCCTTTTCTGAACTGTGTGTAAAATAAAATCAGGAGGTTTTGCCATGATGGGTTTATTAAGCCTTTCCAGCCATTTTAGGGGGAGTGTGATGGATTCTGTCCTTTTATTTCACCTTGGATTTCTCTCTATAAAAAGAAGTTTATATTTATCACTGTCAGCTTGATTCCAATAGATCATCAGCTTCTAATGTAGTAGGGAAGAGAGGGCAGCAGAGGGGCTAATGGATCTCATTCCTCCAGGGAAAAAAGCAGCAAATTCCATCCCTTGTCTTACAGTCAGAGGTTTGTACAAATACCTCTGCAATTTTAAGGACTTGTCCAATAATGAAAATGAAAGTTGTGCTTGGTGGAGCCCTGGATCATCTGTTCCCAGCTCTTGGGGATGATCGCTGTGGATCCCTGTCTCCTTGCCCAGCAGCTCTGCTCTCTCTGGATGGATGCTCATCCTCTGAACTGCAGTGGGGTTTTACCACTTTATCCAGAACCCTCAACTTCTGGGATACCCATTGGTTTTCCTGCAGCTGGGAAGGAGCAGGGGGATGAACTGCTTTGGAAATCATATTTTAGGGAGGGAATGAAAGAGTGACTCTGTCCCTTTTTAATTGGAATTTCTGGGCAACAGGTCTCTCTTTTTGAAATTTATTTCTGGAGTGTGTTTAGAGCTTTCCTGTGGAAGCTGGGACAAACATCCATGGAAGTGCTGGAGCTGTGCTGCACTCCCAGCTCCGAGTGATGGGATTTCACAGGTTGGGTTGGGTGTGAGGACTGTTTGTGTTGGGTTTTTTTCCTCTTTAAAGCCAGCATGTGTCCATTCTGTGGCAGCCTGGGATGGAATCATAGAATCATGGAATCATTAAGGTTGGAAAAGACCTCCAAGCTCATCAAGTCCAACCTTTGACCGAGTGCCCCCATTCTCACTAAACCACGTCACAAAATGCCCCAACTGCCTGTGTTCTAACACTTCCAGGGATGGTGACTCCCCCACTTCCCTGGGGAGTCTGTTCCATGCTTGACCACCCTTCCAGTGAAGAAATTTCCCCCAGTATCCGATGTCACAGCCCTGCAGCTGCCAAGGTGACAGGGAGAATGGGAGCACTGCTGGGGAATTCTTGGAGAGCCCAGTGGTCTCTTACTGCCTGACTTTTCCAGTGTATCTTTTGGGAATAACACTTCCTAATCTTCCAGATTTGTTCTGGATGCCTGGATTGGGCTGTGGGGTGACTGATGGATGTTGGGCATGGGCAGGAGCTTCCATTTCAGCCCAGTTTTCTCCCTAGTGCCTCCTCCAGGCCCAGCTGCTGCAGCCAGAGGTGGAAGGTCAGT
This sequence comes from Corvus moneduloides, assembly GCF_009650955.1. NCBI lineage: Eukaryota > Metazoa > Chordata > Aves > Passeriformes > Corvidae > Corvus > Corvus moneduloides. The sequence goes on from NC_045493.1 coordinate 10,599,062, forward strand.
GCTCAGAAGTTCAACTTCCTTGGGTGAAACTTAGGAGTGTTTTAATGAAAATCTATGATTTAAAGAAAAGAGGAGTATTTTCTCTAGCAGTTCAGTTGGGGTTTCAAACTTTGCAGTTGTGACCTGATTTCCTTCCTCAAACTTGTGCAGAGTGAGGGGGGAGCTGCTTTGACTTGTGCAACTCGATGCCACTTCCCTAATTTAAATGGAGATTTCAAGGAGCACAGCCATGGGCTGGGGAAGCAGCTGTTCTCCCTGATATTTTTACCATAATCCATGAGCTGTTTCCTGCCACCAAATGCCCTTTTCTGGCAGAGAAACGATCACAAGACACTCAAATTAATTCATAAAACTCCCACTTTTAGGAACAGTTTTCTTGTGTTGCTTATCCATCCCTTTTGGATTTAATCTTTTTTTTTTTTCTTCTCATCTGATCTGGGTTTAATATTTCTGATGATTTAACTTTTTTTTTTTTCTGATCTGGAATACATGAAAGCACTTAAAATTAACTTAATAAGGCAACTTCACCCCTTGAATATTGAATGTGTGTTCAGTCAACACCAACTTTATTAAAAATCCTCAAATTCACCTTTTTGACCAACATCTTATCAAATACAACTCCAAAATTCAAAAGTTATCAGGGATGTGTCGAACCACAGTCCCAGTGGATTATGAGAAGGATTGAATTTCTTGAAGTTAATTTTAAGCTGTGTATCAGCACTTGAGATTTATTTCAAATCCTCTCCTAATTAAAAGATTACATTTTACAAATAAATAAATAAATCAATCCCCAAACCTGGGAGCATTAGAGTAGCATGGAAACACACCCAGCTGGCAACCAAGTTCCCAAACCTCGTGGTGTTCCGGTGGCATTGGAGAGGAATTGCGTTCAAAACCGTGGAATTTGGTGATTTTGCAGCCTGGTGGGTTTTTATAACCCTACTGCAGCTTTCCTGGTTTTTCCCTTTTGGCAAATCCCCTAAAATACTGATTTTTCAAGCTCTTCTGAGCACAGTACAATGCCAGGAATTGGGGTTCCCAGCTCCAGGCAGCGGAATGCTGCCGGGAGGAGGAATCTGGCGGATGGAATTTGCAACAGTGATGCTGAGAGGTGGCAAAATACCACACCTGAGTTCAAAGCTGCTCATTCCTCACCCCGGGGGGTCATCCCTGTGATGGTGCTGTGGGTGGCTGTCCTGTGCTGTCCCCACGGTGCCTTGGGAGGGTCCCTGCTGAAGGTGTTGGTGACGAGGGGCGGATGTGGCACCTTCAGAAGCGCGGCCGAGCTCTCGGGCCGTGCTCAGGAAAACACCGTGGTTTCCTCTGCTCTGCAGAGACCGTTTGGTGCCTCTGACCACAAGGCAGGAGCTTCTCTCAAAGGGCTGCCGCTCCTGCTCACCCCACTGGGGCCTCCAGCAGCAACTTTACATCCTTATTTAGTCTTGTTTTGATGTGTAATACTCATTTTTGTACTTCCCCAGAGGTGGCTGAGGAAGGACCGGACCTTGCACTCAGGGCTCTGGGCTGGGTGCCAAGGGGGGGGGATTGGGCACAGGTTGGATGATCTTGGAGGTCTTTCCCAACTGGAATGATTCTGGGATTATTCCTGGAGCCTGCTGAGCAGCAGGGTCTCTCCTTTCATGCCCAGGTGAAGATGTTGATATGCCCCTGGGCTCTTCATCTCCCTGGGATTGTCTTTTTCTGCCAGATCCCAGGGAGCAGCTGTGTGGGACATCTCCTGCTCTGCTTTGTCCTCTTTTCCTTGGTTTGAGAATTCTTTGTGGATAAAGAAGCTTGAAGTTGCTGCCTCTCCCACACTGCTGCTAAATAACATCTCCTTTCCCCATCCTGCCTGCCTGTTCCCTATGGGAAACGGGGTTTGGGGTCACTCTCCAGGTGCAGGCAGGGAGAGAGGGGTGTTTGTGGGTGATGCACAGGAAATTCAGGTGAGACCCCACCTGCAGAGCTGCCTCCAGCTCTGGCATCCCAGCTCAGGGAGGATGTGGAGCTGCTGGAGAGAGTCCAGAGGAAGCCGTGGAGATGCTCTGAGGGCTGGAGTCAGGCTGGGAGAGCTGGGGTGTTCACCTGGAGCAGAGAAAGCTCCAGGGAGACCTCAGAGCCACTTCCAGGGTCTAAAGGGGCTCCAGGAGAGCTGGAGAGGGACTTGGGACAAGGGATGGAGGGACAGGATATGAGGCAATGGCTTTAAGATAAAAGAGGGTAGATTTAGATGGGATACTGGAAAGAAATTCCTGGCTGTGAGGGTGGGGAGGCCCTGGAATGGATTTCACAGAGAAGCTGTGGCTGCCCCTGGATCCCTGGAAGTGCCCAAGGCCAGGTTGGACAGGGCTTGGAGCACCCTGGGCTAGTGGAAGGTGTCCCTGCCCATGGCAGGGGGTGGCACTGGATGATCTTTAAGGTCCTTCCAACCCAACCCATTCCATGATTCTCAAAGCACTGCTCTTCAGGGAAGTGCAGGATCCTGGTTTGAGAGCCGAGCTCTGGCGTGGGTGGTGGGAAGCAGCTCCTGTGTGTCACTGCTGCCACGGGCTCCTGGCTGCTCCTGCTCAGGCTGTGCAGGTTCATCGGGATCCAAACTGAAAGGTGACGTTTGGCCTTTAATTTGCTCAAATTGATTTTTTTTTTTCCCTTCCCACAGTCATAAATGACTGTAAAACCCCAAAACTGAACCCATAAGTGCTCGTGCAGTCTGGAAATAATTACCAGAGGCTCCTCCTGGAGGATCCCACTGATTCCTGCCAGGGAGCCAGAACAGGCAGTCCCTGACATTTTACATTATTATTCCTATTTTTCCTTTTTGGTTCAGGCCTGTATTTGTCTGTGGCCTGTCATGTGCCTTCTGCAGTTCGTGTGCTCTGCATGATTCTCCTTCTAATTAGGTAAATTAAAATGGATGAATTCTACATGGCAGTTGGGTGTATTAATTTTTTAAATCCTGTTTCACATTGTGGCATCCAAGAGGGATTACACAGGCTTTAATTTTTGAATGGCAGGTTTATGGCTCTTCATCCACAACTCTTCCCCTTTTAATAATTCCAAAAGCAGTTGAATCACTGAGACTTTCTTTTCCTTTTGAAGCCTAAATTTGGCCATTTCGGAGATAGTAGGATCTTTTGGGATCCATATCTTGTTTTGCTGTTAGTGGAGGGCTCCAGGTCAGCTGTCCTCAAAAGCCAATGTCCAGCATTATTCTGGTTATCAGCCTTGAATAGGAGCAGCCTCCCACATGGAGCAGGGTGGGAGGCATAAATTAAGGAATGTCACCTCCAAGGTTGGGGAATGTTACTGTCCAATGGCAGGAGGGAAATTCCAACCATTTCTTCTGCATGTTTAAACACAAAAGAAGACGACCCCATCCCAGACCTCTGCCTGCTGTCTCTCTTCTCCCATCACTCATCATGAAAAGGTCATTCCCTGGAAACAAAACCCCATGGAGCAGGACCAGGGACGTGGCTGTGGAAGTGGAGGAGTTTCCTCCTTCCCCTGCTGCTGTGCATCCTCAGTATTGTAGATATTGCTTCCCTTGTGTGCAAGGCTTGGCCGAGAGAGAGAAGGATGATGAGAGTGATTTTCCTTTCCCTTTTTCCTTGTTTGTGGAATCAGCTGTTGGTGGGGATCAGGTGCTTCAGGATCTTCAGGGGCTCCTCAGCAAAACACAGATCCAGGGGCAAAGTTGGTGTGTCAGCATCAGCTGGGTTGGAATCACTGGATTTGTCCCAGTTCGGGTTTAAGTGGCTCGTTAGCTCATTGTTTTTGGAAATGTTATCCCTGTAGGGAGCCTGGCATTGGTGGCCTCGGTCCTCTGGCCATGGAGAGGCAGGTGTGGATCAGGTGTGGCTGACACAGTCCATGTTGGCAACATTTATTCCTCCAAACAATATTTTCCTCTGCACAACTGCATCCTAACATTTTCCCATCCAAGCAAAATCCTTCTGTGTTAAGAAACCAGGGAGACCTGGTAAATCCAGTGACCAGCAACGCCCTCCAATGACACTTTTACCTTGGTTGTCTTCAGCTGTTGCTGTTGGGAAGCACAGATGAAACCAGAGCTTTGCTCTTCTCAAAAAGTTGGGATGGACAAAGGGGTGGTGTTGCAGCAGGTGCTGAGGTGTTGGGGTCACAGCCCTCCTGTGCTGGATCTCTGAACCCTTTCCTTGCTCCCTAGGGAATTTCCAGCTCGTTGATGCTGGAGAAGAGCTGCTGGTTTGTTTCCCCTGCTGATCCATGAGTTCAGATCTCATGGAATTGCAGATATGAAAGAGCAAACGGAGGGTTGGGAAGCAGCTTCCTGCGGGATATCACAGCTCTCTTTCTCGTTCTTCCCTCCAGACAGGCAGGATTGACAAGTCCTACCCCACAGTGTGTGGCCACACGGGGCCGGTGCTGGACATCGATTGGTGTCCCCACAATGACCAGGTCATCGCCAGCGGCTCCGAGGACTGCACTGTCATGGTGAGTGTTCCTTGTGGGGTGGGGTGGGCTTTGCTCCCTGCTGGAGCTCCTGCTCCAAAGGACACTGGTATTCCTGAAGACACCTCCTGTTCCGAGGTGAGGAAGTCGTGGAAGATTTGGTCATTGTGGAAGGGGTTGGATTGGAAGGGACTTAAAGCTCATCCCATCCCACCCCCTGCCATGGCCAGGGACACCTTCCACTAGCCCAGGTTGCTCCAAGCCCTGTCCAAGCTGGCCTTGGACACTTCCAGGGATGGGGCAACCTGTGCCAGGGCCTCATAACCCTCACAGGGAAGAATTTTTTTCTATTTTTCCTTCCCCTTGGCATTTTTCTGATGTTTGGGAGGAAGAATGAGAATGCCAGTCTGTGGTGACGTGTTCTGATTTGTAGAGCTTTGAGAAGACAGGTGGTTCCTTACCTCAGATATCCCAATGTGCTGGGAAGAGAGAAGGATTGGCAGGGAATGAACCCAGCAGGTTCCAGGATTCCTTCAACCCTTGATTTAAAGGAGTCACTCAAAATTTTCCCTGTATCTCCAAGTTTTGAGCAGGTGTCAAAAGGCCTTTTTTTAATAAATAAATACAATTAATCCCAAATTCTGCACCTGCCAACCTTGGATTGAGACCTGTTTTATCTCAGTGAGAGCCCATGGAACAACAGCCGGGCTCGCTCCGTGACGGATGTGGAATCCTGTGTATGCAAACACAGCAGAATAAGTGAAAGAAAATCCTTGGAAGATGAAATAATGCCAAATAACTCCAGGGATCTTTGGCCATATTTAGAAATGCTGTAGGCTGAATGTTATATTGAAATCTTATTATAGATCATGTCAGATAAATTCCTTTGCTTCTGTTCATCGTTCAAATGTTTGGGAGGGGATTCATCCCAAGAGGCTTTTCCTGGGACAGCTCTTGCCTGTGATCTCTCAGTCTTGGAAGCTGAAGCATGTTAACAAAATGGGCTATATTTAATATTAAACAAAACAACAACTTCTGGGTTTGCAACGCTCACTACTGGGCTGGAACTGAGCTTTGGAAGGATGCGGGAACGTTTCTCCAGCCGGGATGTGGAAGGGCTGCACACTGGGAATGTTTCTGATACTTGAGCATCAGTGAAGGCCCAGAGCTGCCTCCTCGGAGGCCAAATAAGTCTCTAATCCAAGTGCAATGAGAAGTCTTTTGGGAGGCTCCAGAGAGACTGAATTGTGGGGAAAACCCAACGGAGTTCAGTTACAAGTTGTCCAAATGCTTGTCCAAGTGCTCCCGATGTGGGCACAAACTGCAGGAATCTGCACTTCCCACTGGACTCTGGGGTTTCTCCACACATCCCAAGGTGGGGATGAGCTTCCCGTGCATCCCTGGAGGCAGCACCCGTGTGGGAAGGTCCCAGGGTGGAGCTGCCTGGGGGTTTGCACCCTTGTGGTTGTGTTTGGTGTGACCTGTCTGGAGTGGAAGGGGAAATAGGTGAGGCCTTGCTGTGCTTCCAGGGTCAGGGATGTACAGACCAGGGTTTGGAAGTTGCTGGGGGTGTGTTAGCTGGAGGTTTGGAATGGGAAAAGATGGATCCCAACTCATTTGGGACAGCTAGGAACTGCACCGGTGTGAAGAACACCCCTGGCTTGGACTTTTGGGAATGAGCTCATGAGCTTTCCCAACTGTAATTGCTTTTCTGGCCTGGCATGGGTAGTTCAGTGTCCTATTTTCCTTGATAAAGGGTTTGGGTCCTGCTTCCTGAGCAGCCTGAACAGGGAGCTTTACAGGACACGTGGCTGTTCATGGGCTCCAAACTCTGCCGGGGGGAGATGAGGGAAAGTGACGTGGAGGAGGAAATTGTGGGGGATTCTGCGTCAATTCCAGCTGCCGGAGAAAAGACCTTGTTCTTAAAGGCCATCTGTGCTCTAGCACTCAGGGATTTAGGATCTCACCCTCTGCCACAAGGGATCTCAGCTACGTCAGCCAGACATGTATTGAGGGAGAGAGCGTGGATTTGGGATGGTGTGAGGGAGAGAGCATGGATTTGGCATGGTGTGAGGGAGAGAGCGTGGATTTGGGATGGTATTGAGGGAGAGAGCGTGGATTTGGGATGGTATTGAGGGAGAGAGCATGGATTTGAGACAGTATTGAGGGAGAGAGCATGGATTTGGGATGGTGTGAGGGAGAGAGCGTGGATTTGGGATGGTATTGAGGGAGAGAACATGGATTTGGGATGGTGTGAGGGAGAGAGCGTGGATTTGGGACGGTATTGAGGGAGAGAGCATGGATTTGGGATGGTGTGAGGGAGAAAACGTGGATTTGGGATGGTGTGAGGGAGAAAACGTGGATTTGGGACTGTATTGAGGGAGAAAACATGGATTTGGGATGGTATTGAGGGAGAGAACATGGATTTGGGATGGTATTGAGGGAGAGAGCGTGGATTTGGGATGGTATTGAGGGAGAGAGCATGGATTTGAGGTGCAAACCACTGTCTCCAGGTGGAAAGGCCTGATTCCCTGCAGCCATAACTCTGCAGCCCCCGTGTGGCACAGGGAAGCTTCACTCAGCCCTTTCCAAAGCCAGAAATCTCCTCTAAAGAAATTCCCAGATTTTTACAACACCTGCACATAAACCTTGGACAGGTTCAGTGTTGGGAATATCGGACATGGCATTGGAGAGGGGATGGGAAAGAGGAGGAGACCTGACATTCCTCTCCAAAGGCTTCCTTGCAGATGCCTTCTGTGGCCTCTTCCCGTGGAAGAATTGTTTCCTTGTGCCAGCAAATAAGGAATGACTTAAATATTCCTGCTTGACATTGTATTGGATGGCTCTGATGTACTGCAGGCTTTCCATTCAGCTGGAAAATGTTTTAGTGGATAAAGGTTTGTAGATGGTATCGAGGCCCTTCCTCAGGTATGGAAAATTTCCTTCATCAGAAGGTGCATTTTAAGGAATTTGTGTGGAAAGGCCAGAGCAGAGCTCATGGGATGGAGCAGACTTCTTTAAAAATCAAAGAGAGCCTTTGCAGCAACCTGGGCCACCAACCAGGACAGGGAGAATGAGGAGAAGGTCTGACCCTGTAAAAATGATGCACCAAGAGCCTCTTCCTGCAGGGATATGGGAGCAGGGCCATGGATAAATCCAGGCCTCAAACTCATTTGTTTCCTTACTTAAGGTGATAAAAATGAATATATATGATGTAGGAGCTAGTGTTCTTTCTAGAATGGATTTAGTCTTCTTTTCAGCTCGTGCAGAGCCAGAGGAGACCGTTTTTGCTTCTTTTTAAAGGGGATGAAAGAAAAGTTTGCTTTGTTTTCTTTCTCACGTGCTGTTTGTGCAAAACCTTCCTCTCCTGCCCTTCCTGCAGCCCCAAACCTCTCCCTCAGCTGTGCCACGGCTCCACTTCCTCCTGCACAAACAAACAGCCTTGATAACATCAAACCCCCCAAAAAACCCCCAGACACCCACGGGAGGAAGAGCTGACAAACATTTCCTAATGCCCAGGCATTTTAAGGTTTCCTTGGAGCGTTTTAAGGTTTCCTTGGAGTCCTCCCGAGTCCTCACCCTCGGCAGGGTAAGTCCTGCATCTAAAATTCTGTGATTTCCCTGTGAACCTGATTTGATCCCAGGCTGAGGCCAGACTCCCACCCTGTGCAGGAACGAGGGGCTGGGCCAGTTGGGACCATGCCCTGACCTTTCACATTGGTTTCTTTATTATTTTTGGGAATAGCAGGCAGGATTATTGGGTCAGTAGTCTGTAATCTGCCCAGGATTACACTGCCCTGCAGCTGCTCCCAGCTACCTGACAGAAAATTCCATCTGTCCTCTAGAGGCTTTAAAAAAAACCCTTTTTCACTGGGATTTTGTCTCCTTTCCCTCTCCCACCCCCTGCACTCGCTGGCTCATGTTTAAATTTGGTTCTGGAGTTTTCTGTCTCCTTTGCACTTGCTCAGAGGGATCTCAGGATCCTTCCTGGCTGAGATGGTGCAGAACAGAACTGGGGGGCCCAGGGCGCCCATGCATTTGCTGTGGCTGCCCCTGGCAGGGAGGAATGTTGGCTGGAGCTGCTCTGACCCCGCTGTCCCTGCCTGGCTCATCTGCAGGTCATGGGCTCAGAAGCTTCTGCTGCTCCTGGGTCATTTTGGTGAATAAATTCAGTTTGCAAGGCTTTTCCCACAATGAGAGTGAGGCTGAGGGACTGGGGCCAGGTCCCTGTATCCCACTGTGCCTCTCAGGGGGAAAAAATGACTGATCTTAGAATCATGGAATGGTTTGGGTTGGATGGGACCTTAAAGCCCATCCCATTCCAGTCTCTGCCATGGGCAGGGACACCTCCCACTATCCCAGGCTGCTCCAAGCCCCATCCAGCCTGGCTTTGGGGACACTTCCAGGGATCCAGGGGCAGCCACAGCTTCTCTGGACACCCTGTGCCAGGGCCTCAGCACCCTCCCAGGGAACAATTCCTTCCCAATATCCCATCCAACCCTAGAGATGCAGGAGGGCAGATGATGAGAAACACAAAACCCACCAAAGCCCAGTGGCTCATTGGAGAGACCCCCCACAGTTTTGGCATTAGGAGCAGCACCAGGCTGACACGGAATTCCCATCACAGACATGTTCCAAACTGTTGCTGTCAGGTTGTTACTCCCTGAGTGGCAGGAGAAAAGCTGTTTCTCCAAACCCGACACCTTTGGAACCCAGTTTTCAGTGTCAGGGGTGGGGGAAGGGATTTGTTGAGGTTCTCAGGCATGTTGGGTTTCAGCAGAACCTGCAAGGGGTTGGATCCAGTCACTGGTGGAGCTGGGGGGGAATGGGAAGTGAGCAGGATGAGATCCTGGTTTTCCAGGCTGAGCAGCTCCTGTTTGCAATCCCATTTTAAAATTGGAGTGGTAAAAGCCTCAGTTGATGTCATCGTGTCACCAGCGCTGTTCCATCGGGTGGGAAGGGAGAGAGGGATTTCCACAGAATCATGGAATATCCTGAGTTGGGAGGGGCTCACAAGGATCCTGCAGCCCAGCTCCTGGCCCTGCACAGACACCCCAACAATGCCACCCTGTGCATCCCTGGGAGCAGTGTCCAAAGGCTCCTGGAGCTCTGGCAGCCTCGGGGCCGGGACCATTTTCATCCCTTGCAGAGAAATCCTCTCCTGGGGAGGTGTTCCCATTGTGCTCATTTCTCCCGGCATGCTGAGAAGGATGGCACCGGGAGCTGTGTCCATGAAAAGCTAAATCATTTTTGGGTTATTTGGAGGTGAGCTGGTACCCACTGAGAATCTCTGCATCTCGCTGGGTTTTTTCCAGCACCAGCCATCCCTGTGAGAAGGGAAAAACTGGGATTAGCGCAGAAATCCACGTGTCCATCACGCATCTCTGTCTGCCTCGCTTCCCAAATCCACTCCCTCACATCCCACAGCCTGTTGGGCGTCGTGGGCAGGGTCTGGCAAGCCCCGTTCTCCCAACTCCAGGAAAATCAAACAATGGGAAGCAAAGCGAATGTGCTCTAATGCTGCCATCTACCTACAGCAGCTCCAACTGCTCCCCGAGGGGCTCTCCCTGTAATTCCATGTAATTTTTTAATTCACTCTATGTAGGTCAAACTCAATTCCGAGATGATTGTCCAGTGCTGAATTGCAGGAATAGTTTTGGTGGGGCTGATCCTGCCCTGGGGCTTTGGGGTGGTGGGTTTGTCTGTCCCATCCCTGGTCGTTGCTGGCTGGAAAAGCCACCTCCCTCCTGCTGGAATTCCAGTGCTCTGGCATCCTTGGGGGGCTGTTCCTCCTCCTGGTTGCCCTTCCCTGAGGAATCTTACAACAGAAGGGTTGTGGAACCAGGCAAGAAGTGAACAGGCAGTCCTGAGTTGGGCTGCTCTGGCTTCTTCCAGGACCAAACTGCTCTTCCCTGATTAAATGGGATCTGAAAGGAGCCAGAATCTAACAGGAAAACAAATTGCTGGTGTTCCTAGAGAAATAAAAAGTAGGCAGTGGTAGAGCTGCAGCATTGTCCTTCTGAGGGACAAGCATGGTTTGGAAAGACAGCAGCTTGTTCCCATGGAATTGGAGCTGCAGGGGAGATTTTCCCAACTCCTCAGCAGGATGGGAACGGAGCGTGTCCGTGGACACGGGAATAAAGGGATTGCAGCATCAGGAGCTGTGGGTTTGTGCTGGCACATGAGTGAGGAAGGATATTCCACATGGATCAGCCAAGGGTTTATTGGCAGCTGGGAACGAATCCCTCCCCAATTCCCTTCCTGTTTACACGGAGCAGCCACGGCTCCGGCGGCTGCGGGATGCGCGAAGCAGCCGAGCCACGCGCCCTTCGGATGGGCCGCCCTTGGCTGAGCAGCTTTCCTTTCCCTTGCAGGTGTGGCAGATCCCTGAGAACGGGCTCACCCTGTCCCTGACAGAGCCCGTGGTAGTGCTAGAAGGCCATTCCAAGAGAGTGGGCATCGTGGCCTGGCATCCGACGGCGCGGAACGTGCTGCTCAGCGCAGGTACGGAGCGCAGGGACGGGGGAACAGCCACCTCTCCCTGCTTTCCTTCCACTCCTGCTTTTCCTTTTCCTTCTTCCCTCTCCCAGCTGCTCAGATCCCTTAGATCCCTGTGAATCACAAGACCCGAGGCAGTAGCTGGCTCGCAGCCCCCTCTGTATCTCAGCCTTTTGTATCTTCAGTTTACAGGGATAAGCACCAAGGAAATGTCTGGAATTGGAGCTTGGGAGTTGTTCCAGACTTTATTTGATCTGCAGTAACGATTTACGTCTGCATTCCCTACATCCCTGTTCCCATGTACTTTTAGAACTGGTCCAAGTGTTTCTCCTTTCCCCCTGATCCCTACAAAGTATCCCAGAGTCCAGCTGTTCCTCCCACAAACTTTCAGGGTCAGCATTTTCCAAATCGTCTCCTTGGCTGGTACAGTCCATGTATTGAGATTTTTTTGACCACTGAAAATCAGTTGCATCATTATGGAAATGAATGGGATAATTCATTATCCATTGGCATAGTCTGAGGCTTCCATGGGTTGGATCCCAAGGAAAGAAGCGAGTCCTTTCAGCGGGATTGTTGGATGAGCTGGGTGTTTTCCATTGAGAAAAATCCCTCCTGAGCTCCCAGTTTGGGTTTTGGTTTCCCCAAAAAACCTTTGGAGCTGCAGGAGGTTTATCCCTTGTTCCCCACCTCTGGCTTTTCCCCTGTGTACCCCAGTGCTGTGACTTGAGCTGTTATTTCCCATTTTAGGCTGTGATAACGCCATCATCATCTGGAATGTGGGAACAGGAGAAGCCCTCATCAACCTGGATGACATGCACGTGGACATGATCTACAACGTCAGCTGGAACCGCAACGGCAGCCTCATCTGCACAGCTTCCAAAGACAAAAAAGTCCGAGTTATCGACCCCAGGAAACAAGAAATTGTGGCTGTAAGTTTGCTTAATTATTAAAGAAACGTGGATTCACTCCAGCAGGGAATGAGCAAGAAAATATGGAAGAAAGAACCTTCTTGCTCAGTTTACGCACCACCACGTTCAGTCGTGCTCTTCAAAAATTACAAGAGGAATGGTAGGGGTTGGAGGATTTGTCTGGGTTTATTGGGATTAGCGTTTGAACCGGGATTTTAGGGCTCAGTTTTAAACCTGCAGGAGTGTAATTCCACATCTAATCCTTTTGTATAATTACAGTTCCAGAGTTGTGCATGCAAAGTTGTAGCTTGCAAAGAGGTTTTCCTTCAGCCTTGCAGGAGGCCGGTTGGCAAAGCTGGAGCAAGCCAGGAATGTCCCCTTCTCTTGTGGTTCAGTGATTGGCTTCTTCCCTGAAGCAGCAGTGAAGGAGAGTTGGATGTTGCTCCTTGGATTTCCCCCAGCATGGAGGAGCAGCATGTCCAGAGAGGAGCCACCACTCCAAGGGTTTTTCTGTTCACTGCTAATCCTGACCTGCTCCTCTCTTCCAGGAGAAAGAGAAAACCCACGAGGGAGCGCGGCCCATGCGAGCCATTTTCCTGGCGGATGGGAACATCTTCACCACCGGCTTCAGCCGCATGAGCGAGCGGCAGCTGGCCCTGTGGAACCCGGTACGATCCCAAACTGCATCCCCGTGCCCCTCACATCCAGCCTAACCCTAACCCTAAACCCAGCCCTGCAGCTGTGGAATCATGGAATGGGTGGGGTTGGATGGGACATTAAAGCCCATCTCGTTCCAACCCCCTGACATGAGCAGGGACACCTTCCACTATCCCAGGGTGCTCCAAGCCCCGTCCAACCTGGCCTTTGGACACTTCCAGGGATCCAGGGGCAGCCACAGCTTCTCCAGACACCCTTTGCCAGGGCCTCCCCGCCCTCACAGTGAAGAATTCCTTCCTAAATTCATCATTTATCCACCTGAGGTTATTCCCTCTCCATCTGCTGCCTGCTCCTGCTTCCATAATTTTGGCTGTGTGTCACTCAGTGAAGGAACTGAGCAGGAGCAGCGATCAGCTGGGAGCTGCAGGTTGGGAAGACACACAGGGAGCAGAGGGGCTGTGGGAAGGTCACCTCTCTCTCAGTGTTGAGCAGAGCAGGACAGCAACAATCCCAGGAAGGTTCAGGGTGGAAGGGACCACCTGGTTTGTGGCCAGGTGGCTTTTGAGTGTCTCCAGGGACATCATCCACCACACATCCCATCCCACTGTCACTAACTCACTGTGTCACATATTTCCCTTGACTTGGTGAATTTTCCTGGCTCCTGTTTTTATTTCATTTAGTGATTAAAATGCCCTTGGGGAATGAATCAGCTCGTGAACATTCCCAGCGTTTGTTGTAACACGCGGATCCCTCCGGGTGGTGCAGACACCACTGGGAGCTCAGTGGCTACAAAGTGTTAATAATTTAAACCCTCCCTCTATGAACAGAAGCTTTTCCAGTCTTTATTAACATCCCTGGTGTTTTTATTTCCAGAAAAACATGGAGGAGCCAATAGCCCTTCACGAGATGGACACCAGCAACGGGGTCCTGCTGCCCTTCTACGACCCAGACACCAACATCATTTACCTGTGTGGGAAGGTAAGGAGAGGCTTTGGAGGCACCTGTGTTCCCCAAAAATGTTCCCCAAAAAATCAGTGCTGCAGAGATCAGGCTGCTCTGGAATGGGTTTGATCCTCACTCTGCAGAACCTGGGAAGGTCTGGAGTGGACCTGGATGTTTCTTTGAGATGGATTAGGTAAAGCTGCTCCTCGTGCAACAAGTCCCACACCATTACCAAAACATTCCTTGCTGGTGTTGACCTGGAGGATTTTACACTGGTGTGGGAGGAAGGTACATTTTGGATGTTGTCCTCCTCGTCTTTGGAGATGCTGGAGCGTGTGGCAACGCCCACTGGAATTTTGTGGGGTTAAATAATAGAAAACTGGAATGAGGTGCTCCTTTCTAAAAGCAATTTGTAGGAATTTGGTGCCCACTTGTGATGGACTCCTACAAACAGGAGCCAAAGCCAAGATGAGCAAGGAATTACAAAGGAGAATCCATACAAGCATGTTCATGAATCCCATCTTTGTAGCAGCTAAGGAGGAATATTTGGTTTCTATCTAAGGAGGAATATTGGGTTTCTATCTGCCACCCCTCCTGCAGTCTCAGAGACAACAGTGCGGTGGAATTGCTTGGAATTAAGGATAAACCGGTTTACAGCCTTTCTGCCTGACTGTGGCAGGAGGTTTTTCCACAAAAGATGTGGAAGGGGCCACTCCCAGCCTGGAAGCATGAGTTCAATCCCTGTCCCACAGTGTTTGGAACAGGACTTGGAGGAACCGTTCAGTTGATGGACTCGGATTGTGGTGGGGATCAGCCTTGCTTCAAAAACAGCTGTGAGCTGTCCATGGCAGCATTCCTGGAGGGAATGGCTGTCGGGAGCAGGAGTGTGGGCACAGGGAACACAGGTCCTGCAGCCTCTGGAGGGTCTCCTGGGGTTCCTTGCAGGGTGACAGCAGCATCCGCTACTTCGAGATCACGGATGAGTCCCCATACGTTCACTACCTCAACACCTTCAGCAGCAAAGAGCCGCAGAGGGGGATGGGGTTCATGCCAAAGAGGGGCCTCGATGTCAACAAGTGTGAGATTGCCAGGTGAGGAGAGCTCATCCCAGGGCTGGGAGCTGGGGCTGGGAATTTCAGGAGTGGTTAAAGCAGCAGAGCAGTGAGCACAGGGCAGTGGTGGTTCAGAAAACCTGGGAAGGGCAGGAAACATCTCGGGATGTCGCTGCAGTGGCTCCAGGAGGGAACATCACTGCTGGTTGGGAATATGATCCATCTCTTCTCCCAGGGAACAGGGGGAAATAGCCTCAAGTGGCTCCAGGGGAGGTTTAGCTTGGATATTAGGAACAATTTCTTCATGGAAAGGGTGGTCAGGCACTGAAAGGGGCTGCCCAGGGCAGGGGTGGAGTCCCCATCCTGGAGGGATTTCACAGCTGTGTGGATGTGGCACTTGGGGACATTGGGTTATGGTGGCCTTGGCAGTGCTGGGGGAGTGGCTGGACTTGATGGTCTCAGAGGGATTTCTGTGATTCCTTGGGGTTGCTCCTTTCCCATCTCCTGCATCTCCCTGATCCTCACTCCCTGTCCCACCTCTCCTTTTCCACGGCAGGTTCTTCAAGCTCCACGAGAGGAAGTGTGAGCCCATCATCATGACGGTTCCCCGCAAGGTGAGCACCGCCCTGGGGCCGGGCTTTGGAGCCAGCTCCTGCCTCCAGAGCTCCTGACCAATCCATGTCTCCTGCCTTGCAGTCCGACCTCTTCCAGGACGACCTGTACCCGGACACAGCCGGCCCAGAAGCAGCTCTGGAAGCAGAGGAGTGGTTTGAGGGGAAGAATGCTGATCCTCTCCTCATCTCCTTGAAGCACGGGTACATTCCAGGCAAAAACCGGGATCTCAAGGTGGTCAAGAAGAACATACTGGACAACAAACCCGCCGGGAACAAGAAGAGTGATCTCATAAATGCTCCAAAGAAAGCAGCGGATGCCTCAAACCCCGTGAGTGAACTCCAGGAATTTTAGGGGTGGTGGCCTCAGGTGGGAATCCCAGGGTGGGACCAGTGACAGGACCTGAGGGAATGGCTGGAGCTGCGCCAGGGGAGGTTTAGGTTGGAGATCAGGGAAAGGTTCTTCCCCCAGAGGGTGCTGGGCACTGCCCAGGGTCCCCAGGGAATGGGGAGCTCCAGGAGCGTTGGGACAGCGCTGCCAGGGATGCCCAGGGTGGGCTTGTTGGGGTGTCTGTGCAGGGCCAGGAACTGGGCTGGATGATCCCTGTGGGTCCTTTCCAACTCAGGATGTTCCATGATTCTGTGATGTTTCTATAGAAATGGAAGATTACTGGGAATTGTTTTTTCTAAATCACAGAACCATTGAGGTTGGGAAAAGACCTTTGAGATCCCCAAGCCCAAACCATAACCCAGCACCAGCACCTTGTTCACCACTAATCCCTGTCCTCAAGCTGTGTCCTTTGGGACACAGAGGAAAGTGTGGTTTAAGAGCAGGTACTGCTCCTGCCTGGGTGCACTGGTGCTGCTGGAGATGCTGCTCCATGCCCTGAGCATCCCAACTGCTCCAGAGTCTGTGTCACACCCTCATCCCTCCAACAATCCCACTGGGAGGAGCCCTTTCCTTGGAAAACCCCAGAGCTCTCCTCACTCCTGTTTTGTCTTCTAGCAAAACGACGCCAAATTGGACGAGATTTTGAAGGAGCTGAAATCCATCAAGGACACGATCTCCAACCAGGATGAGCGCATCTCCAAGCTGGAGCAGCAGATGGCCAAGATCGCGGACTGACGGGGCCGCCAGCCCAGGCACATCCCAGCTCCCAGTTCAGCCAGCAGCAGCCAGCAGCATTCCAGTACGAGCTTTCCTGTTCTCCTAAATCCACGTCAACGAGAGCCGATGATTTCAAGCCAAGCTTTTTAGTGAAAGATTTTTTTCGTTTCCTGATGTTCCAATGAATTTCTGTGACTGTGTCAAAAACAAGAAGTGCTACTTTTACAGGGTTTTTTTTGGTTTGTTTTTTTTCCAGATGTTATTATGAATCCTTGAAAAACGAATCCATTCTTGACTTCCAATGTCATGCCCAAATATCTTTTTTCTAGATTTAGGGACCAACACCACATTGTTCTTAACCACTTTTTCTTTTTTTTTTTTTTAAGTTGCCAAAAAATAGAAAAAAAATCGCTTTTATTTTTCTTATTTGCCACTTTTGCAGTATTTGTGTTTCCATTCCAAGGGACAGGGGGTGTGGGGGGTGTTTACACTGTGCAGAGAACAAAGCTGAAGCTATTTTGTATAAACCCTCCATTTGGAACAGTCAGGTGGGTTCCCTTCCATTCCCTTCCCTTCCCTGTGGAGACCCCTTGGAGATGGGATGAGCTGCCTTTCCTGCTCCACAACGTGTCCCCAGCCCCAGAAAAATACAAATTTATCATTCTGAACGAGGGGATTTATTTCCTACTGAAGTTTGAAGCCAGCACCACGTTCCCATTTTCATACAATCCCAAGGTTTGATTCCGTGACCAAACTCACGTGTTTTACTTGCTGATTTTTATTTCCATTTCGAGGCAGAACTGACTTCCATGCAGGAATGTTTTTATCCATGGAGCATGGAGTTCCAGGTGAGCTGTGGGATGCCAGCAGTTGCTGTAAATCCTTGTTCCTGCCCCCCTCAGCTCATGGATTTTAAGGAGCTTTTGGAATCCGAGTCAGCCCCTCACACCAGTGCTGATGATAGGAATTTTCCAAGGCAGCACGAGCAGCAGGAAGGTGATTTTTCCATGATGATTCTCCACAAACAAAACGCCTGCGTTGTTATTTTTTTTATCATTTGTTTTCTCCTGTCCGTCATTCCCATTCCTGCCTCCCACCCTGCCATGCTGGAAAGCTTTGCAGGAAAGGATTTGTTCCCAGATCAGATGAGCAACCCCCAACCCCAACCCTGCCTCCTGCACTCCCAGTCCTTCGGAGCAGAAGGGACTGGGAGGGTGGATTTGATCCCAGTTTGGAGAACTGGTTTCTCTGGGATCCTCCAGGGAAAGACCCTGTGAGTGCTCCGGGCTGGCGAGCGAGCTCCTCCTGGAATTCCATGGAAGCTCAGCTCAGCAAAGCTCTGCTCAGGTGGGGTCTCCCCTGTGAAGGAGCTGTCAGGGCTATGGGGCAGGCTGGCTCCCTGCTCCCAGCTGTGTCCTTGTGCTGGGAATGGGATCCAGGACACCCTGGAAAGCTGTGCCAAGCGGGACCGGTGCTGCCCATCCCTGCACAGCCCATCCTTGCAGCACCAGGGAGTGCTGACAACCCATCCTGAATCCATAGGTGGGCAAAGACCATCAGAGAGCTCCTGATCCCTATCCCAGCTGGACTCTGTCCCTGTGGCAGCTCCGTGTGTGCGGAGCGTCCCCCACCTGGAGCATCCCGGCGGACACGAGTCCCTTTGTCCAGGCTGAAGTGATTGATTTTTTTGTTTTCCATTAGTTTAGCTAGGAATTCTACGATTTTCCATTTTTCCCAGTGTTTGCATGTTCAGAACTTCCAGGTTAAGGATTCCCTGTTGTGGAGGGATGTGTGCGTGGAGGCGGAATCGGCTGGGGGACGTAGCTGGAGAGGCACGAGGACGGGATGGAGGAGACAGAGGATGTGGTGGGATTGCAGAGCAGGAAAGCTTCAGAAAAGTGGGATTTCTGTGTTTTAGGGACAAGTGGCATCCCCTGCCCTGTGCCCGTGGATCCACAATCCGGCCGCTCCGGGTTCTTTGGCTGTTTGGTGATGTTTCTGTATTGCAGTAAATGCCTGAGATGTGTATTTTTATGGATTTTTTTTTTCTTTTGGAACCCAAAAACCCGAAGGTCGTTCTCCCCACAGTGGTGATTTCTGTGTTGATTTGTACGTGTGACTTCAGGGTTGTGTGCTTGGGGACCTCGGGTTTGTTCCTAACATTGGAGGGAAATCAGTTTTTGGGAGCCGCTGGATTGAGATGCCCGGGGGTGGGGTTGTGGGAGATTTTAGTTCCTAGCCTGTATTTTATTTAAATGAACTGATGCCTCGCCAGGCTCAACCGGAGTCAGTGCCTGAAGCTTTTTGTAGCCGTGATATCCCGGGAGAGAACCAGCCCAGTCCGGAAAGACGCGCTCTTATAGAGCGGCCAGAGTATCTGTCCAAATATTTGCTTCCATTTTCAAAAGATAAAAGTCATTGATTATAAACTGCCTCTGCTTGGCTTTTCCTTTGGCTCTCGGCGTCCTGCGCCCGCCCTCGGCATTCCAGGTGTGATTGATAACCGGGATCTTGAATGCTGGACACTTCAGTGGAGGGGTTGTGGCTGAGGGGGTCCTTGGGGGGACTCTCTGCTCTTGTCCCAGGAGAGCCAGGGCCCATCCCTGGGGTCGCACATGGAATCCTCCTGGTGATTCCCAGTGATGAACCCAAGAGTTTGGCTGGATGTGGGATGTGATGGCACAGACGGGCTGGGGGGTCTCGGGGTGGGTGGGGGTGATGTGTTCCCAGGAAGGAACAGCGCTGCTTGGGAACTGCCCTGGAGCTGGAGGGGCTCCTGCTCTTCCCAGGTGAAACTTGCTTCCAGGGAGCGGGAAGTCTGGAATGACACAGAGCCTGGGCTGGAAACAGCATCACTTACTCCACCCAGGTTTGAGCTTTCTCAGGGCTGCGGCATTTCAGGGGCTGTTGCACAACCACCTCCGGAACACCCCGACCTGGGCACACCCCAAAGCCGGGCAGGGATGCTCCCAGAGAGGCAACGCTCCCTGGGCACCATGGATCCATCCCAGGGATGCTCATCCCACAGACCTGAGCCGCATTTCTTCCCTCTTCCAGCCCCCTGGCCAGGTGTTTCGGAGCAGGGACGGGCTGGGGTTTCCGGGGGCGGGGGGTTGTTGGCACCCCGAGCCCGTTCCTGCGGATGTGCCTCTTGCAGCACCTTCCTGCGGCTGCGGCTGCGCCTCCCGCCCGGAGCCTGCGGTTGGGGCGAGGGGTTTCCTGTCGTGCCAATGCCAGGGACAACACCCAGGACAACACCCAGCAGCCCCCCGGGAGCCCCTGCGAGCATCCTGGGGATGGTGCAGAGAGAAGGAGCCCGGCACAAGGGCTGTGCAAAACATCAAGTCAGGGCCTCACCCTCCTCCTTCTTCCCGCATGCCGGGGCGTTTCCCGGTGCTGAGGTACCTCAGGGCACCGTTCCCCCCTCCCTGGCCATGCCCACACCGTGCCCGGGGGTGGCAGCACCAGGTTCGCCGTCACTTCTGCTTTCGGGGCGACGCCAGCCCCGGCGCGCAGCAGCTCCGCGGGGCCGCCGGTGGGGCCGAGCCGGGGGCTCCCACCAGGGCAAGAGGCCCCTCTTTGGGGTGTAGCCCATCCCCTGCCACCCTCCCCGGGGGGTGCCCGCAGCCCCCAGCCCTCGGTGGCCCCACTGTCGGCGTGACGTCCTTCCCCCACGGGCTCTCGAAACCGCAGCCGCCCTTCCGCGCTCCCTCCCTTCCCCGCCCGGCGGGAGGTGCAGGCGGAGGGTGGCCCACGACGCCCCGCGGGTGCCGGTGCCAGGGCTGCCCTCGCCCCCCGTGCCAGGCCCTCGCCGGTGGATCCTGCAGTCGGGATCCCGCCGCTTCCATCAGCACAGGTGAGCCCTGGTGGGGAGCGGCTGGAGCGGGGCTCGGCCCCGGGGATGCTCTGAGTGCAAAGGGGGTGCTCGGGGTCCCTGAGGGTGCCGCGCTCCGTGCTGCTCCCTGGGGTTTTTGGGAGGCTGGTGGGTGCTTTGGGGATGTGGGAGCCTCCTGGGGATGCTCGGAGCATTGAGCCGTGTCTGGATGCTGTTGGGTGCCGATCTGCAGGGACCTCGGTGGCTTCCGCCCACGGCGGCTGCCGAGGCGGGGGGAATTGGTGATGGACAGATGGAATGGGGGGGTTTGGCGTGAGTTTGGGGTGGATTTGCCTCTCCTGCTCCAGCACGGAGGCGCAGGCTCATGGTGGCCTCAGCCCTGGAACCCTGTGCCAGCCCAGTGGGTGGAGGGGGAGGACGGGCACCCGGGCGGGGTCTGTCCAAACGTGGGTGACATCCCTGTGGTTTCATTTCCACATGGAGACTCATCCCGCAACTGCCCCGACCCGCAGCAGCCACCTCCATCGCGGCTGATTTCCCATTTCCAGACGTTCCACTTCCTTATCAAAACTTGTCCCTGGAGCGGAACCGATCTCCCGCAGGTGGGGGCTGTAGCAGGAGGAGGTCGCTGGGCGCATCTTCCATCCCCCCAAACCCGAGGGCCCCTCTCCAGGAGGGGAGAAGGATCCTTGGCTGGAGTGCGATCCCACATTGGGGCAGTTCCACACTCAGCATCCTCCCATGGGGAGCAGGACTCCGATGCCACCCGCCCTTTCTGTCCCCTGCAGGTCCCATGGCGCTGTGCCGGGCCGTGCTGCTGCTGCTGCTGATCCCCCTGCAGGCGTGTGAGGCTGAGCTGCCGGGGCTGCCCCAGGGAGGGCAGTGGGTCTGGGGGACAGCCAAGCCCCTGCCCCTCTCCCGTGGGAAGAGGGATGACAGTGGGCAGGAGCCCAGTGCCACCACGGTGATCAGCAGTGACAAGAGCGACGGTGGCTCTGTGCCACCACCAGCACCCGGCAGCAAGGCCAGCCTGCTCCGGGTGCCAACCACAGCCGATCCCATGGATGATTCCCCCGAGCCTGAGCTGCTCCTGAGCCCTGCAGCACCAGTGCCCAGCACCAACACCAGCCTGCCCCAGGTGCTTGCAGTGTCCACCATGGCCGAGCCTGATGAGACAGATTCCCCTTCTCCCAACTTACTGGAGGACTCTGTGTCACCAGCAGCGCCCAGCGCCAGCACCGCCCTGCTCCGGGTGCCTCTAGTGCCCACCACAGCTGATCCCATGGATGAGACAGATCCCCCTGATCCCGACCTGCTCCTGAGCTCTGCCCCACCACCAGCACCCAGCACCAAGGCACTCATGCCAACCACGGCTGAGTCCATGGATGAGACCGATTCCCCTGATCCCGATCTGCTGCCGGCCTCGGAGCCTGGCCCACCGTCAGCACCCCAAAAGAGCATCGCCACCACCACCCCCAGCTGGCTCACGTCACCCATCGAAGAGGGGACAGCCACGGATGGCCTGAACAGCAGCTCTTCCTCGGGGCT
Source organism: Corvus moneduloides (assembly GCF_009650955.1). Taxonomy (NCBI): domain Eukaryota; kingdom Metazoa; phylum Chordata; class Aves; order Passeriformes; family Corvidae; genus Corvus; species Corvus moneduloides. Next base: position 10,620,652 of record NC_045493.1, read on the forward strand.
GCGCTCAACAGCCCCCCCAGCCTTTGTCCTCACCACCACGGGCCACAGGAAACCCAAGAAATCCGGAGCTCCGCCTGCACCGACCCTCCCGGCCCCTTGGGACACGACGCCGGCGGGCACCACGGTGCCCTGGGAGCCCAGCGGGGTGATGAGCAAGTGCCTGCTGGCCATCCTGCTGCTGGGGCTGGTGGCCGCCACCTTCCTGGTGTGCACGGGGGTGCTGGGGGCACTGCTGTGGCGGCGGGCGCGGACGGGGCAGCGCCAGCTCAGCCGCACCGAGATGGTTTGCATCTCCTCGCTCCTGCCCGACGCCGAGGCGGCCGCCGGCCCCCGGCCTGTCCCGGCCCGGCGGCACAAGCTGCTGGTGCCCGACGGCAGCCCCGAGCCCGATGGAGACAACCTGACTCTCAGTAGCTTCCTGCCGGAGCACTCCTGAGCCCCAGGGATGGCTCCTGCATCCCGCAGCGCTGCTCCCGATGGAGCCACGGGCGTTCCCCGGTGTTTTAGCTTGGACCAGTGTGACGGAGCTTGTCTCCCGCGGCCAGGTCAGGCCCATCCCATTAAAGCGTTACCCGGACATGGTGGTCTCTTCCTGGCAGCCCACTCCCTGCCCCGCCGCCTGCCCACATCCTGCTGCCAAAATTTCGCTTCTCCATCCTCCCCCTCAGCCCCCCTGGGGGCGCAGAAACGAAACCCGCTGCAGGGACCAGACCCCGGGACCTTGGGGACGGGACCGCAGCCCCCGAGACCTCCTTCCCGCGTGGGCTCGGCCTCGTGGGAGCTGGAAGGTCGGCGGGGACGGGGCGGAAACGCCGGGGGACGGGGACAGGACGAGTGGCACAACGTGTTCCTGCCTGCGGTCGCCGCTGCGAGGCGGGGACGCCTCCGGAGCTGCTGCTGCCGCCTGTCAGATGCTCAGCCCCGGGGGCGAACGGTGGCCGCAGGGTATCGGCATCGTCCGGCAGCGCTGGCCCCGGCTGTCCTTGCCTGGCTGGGGCTGGGAGGGAAGGGAGAACAAATCCGTGAGAGGCCAATGAAGGTCCCACCATTTCACCCGCTCAGGCAGGTGTCAGTCACCCCTCAGGCCACCGAGTGATCCCTTCCCTGGAGGAGCAGAAATGGCCCAGGACTGGCCCTGTCCTGTCAGGCTCGGTGTCCCCATTTTTCCATTCTTGCTCCACCCAGGCTCCCCATCCCCACATCCCCATCCTTGCTGTGACCAGGCTCAAAGTCCCCATCTCTCTGTCCCCACCCCTTGCCCTGCCAGATTCAGCATTCCCACATCCCAATTCCCACATGCCCATATCCCCTTCCCCTCATCCCCAAGCTTGCAGCCTCCTCGAGGGCCACTCTGGGGTGTCTGTCTGGGGGGAATAGCCAGCGTGGTCATTCACCTGCATCCCGGCCCTGCTGCCTGTTTACATTCACGCTGTGCTTGGGATATTTTCCATCTGGATCCTGGCAGCTGCACGGCCCCGCTACGGCTGTGAATGTAAATGTTTATGGGTGAGTCAGCCGGGCCAGGGGACCCACAGCCAGTGGCCATGGCCGGTCCCCACACCCTGGCCACGGGCTCCCTGCTCGTGCCACCCTGCTCTGTCCCACTGTGTCCCCACGCCAGCGCCCTGCCAGCCAAAGCAGTCACGGGGGAAGAGGGATGCTCCCATCTTCTGGCTTCACCCCGCAGCGGCTGAGCCGGCCTCTGCCCTCGGTGAGGATGAGGCCGGTGTGTCCCGAGGAACTGGATGGGTGCAGATCCCAGGGATTGCTCCTGCTCTCCCAGCCCTGTGCCGGCCGCTCTCCAGCAGGAGCCCAGCGAGGATAAACTTTCCTCCACCGCCGGAGCGGGAGCCGGCAGCCAGGAGCCGGGAATTGCCCTATTTGGCGCAGTCGGCAGGTCCTGTAGGGCTGCCATCGCCCAGCTCACGGCGCGGGAATTCACGGGAAGCCGGCGCGGTGTCACAGCAGGGTCCGCAGGGATCCCGCCCGGCAGCGGGAGGGCAGCGTGCGGTGGGGTGGCACCGGGCTGTGGGTGGGTGACACGGAGCCATGGGTGGCACAATCCCATGCACGACGCTGCACATGGAGCTCCACACGCCTCGTGCAGCTCTGCAGGACGGGTCCCCTCCGGGTATTTTGCTGGCACAGCAAAGCGCAGCCCAGGGAAGCAAATTAGAAGCAGAGCAGGGCTGAAATGCCTCAAATTGGCGGTTCCCCGGGCGGGCTGTGCTGCCCAGCCCAGCCCTGAGCAGCCCTGCGTTCCTGCTGCCCCAAATTACACGGCGGGGCCGGGCGGTCCCCGCCCTGCCCAGCTCCCAGGGGCCGGGACAGCCCGGCCGCAGGCAAAAACGGCATCGTAATGGCCGGTGGGAGCTGGCACCGGGAACTGGGACGGGGATCCCGGCTGCGAGGGTGGGGACACTGGGCAGGGAGGGATGGGGATCTTGGGCGAGGGACATAGGAATCCTGGGCAGAGAGGGATGGGGACTCTGAGCAATGAAGGGTGGGAACCGTGGGTAGGGTGGGATGCAGATCCTGGACCAGGAGGGATGGAGACTCTGGGCAAAGCAGGATGAGGATCCTGGCTAGGGCGGGATGAGCAGCGATGGGGACTCTGGATGATGTGGGATGCAGACCCTGGGTAGGGTGGAAAGGGGACCCTGGACAAGGAGATTGAGCTCAACTCCGGCATCGCTGGGTGTAGGGGGGGAATCTCAGTCCCATCCCCACCTGGGCTGCAGGAGCAGGGCCGGATGCTGCTGGAACTCCTCCAGGCAGCCCTCACCCCCGGCCTCCCCTCGCCTTTCCCCCTTCCCCTCTAGGATTTCATCACTGAGCACTTAAGGCCAGGAAAAGCCGCCCCAGCAGCTGCTGCGAGCCGCCGGGGCAGCCAGACGGACGGGGCCTTTATTTCGGGGAGCCGCAACGCCGGCGGCGACGCCGGAGAAACCCCAGCGGCGCCAGCTCCCCTCCGTCGGGGGGACAGAATCCCTCGCCCCCCACCCCGCAGGGGTCACGGTCCCCCGGCGCTGGCCATGGCTTTTTGGGGGGTCTGGCAGGTCCCCAGGGAGGAGCAGAGGAAAATAGCAACAGGATGAGGTCACACAGTGGCTGCAGCCTCTTGAGCAACCTCAGGCCAGGCCGAGGGGACCAGGGCGGGGGGAGACAGAGCTTGGGGGGGGCCAAGCAATGCCCCCAGATCCCCAAACTGGAGACCAGGACCCGAGGATCTGAGCAGCTGCTGTGTTTGTCTGGGGAACCAGGGGGATCCCTGCCTGGAGCCTGGAGCCCAAGGCAGAGGTGCCCAGGCCAGAGCCTTTCCAGGCTGGGATGTTTAGGAAATGTTCTCCTGAAATTAGGGGGGGGGTGGTCCCAAGCCACGTTTGCCCCACTGCCTCAATAATGCCAGGGCACTGAGCTCACATCCCTCACTGCCCCCCTTGGACCCTCGGATGGGGCTTTACCCCCACGTTCGTGGATAAAAACATCTTTGCAACAACACCCTGTGTGACCCCATCCCCACTTGCACCCCAAAATGTGGCCCCTTCTGAGGCTGATGATGGGGGGCATCAGGGCTCCTTTGCTGACGGGATAAACCAGGAAACACCCTCAGCCCCAGCTGGAGTTCATCTGGGAGGGGGCTGAGGGCTGCCTGCCCTTCCCTGGCCTCCCACACCCCCTCCCCATCCCGGCCCTAATGAGAACAAGCTGGTCCCGGGCTGCGACGCAGGAGGAGGAGGAGAAGGAGGAGGAGAAGAGGGAGAAGGAGGAGGCTCCATCCCAGCAGGCAGCAGAAAGGGGCTCGAGGTGTGTGGGACAGATCCCGTCTTCCCGGCTCCCTCCCGCCGGCTGCGGGCAAGGTGAGGATCCCACTGGGTGTGCCAGGCTGCTCCCCGATCTTGGGGTGGCTCTGGAGCAGGGCACAGGCTGTCCCACAGCCAGGGGTGCTGCGCTGAGGGCTGGGCAATGTCCCCACGGAGGGACACGGGATGGAGTCGGCCACATGGCTGCATTCCCAGGCAGGAATCGGAGCGTGCCGCGTCTGGACAACACCGAAATCGTGAATTTCTGGAGCGCTTGGGAAGCAGAGGGAAGCGGAGCTGGGGACGAGCTGTGGGTTCGGGGATGGGGCTGGAATGGGGTTGGGATGGGGTTGGAGGGCTGGTAATGCCCACGGTGCCGGGCCCTGCTCTTGGCACTGCTTTGGGCTTTGCTCAGCCCCTCCATGGCCGCAGCTGCTCCTCAGCTCCGATGGCTGCCGAGGAATTGATGCCGTCCCCATCCTGGGACCCCTTTCGCACCGAGGGGCCCCTGTCTGTGGTGAAGGGGAGGATGAAGGGGCTCATCCCAGCCCCCCAAGCCCTTCATTCTCCCAGTGCTGGTCAGTGCTGTGACCCCACAGCCGCAGCAGTGCCCGGAAGGGTCGGGGGTCCAGGGCCACCTCCCACCTCTGCTGCCGTTTGTTTGCTCTGGATTAATGGAAACCAGATTGTGCAGCCGGGAAAGAGCCTGGAAGCCAAATCCTGCTGCTGGAGTCCCTCCCGGTCTGCAGAGCTGCTGGCTTGGGTTTGTTCGGGGGGAAAATGGGATGTGGGTTGGGATTTGGGGAGCCTGAGGTTGGGGAATTGTCATGGGGGGGTCCCTGCTGATGGACCTGGGGAGCTGTTTCCTGAGACCTCCCCACGGAGCTGTGTGGAGGGGAAGAGCCCTGGGAACGGCTCGATGGCGTTACGTGGCGTGGCACGCGTTGATGTCCCTCGGGAATGTCTCGCGACGTGGTGGGGACGGTCACGTCCCGCTCCCAAATCCCGTGGGGTGCAGAGCCTGCCCAGGGGTTCACCCCGGTCATCGCTCCGGGGTGGGAAGCGCGTGTCCCATATCCTACAGCACACTGTGGGCTGTGGAACGGGGCAGATCCGGCCCATCCAGGCAAGGAGCACGGCACGGGGACGGAGCCGACCTTCCCCCCTTCACCAGGGACACTCAGGCAGCCAAGGACCCCTGGGACCCCCATTCCCTGCACCCCAGCTCTGGGGCTGCCCCTTTATCCTGCACCCCTTCCCAGCTTCACTCAACCACCATGGTGGCACTGGGGTGAAATCCTGCCCCAACCTATTTTTAGCCGTGCTCCAGCTGGGAATTAACGGTCTGGGACGGGCGGTTGGGAAATGCCTCTTGCACCAGGCCCGGCCCCTTTGTAGCATTCCCTGTGTCAAAGTTTCCACTGCAAACCTCCATTTTTCAGGAATTCTCTAATCAGCCAAATGACCGTTGTCTGGAGCCGGGTGCTGGCAGCAGCCCCGGTCCCCTGGACTTGAGCAATCCCACCCAGCTGGCTTCCAGCTGCGCCCTTGGAAAACAAACGGAGCCCCTCGCTCTGTCGGGGCAAGAAAACCGGAGCTGCCTTTCTACTTCCATAAGGAAACTCAGGCGGGTGGGGGCTGGCCTGGGGAAGGGCTTGGGGGGCTCGCTCTGTCGGGGTATTAACGTGTCCCCCTCCCCTCTGCATCCCACAGGTCCCCTGCACGAATCCCGGGAACGGGCTCGGCCATGGGTGCGTGGTTGCTGCTCTTGGTGCTGCTGGCGGTGGCCCCGGCACAGGCGGCAGCCCCGCGGCACCGCCCGGTGCTGCCGGAGCCCGCGGGCAGCGGGGACGGGGACGAGGCGTCGGCCACGCTGCCCGCCCAGCCCGTGACCCCCCGGATCAGCCCCACGGTGGGGGACGCGCCGGGGACCACGGTGACCAACAGCTCGGCGCCGGGTGTGCTGGACGGGCTGGTGGACTTCTTCAAGGAGTACCTGCTGCTGGTGGTGGTGGTGGGCTCACTGTCCTTCGTCCTCCTCTTCATCATCTGCGCTGCCGTCATCGTCCGGCAGAAGCACAAGGCCTCCGCCTACTATCCCTCCTCCTTTCCCAAGAAAAAATACGTGGATGAGCGGGACAAGTCGGGGGGAGCACGGGCGTTCAGCGAGGTGCCCGAGAAAGCGCCCGAGGCCGGCGCGGAGGAGCCGCTGGATGGCAGCCGGCAGCTCCAGGCGGACATCCTGGCTGCTGCCCAGAACCTCAAATCCCCCCCCAAGGCACCGCTGGCCAATGGGGCCCGGGATGAGCACAATTCCCCTCAGGAGGAGGAGGAGGAGGAGGAGGAAGAGAAGGAAGGAAGGAAGAAGGTGGGGGATGAGCAACCCAAGCCCCCTGCCCAAAATCCCGGTGCGGAGGAAGAGGCGAGCGCAGGAGGCAAGGAGACCCCTGATGCATCCCAGGATGGCTCCCAGGCCCCCTCTGGAATCTGAGGCAGGGACACGGTCCTGGGCAAGCCTGAGGAGCTGCTGGCTCGGGACACACGACGGACATGGTGGACGAGGCTCTGTACGTACGTGGTGGCTCAAGGGAGCCCCGATGAAGATCCCATTCCCTCCCCTGACCTCGTGCTGATGGGATGCTCATGGGGGGGATTTGCCAGCTGGTGGTTTTCCCCAGTGCTGGAATGCTGTCAGCGCCACTCCTGCTGCCCAAGGGGCTTCTCCCACCCCAAGCACTGGGGTAGTGCATCCCCCCAGCTCCAGCCCTGCCCCCAGTGTGCCACCAGCTTCCTCCCAAACGTGATTTTAATAATCAGCAGCAGCCTGGTCCCTGCCCGGTGCCTGGCTGGGAGCTGTGTCCCTCTGGGAAGAGGGATGGGACCAGGGCTGGAGGTGTGTAGGACATGGGGCAGCTTTGCCCATGGCCAGCCGAGGGGAGGAGGGATGAGGATTTAGGGACAAGGACTCTCCTTTCCTTCTTTCACCCCAGAGCCCAGCTGGATTTTTGCCTCATTTCCTAAACCCTTTCAGCTAGAAATAAACACTTCCTCTGCACAGCTCCTCTCCCGTGTGTCTCTGCAGCCGTGGGGTGGCCAGGGGACAGTCCCCGTGTCCCTGTGCTCCTCCAGGGGCACTGCTGGATTGGGCTCCAGGGGCAGGGGAGCCCTGGGGAGGGTGTTATCAATCCTCAGATCAGCACATCACATGCCACTTCCAGGAAACCTTTATCTTGTACCCACAGCTGTGGGCGGGGGGGGCAAAGGGGGGGCTGTGGGCGACTCAGCCACGGCACTGGGGTGCAGCTGCTCCAGTGGGAACAGCAGGGAAACCTGGAAGGTGGGAGAGGCTGTTCTGCCTCAAAAGCAGCACATCCCTGTATCCTTGCAACCTCCTGTATCCCTGTGTTTTATCCCATCACATCCCTGCCTCAGGACAAGCTTCCCTTTGGAAGAACGTGCCACCACAAAGAGCTGATTCTGCCCCGAAGCAGATGTGGGTGTGTGAAGTTTCCCTGACTTTTTTTTTTTTTAAACTGGGAAATAGCAGGATTGTTCCATGAGAGAGAGGCGCACGTTCCTCACTGCTGGAGGGTGCCAGGAGCTGAGGAACCACAAGAGGGACCTTGTGAGTGACAAACTCAGCAGCAACGTGGGACCTCTGCGTTAAAAATTACAAATACTGTGCCCAGATGCAGCAGAATGAGACAATTATTTCTTTAAATGTGGTTTTAAGTGTTTAACAATGCCCTCAGTATGAAAAATGGGAAGTGAGGTGTCTTGTGGGGGGGGTTGGAAGGTAAAAAGGTGAAGTTTTCCCATGTGTTGTCTGCTTGGTTTGGAAATATTTCCCCGCAAAAGAGGAACTGTGGGAGCTCCCCTTCAGAGCATTCCAACTCTGCTATCCCCCACCGGGGTTCCAGTCTGAGGGTGCATTTTAGAGAATCCTGGAGTGGTTTGGGTTGGAAGGGACCTTAAAGCTCATCCAGTTGCAAACCCCTTCCTTGGGCAGGGATACCCTCCTCTAGCCCAGGATTTACAGCTGTAACAGAGCACCTGGTGAGTGTGAAGTGGAATTCTTAGGGAAAACACCCCAAAATTCAGGCTGTGCCTCAAACAGGAGCTTCAAAAACTAAGTGGTGACAGGATGGAAGCAGAAACCACCAGTGTTTCCTGGCCACTTTTCCCTTTGGCACCTGCAAAGAATTCCGAGAGCGGGAATTTGCCCCCGGATTGTGAAATCAACCCCGCAGGAGCCAAGGGCGGCCCCACAGCTCCCACACACACATCCACACCAAGGCAACACTTCCCACTAAATTCCATAAAGTATTAGGCAAAACTAGACATCTTCCCAAAAAAAAAAACCCCAAAAAAAGTGCAGCCCTTCCAGTACCAGACAGCGGGGTTGTGTCTCTGGAGCAGAGTCTTCCCACGGCATTCCCAAGGGGACAGGAGCCCATCCTGGCCGTTGTGAGCACTACGGAGTGGCTGGACACCACAGGGACACGTTGTGCGTAACTTGTGCGTATCTTACAGCTTGAGTAGTGCACAGGGTCCTACTACAGCTCGGGAATTGCACTGCAGAGTGAGGAGGAGGAGGGAGGAGGGGAAGCTGTGCAAGCAGTTCAGGCATTGTCGGCTTTTTTGTCGGATTCTTTGCTCGAATCCTGCTTCAGTTTGTAATCAGCCAAGGCAGCCTTGATGGCGTCTTCAGCCAGCACTGCAAAGGGAAAAATAAAGAGGATTTTAAGGACAATTCAAGGGCTTTTAGGATGTAAGATGAGGTAGAAAGAAAAGCAGGCAGCAGTGAGCAAACAAGACAAGCAAGCACAGATTGATCTTAGGAGTAGAAGCTGAACGGAATTCCTAAAATACTGAATTCCTATAATGCTGAATTCATGTAATACAACTTCAGATAATAATACATTCAGAATCTGAGCATTTGTTTTCAGCCTACTGAGCCACGGGCTCCAAAATACTGAAGAGATCTGAAAAGTCTGGAATTACCCCTGAAATCTGAACAAGAAACTGTTTGGAAAACAGCATACAGAAGCATCTGTGCTGTTCCTAGAGTACCTGAGATGCAGGGTTTTTACTTACTGGAGCAGTGCAGTTTGACAGGGGGAAGGCAGAGTTCCTTGGCAATATCTGTGTTCTTGATTTTCAGCGCTTCGTCAACCTGAAACACAGGCAGAGGTGGTCATGGGCCCTGTTGTTTGTGTTTGCTAAGAAGGTTTAATGCTCCAGAGCCAGCAGAAGCCACAGGGGAGATGATCCCAGCTGCCCAGGGCACTGAGAGATGTGGGAATTAAGGAATGTCTGACTGACGTATCAGTGTCACAGACTGTCCCCATCCTGGGCTGCTCCAAGCCTGCTGATCCTCTATCACAACACTGAGGGGCATTTACTGCTGGCAGAAAAACCAATCTAAATGATCTAAAGGCTCTCTATAATTAAAATTTCTGCCCTCAGCCTCGTTATGCTCATTGCATAAGACACCACATAGCTCCGTGGTGGAATCACTGTCCCTGGAATCGTCCAAAAACAATGTGGATGTGGCACCTGGGGACATGGTTAGTGGCAGACCCGGCAGTGCGGGGGGAACGGTTGGACTTGATGTTCTTAGAGGGCTTTTCCAACCTTAATTGGATTCTCTGATGGTTGTTGTAAAAAAACAATTATTGCCCTACAACTGAAGCCCTGACACTGCTGGCAGTCACTTCTACAGCACGAAGCAGTGCAGGGATTCCCTGGAGAGCACTTCCTACGCGATCCCAACAGAGAACACGGGTGCGTGGGAAGCTGTGAAGCTTTCCCAGAGCTCCCTCACCGTTTTCCCTTTGACCCACTCCGTGGCCAGCGAGCTGGAGGCGATGGCCGAGCCGCAGCCGAAGGTTTTGAAGCGGGCATCCACAATCCTGCCGTTCTCGTCCACTTCCACCTGCGGGAGCATTTTGGGGACACTTTAGCGCCCGGTTCAGCTCAGCCAGGTCCCTCCACCAGGGGCCCCGGGTAGCGGGACTGGCCCTGCCTCGGGCACAGGGCACCGGCAGGGCGGGCGTGAGGGAAGCCCATGCTGTCCCCTGAGGGGACACGGGCAAGTTTCACCCTCGCAACAGCCCCATGTGACCCCACCCAGGTGCCAGCAAGTTCCCAAGGTCACCTGCAGCTTCATGACATCGCCGCAGGCCGGGGCGCCCACCAGGCCGGTGCCCACGTTCTTGGCATTGCGGTCCAGGGAGCCGACGTTGCGCGGGTTCTCGTAGTGATCCACCACCTGCCAAGATAAAGCGTCAGCGAGGGCCACCCCACGCCCCCCCCCGCCCCTTCCCGTGTTCCGCTCGCCCCTCACCTTCTTGTGGTAGCCCAGCGCGGCTGGGGCCGGCCCGGGCCGGGGCCGCAGCAGCGCCGCCCCCGCCGCCCTCAGCGCCGCCATCTTGACTGAGGGATGGGCGCCGCCCGAGTCCCCTTTATAACCTCGGCTGGGTTGGCCACGCCCCCAGCCACGCCCCAATCACGCCCCTTCGCCCCCGGAGCCCGCGTCTCACCCCGGTCACAGGTTCACCGCGCAGACGGCGCGCGCGCTGGAGGCCGCCTGTGGGACGGGCCTCGCGCTGTCGCTAAAGCGATCAGTAAATAAATAAACAAACGATGGGCAATCAATCGCGACAGGGTTTTTATCGCGACAGCCGGCGCGTGTGCCGCATGTGGCGCCACTCTCAATATGGCGGGCGAGCGGCGCCGCGCACGCCACGGACCCTCTCGGAGGCCCCCTGATGGCCACACGGCGGGGTGCCCTCGGCGCTGCCTGAGCCACGGACCAGAAGACAAAGGGTCGGACCGCGGCCGCAGTCGGTGCAGCACGGCCCCGCAGCGCGGACGAGCGCGGGGCGGGGCGCGCTGAGGATCCCCGTTCTTCCCGGCCGGTTCGGCCGGCGGCGGGGCGGGGCGGCGGGACGGGCGGCGCCGGGGCAGCCACGGTGGCCGGGGGAGCGCGGCGGCCGGCGAGCGGAGCTGCATAAGATGGCGGCGGCGGGAGCTGAGGCGGCGGCCGAGGAGGAGAAGCGGCTGCCGGAGGGAGATCCCGAGTCGGGCGGGGACTCGGACGATGAGGGCGACTCGGACTCGTCTGGGGACGGCGAGGATGAGGAGAAGGAGAATGAGGCCGAGATCCAGCGGCTGGAGGAGCAGGTGGGCCCGGCGGGGCAGCGGGCGTGGCGGGAACGGAGGATAATCCGTGTCTGCCCCGGTAGTTTGGTGCTGGGAACTGTCAGGACGTGAATTTCCATGGTCCTTGTGAATTTCTTCCTAGTTGGGATATTCCGTGATTTTATGGCGTGAATATTTGGAGTCTCAGATGAAAATTGACCGGCTTGGGGTTTTTTTTTTGAGAGGGAAATAAGAGGGAAGTCCTAGTAGACAGTTTGTGTTCATTCAGAAATCTGAGCCGGCTGCCCGCGGTTTTTTATTGCCTTTAAAGAAATGAAAACACGATTCTCTCTGTGACCAGTGGCGGGACCTGAGGGAACGGCCGGAGCCGTGTCAGGGGCGAGGTTGAATCTGAGGAATCGCGGTGTTGTCTTGGCTCTGTGATCACACGATGAGAGTTGTGTTATTTGTTTCCTGACTCCTTCACGTCTGTCACTCAGCAGTGCTTTTAAAATTGTTTTTTGTTCTTTTTTTTTTTTTTTTTAAGCTTTCCATCAATGCTTTTGACTACAACTGTCATTTGGATCTGATCAAGCTGCTCCGGCAGGAGGGAGAGCTGGTGAAGCTCCGCAGAGCTCGGCAGAAGATGAGCGAGCTCTTCCCCCTCACTGAAGGTACGGAGCATCCTCTGCTCTCCACAGGTGAAGCCTCACCTGTGCAAGATGCTTCAGTGGTGAAATAACACATTCGGGCCGGTTTTCAGCACCCTCTGTCAGGGAATGTGATCCAGAGCCCAGCCAAAAGTGACATTTCACAGGCAGGCAGCAAAGAAAATTCCCTGTTGGTGGAAGTTGTGGATGGTCCTTGCAGTGGGGGGTTTCTCTTTTTGCTCATAACACAGAAGCAATGGAAATACTGCAGAGGCTGCTCTGACAGTGGGATTTTATTCTTGGAAAGGGATGGGGAGGCCCTGGCACAGGTGGCCCAGAGAAGCTGTGGCTGCCTCATCCCTGGAAGTGTCCAAGGTCGGGTTGAATGGGGCTTGGAGCAACCTGGGAGGTGTCCCTGCCCATGGCAGGGGGTGGAATGGGATAAGCTTTAAAGTCCTGAGGAATTCCAACTTCTCCCTTTAGTAAAAAGGTGCTTGTTTAGCACCGATTTAAAAGGTCTCCACCCAACTGTTACTTGAAATTAATTAGGAATTGTTGTGGAGGTTAAAATTCCTCTCTTTGCCTTGCTCCCTCTCCTTGGTTTCAAGTCTGTTGCTAAAAACTCTGATGAAAATCTCACAGAGTGGGCGTAACTTTATTATTTCTACATATTAGTGATGGGTTCTAAATTTTTTCCTTTCAGAAATTTGGCTGGACTGGTTGAAGGATGAGATAAAAATGGCTTCGGAGATCTCTGAGAGAGAGAAGGTTTATGAGCTGTTTGAAAGGGCTGTCAAAGATTACATCTGTAAGTCATTCAGAAATGCTCTAAAATGGGTTGTGTTACATCCAGATTTGGCTTTTTTCTGTTGTAGGAAAGTCTCTTTCTTCTGTTACAATGCAGAAATTGGGTCAAAATTTCAAATTGAGTTCTAAAATCTGAATGTGAGGCGATACAAGGGAGGGATGGGGTGTCTGGTCTCTCCATTCCTCAGGAGCTGCTGTAGCTTAAAATTTTGGGGATGAATCACTGAGTGAGTTCTTTGGGAATTGGCGTAAAGAGCTGGAAAAATGAAGCCTGAGGAAGTGGAGGGCTCGGGAATGTGGAGGTAAATCCCTCTCAAAAGCTGGGTACAAAATGTCACATCAGTGACATTACGTGGTGTTGGTGGAGCCTTGGGAAGAAGGGATGGAGGTGAAGAACTGAGGAGGTGTCCTCTGGATCTGCTGGGTTGCATTTTGGGTTTGGAATCACTTCTGGAACCCAGGGTAGCCCTAACATGGGGGTCCCCGACTGGAATTTGGTGTTGACGGGAATGGTGCCAGGCAGCCAACGCTGTTCTCCCACCTCCCCTTCACCTTCAGGATTCAGCTGCTTTAGGAGTTGCTGATCAGGGAAGTTCAGGAGTCTGGAAAGAGGAGGAGGAGCTGCTTTAATCTGAATTATTCCAGAGTGTGACAGCTCTGTGGTCCCAGCTCAGGGAACAGGAATTTGCTGTTAAGGCATCTGGGTGCATCCCTGCTGGGGCTTGTGTGGCAGAGGTTACAGGCAGGGCCAGTCACTGTCAGCAAAACCACAGGAGTGACTCCTTTCAGAAGGAAACTGTGCCTGCTGCTGCTGAACCAACAGCATAAACACGATTCCCAAATATTTTAACTTCATTGGATAAAAAGGAACATTGCCTTGTGTTTTTTTTTTAATTTATATGCAGCAAATGAGGCATTTGGGAAGCAGAGCTGCATTTTTTTTTGTTGTCGTTGTTATTATTATTTTTGAAAAGATCAAATCACCTGTTTCTCCTGACCTTGCTTAGGTCCTGAAATTTGGCTGGAGTATGCCCAGTATTCCATTGGAGGCATTGGTCAGGAAGGAGGCATCGAGAAGGTCCGGTCCATCTTCGAGCGGGCCCTGACGGCCGTGGGGCTGCACGTGACCAAGGGCACGGCCCTGTGGGAAGCATACAGGGAATTTGAGAATGCCATCCTGGAAACAGCACAGGTGAGCCCATTCCCCTGGGCTCCCATCCCCCCAAAAAAAGCTGTGGTGCAGCTCCTGGAGTTGTCTCTTGTGGAAAAGGGCCTGGCATGTCTCACAGTTGTTTCTTTCCAGCCCTCTGCTCTAGGAAAACCATTCTGTGTGTGTTTGGCTGGTAAAGTAATGGGTTTGTGTTTAAATAAAATCCTAAAATCAGCTCCAATCCAGGAGCAAAGTTTGGCTCTGCTGCTGGTTGAAATGCCAAGAGCAGCTTTAAATTGAAATGTTCCACTATTAAACAATGTTCTGTGGCTGTTTCTGCACAGAGTCAATCAAGTTTACATTTCTAGACTGTTCAGCTTTTAACTCATTCACTATTCCACAGTTTGGGACTTTTGGATGAGGGTGGTTTATCCGTGGAATGTACAGTTTGATGTCTGCAAAAATGACCTTTCCCAGATGGCCAGAATGGGAATATTTCTTCATTTTTGATAATTTGCTACGTAAGAGATGGAAGTTAAAAGATGGCCCTGCTCATGGTGGCAGTGGGAACTGTTTGATCTTTAAAGGTCTTTTTCAACCCTGTTCTATGGAATCCCTAACAAAGGAGTAACAGGAGAATGTCCTTTCATTCCCAAACACAATTAAGGCTGGAAGTTTTAGATCCTCTCCCCACACCCCAGGGATTTACTGAAACCCTCTTTGGCAGCACAGTGGACCTGTGAAATGGCACAATCACCTGCTGCTTCCTTGTTCTCAGGTGATCAATTCCCTGTGCTTGTGTCAGCTTTCAGTCAGGAATGTTCTTCCCATTCATCCAGCTTCCAAGGGGGAGCAATTCCCAAGTTTTAGCTTTCCTGGCAGTGACTGAAATGCAAGTTAGCCCTGTGTGCCCTTCAAGGATCATGTATTCACTTGGATCTCAGCTCATAAACAATTCCCTCTCGTGTCCATCAGCTGGGGCTGGAGGGAATGGATTGAATTTCCCTGGTTTTTTGCTTGCAGCCAGCCCCTGGCAGCATTCCATCCCCGGAGCAGCAGCAGGTGCTGTGCAGCCAGCTCGAGAAGATCCACACGCTCTTCCGGCGCCAGCTGGGGATCCCACTGCTGGGTAAGGGCTGGAATGCTGGGAGAGAGGGCATGGAGCAGCTGGGTTACAGTGCTCCAGGCATCAGGATTCTCCTGGCACAGCCACACCGAGTGCAGCTGGAGGTCTTGTGCCCTCTTGGATGAGGCACAGATCCCTCTGGATCAGGAGCATTCTGAGTTGTTGGAACTTGGGTCACCTGGTTCAGAGTTTGAGGGAGTTTAGTGCAAGTGAGGGGCACAAAATGTGAGTTAAAAATGAGGAATTCAGCTGTGATTGCTGCATGAAAACTTTGGTAGGGAGTATCTGTTGGAATTCTGCCTTCCCTAGTTCCTGCTTTAAGCTCCTTGGGTCCCTTTTCTTGCTCATGGGAGAAAGTTAAGCACAGTTCTTTTGACTTCATTTCCATCTGGAAAGAATTGGGGTTCTCTTTTCTCTAGAGCTTTGGGGGAAATATTTTGCCACTTTGGTTTTCTAATTCCAAATCAGCAGCTTTAATATAACTTGCCCTGAGTTTGTTACAGGACACCGTGTGGGATGAAGTGTCTGAACTCTTTAAGAATGCAGCAGTGTGACATTTAAGGCCAAAGGGGGATAAAAATTTAAATATTTATTATAAATAAATTATAAACATTATGCACATTTAAATATTTATTATAAAATAAATTATAAATATTGTATAAATAAAAAGAGGAATTTGTCTCAGAACTAAACATAGGTTAAAATACGAGTTTTTAGTTTCATGAGTGTATTATTGATGGGATTTCATGTTTTAATAGACATGGAGGCTTCTTATGCTGAATATGAGGAGTGGTCAGAAGAGCCCATTCCAGAAACAACAATAAAAAACTACAAAAAAGCTCTACAGCAGCTGGAGAAGTGTAAACCCTACGAGGAGGCACTGGTAATGCTGGCATTTTCACCTTCCTTTAAAGCTAAGAGGGAGTTGCTTTGGGGTGATCCTTTTTTTTTTTTTTTTTTTTCCAAATTTATTATTTTTCTAGTCCCCAGCTGGGGGACTTTGTCAGCAGTGGGATTTTTGACAATTATATCCTGGGAATACTGGAAATTGTGGAGTGCTTTGAGTGTGCCAAGCCACCCTGAGGTGCACATGAGGACTCTGGGTGTGTTTTCCAGTATGGGGCTAAGGGGAATAAAACCAGGATTTGACTGATTTCGGACCCATTCAGAGGTGTATGAAAATCAACAGCTGCTGATACAGGGACAAATTTCTTGTGTGAAATTTTGCACAAGACCTGCTCTGAGGAGCAGCTGAAGTGTTGCAGAGTGTTGCTTTGTTGAAGAGTTTGATGTTGTGTCTCCCTGGTTGTTTTCCAGCTGGGTGCTGAAACCCCAAAGCTGGCAGAATACCAAGCTTACATTGATTTTGAAATGAAAGCAGGTGACCCAGCTCGGATTCAGTTGATCTATGAGAGAGCTTTGGCTGAGAACTGCCTTGTCCCAGATCTCTGGGCACGCTACAACCAGTATTTGGTAAGGAAATAAACCCGTGAATGTTTGCAGATTTATTTTCCTGCCTTTACTTTTGGGGTTTTTTTTTAATCTCAGTTGCTGATAAACAGCCAGTAAGTTCTACCTCAGTCCTGTCCTTTAGTCTGTAAATCCTCCAGAAACTGATTTTCACCTCACCTTTGGTTTCCTCCTGTTTTCAGGGGTGTCTTTATTGCTCAAGTGAGCATTTCTCACTTTTCTCTGCTCCAGCTGTGTTTTCTCTGCAGAATCACAGGGTGTGGGCACTGCAGTGAACCCAGATGTTCAGCCCCTCTTTCCAGGGGGGTTTGTTAGTGCAGTTTGAAGCTGATGCTGAGCTCCAGAGGCAGGACAGAAGGTGGCTGGATTAAGGGATCAGGGTGACTCCCTGCAGGAGCTTATCCAGGCTCAGTTGCTCCGTCATCTCTTTTCTCTTCCCAGCTGGACACAGCAGGTTGCAGGTGGAACAACACCTGCACAAACAGGCTGGGTGTGCTCCCTCTTTGTATGCTTGACATTCTAGGAACAGTTGGGAATTCACTCAGTGCCTTTATTATATTTATTGCTTTGGCAGAAAACACCTCACTGGCCTGGTAGTTCTCTCCTGAGCATGTTCTTCCTCACTGGAAGGTGTTCACTGGGTTTTTAGGAATGTAGAATTTAAAATACCCATCTGAGCTTGTCAAACATAAAATGAAAGTGCTTTTTAGGTGAAAGGCTTTAAGGTGTTGGCTCTTTATAAGTTGGAGTTTGGCTGGAGTGGTCTCTCTGGCTGACAGGAACTTCACTTTCCCTTTGTGACTCTTACAGGACAGGCAGCTGAAGGTGAAGGAATTGGTTTTATCCGCTCACGACCGCGCTGTCAGGAACTGCCCCTGGACTGTTGGGCTGTGGATTAGGTACCTGCTGGCCATGGAGAGGCACAGGGTGGAGCACAGCATCATTTCTGGTAAGGAAAGAACCAGGAAATACAGCTCAGGGCTGCTCTCTGCACTCCAAACAGCCTGTGACAAATGGGCCTGGCAGGATCTGTTCTCACCCTGCTGCAGGTGCTGCAAGGGCAAAGCTGCTTTGGTTGAGCAGCTTCACCCTGAGCAAGCCATGAACAACTTGGAGTGAACATTCCTGAATCCAGCTGCTTTTCAATTCACTTCCTAAACCAATTTACTGTATAGGGCTTTTTCCTCTCTTCCTAGAAACCAGTGGTGTTTGTGTAGGTATTTCTTTGTGCTATCACTGCAACTTGCTAATTCTGACAGTATTTTTTCTCCCTTTTTCTTCCAGAAATATTTGAAAAAGCTCTGAATGCAGGTTTTATTCAGGCAACAGACTATGTAGAGATCTGGCAGGCCTACCTGGATTACCTGAGGAGAAGGGTGGATTTTACACAAGGTCTGTATGATAAATACAGAATAAATATCTAAACTGTTTTCTTTGTACTTCTTGGATATTACTTAAAAAAAAAAAAATTAACAGCATTTTCATCTTTCACAAAAACTACTTTCTGGCCAGTTAATGTCTATAAAAATAAGAATTTGCTTGGTTTGCTATTGCAAAAATGTCCTGCCTTATATTTTTGATATCTGATTTTTTAAATTACTCATGTAGTGAGTTTTACTCGTAATAAAGTCATAAATTTAAGCAGTGATAACAACAATAAGAAGTAATAAATGTAATTTCCCCCTGCTACCCAATAAAATCATTGTGCCTGTTAAGGAGAAGGTTTTATTGGGTGGGAAATGAAAACAAAATTATCATTTTAAGGCTGTTCTTTCTTTTTTTTCTGCAGACTCCAGTAAGGAGCTGGAGGAGCTGCGCTCTGCATTTGCACGAGCTGTGGAGTACTTGAAACAAGAAGTAGAAGAAAGTAAGTGAAATCATCCAAATCATTGTGAAATCATTGTTTTCTCCTCTTCAAAATCATTTTCATAAAACCAGTTCTCCACACAATGTTTGTCTTCAAGAATCTTGAACGTTTCAGAAAGCTGCAGATAAAAATTTCATCTCCGTGTGGGACCTGGTTAATAAACACTTCATTTCCAAGAGCCAAGTGCAACAAACAGCCTTTGTTTTTCTTCCTAGGGTTCAGTGAAAGTGGAGATCCATCCTGCACCATCATGCAGAACTGGGCAAGAGTTGAGGTGATGTTTCTCTCTGCTGTATTTAAATTGCTGTACCTGATAAAATGGATGTAAAATAAAATGTCTTAACATTCCTGCCATGGAATGTAGTAATTTCCCAACCCCTTTCCCTTCTTCCCCTGCTCCCCTTCCTTAACACAAAGCAAGTGCTCAGTCTGAGAAGTGATCAGGTACATTCGTCAACAACAAAAGGAAAAATTCAGAAACAACTCTCTAGTTTCTTTTATAATGACCAAAATCAAATAAATGTATGTGGGAGCCAGAACCGAGACTAATGGGAGATGTGGGCAGGGAAGGATTATTCAGTAGCAGGATTGTGTCAGGTGTTTATTTTGATCACTCTAAGGCTCAGATGTATCTTGCTGGGTCTGTCTGCAGCATCTGTGGGTTTTTTTTTTTTTGGTTTGGGGTTAATGATGTTGAACAAGTAATCCTGAAGGATATTTTGGATTCTCTGTTCCAGGCCCGCTTGTGTAACAACATGCAGAAAGCCAGGGAGCTCTGGGACAACATCATGACTAAAGGAAATGCCAAATATGCCAACATGTGGCTGGAGTATTACAACCTGGAAAGGTAAGAGCTTGGCTAATTCATCTTTAGTCCTCACCTGTGGGAGAAAACAGTTTAGAACGAGTGTGTTCTGTTTGGGTTTACAAAACATCTTGGAGGTTCTTGGAGCGGCTCTGCTGTGGGTTCCAGAAGTGTTGCAGCAGCTGGGGAAGGAGGGAGAATGTTTGCATGGCTGGAATTCCGTGTGGTTTGGTCCCTGAGTGCCCTGTCCCCTCCTGCAGGGCCCATGGGGACACCCAGCATTGCAGGAAGGCCCTGCACCGAGCAGTGCAGTGCACCAGCGACTACCCCGAGCACGTCTGCGAGGTGCTGCTCACCCTCGAGAGGATAGAAGGTACCTGGGCACTGGCAGGGGGTGATTAAGTGACAAAAGGTCACCGAGTGACAGGCAGGAGGTAATTAATTGGCTGACAGAAGGGAACTAAATGACTGGCAGAAGGGAATTAATTGCTGCACCTCTTAGCCAGCCTGGTTAGGCAGAGGTGACACACAGGCTTTTGATCCCGTGTTTTGTGCTCCACTGAAGCCTCCCTTTCTTCTCACTGCTGGCAAATCCACAGACAGCTCTCTTCTTCCTTGCTTTTCTGAAATGACTGGATTTTTCCATGCCTTTTTGGAGTCTTGCATTATAAATGAGAGGTTTCTGCTCTGCTTGGCTCTTGGTTTTTTTTTTTTTTTACCTTGCAGGCCAGTTGTTATAATTAGAATTTTCATGTGTGATGTTTAATATGAGCAGCAAGTGCCATGAACTCAGTGACTCTTATTTTTCCAGAATTGTATCTTGGAATTATGAGAAAGCTAAATAAAAGGCTTTTTTATTATTATTATTATTTTAAATTTATCCTTTAGGAACACTGGAAGACTGGGATGCAGCTGTTCAAAAAACAGAGAACAGATTGGCTCGAGTGAATGAACAAAGAGCAAAGGTCAGAACTTTCTGTGAGCTTCCAGAGCATTTTATACACCTAAATTAAGTCCATGCTTCTCCAAATGTCACATATTTAATGTGCCTTCCCCCAGATAAGCCTGAAATGCCTTCAAGCCCTAGAACTATTGATTTTTACTTAAAAACTATGATTAACAACCTCTTGCTGCTTTTTATCTTTCTCCTTTTGCCCCTTGGATGGCCACAAGAGTGATGTGCCCTCCAGGAAAGCTGTGAGAGCAAAGAATTGGGAAGTGCTTTAAATGATGTGCTGGGGTTAGGAGAAAACCCTCTGGGTTCAATGCTCTGGAAAATGCTCTGCAATCTGCAGCCAGTGGGGGAAAAAAAGAAAACAATCTTCTGTGTTTTAGGCTGCTGAGAAAGAAGCTGCTCTGGCAAAGCAGGAGGAGGAGAGAGCTGAGCAGAGGAAGCAGGCTCGGGCAGAGAAGAAAGCTTCCAAAAAGGCCAAAAAAACCAGGATTGGGGACAAGCGCAAAGCAGATGAGGATGACGAGGGTGAATGGGGACAAGAAGAAGGTAAAAATAAAATTAAATGAAAATTTCAGACCTCTGGCAACGGGTTTATTGCTTGTCTTGTGGTAGAGGGGGCTGAGGAATTGCCAGCACTGGTGTCTTTGCAGGGCTGCTTTCTCCTGGGAAGTTTGCAGTGTGGGAGTGAAATGCAAACAAGGCTAAATGGTTTTATAGCGACAGAAAAACAGGTTTATAAGAACTTCTAGAGTTTTCTTGGGGTTTCTTACTTTGGAGGGATATTGTGGGGGTTTTTTTTTCCTCCTTAATTTTCCTTTCAAGTCATTTTTCTGACTCATCCTATGATGCCGAGCCATGTGTCTAAATTGGGTTATTCAGGATTGTGGCAGCCTCTTGGAAGGTGGGAACAGAAGACTTTAATAGGTTGTTGCCCCTGGGAGTTTTGTGAGCTTTTAGATTTATTTTTTTTTTTAAGAACAACCATTAGACAAAGAAAAAGAACATGAATCAGCAACTGTCAGTTGTGACTGGCTGAAAAAAGGAACAAATATTCCAGTTGCTTTCATCTAAAGCTGTCTTGGTGGAATAATCTGTTGTTATTTGTTCTTTAAAAGCTTGGAGGGAGGTTTTCATTTGGTGTCTTTAAGACCTGTCATCGTATTTGTGGTTCCATGTGCGATTTCCAAGCTCTGCAGCGGGAATGGAGGGCAGAGGAGTTCCAATAGGGAAGGAAATGGGGTCATTTTTTTCTAACAAAGCCTTTCAATCCCATCAATCAGAGCTGCCCAGCAAGAGGCACAGGGGAGAGGGTGATGGAGTGCTCCCTGAAGAGGACATGGAAGTGGAGACCGGGCTCTTTGGGAGAAGTGAAAAGCCAGATGGCCCAGCAATCCCAAAGGAAAAGGCATCCACCAGCCGCAAGGACATCCCCAAAGTGTTCCACGACAGCAGCAAGGATAAAGTCACTGTGTTTGTTAGCAACCTCTCCTACACCATGGCAGAGCCTGAAGCCAAGCTGAGGGAGCTCTTTGGGAGCTGTGGGGAGGTCGTGGAGATCCGAGCAGTGTTCAACAACAAGGGCACCTTCCGGGGCTACTGCTACGTGCAGTTCAGGGAGGAGGAGGCTGCTCGGCAGGCCCTGGCCTTGGATCGCACGACTGTGGAGGGCAGGCCCATGTTTGTGTCTCCATGTGTTGACAAGAACAAGAATCCTGACTTTAAGGTAAAGTTTGGTTGGTTCCTGTTGGACAGTGGGTCTGGGGAGGGGAGTTGGTGGAGTACCTTGTGTCCAGGGTGCTCAAATCCAATCGTGTTGTGCTGCTTTAAACTGGTTTTTGGGACTTCTTGGATCTTCTTTTACTTTTGGAGACACCAGGATTGACATCATTTACTCAAGATTTGCAGAAATCTGCTGATCTGAGCAGTTTAATGGTGGGACCTACCCAGGTTCAACCTGTGAAGAGCTCTGTTGGTTCAGTCTCTCCAGCGTTTGTTACCCAACCCCCTGGCTGGGGATGCTGTGTACCAGAGCTCAGTTGTGTAATCAGTGGATTTCTGCATTCTGGAGTTCCTGCACAGAGAAATTCAGTGTTCTCATGGTGACAGCTGAGCAAGAAGACATGATTATAAATACATTATTACAGGAATTGAGCTCTGATCCTCCTGGATCCCTTCCCACTCAGGATATTCTGTGATTATCAGTTGTGAAGGGTAGGGATGTTTAGCAGCATTTACTTGCAAGTCCTTGATGTATCTTTGTGTTGATACGCAAATATCTTCCAAAACACTACTCAGGGCTTTGAGGCACTTTTGGATCCCACAAACAGGAAGTACTTTTGGGGTATGAGATGAAAATCCTTGGAGTTTCTGGCTGGTTTTTGAACCAACATCTTTTTTGTTGCTCCAGGTGTTCAGGTACAGCACTACCCTGGAGAAACATAAACTCTTTATATCTGGTTTGCCATTTTCCTGCACTAAGGAAGAGCTGGAGGAGGTGTGTAAAGCCCATGGGAATGTGAAGGACATTCGGCTGGTCACCAACAGAGCTGGAAAACCCAAGGTAGGCATCCATAACACACTCCTGGTTTTAAGAAGTCCTTCAAAAAGAAGCTGCTCGTGAAGTCTGGAGACAAAAAGTTGGGTTTATCAAGTTGCCAGTGTGGTTTTGCATTAAAACTTGTGGAAAAGCTTGGATTTATAAAGCCCAGTGTGCCTTTGTGCAGACAACCAAGAGGAATTTTTCCAAAATACTTCTTAAATTGCACAAGGAAAATGGGATGGAGGGGGAAATGTTGACAGCACTTTGAGTATAGTAAAAACAGGCACGTCTGTGAAGGATTGGGTTTTAAATAACTGGCTAGATGGGGTTTGCCTGGTGCAAGCAATTCCCATCCTCCTTTCCTCAGTTTCCTGAGGCTTTTGTTCTGAACATCTGCTGCAGGAAGGGGTTTGCCAGTGAGAAATGAGCCCCCCTCTCTGACAAGGCTCGTTATTTCCATCCTGGAATAAATGACTCCTTGTTACATAAGGGATTCTAAACCAGTTGCTGCTCTGCCAAAACTCTACCTGACACCTGGGCTGTGTCTGTGTGGTGGGTCCTGTCCACAGGAGACATCCTGGGAATGGTGGACATGGATTTAAATTGAATTTTCTTGTCCTTTGCGCCACCTCAGGTGCAGTTCCTGCTGTGTGCACACCTTGCAACGAGTGCTCTTGGGAACCCCAAGTCTTATTCTGAGCTTAGTTTGAGTTGGGATTGTGTGTAAACCACAAATAAATGTATTTTGGGAAAGTGATATAAAACCTGATGCCTCTCCTGTGAAACTGGATAATCCAAAAATGCAGCTTAAGGCTTTGAATGTCATTTAAAAGAGGAACAGCAGGGAGAGGTGATGCCCTTCTCTGTGGGAGCCTGCCATGGTGCTTCATTATATTTACTTTAATATAAGTAAAGAAATAAGGTTTTGGGGTGGTTCTTTTTTTTTCCCACCCATTAGGGCATCAGAAGTGAGAGATAAGAAATAAAGGTGGTGAATAGAAATATTTTTTTTTTAGCTAAAGAAACTGGGACTGAGCCATTTTCGTTTCCTTCCTTATGAATTCCTTATCAGCTGTCACAGGAGCACTAAAACCTAACGGAGGACCTTTCTACCCCTTATTTTTAGGGCCTGGCTTATGTGGAATATGAGAACGAAGCCCAGGCCTCACAGGCTGTGCTGAAGATGGATGGGCTGACAGTGAAGGACCACGTCATCAAGGTGATGATCAGCAACCCCCCGCTCCGGAAGCTTCCGGACAGGCCCGAGCCTGGCAGGGCCTCCCTGCCCCTGGCACCACGGCAGATTTATGGAGCGTGAGTGAGGGAGGGATTGAGGGAAGGAGGGAGGGATACCTGGCACTGCCTGGGAAGGAAATGCTGTGTTTCTTTATATCCTAAACTTCAGGAATCTTATCTGGAATCTGGGGGCTTAGAAAAAGGAAGGAGAGGGACTTTTTATATGGGCAAGGGGGAATGGCTTCGCACTGCCAGAGGGCAGGGTTAGATGGGATATTGGGAAGGAATCCTTCTCTGGGAGGGTGGGGAGGCCCTGGCACAGGGTGCCCAGAGAAGCTGTGGCTGCCCCTGGATCCCTGGAAGTGTCCAAGGCCAGGTTGGATGGGGCTTGGAGCACCCTGGGATAGTGGAAGGTGTCCCTGCCCATGGCAGGGGTGGAACTGGATGATCTTCAAGGCCCCTTCCAACCCAAACCACTGTAGGATTCTGTGAATCTGAAAAAACATTTAAAAGGTGCTGAACCTTAAAAAAAATGGGTTGTTGGATTGATGAGGAAAAGCAGGTTTTTAACTCTTCATCAACAGAAACAGCTCGGTGGTGAAGGGGGAGTATCAGGCAATGGCCGTCCCCTTGGATCTGATGGTGGCACCTGATCCCTAATAACCTCCACATCCTCTCCCTCTGGAGAAGCAGCCATTGTTCCTAGTGAGCATTAAGGCTGCTCCTTCAACTTTCAGAGTGTTCCTGTATTGGATGAGCCCCTGTGGATAAACAGAGCTTCAATCCTGGGGACTGGGGGCCATTTGTTGTCTGCCAGACAAACAGCCCCATGGAAAGCTTTATCCCGAAACAAATGACAGGAATAATATTGAAATGAGGACTCCTCATAGCAGACAAATCCTTGTTGTTTCCCAAGCTAAAAGAGTGGGTTTCAATGGGAATTTTTTCCCTTCCAGGCGAGGGAAGGGAAGGACACAGCTCTCCATGATGCCCCGGGCGCTGCAGCGTCAGAGCAACCTTGTGGCTAAGGCTGAGAATGGGATGGTCCAGAACTCACCAGCAACGTCCTCTGACCCCCCTGCAGAGCCTAAAAAAATGTCCAATGCTGATTTTGCCAAGATGCTCCTGAAAAAGTGAGCGAGGAGTCTGCACTCAGCGGGTCTGGTCCAATGTGAAATGCCTTTCTGGAAGCCATGTTGTGTCCTTAAGCTTTGCAAGGAGAGAACACCCGTCCCAATCCCGTGTAAATACTGGACTGCTGCATTCCTCGGGATCAGTGGAGGATGGCACAAATCCAGGTGGTTTTGGTTTTGTTTTTTTTTTTCCTCTAAGAGCAAAGAGTTACACTTTTGTTCTGGTGAAATGGCGTTATGCGATTCCTCATATTGAGGGTAACGAGGGGGGAAACATTTCCTGCACAGCTTAGATGCCACATGGAGTTTTTTGGAGTACTTTCCAACTATTTTCTCTTTCATTAACGAATGAGATGCAATGGGAGGACCTCAGCAAGCTCCACTGGTCAGCTCAGATTGGGATTGCAGACATTCTCTCTGCCAACAGCCCCATTCTCCACCCAAACCCACGCACGCAGGGACTGTCATCTCCTTCCATGCAGAATCCTACAGCAGATGCTCCAACTTCACCACAATGGCCTCTTTTAGTATTGGGCGAGTTTCTATACATATGTGTGTATATGTAGATACACAGATATACATATATATGTATCCAGTTCCTGTTCTGTTCCAGTTGAGCTGTTTTTTATATGGTGTATTTGTAAAGGACATTGAGATGATTATTTTTAAGTGGCAGGAGCTGATCCTTAGGTGGTAATTTTTGTTTCCCATGAAACTGGATGTGCTGTTGCTGAGGACCAGGTTTTTGGTTGTTTTTGGTTGTTTTTCCTAGCTAGCTCATGTCTTTTTGCAGGTGGTTTCTGTACGGTTTTTGTACAACTGTGAAGTGCAAGCTGACGTTTCTCGGTTTATTAAACTCAAGTTCTCAAAGGTTTTCTATAAATACCGTTGCTTTTGTTTAAATGTGGGTGTTGGAACTGCACCTCTCCTCTGGCAGCTGGTGGGTGATAGTGATGTACCTCACCTCTCAGGTGTGCTCAGTGTCCCTCAGGCCTTGAAGCAGCACATTCCATCTGCTCTGAATATCCTGAAATCACTTCAGTCATCACCTCAGACTCTCAAACAGTGGTGTGATCTTGGATAGAAACATTCCTGCTTGTCAACTACCCTGGAAGTCACCACCCGGAGGGGTGGATGTGAGGGGGGACCCCAGTGCTGAGTTCACTTGTACCACACAAACACTGCTGCAAATAAACACTATTTTCTGTGCTGATTTCACTGGGCTTTACTTTGAAACGATGAGTCTGCTCATGATGTCACGTGGTTGAGGGAACCAGGATCTGTCTCATGGCCTTTCCTCCTCCACAACCACTTAGTTCACTGCAGCCAAGTGTTCTGAATACAGCCTCTTCCAAACCAAGACTTTCATATTAAAATAGTTTATTAATCTGTTACTAAAATAACATTTCCCCCCGCCCCCAGAGCTCTAAAGTGCATTATTTATACTCAGGTTGCACTACAAAAATAACATGCTTTGTAAGGACAGGACACCTTTCTTCTTGTACTGTCTGCTTTCCCTGGCAGCAACACTCAGTGCAGAGGATTCCCAGTCTCATCCTGCTTCCTGCTTCTCTAAAACATGTCCTAACTCCCTGTTCTCAGGTAAGAGAGTGTTAAAAGGGAAGAAAACTAAGCCTGGGACAGCTTTTGTCAAGGGGTTAAATGCTCTAAACTGGGATTTTAAATGGAAGTTGGGTCAGCTTGGAGGTGGTGGGATCAATGATGCTGTTACACAGCTGGCAGGTTTGGGGTGGGGAGATCTGTGGGTCCTTTTCCCTTAAAAACCAAGGAAAAAGTGATTCTTTGAACTGCTCAGCAGCTCCAGGCACTGCACTGCCCCTGCAGCACACAGAGGCCTTGAGTGATTCTTGACACATTTATCAGAGTAATGACATGACCAGTGATTAATTGTGGAAGTTCCCATACGTAGACTAAAGAAACTGAAGGTTTTGGCAAACTTCCTGTACACATTCTTCCCAAACTGCCACAACTGGCGTCTCCTGGCTCTGCCTGATGACCTTTTCTGCCCACAGTTCTGCAGACAAGCTCCATCCAGCCCCTCCACTGAAATGCCTAAGGACAGTTGTGCTTTCCCAGGGCTCCTGTTGGCTGAGGTGTTTTCTGAGTCCTTCTCCGAGTAAGTCAGAGCTTTTTTCCTCTTGTTCCACTCCTATGACCTGTAATCCCAAGAGAAATACTTCCCACTTCGAGTACAAAACTCACCCCCAGGAAAGGCAGCTGAAAGTAAACATGCAAAGTGCCACGGAAACAGAAATGGGAGGGGAGAGATGCCTTTGGGCTGGAGTTCAGCCTCCTTCCTGCTCAGTACGTGTGTGCCTGACACCAAAGTGTCTGATGGACACAGCTGGGACAGTGCTGTTCCTTTGTGGAACAGGTAACACAAAACCAACTCAGTTCAGCCTTCACTGAGGTCAGACAGTAGAGTTGACTGCCTGGGTGAAGGGTTGTGATTTTGAAGCAGCTCCTCAAAGCTTAATTTTAAGGAGAAATTCAATTTTAGTTCATCTTTCTGAGCCCTCTGGCACCTCTCCCCACCTCCTTCCAGTGCACAGCCACCATCACCAGTTCCGTTTGGCATCGTTTATATAAATAAATTATATTAATTTAATCAAATGTAAGACACTTTAAATAAAACGCTCAACTGCCACCTCCTGTCCAGTCATTTCCCAGCAGCAACACTGAGTGGCTTGGAGTTCTGCTCTCCCATGGCTTCACCAGCTCCTGAGTGCCCCAAAACCCTCAAGTCTTGACGGGGATGGTTTGTTTGCAGCCGGCGGTGCCTCCCGCCTCGGGCAGGCCCACGGAGTACTCGGTGGTGGCGATGAGCAGCATGTCCAGCGTGGTCTCGGTGCACTTGGCGATGAAGCGGATGAAGGGCCGCACGTCGCCCTCGTTGGCCACCTCCAGCACGTGGTAATACTCGGCCCGCTGCTCCTTGCGGATGGTGATGGGCGGATACCCCGCCTGCATCAGGATCAGGTTCATCAGCAGCCGCGAGGTGCGGCCGTTGCCGTCCACGAAGGGGTGGATATAAACCAGCTTGTAGTGCGCCAGCGCCGCGAACTCCACGGGGTGCAGGCTCATGGCATCCTCCGAGTTCATCCACTGCACGAACTCCTCCATCTGCTTCTCCACGTCCTGCGGGTGCGGCGGGATGTGGTGGCCCACGAAGACCTGCGTGGCGCGGAAGCGCCCGGCCTCTACGGGGTCGGCGTAGCCCAGCACGCGCCGGTGGATGTCCAGGATGTCCCTGCTGGTGACGGAGCCGATGCGCGACACCAGCGTGGTGTTGACGAACTTGAGGGCCGCGTGCATCCCGATCACCTCGTTCTGCTCCGCCAGGCTCTTCCCGGGAACGGCGTACCTGGTCTCGATGATGTGCCGGATCTCGGAGAGCGTCAGCGTGTTCCCCTCGATGGCCACCGTGTGGTAGATGTGGTGGTAGTAGGATTCCTCCATCACCCGGCGCAGGGCGGAATTCCCCTTGGGAATGGCCATCACCTTCTTGACCTTGCTGTCGATGATGCTGAAATACCTCTGGTCGATCTCCTCCACCAAAGGCAGCGTCCGGCCCCGGTTGCTCAGAGCTTTCTCGTTGTGAGGGGAGATGGTCAGAGCTTTGGAGTACAGATAGTCGGCCTGGAGGATGTCTTTTTCCTCCTCGGAAAAGATCCCAAACTCGTTCAGGGCATCCACGTAATCCGGGTCCATTTTGAGGGCGTACAGGAAGAGTTTGTGGGCCTTCTCCCGCTTCCCTTGGCGCTTCATCTCCAGGGCTTGATTCAGAGCTGCTCTGGCTTCCAACTTCACCTCTGGAATGAAATGATAACAGATAAAGGGCGGTGAGTTTTACTGAAAACCTCTGGACATCTGGATTCCATGATCCTTGTGCCTCCCTTCCAACTCAGGGTATTCTATGGCTGTCCCTGTTCACTGCTACAAAAATTAACCAAAACCAGTCTTTAAGAACTGGAACAGAATTCGTGTTCCAGCCTTTTCCAGGTTACAATCCCACAGGTTTAGGCCGTGTTTCCAGGCCAAGTAGGAGGCAGCAGAGCCATTCCTGGCAGGAAGTGTGGGGAGGCAGGACCTGTGGGCAGCAGGCTCAGGGTGGCCACAGGTGGCCACCAAACTGCTTCGTGTGGGAGGAAACAGTGCCTCAAACACGTTCTCTTGGCATTCTTTTAGGGGAAATTATACTGTTAACGTTGTTACGTTGGCTGCCAACAGCACTCCTGTTTTCCCACTGAACTATCCAATGTTTTCCCAGCAGTAAGAGCTTTAATGCAAACAAAGATAACAGTGCTGGAATCATAATAATTCCTTTAAGTGTTTTCCAAATTAACATCCTGGCTGATACAGGCCATGACCACAGCCTGACTGACATTGCCTGAAAGGCTGTTCTGTGCCAGCCAGGATTTTGGGATTAATGCTGTGTATCCCAGATTTCTGTGCATTAAACACCTCTCTGTGTTCCAGTTACCTCCACAGAACTTACTAGTACTGAAAACATGAGGAAAACCTTTGGAGAGATGGAGCAATGCCAGCACAGGGCCCTGGAATGCAGTCAAGGAGCTGGTGAGGGCCTGCCTGATCTCGGGGGCATTTACAGGCAGTGTTAATTGCAGTTAATTGCAGTCTGTTACCATCAGGGCACAGCATCACTCCCATCAGAGGTACAGGACATGGTTGGGAAGGGGGTGAAGGTCTCTGGGTTGGGGTTGGAAGTGCCCTCTGGAAATCACCCACTCCAACCCCCCCTCAAGGCAGGGTCACCTGGCACAGGAAGGTGTCCAGGTGGGTTTGGGATGTCTCCATAGAGGGAGATTCCATGACTCCCTGGGCAGCTGTCCCAGTGCTCTGCCATCCTCATGGAAAGAGGTTTTGCCTCACATTGAGGTGGAACTTGTTGTGTTTCAGTTTATTGCTCCTTGTCACCAGGCACCACTGAACAGAGCCTGGCACCATCCTCTGACACCCCTTGGAGATGTTTGTATGGATTGCTGAGATTCCCTCCAGCCTTCCCTTCTCCAGACTGACCAGGCTCAGCTCCCCCAGTCTCTCCTCATCACAGAGATGCTCCAGACCCCAAATCATCTCTGTGGCCTCTGCTGGACCCTCTCCACCAGCTCCTTGTCTTCCTTGGTCTTAGGAACTCGGCTGTACCCACCCAGGACCCTCTCACCTGGGGAGGCTTTTCCTTTCAGCACCAGCAGCTCCAGCCCCTTGGAGGTCACGCTCAGCTCCGTGCTCTGTCCCGAGAACCTGGTGATTCCCGAGGAGCCCAGCTTACTCTTCAGGAAGGAGAGGCCCTTGAGCACAGCGTGGCACTGGTTGTCCACGGCAGCCAGCGGCAGCAGCAGCATCACCAGGGAGCTCAGGAGCAGCACGAGCACGGCCGCCCACCGGACACGGACCCACAGGGACACCCATTGGAGCTCGGGATCCGTCGCCATCGCCACGAGATTCATCCTGCTTCCAGCACGGACACCTGGAGCATCTCCTTTCCCACCGCTCCCACCTGGGAACACACCCAGCTTTAGCCAGCGCTGTGTCATGGGGTAAGAGTGGCTTTGAGTTTGGTGTTTGTCACAGCTATTGGGGGCTGTCCCGGGCATCCTTTGCCTGCCACCTCCAAGCACCGTATGGGATCTGCTGTGCATTACTGTGACAGCAGCAGCAGGAGGAGCCATGGATGCTCATGCAGGGTGGGCACCAGGCTCTGCCAGCCGGCTCCGCGGGGATCAAGGAGCTTCCCATCCCCTCCCCACCTTCCTCCAGGCTTCTGACCCACCCCCCTCCAAGCCCGACGTTCCTGCACCACTCTGGAATCCCCATCCTCCGCTTCTCCTTCAGCCACCGCTCCCTCCTCGAGCCTGAACCTCGGCCAAAATTCCCCCCCTCAGCACTCCGGGTCCCCTCGGCTCTCCTCTGCCCGGTACCCCCGGTGCTCCCCAGGCCTTCCCCCGGATCCCCTCTGCCCAAGACCTCCGGTTTTGTCCTGGCCGCCGGTCGGCGTTCCCCGGGTCCCCCCGGTGTCCCCCCCGTGTCCCCCCCATGTCCCCTCGCGTCCCCCCGGGGTCCCCCCTCACCTTTGCCACCTCCCGGCGCCGCCCGCTGCCGGCTCCCGCGGCCCCGCCCCCGTAGCCCCGCCCACGCGCCCTGCCATTGGCTGATTCGCCCCCCAGCTCGTCTCCCATTGGCTGTCGCGGCGGACGCGTCTCTCGCGCTCCTCCCACCGCTTCCTGCACCGGCTTCCGGGTAACGCCGCGCCCCGGGCACGGGAGAGGCTCGTGGAGTGTGAGCATTGGCCAGGATGCACGTCAATCATGCGGAGTGCAGCCAATGAGAAGGAAGGGTGGGGAGAGGGCGGGAGCGGTTGCCATATAAGGACTTGGCGTGCTGTTGCTAGGCGACGGGAGCGCGGTAGGCCCCGCTTGGGGCTCGCAGAGGGTTTAATTCCATGGCCATTTCCATGGAAAATCACCTCTTTCTGCTGATACAGAGTTCCCGTCGCCTATCCCTGGCCCTTCTGGAAAAGTACTCTTTATTTTTGGCCTCAAGTAGCAGCGTACCTTGGTGTTTCATGCCTGTGCCTCTCCCTTCACTGGGGACGAGGATTAGGAGGAGATGGGACAAAACCTGAGGGAAAATAGGATGTTTTAAGAAATTCCAGGTAACGCCCTCTGATTTCAGCATCTAGCAAGGTGATAAGGTGGTTTTCTACCAGATGCTTACACAGCAGATCATCACCAGCAGGGAAAAATAACCTGGTTTGTCAAAAATAAATTTAGGTGATTTAAACTGCATTTCAGAGGAGACTGAGGGGACACGTCCACAGATATGCCCATGCCCAGCATCCCGATCCACGTCAGCATCAAGCTGCCCCCACTCCATCCTGCTTCCTCTGCAAATGGCGTTTCCCAGAGACAATCCCCCTTTTTGGGCTTGTTTTCAGCAGGAAAAGCAGGATCCACTCTCTCGGAGCTGGTGTTCCCTCAGATGTTCATTGATTTCACTGTGATTGGCAGAAGCAGCTGGATGAGCTCGGATCAGCCATCATCCCTAAATCAGCCTGACAGGGATCAACTCTGGGATCTCTCCAGCCCACGGAGCCCCAGGCCATCCCTGCAGCTCCAAACTGCTGTGTCCTCCAGCCAGCTGGAGCTGCCTGAGCCTGGTAATGCCTGCAGAGAACTTTGGGGGATAATCAGCACTGGAAGGACAAGCAAATCCCTCCTCACTCCAAGAGGAAGCTTCAACAGAAACGTGTGTTTCCCTCAGTGCCAGGGATCTGGCTCCTAAACTTAAATACAGGATAATTACGGAGCAGGGATGAGTTTTCCTTCTAAAAATTCGAAACCCACTTCAAATCTGTCCCTGAATTAAATCTGATCCAGCAGACTGGGACAACAGGGATGGCCAGGGATTCCTGGTGTCTCATCCCAGCTTTGATGCCTCTTGGTGCCCTTGGAATGGTCCAAGCTGAGGCAGAAGCCGACGATGCCACATCATCCCTCGGGACCCTGCGGATCCTTGGCATTCCCACAGTTCTTCCTCAGCATGGATCCGGGCCAGCTCGAGGATTTCCATGCATGGCTCTGTCAGGCGTAGCAGGGAGATCCCAAAGGTGGGAAGGAGAAGAGCTGGGGAATGCTGGAGCTGCAGCCTGGGTACGTCAAGAACTCCCAGCCCTGCTGGGTCATCCTGGGACTTCTTGATGTAGCTGGACACGGCTGTGCCAAAAGGATCCCATCTGGATCCTATGGGGAATTCGCATTTGGAGCAGCGTTCCAGAGGGATGCTGGAAGCTTTGTCGTGAAGCTGGGGTTTATTCCTGTCTATCCGATGGATTTGGGAGCGGCACTGTCCCCGCAGCCGGCAGATGGCACTGACTCATCTCGCTGCTCCATGGAAACACCCCAGCCTGCTGCATTCCTTCTCCAGGACCTTCCCACCTTCTGCCTTTGGAGGCACTGATCCTGAAAAACATATTTGGAGGTTGAGTAAGGCCCTGGCTTCCTTCTGGAACTGCTTGTGTTGGGATAAAATCCGCCTGTCTGTGCGCTCAGAGATTCCTGGGATCGGGTGTGACAGCAGCCCGAGGCACGGCGCTGGTGCCTCCCGAAGCTTGCACAGCGCCGTGGCTGTGAGGCTGATCCTTGGGATCATCTTCCCTGGCATGAATTTGGAAGATGGGATCTGGCAGATACATCAGTGCTGCTTCTTTCAGGCCCAGGTTGGATTCCTGGAATCAGGAATATGTCCCTGCCCATGGCAGGGAACGAGATGATCTGTGAGGGCCCTTCCCACCCAAACCATTCTTTGATTCCGTGATGTTTCCCAGGCGCCAGAGGAGCAGAGGGATCAGGGCAGACACCTCTCCTGCCACAGCCACACGCAGGGGGGACACCTTCATGTGACACAGCCTTGAAGAGCTACAATTCCACCCATTTCCCGTCTCCAGGGCTCCAATGTAGGACGAGGAGGGCTAAAACGGGCAGGAGGGTGGGAGTGCTGTGGGAGCAGATTACAAAAGGAGCTATTTTTCCTTTAAGCTTCTCAGCTCGCCCCCTGCTTAGGCCCTGACAGCTGTCACAGCTCAGCAGGTGTCCCGGGGAGATTTGGGAGGGCACGGAAGCAGCCTGGCACACTCGGGGGTGTGGCACTGATTGCGGATTCCCAGTGCCACCGGCGATGGGGACAGCGGTGGCCCCAAGCTTTTCTATGCTCAGAGATCCTCTGCTGGTCTTGGATGGCCTCGAGCTCTTCCCTGCTTGGATTTCACTTTAAACCCTGCCTGTTTAGGTGTGGGAGTCACTGGATCCTCCTGTATTTTTTTCCTTGGTGGAATTCCCAGGAAATTCCTCGCGGGCAGCAGTCCCTGTCCTGGGGGACCAGGATGTCCTGTGGGATGTCCTGGGCGCAAGAGAGGCCATCTGGGAGTGGTCTGGGGACAGTCCTGTGCTGTGGAGGGACATTTTGCCTTAAAGGTGGCAGGAGAGGGGACGATGCTCGGTCACCATGGCAACGGCAGTGCAGGGATGCTGGGGATGCAGCTGTGTCCTGGCAGAGGTGCTGGGGAGCTGCTGGAGGTCTCATGTCCTGATTCCGGGCTGAATTCCAACATTTCAAGCAGTGTGGGCTGCCTGGGAGGGACTCTGCAGGGTTTGAAAACGGGAATATTCCTGAAACTCAAGAGTTATTTAAGTTCCTAAATCCCGGGAGGAGAACCAGGAGCTCTGGAGGCCTCAATAACCACCTGCCACTCAAGTTTTGCTTCTCCATGGATCTGAGTTTCCAAGGGCTCCCAGAGCCTGGGATATGCAAATGACTCCTGATACGTGCTGATTGTGATAAATGGGAACCAGAGCAGGTGGATGATCCTTCAGGAATCACAGAGCCCCTCTGGCCTTGGAATTCTGCACCACTCCTCAACACCTACACGTGGGAACAAGGAGTTGGAAGAAATGGATTTGCAAATGGAAGAAATGGATTTGCCAACCTGTGCTGTTCAGCAGAGCTCAGAGAGCCCTCTTGGAAATAAGGAGGCAGAGCCTGAGTCATTCCCAGCTTCCCAGGGTGCTCTGTTAATTTTCCTGCACGCTGCTGGATAAAATGGATCTCCTGAAATTCCTTTAAATTAAAGCCCAGGCTCCCCTCTCCCCCTGCCAGCAGGGAGCAGCCCCTGTCTGTGGAACTCCGTCCTTATCAGGTGCCTCCAGCGCTCTTCAAAAACTCGGAGTTGGGAAACATTTCCCTTTGTAAGGCTGGATTGAATTCCTTTGGAGTTTGAATGTTAAATCTCCCCAGCTGGGCTTTGTGGCTTTCGACAGGAAGAGGCTGAGCTGGAACAGGAGCTGGGTGTGAATCTCCCTGAGCACTGGGAGGGGGCAGGTGCCAGGCTCCCTGTCCCTTCCCAAAAGGAATGCCAGTGGCAGCTCCCTGCTTGCGCTTGGCAGCTGAACAGGAGCAGTGGGAATTTGGAAATAAGCCCAGCAAGTGGGGGGGAAAACCCCAGGATCTAAAGCAAGCAAGAGAAATCTCATTTTCTCCTGGAATTTCAGAGGCCTGAGCAGCAAACAAACAATGATTTCCCTGTGCCTTTGCTGGGTAGATCCATAATTCCCGAGTGGCAGGGGAGCAGTGCTCCAAACACGAGCTGCTGCGTACTGGATAACTGGGATAATGATCCACTAGCATGGAAAAATCAGGAGAGACCCGCAGGGGCTCCAGAGGTGCCTCCATCCCACTCCTGGGAGCCTTGGAAATGCAGGGCTGAGGTCTGGCAAGGCAGGAAGGAGCAACGCTGGGAAGTGAGGAATGGAAGGAGAAGCAATTCCATGTTGTGCTTCCTTGGTGTGCAATCTGTTGGGATACTGGAACTGGAATTCTGGCTGGGGTTTGTACGAAGAGGAATCAAAAGGAATTGGTGTTTCTTTCCAGCGTATCTTGGATTTCTCCTGAATCCCATGGCATAGGAATTCAAATTCTGCTCTCCTGTTGGGAAGGAAGATTCCTTTTCCTTCACCTCTGGCAGGCATTTTACGAATTGGAGATAAAGCAAGTGATTCCAGGAGGCTGCTGGGGTGGGAAGAGGCTCAGGGCTGTGCTCAGATCTCCCAAAGAATGGCTCCAGCTCCCTGCCTCCAGCAGCCTGTAACAATTTTAATTTCCATGGAAAACCAGCCCAAGCATTCCCAGCTCAGCTGGTGTTTTTCTGGTGTTCCAGTGATGTTCAAATCAATCCTCTGCCTAATTAGCTTGTAAATATTATTCCAGGGGTTTTTTGGTTTTTTTCCCCCCTCTTTTTAGGTATGTTAAGCTGTGGAAGGAGAAATGCATCGGGAAAACCATAGGGAAAAAGCATCTGCTTCTCTCTGTCCCGCTTCCAGCACAACCTGCTGCTGAAATGGGATAAAAACACAGCTCTGGAAGTGCCACTTCTTGTGGGGAGGAGAGAGAGACCCTTGGAGCTGTCGAAGTTGGGGTTTCTCTGAGGGACTGGAGCACGAAATATGTTGGGAATCACAGCAAAGGGTGGGAATGCGCCCCGGAGTCAGCAGGGAGGCTGTGGATGCACAGGGCAGGAATAGGAGATGCAGCAGCCTTGGGAAAAGTGTTTGAGGGTCACATTCCAGCAGGAACTAGCATCAGCTGAGTTCCCTGTTCCTGGCATTCCTGGAGAATGGATCAGGAGCCAGAGCCAGAGCTCAAACCATCTGTGTCCTCCTGGAAAAGGCACCCAAGTAGGGGCAGCTTCAACAGTGATGTGATTTTTTTGGGCCAAGCGTTTGTGGAAAATCCATCAGGAATTCGCCTTTCACCGTGATCCTTTGTTGCAGCTTTGGGGTCTGAGCCGTGCCCTCTCTCCAGGACCTGCCTGGGTGGGATAAGATCCAGGGAAAGCTGGAAACTTGGCAGACTCCTGTGGTAGAAAGTGAACCTGGGGTTGCTTTTTAAAGGCTGAGAGTAAACACATCCCAGGAACTGCCACTCCATGGAAAACAGAGATAAGGGAGTCTCGGGGTGCCTCTCCTGGTTTCCCGTATTTATTTGATAACTGATGAGTGCAGCAGGACCTGCTGGCTAAAAATAAACGAGGGAGCTGCTCCATGGGATCTGGGATAGTCTGGTTTGGAGGGGAATGGTCCTTAGTGCGAGCTCGGGAATCCACGTTCCTGGTTTTTAATGTGGAGCGGGACTTGCAGCGGGATTTTTATCCCAGCTCGCTGCTCTTTGTGGTGTTACTGGTCCTGCTCTCACTGGGGATGACTCCAACACTCCTTTTGGGATCCCTGTCCTGGGGTTGCTGCGCTCCCTCTTTCCGTGGCATCGTTTGGAGCAGCTCCTGGAGCCCACCTGGCCTCAGCACCATCCTGGTACTGGTTTGTACTGGAAGCACTGGCACAGGGCTGCTGGGGGTGGCTGTGGCCATCTGGGATGGGGGAAAGGGCTGATCCATGAGCCTGGATATAGCTGGGGGATTCACTTTCCCTGCAGGAGCGATCCGGGTGTTGGTGGCACTGCTGAGTGTCCAGGGACACCATCGGATCTGCCGGGATGAGCTCCAGATCCTCCACCCACAGCGCTGATTCCCACCCCACACAGATCCTTGGACAGGGCCAGAAGTTTTTCTTCCCATTTTTTATCAATTTCTTTCCCTCTTTCCATCCTGGAGCAGCTTTGGGCTCCGTTTGGCAGCGGCTTGGCCACAGGATCTCATGCTTTTCCTCGACAAGGGACGTAAATGTTCCCGAAGGAAAGGGAAAGG
The DNA here is from genome assembly GCF_009650955.1 of Corvus moneduloides. Taxonomy (NCBI): domain Eukaryota; kingdom Metazoa; phylum Chordata; class Aves; order Passeriformes; family Corvidae; genus Corvus; species Corvus moneduloides. Next base: position 10,657,634 of record NC_045493.1, read on the forward strand.
GAGGGGGAATGTGCTGCTGCCATGAATCCCGGGAAGCCAGGGCCATGCCAGGAGCTCTCCCATGGCAAACTCCCTGCCAGGGCTGCTCCCAGTCAGAGCCCGGGGGTCCTGAAGGAGGAGCTGCGCTTTGGATTCAAGGATGTGCCAACATCTAATGAGAGAAGAGCCTCCAGGCTTCCATTAATTAACAAATTAGCTCATCAAGAGGCTCCCTAATTTGTCAGATTTAAAGCTGCCCTATTAATTAAACAAGAGGACAGCTTTTAATTTGCCAGAGCGGCACATTTAATTGATAAATGACTCGTTTAAATCCTTCACGGTGGAATTTTCCAGGAGCAACGATGGGAGAGGAGCACGTGGGATCCTCCGAGCAAGGAGCGCCAGCTCCCGGGATGCCGTGGGAGCCAGGGATTTGGGATCTCCAGTATGCCACCACCTCTCTCTTAATTGTCCCATCCACTAATTGGGTCTGCTTATATCCAACCTCTCATTCCTCTTCCCCTCAATCCCATTAGCTCCCTGTTTTCCACAGGGAAATTGTTTTGCAGGAGCTCCTCACCGGCGGTGCCGGGGATTTGCCAGGTTGGGAAGATGCCAGGCTGGGAGTGATGGATGCCCTGGTGCATCCACATTCCAGGTGGGATATCCAGGGAAATGCTTCAGCTTTCCCTTGGGAATTACGGCCCCATCATTGCTCCTTGAAGGCAGCTTCTGCTGGCGTTGGAAGCAGCCAGAATTCCGTGGCCAGAATTAATTCCTGCACTTGAAGGCCGGGGATAAATCAGAGGTCTTCTGACATTCCAATGATCTCCACACAGAATTAATTCCTCGGACATCTTCTCCCCAGCCAGATGTGCCAGGGAAGCTGCATCCAGCTAAGGTACCCCAAATTCCCTTTTCCCAACCTGTTTTTTCCCCAAAAAGTCTTATAGGAGAGTGGATGAATTATGTGGAGTCCTGCTGGAATTTTCGATTTATCCCTATTGATTTATAAGGTTTTTCCAATGACTGAATCCTCCTTGGAGCAGCTCCATGTGAGCTCCATTTTCCATCAGCCAGGAACAGTGCTGGGGATTTCCTCCATCCACTCCAGGCCATGGATAACAGGGATTCCCTCTGCACCGTTTAGGGAATAAAAATCAGGAATTCATTAGAGTTACATGAAGCAAGGACTGGAGGAAAATGGGAAGTGCTGGAGCTGCCAATCCCTGCCAGAGGCTCTATCCTCACCCACGCCAGGGGTTTTCCCTCTCTGCCATGGAATTAATTTATCATAAATGAATCTCCGACCATAAACCCGCAGATTTCCCACCTGGTGGATGCCACGGTGGGTGAGCATCAATCGTGGCGCAGCTTTAAACAGGGACAGAAGTGGCAGGAGTGAGGCACTGTGCCAGTCCCAGGTGGGAGCCATGAATCCCCTTTGGAATTTATGGAGATTTGATGTGTCCAGGCAGGACTGAGATCTTCCAAAGGGTAACAACCCCTCCCAGAGGGGAAATGAACAGAGGGTTTTGCTTCTGTAAACTGAGAGCTGGGTGTTCTCGTGATGTTGGGTTCTTACATGGAGAGAGCCGCTCGTGGGGCTGGATGGGAGGAATGCTGGGCTCCTTCCAGCTGGAGCTGGGAGCTGGAATGTCCCCATAGTGTCACCAGTGTGGCTGGGAGCTGGTGCATCCATCACTCCTGGATAAACTCCAGTGATCTCTGGTTGGTCATTGAGGAACGTGTTGTGTGCCAGCCCTGGCCCTGGAGTGGATCCTGATCCAGCCCTGGCACATCCCAAGATCCCACCTGCAGGTGAGCTGCGCTCCTGGGAACAAAACTGAGAATCTTCTTTAATCCATGAATTAAAAATCCATGATTTTCTCGTGCTGATGCTCTGAGAGTGCTGGGATCCAGCTGCTTGTGGCCATCCTGTCCCATTCCCGGCTTTCCCCAAATCCCTCATGGACAGGGATGCTCCTGCCTCTCCCTGCTGTGCAGTTTTATGGATCCCCCAATTCCAGCCAGGTTAAATCAGGCTGTGAGGAACCTTAATTGAATCCATAGGTTAAATTTTCCATCTGAGCCGGAGCATTAATCCCTTGTATTGTGACAAGGAATGTTCCTGTTTCTCCATGGCACAGCTTTCCCTCCCTTTGGGCTCGGCTGTTTTTGCTTTCCAAGACAAATTCTGGATCTGGCTTCCATCAACAGCACCCTCTGGACAGATCCCTGCATTTCTGGATCTATTTCAATAATTCTTAGATAACAGCTGTATTTTGGGAATGGGAAAGGATGGGATCCAGCCCAGGGCTGAGCTCTGGATATTGGGATCAATGATCCAGATCCATCCCAGGAAGGTGCTGTGGGGGACCCCAATGAGGACACAGGTACCCCCACATCTCCCTGGCACCGCCGAGCAACTCCCTCGTTCCAGAAATAGTCCCAGCCTGGCAAAGGCTCAGGAATAAATCATATTTTGCTGTTATTTTTATAAATTCCAGGGAAACTGGAGCCCAGGGAACCTGCACCAAAGCCACTCCATGGCCAAAAAACCCCGAAAAAGGCATGGATTGCTTGGAGCTGGCGGGAACGCTGAGCCTTCCCGCAAGGAGCCGCTTCCCAGCCCAGAGCTGGGCAATCCCTGTGCTCATCCCAGTGATGGGAAGCAGGATGGGGCCATTGGCAAAGTCACCTTCCACAACACTTGTCCCTGCAAAGCTCTGCTCCGTGGAATGGTGAGTTCCCAGATATTGATTGCAAGGAAAACTGGCTTTATTTATTAAAAAATCATGAATAAAGCAGGTTTCCTTATGGATGTTTGGGAATTTGAAGGAATGTATTGTTATTAAGTCCTTGTTATTAAGACAAATCCAGCTGGTTCCTTAAAGAATTGGGAGTTTCCTGAGGGGCTTTATCAGCCAGATCCCACTGATTTTTGCTGGGAGACTTCAGGAATCCTCCCTTCTATCCGTGTTTGGTGTCTTCACTCAGCACACCAGCAGCAGGAAAAGCACATCCAGAGGATTTTAGGATGATGCTGAAGGAGTTCAGGCTGAAAGATGAGCAAGGAACTGAAACCTGTCAGCAGCTCCCATTTTCCAGTGGGATGCTCCGCATCCAAACCTGGAGCCCTGTAGGGGTTTTATTAATGGAATTTCTTATTCCAAGGTCAGGTTGGACTTGGCCCTTGGAGCAACCTGGTCTATGGAAGGTGTCCCTATCCATGGCAGGTAAAGGAATGGGATGAATTTAAGTTCTTTTCCAACCCCAACCATTCCACGATTTGATGCCACCTCTGCTCATAAATCCCTGGGCAGGTGACATCCCTGTCTGTCACCTGCTGAGGAGCTCCAAGGCAAGGACAAAGTGCCCATGCCTGGCAATTCCTCATCCCTGCTCCAGGAGCTGTCAGTGGCCCTTGGCAGCTCCGGCAGGAATCGGAAATCACCGATAAATCTCCCGATGTGGCCCTGCCATCACTGCCGGGGGGTGCTGTCACTGCAGGGTGGGGATGGGAGCGGGTGGGTGATGCCATGGGTGGGGGAATCCATGGAGCAGGGCCCAGCTGTGCCCTGGGAATGTTCCCATCAATCCTGCTCTGCCAAGGGTGGGGTTTGGGAGCCGAGAACTGGGAATTGTCCCTTGGCCCGTGGGCGTGCATCGCTTGGATTCAGTCCCCGGCATAGCTCTGTGGGAAGCACATGGAAAAATGGGGGAAATGATGCAAGATTGGAGCCAAACAGAGGTGGGGAAGGCGCTGGGAGGGTGTTTGGGGGCTGAACCATACGGAGATGCCCTGACCTGCCCATCCCAGGGGTGGGATGCAGCGGGATACGGTGCCAGCCTTGGGAGCACAGCGGGGTTTGGCCGCCCGGTCCCAGCCCCGCCGCCTTCCCGGGGCTATTTATAATTCGAGTTGCACAAGGTTGGGACTGGGTTTTTTTTTCTCCGTGGTTGTATCAAATCAGCGAAAAAAGGGAACGGGAGCCGTCTCTCGAACATCCTGTCTGTGGCTTCGCTATTTGTGCAGGGAGTTTGCATTTCCACTTGGATCGGGAAGCAGTGGCGGGATCCGGAGCTCGGGACCGCAGCGGGTGTGGAGCCAGGGATGAGCTCCCTGTGGGAAAGGCAGGGCAGAGCTATCCATGGGCATAAACCCAGCCCTGAGCCCCGGGATTTGGAGCTGGGATGTGCATTTGGGAGCCTCCTGTCGCGTCCTCGTAGCTCCTTTCCCAGCCATTCCCATTTGTCCCCACGGCTCTGCCGGGGGCGAGGGAAAGTGCTGCTGGATGTCGGAGAAAGCTCCCCCGGAGAGGGAAACCTTCCTCCAATTTCTTCCCCATTAACTGTGACATCTGTTTCGGGATGAGTCAGGCGGGTTTCCAGCGCCTGTGTGGGAGGGAAGGAGGGCGAGAGCCGGAGGGGTCGGACCTGCCGGGCTCCGGCCGCGCATCCCGGCTCGACAGGGAGCTGCTCCAGGGCGTTTAATCAGCCCAAATCAATTTAGAGCTTTAATTGCTTTGCTCGGTGTGGGTGGCACTCGGCGCTTGCCAAGGACATGGCAGCTGCCAAAGGCTGGGATTGCTGTTCCCGACGGCTGCTCCTGCAGCGATCCCGCTCCGTCTCCAGCCCCGGGAACAGGGATTTGTCCTTCCGCAGGCGCTGCTGCCGGCAGGGCTTTGCTGAGGAAGGGAAACTCCAACCCACAAACGCTCGGAATGGGAAATCGTATCCCAAAGTCAGCGTGTTTTCCCTTCATCTTGCTAAACACAGGGATCAGTGTGAGAGCAGGATCCTGCATCCTGCCTGGACACGGGGCAGTGGCAGGTGCCTGGGAAAGGAGGCAGTGCTGAGGGAGGGGTTGCTTCTGTGGGGCTGCAGAGCTCGGCCTTCCTGGGAACACTGGGATTGTTCCGGATCTCGGCTCCGGACCCCTCGGAGCTGCCGGGATTTCGGTCGTTGCTCCGGCACGATGTCCCGAGGTCAGCCCTTGGCTGAGCATTCCCAGCCCCACCAGGCCCTGGAGTGGTTTTGGGAAGCCCCCAGGTGCCAGCACGTGGCTGGTGCCACCCAGAACTGCCTGGGCTGAGCATCTCTTGGTGGCACGGTTTAACTCCAGGCACACCAAAGGAAATCCCATCGGTTTGTGGTTGGTTTTCTCCCTTGCTGCCTGGATTCAGGATGCTTTTGGGCCTGTCTTTGCAGCTGAGGGTGATTAATTAATTTCAATTAATCTCCTGTAATAGATGAGCTTCCTCTCTGCTGGGGAGAGGGTTGGCATGGCTGGTGGCAAACCCAGGGTAGTGTCGCTTGAGCTGATGCTGGGGTGTCCCAATGGGGCAAATCCTGCTCCTTTTCCAGGCTGGAGGAGGGTCAGGGGGCATCACTGCCAGATTTCCTCGTGTTTCCTTGTGCTGCCTTCACTCCCAAGCCCTGCACTGGCTCTTACCCTGCTGGGATGAACGCTGAGACTGGGATGGCTGAGGCTTGGGAGCTGCATGGGGAGGGAAGGAATTTTCCCGGTGCCACATCAAGCTGGGGGTTATCCAAACCTCCTGCTCTGTGTGGGTGGGGGCTGTGCTGCTCAGTGCTTCCAAACTGGGGGGGCTGCCCCAAAAAACCTCTTGTTTGTCCCCCTGAACCCCATCCCTTCATCCAGCCTTTCCCGTCCCTCCTACCCGGGGGACCCCGGAGCCTCTCCCAGCTCCTCTGTGCCCTCCAAAGAACTTTTCTCGCAGGTGTTAAAGGGGCCGGGGGTGACAGAGCTGCCACCACAGAGCCTCTGCGGGCTGGGGGGGCTGCCTGGAAGCAGCTGCAGCATCCTGGTGCTAATGAAATCCATCGGGAGAAGCAGCCCCTGAGCAGCAGGAGCGGCGTTTGGGAGCCAGATTTTGCCGAAGGGAAGTGACTCAACGTCTTGGAAGGAGTTGGGGGCGGTGGGGGGAGCACAGGACAGCGGTTGACCCAGGGTGGGGACAGCACAGCCGGGGGAGGGGGGCTGGCAGCCACCTGCCTCTCCTCTTGGGCTCCCGGTTGGAGCAGCATCCCTGCGGAGCGCTCTGGGCTCCGTTATCCCTCCGTGGGGCGGGGTGCCCCGGGCCGAGGGGACGGCACAGGAAAGGAGGCCCCTTGGGAGGCAGCTCGCTGCTTCCTCACTCTGGCTTGTGATCCAGGCCAGCGTTCCCAGCTCCCGGAGTCACACCCTCTCCCAGCTGTTGCTCGCCGAGCATCGCGCTGCCAAGAAAACCTTTGGTGATGGATGAAACTCCCTCCCCGCTCCCTTAAAACCGGCGGCGAGCGGCACCGTGCCTGTGCCTGGTCCCGGCGCGCCGGGATCCGCCTGGGAATGGGATCCCGCTGGAATCTCGGGCACCCCGAGCTCGTCCTGCCCAACACGGAGCAGCGGGAGAGCGTTGGCACCACGAGAGGTACTGGGAAAGGTCACTGCAAGGCTTGGTGGGCGATACTGGGAGCACTGGGGAGTGTCACTGGGAGCGCTGGCGGTGTTACTGCGGGAGCAGATGGGACAGGACCTGCTGGCAGAGCGACGGGACAGATCCAGCCCGTGCCACTCTCCAGCCGTGTTTCTCATGGATTTTATAATTCTGGGCTGCATTTCCCGCTGTCCTGGGGCACCGCTCCTCTGCATCCTGCTGGGGACCTGCCACAGGTGCCACAAGCGTGGATATCCTGGAACTCCAGGAGTCCTGCGAGCCTGTGGGAAGAGTGGGACGTCAGGGAGCCGGTCACGAGCCACCCAGCCTGGCTCCACAGGAGGATTGGCACATCCCTGCCTGCTTCACACATCGGGGCTTTTTGGGGCTTCTCCTTTCCCTGGAGCGCCCCACATCAGCACTTTTCCCGCCCCGGTTCAGCTCAGGGATGTTGCGACACAGAATTGTGCAAAGCTGGCAGTGGCTCTGATTCCTCTTTTTCGGCTCTCACGGGAGCTCGTCCACGTGGGACGGGGTCAATGTCCCCATCTGATGGGACGTGGTGGCCGTGAGCTCCCTGCCAGCATCACCCCCTGTCCCCTGATCACAGCTGGGTGGTGGTTTTCCAGCTCTAAGGAAACTGGGATTTGTCCCTTGAAGCCGAGAGCTGGAAAACTCATGGACCTTGGTGACGGAGAGCAGGTGGGGGCTCTGCTGGCAGGTGAAGCTCTGTCACAGCATGGTGAAGCTTTTGCCCCAGGTATTGTCCATCTCCCTCTGGATGGGCTGTCCCGGCTCAGGGCAGGGATTTTTGTGTCCATCCAGGCTCAGGGCAGGGATTTGTGTCCATCCAGGCTCAGCTCATGCCGGATCACTGGTTGCATCGTGGATGCCACCAGCAATTTCCAGGTCCTGGCAGGTACAGGGTGGAGGTCAGGATGGCCCTTGGCTGGTGATCTCCTCTTTTGAGTCCCAGTGCAAACCAGGACAGGCCGATTTCTTCACTGGGAACGTGCTGCTGGATGAAAGCTGGGAATGGGCAGGACCTGGCACCTTCCTGCACCCCAGGAATGGCTTTGGGTTTCCCCTCTCCTGCGTGTGCAAGGCCAGGAGCATCCCAGGAGCGAGGCATGGATTTGGGGGGTCCTGGAGAACAGGGATGAGGGGCAGCCAGGGTGGAAGAGCCCGAGAGGACCCTTTGGCTGTGCTCACAGCGAGGGATCCCCAAATGCTTCCCAAGGGCTCCCAGGAGATTCCCAAGCCACTGTGGGCAGCACAGGAGCTGTGGTGGACGGGGCACGTCACTCCTGCCACATCCCCTTCTGTGTCCAGCTGAACTCTCTGCAAGTTCCACATTCTCCCCCTTCCCCCTGAGCTCTGCTGACTCCAGCAGCTGGTTTCTTCCACGGGCTGCGTTTATTTTCCTCATCCTCCCATCCCATGCGCGTCTGCTCGGGATGAGAAAAGCCGGCAGTATCCGTGTCAGCTCCAGCTGGATGCCAAAGCCACAAGCCCAGGGCCATTCCCATGCCAGCCCTAACGGGGCTGTAGAACAAGCAGAGATGCCTGATCCAGCCTCTAAATGCTGAAAATTCCGTGGGGATTTATCCAGCTCAGGTAAACCCCTCTGGATTTATGTATATTTATTAATTTATATTTTTTTATAGGGATTTGGGAGGAGGGGTTTGCTGGAGGTTTGCAACCACTTGAGGTTTTTTCCTCCCCTGTTGTTATAAAAGCGGTTTTGGGACCACTGGGATCCCTGCTGTCCTTCACCCCAAACCCTCTAATTTCCCCTAAAAGCCCCACCCCTTTCAGAGCTGGGCTTTGCAGCCTGCGGGGTGAGGAAACAGCACGGAAGGGAGAGGAGCTGGCTGTGACTTTGGGGGGGCTGATGTCCTGACAGTGTGGCAGTGTCCCCTGCCTGGGGACAGGGAGAACAGGGTGGCTTTTCTTTGCCGTGCTGATCAGCATTCAGCTGGGGACGCCGAGCACAGCTGGGAGGATGCTCCCGTGGATCCGGGGTGACTTCCTCACTCGGGAGGGGGGTTGGGGGGCTGAGTCTGCTCTCCCCGGCCATGCCACATCCCCTGCAGGGTCACGTCCTTCCCGCAGCCCTATTTCTGGTTTTTCTGGGTTTCTTTCCCTTTGTACACCCCAAATTCCGAGTGATGTCCCCAGGGCTTTGTGCCCTGATGAAACCCAAGCCATGGTTAGGGACACCCTCACCCGACTGCTGGGATGTAGCAGGGAGGATGCTCCAGAAAAGGGAGTTTTATTGGGTTTTTTATTGCTTGAGAAGTGCCAGGAGAAAACCTCGGATTATTAGAAAAAGAAGAGAGCAGAGGAGATGAAAGAATTTTTATTATCTTGGAAGTCGAGTGGTTTTAAGCAGCTCAGAAGCACAAACTGCCCTTTTTTAGAGAAAATCTTTGCCTGTGTAGGTACAAACGCCCAAAATTTTCCCCTTCAATCCTCAAACCTTCCCAAGAACAAAACAGATGGAGCAAAAGGCCAGGATTTTATGAACGAAGTGGCTCTTTCAACACTTCGTGCCAGGGAAGGCCGGGCTCCTCTGCTAAAGTTTCACCCTGGGAGGGGCCTTTCACGACCCGAATTTTGAGGTTAAACGCCACTTTCTGGCTGGATTGGGGCGCGTTGCCCATGGGGGTGACCCCACTCTGTGGCCAGGAGGATCCATGGGATCCATCCCATCCTAACCCGACCCGTCCCGCGCAGCCCGGCCGGCTGTGCCCAGATAAACACTGACTCATGTTTTTCTGTCCCACCCTGGGCACAGCAGCTTTTTTTAAGGCTGCCTTTTCCAGCTATTCCCTTTTTCCTGTGCCGTTCACACGGGCGGGGTGAGCAGCCTCAGCCGGGATGCTGGGAATGCCGGAGGCTGCCGGGTGCGGGGGTCCCGGATCCGTGATGAACAACTGGGATGTGTCTGAATGGATGCAGGTAGGGATCAAGCTTCCCACTGTTCTTGGAGCAGAGCTCTGTGCCTCCTCATTCCCCTGCGGCTGAGCCCCCTCCCTTTGCCCTGGGAGTCTCCAGCTGCTCCAGGGGGAGGTTTGGGAGAACTTCCAGCCCGGATCCTCACTGGCAGGAGCCCGTTCTCAGCCTGCTCCTGCTGCTCCCACGGCATCCCATATCCCTGCCCCTTTCCCAGCCTGTTGGAGCAGGACAGAGGGGTCAGAGGTGGTGGCAGGGTTGGAATCACTGCCAGGAGCAGCTTTTGGGCAGGCTGGAGCTTGGGGGTTGAGGTCTAAACCCCCTTTTGATGGGCTGGTGGTCGATTTACACCGAGGGATGAGGGACCATTCTGGGTATCCCGGCGGGGAGTGGGATGCTGAGGAGCATCATCCCTGTGGCAGCTGTTGCCATGGCAACCGCTGGCTAAAGGAAGGGGGAATTGGAGCTGGGTACCCAGAGCTGTTTTCCCATTTGGTTCCTTGCTCTCCTGAGCACGGGCAATTCCTGGGAGCTGCATCCCGGCAGGGATGTCCCTCGTGTGTAACCTTGGGCTGGAAATACCCAGTGGTGCCGGAGGGATGGGTGGGGTGGCCTCGGGTGCCAGCTTGGGATGGGGTTTGCATCTGTCTTCCCTAGAGCATGAGATCTGGCCCATGGAATCCCATGGGATGCCTGGGATCCAGCCCGCAGGGTGGGACTCGAGCTCAGCCAGAGCTATGAACCCCCACGAAACTGGGACCAGCACCTGCCATGTGTCCCCAGAGACACCCCTGCCCTCCGGGGACATCCAGGACTGTGGCAGAGCTCAGTGCGGTCTGGTGCTAGCAGGTCCAGAGGGGCGTGGAGATCCCGTTTTACCCAGTGCCCTTCCCAAAGCTCCCAGCTCCAAACATCTGCCGGCAATTCCCGGGAAGCCGTGCCGGAGCTGCGGGGGCAGCTGCCCGCGCCTCCCACTCCCGGAGGAAGCGGGTTGGGGTTTGGGGTGCGCGGGGAGCTTGGAAACCACGGATGGAAAGAGGGAAGGGAAGTGCTCCAAGGAGGAGAAGGCAGAGCAGCTGCCGGGGAGGGACCCGGCTGCTCCGAGGGGATTTGTTTGTCGTGTCCGGGGTGTCCCGTGAAGGTGGGACAAGCACTAACCCAAGGGCTCTCCCAGTTTCCCCAGCGCGTCAGACCCAGCCCCGGCAGGTCCCAGCCCGGATTCATTTCATGTTGTGGATCAAAGCGTGATGCACTTTGACAGCGCAGGCAGGATCTGATGTGCTCCAAAGCTGCTCTGCTGGTTTGATTTAATTTGATTTGATTTGATTTGATTAGGTTCTGTCAGTTCTCCTCAACCTGTCCCAGTGCCTCCAGTAAAAGCCGGGCCCCGCGGGCGCTGGGCGGGCGGGAGGCGGTGCTGGCAGCCTGCCCATCCCTATAAACTTCTGGAGCAGGGCTCTGGCATCGCCCTGCCCGCTGGAATCCGCTGCCAGCGGCCCGAGCATCCCCTGCCCTCCCCGCGTCCCTGGGACGCGCATCCCGCCGCGTTTCCCCGCTCACATCCGTCCCCCGCCCATCTGCCTCGGCCGGGACAGAGTTTTTCGCCCAGAAAAAGCTGGATTTGAACATTTTTTTGCTGTTCTCTCGGTTTCCTGTTGCCTTCCCAAGAACAACATCCCTGACCTCATCCTCCCCCCGGTATGTGCCGGGATGCTGCCGGTGCGCGGGCCGCCCGTCGGGAATCCCACCCGGCCTTCCTTGGGTACCAAGACAAACACAGCTGTGGGAATGACGGAGAAAAGGCTATTTTGGGTAAATCCTGAGCTCGTTTTTGTTGAGGTAGGAGGACAAAGATGAATAGATTGAAGGGAGAGCAGTGGTTTTGGCTCGAGACGGGAATTTTCAGGCCGGAGAGGACCAGTGAACACACTCAGTATTATGTGGTGCTTTTTTTTTCGTCCCAGACTTTGGAGTTTTTCTTTCCTGTGAGAAATGAGGAGGTTTCATGCAGCTGCCCCTGAAACTCTCCATTTTTGGGAGGATTTTGGGGAGGCAGGTGGGAGTTTGTTGGATGATTTTCCAGCAGATCTGAGCTCCTGCTGCCCATCTGGAATGTTCATGGTGGGATTGGCAGCTGCCTGCTGCTCCTGTGGAGTTTGGGATTGCTCCTCATGAGCCCTGGAAACAAACCCATCCTCTGCCAAATCCCACGGGGAAGCAGATTCCTGGTGTTCCCGTTGCTCTCTGCCTTCCTCATCCCAACTGGGAACAGAGGCCAATCCCTGCCCAACCTGGCAGAGCAAAATTAACAGAGAATTCAAATCAATAATCCAGTAAACAGAGCTTTGGAATGAGCTGAAAGTCGCCAGGCCCAGCAATTGGAGATAATAACAAGGGGAAGATTTTCCATTAAAAACATGGAAGCGAGAAGAGGAGTGGGAATTTCCCCTGTCCCCCCAGAGCAGGGGCTGAGTGACCCCGTGGTGGTGAGGGGTGGAGGTCCAGCCCTGGGGGTGCCTCACTTGCCCCATGGATGACACCACGGTGGACATGGGGGTTGTAGAGCAGGTCCAGGGAGCTTTGGGGCTCTCTGGATGATGGGATGGGATGGGATGGGATATGATGCAATGGGGTGTGGTGGGATGGGATGCAATGAAGTGGGATGGGATGTGAGGCAATGGGGTGGGGCGGGATGGACATGGGGTTCTGGGCTCTTCAACCCTTCTGGAGCTCTGCCTTTGGAAAGGGGAAAGTCCCTGTTCCATAAAGCAACGATTCATTAATTGTCATTAACGTCGCTGTGAGAGTCAGTTCTGCTGATTCTGTTCCTTCCACCAGATCATTGACTTTAATTCATCTCTTTGGCCATCGAGGTTTTCCTGGGACAAGGCCTCTTCCCAGCTCCAGCTCATTCCCAAGCTTTACACTCAAACCTCATTTGTTCTGGCCGCTTATCGTCCCTCGGAGCTCGGCCAGGGGGAGGTGAGAGGGTGGGATTTCACCCCTGGCCGGGGACTCTGCAGCAGCAATGGCAGGAAGGAACAGCAGGAAAAGCCCAGGGAGAAACAATAGCTTCCAACAAAAACACCATGGGAATTTCAAAGCAGGGCTGGCGGGAGGGTGATGCTCGGAGACCTTTGGGGTGAAACGCCTCAGGAACAGGGAGGGTCCCTGGGTGGGCAGAGCCACAGCCCTCCTGTGAGGACACGTCCGGGTGGGATGCTCCATGCTGGGGCTCTTGCTCCTTGTGCCAGGGCTCGCTCAGGCTTTGGGGGATTTGGGTTTTAACCCCCCCTGACCCACATTCCCAGGGGACAGGTTGAACCTACTGAATGAAGGCTGGAATCTGGTGGTGGCAAATGTTGTTGGTTACCACAATTCTCATTTTCACACCCAGGGCACCAAATGAATCAGAAAAATAACCCTGGGAGAGTCCAGGGTGTAAAACTGATACTGCACCTCATTTGTAGCTTTAATTATTTATAGTAACCTGTGGCTGATCGTTCAGTTTTTGTGTGCACCTACGGATGCTGCTGGTGTTGGGTGCTCGTTCAGAGAGTACAGCACAGGATTTCTGCCCTGGGTTATCCCAAAAGATGCTGGGATCATGGCAGGACCCCACCTTCCCCAGACTGGTGGTGAGGAGGGTCCCCGGGCCAGCACAGCCTGCTGAGGGAGGCTGCACGGGGTTAAGTGTGGCCGCACCCTGAATGGGTTTCCTCCCTTAACCCCACATCCGGGGGCGAGTGGCCTTTCTTTGATCCTGGCTTCAATGTTACAGCTCGTGCCTTAGGCCGGTGTGGAGGGAGCTGCCGTTGTGCCCTGGGACACTGAACTGTCACCTGTCCCCCATCTCAACGGAGAGGAGAGAGGTGAGAGGGTGCCTGGTGTCAGTGGGGTGTGTGGGGAAGCTTCCCTTTGGGTTTTCAGTCCAATTCAGGACAAAAAAAAAAGAGAAGAGCCATAATATGTTGCAGATTGGAGGGCTGTTGATGAGGTGTTGATGAGCATTATCCCGGTTTTTCCCCTGGAAGTAGGCGGGTAATCAACATTTTTTGCAGGATGAGGCTGCAGCCACATCCTGGTGGAGCTGAAGGACTGAATCACGTCCTGATGTCTCACAGAGGGGGGTGGAAATCAGGGAGGAGCTGCGGGAGCATCTTATTTGGGACCAGCAGTGGGGTTCTCACGGGATCCCCCACAGCTGTGTGCTTTGTCCCTTCGCTCCCTGTCCCCAATTCCCACACGCATTGTGGGGCCATTGTCCCTCCCGCTCTCCTCACTGTGATTAACACCAAGTGTTTGGCCAGCAGGGAAGAATCACCGGCTGCAGATCCCAGCCGCCGGGATCATAGGGATCGGGTTCGTACGGATAATGGCGCTTCCCAACCTGTCCGATTACTTGGATGGCCTCAACAACTACAGCGACTACCCGGACTACACCTACGAGGACAGCAGCGGTGTGTGGGCTGACCCGTCCCACGACCCCAAGGACATCACCCGGATCCTGTCCGTCATCATCTACAGCGTGTCCTGCGTGCTGGGCATCCTGGGCAACGGCCTCGTCATCGCTATCATCATCCTCAAGATGAAGAAGTCGGTCAACGCCATCTGGTTCCTCAACCTGGCTGTGGCCGACTTCCTCTTCAACATCTTCCTGCCCATCAACATCGCCTACACGGCCATGAGCTACCACTGGATCTTCGGCACGGTCATGTGCAAGCTGAACTCCTTTCTCCTCATCCTCAACATGTACACCAGTGTCCTGCTGCTCACCACCATCAGCTTCGACCGCTACGTGTCCGTGGTGTTCCCGGTGTGGTCCCAGAACCACCGCTCCACCAACCTGGCCTACGGGGTTTGTGTGATCATCTGGACCGTGGGCATCATCATGAGCTGCCCCTCGCTCGTCTTCCGGGACACGGCGCAGACCCGCAATTCCGTGATTTGTTTCAGCAACTTTTCCCTCTCCAGGAATAAATCCTACGAAGGGCTGGCTCTGATGAGGCACCGCACGGTGAACATCACCAGGTTCCTGGCTGGGTACATCCTCCCCATCACCATCATCACCTTCTGCTACGCCGCCATCGTCTTCAACCTGCGCCGGAACCGCCTGGCCAAGTCCAAGAAGCCTTTCAAGATCATCATCACCATCATCGTCACCTTCTTCCTCTGCTGGAGCCCCTACCACCTGTTGAACCTGCTGGAGACGGTGCCCGACACGGTGCCCTGGTCCATGTTTGAGATCTTCATCCCGCTCACCACGGCGCTGGCGGCCTCCAACAGCTGCATGAACCCCGTCCTCTACGTCTTCATGGGCCAGGACTTCAAGAAGTTCAAGGTGACCCTCCTTTCCAGGCTGGTGAACGCCCTCAGCGAGGAGACAGGACACTCCAGCATCGTGCACAGGAGCTTCTCCAAGATCTCCTCCATGACTGAGAAGGAGACAACAGTTGTCTAAACTCAGCCTGCAGGAGGGATGGAGTGTCCTGGTGTTGGCCATGGCCACCACTGTGACAGTGACCACCACTGTGGCGGCCCTGGTGTGGGTCAAGCATTGTCCACCACTGTCCTAGAGCCCATTTTTGACTGGTGTTGCTGCCTGGGGGCTGGCAGGGGATGGAGACCCCCAAGGTATGGACAAGACACAACCACCCTTGATCTTGTGTGGGATTGCAAAAATCCTTGCACTGAGCTAAGACAACATTTTGGGGCGTTCCTGTCCAATCTTTGCATCGCCTGACTCAGGAAGGGTTTTCCTGGTGTTTCCAGAGGCACCATGGTGGGGTGGAGGATGTCTGGGAAGGCGTCTCCCCATGCCATGGGTGTTCCCTGCCATGGCCAAATTGGTAGCACTCCTCTGTCCCATGTCTGTGTGTGGCTCCTCATGGTCAAGTCCTGAGGTATTTTGGTACCAGAGCAAGGTGTTTGTGACTTTTTTGGCAAGTGTCCTTACGAGCAGTTGGAATATCCCGCCTCAAAGAACTGGGAAGTCTCAAATGCCTTCCAAGTGATCCAGACCCAGGGCCAGCTGCCAGCGTGGGGATTGAGCTCACACACAAGGTCACCAGCATGGAAAACTGGGAGAAAAAAAGAGGGAAAGGTCAATTTGAAATGTGTTTTTAACCCCCCTTTGGTGGGCACATTCCACACGGTGCATCCTGCAGAGCAGTTGGATGTTTGGGACCAGGAACAGGTCCATGAGCTGGGAATGAGCTCCTGGGAGGACCTGCTGTTCCCTCCGGCATCCAGCGGGGACTGGCTCCATTGCCAGCTGCTCCCTGGTGGGACCAGTCGGTTCTAAGGGATGATTTTCTCTCTCCCATCTTGGGAGACTCTGGGAATCTCCACACACCAATCCCTGCAGTGAAGGAGGGACTGAGCCACCACCTCGATCCGATTTCACGCCCGGTTAATTTGGGAACTCCTTCTCCATTGGGGCTCCATCACCACGACTCCAGTGTCACCCTCATTGATGTGTCACTCCCAGGACAGCGAGGAATCCCTGGAGCTGGATTTGGGCAGCTCCCAGTGGCCCTGGGGACATTTCAGGGCAGCTCTGTGTAGGGTTTGACACGTTCGCGGTTGAGAGTCTGCTCCCAGGTGCCCACAAAGGCTGAAATATTCATTTACAGATTTTCTTGGAAATCAGGATATGGAAAAAAAATGTGGAGAGGCAGCTCAAGGAAAAGCAGGGAGCTATTTCCAGGCAGCAGGTCGTGCCAGCCACAGGTACCAAGTAAAGCCCCGGTAACTGAGCCGCGGGAACATCGCGGATCAGAGCGGATGCTGCTGCAGGAGCTGGATTTCAGGATTTCAGACGGATTATCCGACGTCCTGTCTGCCCCAGCGCTGCCTCGCTGCTCCACCTTGACCTGCATCATCCATAGTGTGATGGGACACTCAGCACCTGGATTGTCTCCGTGTCTCCTGGGGTCAGGATCCAGCCGCTTCCCTAGGGAGCACTGCCTCATCCCTGCACCACGCCACGTCCCACGGGCAAGCCCAGGGCTACTCCCAGCCCCGATGCACTGAGATTTTTTCCCAAAACCCATGCAGGATCCATACCCGTGGAAGATGCTGTGCCTGAGGAGGCTGCAGGGCCTCTCTGGTGGTGGGAGGAGGCTCCTCTTTCTCATCTCCCCCGGTACTGCTGGAAGGTTGCTGGGATCCTATTAGGAGTGGGATGGGACAGATGGGAAGGACGAGACAGATGGACAGACAGGGCGGTGAGAGGGACACACAGAATGTGCAGAGGATCTGCTTAGGGAACAGTGGGAATGGGATGTACCCGGAGCCAGCAGCCACCAGGGCTTTTCAGGCTCAGGGTTTGGAGCAGCAGGAGCAGCCTGGGCTCCCCTGTGCCTGCCCTGGATGTGGGAACAGTGGGATGAAGTCTCAAGGACTGGATGCCATCCCATTGCCCCATTGCTCCCAGTCCGTGCTGGATATGGGATGCTCCTCGCTAATTCCGGTGGCTGTTTTTTCCGAAGCCCATCTGTTATTACTCCGATTGGCTTTCCAAAAATAAAAAGCAATGCCTTGGTACTTACCCTGGGGTTAAATCATCTCTGTAATGGCAGCTTGGGAATCCCAAGTCTCCCAAATATTTGAGTCCCTCTTTGTAGCTGTTTGCTTATTTAATAAAAACCTCTGTTTTCCAGACAAATCGGTGCGTGGAGTGGGAAGGATCCCAGGGTTTTTCACTGAGCAGTTGCTTCCCTGTGTGCATTCCTGATCCCTGGTGGTGAATTTGGAATTGTGGAAAGAGCTCAGGAGCAGAGGGATGGGGTTTGAGTGGCTGAGATGGGATCTGAGCCTCTTGGATGGGCTTTGGGAGATTCCCGCTTGTATTTGTCCCTGCAAAGACCAAACGGCTCTTTAGGGGGAAAAAAAAAGAGGAATTTGGGGGGAAAAAAAGCAGCTGAAGGAGCATCATTTCCCCCACATCCACATGCAGGGCTGAGGCCCTAGCCCATGTCAGCTGCCCTGTTCCCTCTTGGATCACATCTGGCAAAGGCTCCGTTATTCCAGATTGGATAAGGAATTATTAATGCCAGCGTTGGGTCCCTGTGTGGGATCTCTCTGTGGGATCTCTCTCTAGGATCTGTTTGCATCCCACCTGGCAGGGCTGGTTCCCCATCACCTCCTGCACCCCACAGGCCCCTGGTCCTTCAGGCTGTTTTGGGGGAACAGGGAACAGCGGAGTCCCAGTGGGTTCCCAGTGCTCCACCCCAACATCCATCCAGGCACCAGTGCTGCTGTTCCAGCCCCTCTTGTTCCTGATTCTCCTCATCCTGGCAGGGCTTGGGGTGAGGATGGGGAAGAGAAGGGGAAAACTCACAGAGTTTTTCCTGCTGGACCCTGTAAGCTTTGGATTAACACCCCCAAGGAGTACCAGTGATTTCTGTTCCCGTGTCACCCACTGACACAGGCAGCAAACAGATCACCCAGGGAGCGCTCAAAATGCACATTTTTATAGGTCTGTAAAATGGAAACGGGGAAAAAACACATTCCTCAGAAAACTCCAGCCTCCTCAGCCGGGTTTTTCTTTCCTTTTTGGCAGAGTGGCAAAGAAATGCAGCTCAATATTGCCCCAATTCCTCTGATATTCCCAAAATCCTGCAGGAGCTGCAGCTCTGGAATCTCCCAGATTGCATCCTGTCAGCATTCCTTGGGGTTTTTGCAGTGCTGGATGTTTTGGTCATGGAGGGGAGGGGGCTGCACTCTTCCCCCCCGGTGTTGGGAAGCTCCAATATATTAAATCAAGGATCCTTGGATGCATCCCGGTGACCTCGGTCCCTCCCCGGCGCTGCTCAGCTGGAGACGTCCTTAGCTATTAATTAACAAAGTCCTCTTGATTAACGGCAGCAGGAGGTTAATGACCACGGGCAGCTCCAGGGGAACGTGCACAAACTGGAATTAGCATCCAGGGAAAGGCTGGGTGGGAGCTGCAGCTCCAGGGCTGGCGGTGCCGGGGCCTGCAGCCCTTTTTGGGCAGAAATCGGTGAAATTGGGGTGCAACTGGATGGAGTACCTCGGAATTATGGGGTGAGTGGGATGCAGAGCCAGCACCATCCCCATGAAATCTGGAATTAGGGCGGTAGTGGGGATCAGGATTTGAGGGTAGGTCAGGGCTCGTGGGAAAGAACTGCAGGTTTTGGAGCTGGGGCTCCAACCCCCATCCCCGGACCCCCATCCCCAGCCTTGGGACAGCAACCCTCATCCAGGACCCTTATCCCAAACCCTGGGACCAAAACCTCCAGCCCATGACCCCCATCCACATCCCTGGGATTCTCACCCTCAGCCCAGAATCCCCAGTCCACAACCCTGGGACCCCAAATCCACATCCCCCAGACCCTATTCCCGACCATCCCACCTCTCCCTATCCCGGTTCCCCCGCTGTGCTGTGGGATTCAGCACCCCCGACCCCATTGGGAGCCGTGGCAGGACTGGCCCTCACCCAGCAGATCCCAAACCTGCCCTCTTCCCACTGCTGCTTCCCTGGATTTACCCACCACCCCAAACCCAGGGCTGGCTCTCATTTCCTGGGAGAAATTACTCTGGAATACACCAAACCCCTTTCCTGTGGGATGTGTTGCCATCCTTAATGACAGCTCTTTTTCACTTGGCTGTCACGGCCCTAAAATAAAGCCGTGCTTTCCCTCTCCCATAAATCGCTGCCTTTATTCCAAACTGGGATGGAATTTAAAATTTAAAAAAAAAAAAAACCAAAACAAAACCGAGGAATAAACATGTTCCCCTCTCCCTTTGCTCGGAGCTGGGTTTAAATCACCCCTGCTGTGCTCAGGCACGTTGTCAGCTGTAAATTTGAGGGGAAATAGGCAAGCTGAGACACGAACCTGTTGTTTTTGTCAGGCATGGAGATGGCTGCTCTTTGGATTTATGGCCCCTCTCCCCGCTCTGGGGGTTTTGTGGAAGTGCTGCTGCTGAGGGATGGGGGGGGGGGGGGGGAAATGGGATTTCCTTTATTTTAAACACAGTGGGGATTTAATTTGGGAAGAAGGGGAACTCCTTCTCTCCAAGCCCCCCAGCATCGTTTGCATCAGTGGGGGCATTGCCCAGAACCCCCTGAATTCACCCCAAAGGAGCATCCACTCCCTTTGCCAGGAAGGGATCCCGGATCCGAGCCACACTTGGCATCACCTCCAGCATCACAGGGTTCAGAGAGCACAAAACCCACCCGGAATTGGGGGAAATGCGGGAGCTTTTGGTGCAGACGCGGTTGCCACGGCAACAGCTGAGCAACCCATCCAGCCCAGGAGGGAGGAATGCCGCAGCAGGACCGGGAGGCAGGAAAGCCCTCCCAGGGATGCAGGATTGCCAAAAATAGATGATTTTTTCCTGCAGGAATCCAGGGAGGAGGGGGAGAATCACGATCCCCCCAGCCCCACACCAGGGCAGGGCGCGCTGTGCCCAGCCAGGGATGCTCAGGCTGAGTCAAGCGGAAAGATTCCCAGCTTTTCAAATCCTCCTGGAAAAAGCTGAGTGCTGCCTCCCCCCGGCACCACGGAGGCAGCCGAGCGGGCTGTTAAATGTCAAGAGCTTTCCCCAGGAAAACGATGTAGGAAGGGTGGTTGGCTCCTTTTTCCAGGGGGATTAGGAATTTTGCCCTTGCGTGCCAGTCCTGCGTGGTTAAAATTTAATAAATAAATAAAAAATCAGAGTACGAAGCTGCGGCTCCTGGCAGGAGGGGGGGAAGCTGCTCCTACCTCAGTGGGATGAGGGGAAGGGGGATCCCATAATCCAGAGGTGCAGCCAGATGTGCAGCACACCCTGACATGGTCATAATATTTTCCAAATGCTCCATTTCAGTGCAAATTAAATTAAAAAAAAAAAAAAAAAAAAAGCGATTCTGGTGCAATAAAAGCAGGGAAAAATAAAAAGGAAGAGGTAAATTGATACTGCTGGTGGCCAGGGAGATTCCCAGCCCTTTTTTGTGGGATTTGTGGAGGTGGCAGTGCAGATGTGGGGTCTCCTCCCCGCCCACCCTTCCCTCCTCCCAAGCTGCAGCCCGGGCTCCGAGTGCCGCACGCGATGTCATCCCTTAATTGTTTTATCTTGGCGGTTAATTGGCTTTGGGGGGTTAATTGCTTCCGAGGGGCGGGAGGGAGTGCTGCCCCTTTGGTGGCCAGGGCCTGTCAGAACAAATCAAGCCCGATGTGAGGCTTCATCCCTGCTAAGGAGAGAAAAACCAGGGAATTTCACCAACTCCAGATTAGAAACAAGGAATAAATTGCACCCAGCTCTCGCTCTGGTGCTGAGTAAGGCCAGGAATAAATCCTGCAGTGAATCTCCTCCTTCCCACCACACATCCCATTAAATCTGCCTCTCCAGACGTTCTCCAGGTGCTAAAGCTCCCAAAAAGGAGCCGCTCTGGTTGCGTTGTCAAGGCAGAAATGACATTGATGGGATTTAAATACCCATTACTGGGTTTAAACACAGAAATGAGTTAATGGGATTAAAGGGGAGAGGAGCCGTTCCTACATCCCTGGGCTGGATGGGGGGTGCTCAGGTGGCCCCACAAACACACGGGGAGGCAGAGCAGCAACAAAACCTCTCCTTTAATAGCTGAGCTGCCCTGAGGGTTTGTTCCGACTGACAGAGAACCCTGGGGCTGCCGCGAGAGAAGGAGTCTGGGCTCAGCTCGATTCCCACTGCCACGAATCCCAAAAATCCTCCAGCTGTTTGTCAAGGGAAGAGTTAAAAACTCCCTCTGAATGCAATCCCCCACCTCCTTCAAGAAAACAGGGAGCAGGAGCTCCCCCCCAGCCCAGCTCTGCTCTGCACACACCTTAGAAAAATAGATTTTTATTGAAATTCTCCTTTTTTCTCCAGGGAGTTTTCTTCCCTCTTGGAACAGAGACCGAGCGGGGCCTCTGGATCCGACCTGTGCCTGCGTTTCTGTCAGGATCAGGAGTTAAAAGCCAACTGGTGAATCTCTAACTCTAGAGAAGGCTGCGTACAATTTATGGCTTTTGCACCTACATCCAAGGGCGGCTGGCGGGGTGGGAGCTCTGGAGGGCTCCTCTGGGGCAAAGCCAGGACAGGGAGGGCGGCATGAGGGGGATGAGGGGACAGCCAGGGACCACATGCAGCTGTGCACGAAGCCAGCCCAGAAATCGGCACGTTCCCGGTGTGTGGGATCCTTTGGTTTGGCTTTGGGACACCCCAAAGCTCAGCCCCAGCGTTTGCTCCCCACGGGGGTTGGATGCAGCTGGGCTGCAGAGCGGACCCTGCTCCTGGAGCCCCAGAACTGCTCCTGGGGGGCTACCCTGGGCTGTGGGCTCTGAAGTGAGGCCTGGAGGAGCTCGTGGGTCCCGACAGCTCCTCTGTGCAGTGAAAATGTCCCGCTCTGGAGCAGCATCCACAGGGAATCCTGCCTGTACCCACCCAAGGGCCAGAGCAGCAACTTTGCCTGGTGCTGTGGGCAGGGAATTCCAGGGAATTCTCAGGGAGCCACAGGATGGCTCAAGGGGCCACAGCCACCACGCTTGGGGACATTGCACAGCACGATCCCACAACCTCAGGCAGGATCCACAGGGGCATCACCCCCATGGCACCATGCCCTCGGTCCATCCTCCCTTCCATCCAAGGACGAGTGGAATCCTTCCAGGGCTGGGATTTTGGGGACACCCACCCCAGGGAGCTCAGCTCCGGCAACTCCGGGTGCGTCAGGCACGGCCTGAGCAGCTCGGCGTCCCCAGGAGAGCCCGAGGGGACACAAACATCCCATTGCACTTCCCAGGAGGGCTGGGATAGCCGGAACAGGAGCAGGGGAGGCACCTGTGTCCCCAGGTTGGCCAAAAAAAAGCTCAGCGGTAGCTGGGGACCTGTGGTGGCTCATGCAGGGAGTGATCAACAGCTACAGCAGCACACGGAGGGTTAAAAGAGCAGCCACCCACTGGGTGGAATTAGGCAGAGGCCTGGGGAGGACAACCGAGCCACCCCTGGCCACGCAGGGCGCGGTGTCCCCGCTGCGGTCACCATCATCTGGGGAAATAATCCTCGGGCACTCCCGAGAGGTTGCGGAGCTTCAGCGCCGCGTCCACGGTTCGGATGTAGCCGCTGATCACCTTCCTCATCTCGGGCGTGTAGGGGTCGTACTCCAGTTTCCTCAGGCCCGAGCGCTTGAAGTTGCCGTCCTTCTGTCCCTCCACGCACAGCAGCCTGTCCTCGCAGGCAGGGACACCCAGCAGGGCCACCATCCTCTGCAGCTGCACGAACAGGTCCTGTTTGAGGTCCTCGAAGTGCACCACCAGCACCTTCTTCCCGTAGCGCAGCCAGTCCAGCGTGTGGGTCGCCCACCACGGCGCGTAGTTGGCCACAAACTCTGGCCACTCTGGGGGAAAGGGGCAGAGGAGGCCGTGAGTGGCTGTCCCATGTGTCCCCCGTGTCCCCAGCGTCCTCTCCCCTCCCTGCTGGAATCTCTCAATTCTCCTGCTGGCTAATTGATCCTCCTGCTCGAATCAGGTGGTAAAAGGGACAATGAAACATCACTAATCAGCCACATCTCCCCCGGGAGTGCCGCATTAGAGCTCCGGGCATCTCCCTCTTCCCCGCAAAACCGAGGCCTGATTAGCAGCTGGACTGGGTGGGATTCCCCGAGGAATGGTTAAGCACGGGATGTGTTCCATTAAACAGATCCAGGACACTTCACCTTGGGTAAGCACAGCGCACAAAGCTTTGCTTTGGAGCCGCTCCAGGGGCGCCGTAAAATTAACGCCTCGGAACCAAGCAGGGGTTTGGTCTCTGCAGGGCTGGGAACGGGCTGGGGGAAATGGGAAAACACCCCCCAGCACTGGGGGTGAGGCTGGAGAGAGGGCATGGGGGTGTTTTTTCCCAAATTTGCCCCAAAATTAGTCACTGGGAAATGGAATTAATTTGGACAGCTGGGCTGCAGAGAAGGCTGGGAATGGGATCCTCATGCTCCATGTGCAGGGGCCTCTCCAGCTGGGAATGGGGTCGCCAAACACGCAATGAAAAATCTCCATCTTTCCCAGCAATGGTTAATTAACCTGACAATTAACCCATCAGCTAATTACTCCATACATCCTCTGGAAGGAATTTGGTGATGGATTTTGAAGTGCATCCAAACAAGACCACGCTGGGGTGGAGGGAATGGTCCCCTCTGGATCTCCCTCCTCTCGGAGACACGAGGGAAAGGCTGGGGAGGGGGTTGGGATTGGGAAGGCTCAGGAGGCTCCCTGTGGTGCTGGGATACCAATCCTGGCTCTATCCACAGCTGGATGGGGATAAAACCAACCAAGAGGCTCCTATGCCACCACAGCGAGGACAATGCCAGCCCAGGGACACAAGGCTGAGGATGTGGGGGACACCACACCCCGCTGGTTTTATGGGATGGGGAGAGCAGGGCTGGGCTGTCCCTGGCACCATGAGCACATGGAGATAACGAAATCCAGGCACATCCCAGCCCCGGCAGCCAAAGCTCCCCCTAAATAAACTCGGAATTAAGGGTAGCAGATGTTCAATCAAGCTAAACACTTTAACTCTTTCTGATGGAGTCAATCCTACAACAGCAATTTGGAAATTGCTGTAATTAAGCAGCCTCCAGCACCCGCCCGTGCGTGGGAAAGGTGGTGGCTCGGGAGCAGCCAGACACACGGAAATGACACACGGACACCACAGGGATGGGCTGGGGGCTGCCACCACTGCCTGTGGTCACGCTGGGGACAGGAGATGCCCATCCTTGCCTGGGCCAGCCAGGGCAGGGTGGTCCTGCTGTCCTGTTCCATCCCATCTCACCCCATCCCGTCCCCATTCCCATCCCACCTAACACGGGAGTCCTCAGCCATCCAAGATCATACCAGGAGACAGCCATGGTGACCCCAAAATGGTGCCACAGCCCAAGATTCCCCCATGGTCACCCAACTCCGGCTCTGCCAGGCTTTCCCAACCACCTCCCAGTGCCAGCAGCTGGGCTAGAGCTGGATTTCCTTCCCTACCTTTGCCCTTCCAGTGGGCGTGGGCAGCGAAGCCGATGTGTCCCCCGTATTTGCGGTTGAACTCGGCCATGAGGGCCTTGTAGGGGTTGCGGATGAGCAGAATGGCCGAGTCGAAGGACTCGATCTCCTTCTGCCCGCTCTCGTGGGTCTTGATGCAAATGGTCCTCCCGCTCCTCCAGTGATCCCGCTCGCCCTTGAATCCTGCCCGGACAGAGCTGGGATTAATGGGAGGAACAGCTGGGAACTGGGAAAGGGGCTCAGCCTGGAGAAAAG
This sequence comes from Corvus moneduloides, assembly GCF_009650955.1. NCBI lineage: Eukaryota > Metazoa > Chordata > Aves > Passeriformes > Corvidae > Corvus > Corvus moneduloides. Next base: position 10,682,274 of record NC_045493.1, read on the forward strand.
GAGGCTCAGGGGGGACCTTGTGGCTCTGCACAACTCCCTGACAGGAGGGGACAGCCGGGGGGGGGTCGGGCTCTGCTCCCAGGGAAAAACAGACAGGATTAAAGGAAATGGCCTCGAGTTGTACCAGGGAGGTTTAGATGGGATATCAGGCAAGACATCTCCACCCCAAAGGTGGACAATCCCTGGCACAGCTGCCCAGGGCAGCGATGGAGCTGCCATCCCTGGAGGGGTTTAAAAGCCATGTGGATGTGGCACCTAGGGACAAGGCGGCCCTGGCAGCACTGTGGGAACGGCTGGATCAGTCTCAGAGGGCTTTCCCCATCCAAACGATCCCATGGTTCCATGAAAGGGAACGACAGGGGGATATCAGGTTGCGAAATCCAGTTGGATGATGAAAGCAGCTGGGGCGTGAAGGAGGATTTGCATCCCTCTCCCAGATGGAATTAATTTATTTTCGGATGTCATGAGTCTCATAAAATTCACGAGGGGGTGGCTCTCAGGCACAGGGGCCCCTCAGGGCGACACCTCCCCGGCCATGCTTGGCTCTTGTGCCTGTTCTGAGGGGTCAAGGGCAGAGTTTACGGCTTCAATCCCCCTGAGCAGAGTTTAAACTCTGCCAATAAATAAAGGGAAAATCCTTGTGCCTGTGGGGCAGCAGATCAGCCCAAGGTGGGGGTGGTGCTGTGGGGGGTCCAGAGAGGAGCTCCTGCACGGAACACGGATCAATCCCAGCCCCTGGAATGCACCTGGAGTGGGGGAAAAGCTGGAAGGAGCTGTATGCCATCAATGAGAGAGGTGTAATTGGCTCTTGGCAATGGATAAATCTGCCGGTTGCCTGGATACTTCCCGGCCACTCCGACAGGGAACGAATGCGGAGCCCACGCTCGGGTGGCTCAGCAAAACCCAGCCAAGGCTTTTCCCACCGGTGCTCCCTTCCCTGGGATGCTGCTGCACCCTGGGGGCTGGGCCAGCACTGCCTCACTGAGCATCTCCCTCTCTGGAAGGCTGGGTTCGGCAGGAATTTGGAAGGAATGTGCTGCCCGTGGTGTCGGGAAAATAGGGATTTAGGGAATAAACCCCACCAGCCACGTGGGTACTCCCGGTACAGATCCCAACTCCATCACAGCTAAGGAGGAATGGAGAATTTCCTCTCAAAGCCTCAAAAAGTGAAGGAATAACAGGAGAAACCTTCGAGGTCTCCAGATAAAACTGTTGTGAGCGGTTCCAAACTGGGGGAACTGGGAATGCAGTGGGTTATTGGAATCAGAATCCCAAAATGCTTTGGGTTGAAAGGGATCTTAAAGCTCACCTCATTCCAGCCCCCTTGGAAAGGAACACCTCCCACCATCCCAGGCTGCTCCAAGCCCCGTCCAGCCCAGCCTTGGACACTTCCAGGGACGGAGCAGCCACAGCTTCTCTGGGCAACCCCTGCCAGGATCTCATCACCCTCCCAGGGAGGAATTCCCTCACCAGGACACCCCAGCCCAAACCACCCCATGGAGCAGCACCGGTCACACCCAGCTCTGCTCCCCCCTTCCTGCAGCCCCCTGGGATGTCACCAGGACTGTCCCCAGCTGGGATGGGGAGCCCAGGAGTGTCCCCCCCTCACCTTTGTTGTAGAGGGACCCATCGAAGTAGTAGCTGCCGGTGTAGAAGCCGGTGGCCAACTCGATCAGGTGCCGGGCCCAGGTGTTCCCAGCTCCAGGAAAACTGGCCAGGGCCACCAACTGCTTGGCACGGCTGGGCAGGAACCTCCTGTCCATGCAGCGGTTGTCTGCAGGGAGAGCCAGCAGGAATGTGTCATGGATTGAGGCTTTTCCCACAGGGATATCTTAGGAAATGCTGCTGCTCCCGGGAAAATGCTGGGGAAGGGGTGAGGAGGTGGCTGGACAGGGCAAGGTGCCGTGTCTAAGGCATAGAGGGACATCCCAAATGGTCCTGGACACCTCAAAGAGTCCTAAACACCCAAAAAGTCCTAAGAGAATTTTTTTCCAAAGAGTTCTCTGTCATTCCCAGCTGCACGCTTAGGGAAGGGTGAGTAACAGGGGTTCCTGTGCTGAGCACCGCTCCTGCTTTTTTTATGGATCAGCAAACAGCGTTTCCAGCACGGCCCCAAACACCAAAGGATTGTGACAAAACTGACCCGCTCTAAAGCAAAACCACCCGAATTTGGATCCTCACTTGCTCCCTTCAGCCCTTTTCTCTCCCAGGATCAGTTTTCCCTTCTCCCTGTGCTTCCCTGGCTCCCTGCTCCCACTGCAGGAGGACAGGAGTCCTCTCAGGAATGTTCTGCCTGGTCACAGCCTTTTTTCCCCCTTCAGTATTTTTTCCTGGAGCTTGTCCCCTCTACATAGCAGACTCCCATGGGATCGTGGAGAGGTGGGAGAAGCCCTGGGAAGGAGGAATCCTGCCCGAGGCAGACGGAATCTGCTGTGCCCTGCAGCTGAGCCAGGCAGCAATCCCAGCTCCCCGATTTCCCAGGGAATTCAAAGAAACGCTCCTTTTTAACGGGCTGCTGGGAGCTCTCTGCCAGCACTCCCAGGGAATAGGAGACGGGAAAAGGTTGGCAAAAGCTCACCCTGCACTTGTGTCTGGTAGACCAGCAGGAACTCGGCGGAGCCGCAGCTCTCGAACTCCTCGGCGGCGCATTTGTGGGCGCAGAGCTGCTCGTCCTCGCGCTCGTGCAGCGGGAACAGCGTGCTGGGAAAGCCGCAGCGGCACGTGGTGCCCGCCAGCGCTGCCAGCGGGAATTCCTGTGGGGATGGCCACGGGGAATGGGAACGGCACCGGCACCGCCCCTCCATGGCAGAGCCTTCGCCCCCCACGCCCGCCCTCGCTGTCCCGGCCCCGCGGGGCAGGGCGGGGCGGTTTGGGACATCCTTCCAGAGCCTTCCAGCACCGTTCCAGACCATTCTTGCATCCTTGCAATTCCAGCATCATTCCAGCCCGTTCTAGTATCATTCCAGATCATTTCCAGCATCCTTGCAATTCCAGTATAATTCTGGACCATTTCAAGCATCCTTCCAGCCCATTCCAGCATCATTCCAATTCCAGCACCCTTCCAGACCATTCCAGCAACCATTCCATCCCATTCCAGCCTCCTTCCAGCCCATTCCCAGCATCCTTCCAATTCCAGCATCCTTCCAGCCCATTCCAGCATCCTTCCAATTCCAGCATCCTTCCAGACCATTCCAGCAATCATTCCATCCCTTTCTAGCCTCCTTCCAGCCCATTCCAGCCTCCTTTCAGCCCATTCCAGCATCCTTCCAATTCCAGCATCCTTCCAATTCCAGCATCCTTCCAGCCCATTCCCAGCATCACTCCAGCCCATTCCAGTATTGTTCCAGCCCATTTCACCCCATTCCAGCCTCCTTCCAGCCCATTCCAGCCTCCTTCCAGCCCATTCCAGCCTCCTTCCAATTCCAGCACCCTTCCAGCCCATTCCAGCATCCTTCCAATTCCAGCATCCTTCCAGCCCATTCCCAGCATCACTCCAGACCATTCCAGTATTGTTCCAGCCCATTCCACCCCATTCCAGCCTCCTTCCAGCCCTTTCCAGTATCATTCCAGTCCATTCCAGCATCCTTCCAACCTATTTCAAGCATCATTCCAGACCATTTCCAGCATCCTTCTAGCCCATTCCAGTGTCCACCCTCCATCAATTCCCACTGGAACCTTTCCCCTCCCTGCTCGGAGTCACCGCACCCCAGGATGGGACCCCTGGACCAGAGAAGGACCCTGTGGTGGTGCCTTTAAAGGTCCTTCCAACCCAAGCTATGCCTCTGGGATGCTCCTTCCCAAACTTTCCCAGGGCTGCTGCTGGCTCCAGTCCCTCCCGTGGCGGGGACACAAATCCATTCATCCCTCTGATGTTCGGATGCACAAAAAGGATGTCCCCAAATCCGGTTCAGATCTCCCAGTGTGACTCTGATGACGATGATGAAGAAGTTAAATTTATCCCGGTACCTTTTCCGTGCAGAAATCCACACATTTATCCACGGACATGTTGAGCATGAGCTGGCTGGCCGGCAGGGCGATGGAGACGTTTTCCGGCTGGCGGAAACACCCTCGGAATATCGCGCTTCCATCTGGGGGAGAGAGAGAGAGAGAGAGGGAGCTGCCAGTGACACCCCAAAAGTGACACCACTGCCACTCCATGTGACACAGTGTGACACGGAATTCCCGACCGCTCCAGCGGCTCCCGGCCCCTCCGGCACAGCAGCCACGTTGGCTGATGCTCATCCGGCTGCTGATGGAGCAAAATCCCAGCAGCAAAGTTGGGATTGTTTTTTCCTGGCTGTTTGTATCAGCTCGGTGATCCCAGGGATGGAGCAGGGATGGAGCCATGGAAGAAAGTGAGGCTGGGTTTGGTCTGGTCCTTCCCAGCACTGGGATCCCACCCCACGTCCTCGGTACTCTCAGGCCCTGGGCATTCCTGGGTGCTGCCATCCCCTTTCCCATTCCTTGGATATGAGGAAAGCTGAGCAGGGAATGTGGGTGATTATTGAGCTGCCTAATTGGGAGCCAAACGAGGGAGCACCCTCGGCTCTGTCTGGAATTCCCACACATCCCACATCCCGTAGCACACACTGGAGACACTGATGGTCCTGTTGGGCCATAAGGAAGGAAATCTCCACCCAAAGTCTCCCAAAATTCCCTGAATTCCAGCCAGAGTCCTTGGGGCTCCTCATTCCACCCAATCCCAGCCAGCAACATTCCCTACACGGAGACTCCTGATGTTTGCAGGAGCAAAACCATCCTGGACTCCAGAACCACTCTCCAAGCATTTCCATGGAGCCATGACCTGGCTCACACGGAATGCTGGGATCACCCCTCCAAAACCAAGAGAAGTTCCCTCATTCCAAGGTCGAACTGGGATCCACATGGATGCCTCCAACTTACATCTGCGGGCGGATTCCTGGGCCAGCTCCAGGCGGTAGATGGAGAGCCGGTTGATCCCGCCGCAGGTGTTGCTCCGCTCTCCCTTGCATTCCATGTTGCACTCGGATTCGCTGGCGTTGGACGCCTGGATCTTGTGCCCGCAGTAGCACTCGGCCCCGAATTCCAGCCCTGCGTATAGGTACCCCCTGCCGAGAGGGAGATGGGATCTCAGCACATCCCCAGGATCCCCCCGACTGCAGAGGGTTTGGAAGGAGCGTTCCTGCTCGTGGCCAGTGCTGAGATCAGCACTGCGTCCCAGGGATTCGTTTTTGGGGTAGCAATCATTGTAGGGCACTTCCAGCTGAAAATATCCGATCCTTTCCATTATTCTATCCCATTCTGCAATTCTCTCCTATCCTATCCTAATTATTTTCTTGTCTATTCTATTATTCCACTCCATTCTATCCTATTTTCCTATAATATCCTAATCTATCATTACATTCCATTTCATTCTATCTGATCCTTTCCATTATTCTATCCCATTCTGCAATTCCCTCCTCTCCTATCCTATCCTTATTCTTTTCTAGTCCATTCTACCCTATTATTCCACTCCATTCCATTCCATCCTATTGCATCCTATCTCTTATCCTATTTTCCTATCCTATCCTAATCTATCATATAATATAATTCCATTCCATTCTATTTCATCCTATCCTATCCCATCCCATCCAAAAGGATTAATGGAGACTGTGCACAGGGATTCATGGAGATGGTGGGAAAGGATTCATGGAGGTGGTGGGCAGGGATTCATGGAGGTGGTGGGCAGGGATTCATGGAGGTGGTGGGCAGGGATTCATGGAGATGGTGTGCAGGGATTCATGAAGGTGGTGGGCAGGGATTCATGGAGTGCTCAGGGATTCATGGAGCCCCTGTCACCGTCCCTACCGCTCGGCACAGTTGTCCTGGCAACGGAACACCGTCATCTTCTTGTAGTCGAAGAAGGACATCCCACGCAGGGTCCTCCGCCGGGTGTTGTCCTCGTAGCAGCCGATGTACCGGGCTGGGGACGGAGGGGACAGGGGGTCACACCCACGGATCCCACCCCTCTTCATTTTTCCCTAAATAGGGATGTGCAGCAGCATTCCCTGTTTGTTTGCTTTGGAAACTCTGCTTCCAAACCAGGCAGGGACATTTCCATTATCCCAGGTTGCTCCAAGTCCCGTCCAAGCTGGTCTTGGATGCTTCCAGGGATCCAGGGGCAGCCACAGCTTCTCTGGGCACCCTGTGCCAGGGCCTCCCCACCCTCACAGCCAGGAATTTCTTACACTCCAATTCCAAACCACGCTCTGGGATAACACTTCTCACCTCCTCCCTGCATTCCATGCCTCCTTGGGGTCCCTGACCCAGCTCCCCCCATCCCTGGTGTGCCCCACACACAGACCCCTCCCCTCATTCCCAATTATCCCAGCATGGCACAGACCCCACCAGTGCTGGAACATCTTCCCAAGCCAGCCTGGAGGCTGGCAGAGCAGGAAGATGGAGAGGAATGTTGGATAACTTCAACCACCGGAGCCAGAACTCCCAGTTATCCCACACAGCATTCCCGCAGGTCCTGGCAGGTCAGCGCGTTCCGGCCGTGCCGGATCCAGCGGGTGTGGGATGGCTCCAGACACTTGCAGGGAGCCGGTGACTGATGTGCATTACCTTCAACCCAATGCTCCTGACATATGCGTGCTGCCACTTATTGGGAAGCCAGCTGGAATAATTAGGGAGAGATGAGGACACGAGTGAAGGGGGAGATGCTGGGAGGGGGATGGTGGGGTTGGCACAGTTTGTAGGGAGAGGGGAACCTCTCCAGGAGGAATTTCGGAGCCTGTTGGAAACACGACTGTGAGCGGGCACACAAATCCACCCAGTGATCGTCGTTAAATTCCCCAAACATCCCGTTTTTCCGAAAGCTAGGGATAGAGGGATGGCTCCAGCTCTCTGCCTGGGGTGACTGGTTCCTCCTTCCTCATGGAATTGCTTGGTTGCGTGTCCCAGGTGGGAATGGCTGGACATGTCCAGGAAGGCACTGGAGATGGATGTGGCTGAGGGCTGGGATCTGTTCCTGCTCCACTTGGCTTCACTCCCTAAAAATCCTCCCTGGCTGGAGGCAGGAGATGCCCCTTCCCATGGGGATCTGCATTCCCATGGCGATGAGGCCGTTCCCTGGCAGACAGGGCTGCTCTCCGCCCACACCTTTGTCTGACACTGCTGGGAGGAGGAGGAGGAAGAGGAAGAGGAGGAGGAAGAGGAGGAGGAAGAGGAGGAGGAAGAGGGAGCCGCACATGACGCTCTAAACCAGAGCTGATTTTGGGAGCAGTGTTCCCTCGGGAATGATTTCACGTGGCAGAGCCTTCCACAGCCGCCTCGTTAAGCTGTCCCCACTTAATTACCAGCGCCATTAAATCCGCCTGCTCCTGCCAGATATCCCGGTGCTCCAGAGGAGCAGGGAAGCCAGGGGGTGCTCCCGAGGCTCCGCTGGCCACACCAGGAACTCCAGGCATACGGGATTTCTCAGGCTGGAGAATTTCTCCACACCATCACCCTCAGGAGCTGCTGAGATGTTCCAAGGGGAAAACGATGTTCCCAGAGCACTGGGAGCAGCTAAACCCACGAATCCCGAGCCCAGCATCCCATCCCTGCTGGCAGTGCTGGATGAGGTTAATCTTGGAGCACACGGGACATATGGCCGGGGACACGGGCACTGCTTGTGGTCTTTATGGGGACAGACAGCCCGGGCTCAGGGGCCATCTGCTGAGGCTGCACTAAAGTCAATCTGCATTAATGGAGAGACGTGGCCACCAAAAGACCCCAGGGACCCCTCGGAGCGGGATCACAGCGGGGGAATCCCTTCAGCTCCTTTTAGCAGGAGAAAATCCCATAAGCATCACAAAATAATTTTCCTTTGGCTTCCATGCCTGGAGCATGCATCTTTTCCAGAGTGAACACAACCACATCCTGCTGGAGGAGGAGGAGGAGCCCTCCACGCCCTGAGAGCAGCCCAGGTTGGGGGGATCAAGCCTGGACCCCCGGGAAAGCCCCAGTTTGCCATGGGGCTGGGGGTTCCTGCTGGAGTCTGGCCACCCAAATCCCACGGAGCCTGCAGCTCCAGCTGCCTCCAGGATAAATAGATGGCATTTTAAAAATCGATGGGAACGACTCCATTCTCTTATCCTTGATCATTAATAATGGACCCATTTGACAAGACCCCAGCCAAGCAGGGATCTCCTGGCTCCAAAGGCCACATCCCAGCCCTGTCCGCACTTCCATGGGAATCACAGCCAGCCCCTCCCTCAACACAACGCCCACACAAACCTGGATTTTGTGTTGACTCAGGCCAACAGAATGAAAACTGATTTCGGCCCCTGGCAGATCCAAAGGGTGGGAGGAAGATGGGGCACAGCATCCCCCCAGCTGCACCCCTAAAATTGCCTGTCACAGCATGGGGGGGACTCTGAGCTCAGTGATGATGGATTATTGGCACTCAAGGAGGGAGGAGAGGAAGGAGGGAAGACAGAGGGAGAAATCCTTCAGGAAATATCCTCTGGATTGATGGTCTCCAGAGTGGGGTGCTGCTTCCCAGGGCATTCCCGTGGGACGTGGGAAGAAGACTTCGGTGCTCCAGCAGCACGTGGTTAATAAATAACTAAATAAATAACTGCACATTTCCTGGGGGTGTGTGCTCCTGGCAGGGATGCAGAACTCAAAACCAGCTCAGACACCTCGTGATGTCCCCCTGGGAGAGGCAAAAAGGAGAGATCCATCCCCCCACACCTTTGGCTAGCGTGTCCCCAGCCCTCACCTCTGTCTTCCTCCTTCTCGCGGCCGCTCCTGCCCCTGAGCGCCCGGCTCCGGGGGCCGCCGTTATCCCGGGATTTTCCCCTCTCCGACGGCTCCTTGGAGATGCTTTTGAACCAGGAGCCGTGGCGCCGGGCCCCCGCCGGCATCGTCGCCGCTGCCTTGAAGCCGCGGCTGAGCTGCATCACCCCCAGGTAGGGCAGCCCCGGCCCCTCTGCGGCCGCGGGGCTGCGCGGGCTCCCCGGCACCGTGGGCTCCCCAGAAAAGCCGGAATGCAGGAAAACCAAGCTGCCGGCGGCCAGATACAGAGCCAGCAGCGTGAAGAAGCGCACAGGTTTGCGCCGAAAATACCGCTGGAGTTTTAGCAAAAGCTTGGCCATAGCGTCTTCATCCCTTCCCCGGCAGCCGGCGCCGCGGGGAAGCTGCTCGGCGGCTCCTGGGATGCTCCGAGGAGGGGGTTATCCCACCTGGATTGGAGGTGAATCCCGGGAAGCTGATGGGGTGAGGTCGTGCAAAGCTGTTGCCCGACCCTAAAAAGTCCTGGAGTGCTGGGGAAGGTGGAGTTTGAGTCCCCGCGTCGTGGCCGGGGCTTTTCCAGCGCTGGCTGTCGCCTCCAGCCCCGGTTTATTCTCCTGCCGGCAAAGCCCCCCGGCTGTGCCCCGGGGACTGCGCTGAAGGAGGGATCATGTTAAGGAAATCGAGGGTTGAAGGTGATTTGAAAGCCGATCAGCTGCCGCAGCTCCTCGCTCCCGGCGGCTCCGGCTCCGTCAGGCATCGCTCGAATGGGAACGGCAGCGCTGCCCTTTCAGACAAAGAATGGAAGGTCCCTGGACGCGCCCGGAGCCTGGAATGCTGCCTGGGACCCTTTGTCTAAGGGAACCCCATTCAGCTCCCTCCCAGCGCAAGGAATCTCCACCTGCAAGTCAAAGAGAGAGAGGCACATTCAGGAAAGCGTCCCGGGACACGGGAGGATGGTGGCCCTGTCCCTCCCGGGGATGAGGAAGGACACCCGGGGTGTCCATCACCTCCCAGCCCTGGAGAGAGGCAGTTCCACCACTCCCAGGTGGGTAACTGGGTGCAGTGGGAGCGATGCTGGTGGGGTGAGCCCAAATTCCAGAGCCCGCACGTCTCCGCCTCGTCGTACAGGAGGGGGGCTCCAGGATGGCTCTGGGATGTGGAAAACTTCCAGTTCCACCCAATTTCACCCCGGGGAGGACGAGCTGTGCACACACACTCTGCACGAACACATTTCACCCCTACATCCAAACATCTCTGCACCAGCAGATCCCAAGTGAAATCCATGGATGCACAGCAGGGTGCTGCTGGTGGATATTCCAGCATCCTGGAAGGATGGAGACCCCACAGGAGCACGACATCCCTGGGTGTCTCTCCAGTCCCTCATGTCCCCAGGAACTGGAGGTTGCCACAACATCCTCTATCCTCCAGCCAAGAGCATTCCCACCAAGAGCATTCCCACCCTGCCACCAGGATGGTATTATCCCAGGAACACCAGGAGCATTCCCATTCCCACCCTGCCACCAGGATGGTGTCATCCCAGGAACACCAGGAGCATTCCCATTCCCACCCTGCCACCAGGATGGTGTCATCCCAGGAACACCAGGAGCATTCCCATTCCCACCCTGCCACCAGGATGGTGTCATCCCAGGAACACCAGGAGCATCCCTGGTGGCTCTTGGCATGGGAAGGGCAGAGCAGGGACAGTCCCCTCCAGCCCCACCAGGCTGGAGTTCCCTCATGGGATTTCTCTCCCTCATGCCCCCCCCAGTTATGGAAGATTTGCTCCAGCCCTTCCCGGGAAAACGCCACGTGGGAAGTGCCCCTGCTGACACATCCAAGTGACGGGAATGGTCTCGTGCCCAGGGCGTGCTGCCTGTCACGGTCTCGTCTTATTTTAGGAAAGGAGACGGAAATAAATGGAAAGACAAAGTGCCATTAGTTTAATGGCCTCTGCGTTCCTGCCATCTGTCTTCAGTTGATTAAATAAAAAATATTGGTGGAACATATGGCATGAATTATACATCAATATTTTAATTTGGTTTCCCAGAGTGGTTATTCAGATCCCTCCGGCTCTGCCGCGGGAATTTTATGGAGCTCAGGGCTGGACAGGCTGGGGCAGAGCAGGGAAGGGGCACAACTCCAAACCACCCCTCCCCAGCCCTGCTCGGAGCCAACACAGCCGGAGTAAAGGCTGAGTAACCTCGGAGTAGCAGGGATTTTGGGTTTTCCATGTGTGGGATGTGGCAGGGTGAGGTGCAGGTGGCACCTCGGCATGGCCAGGGAGGGGGGACCATGGTGAGCGAGCAGCCCCCAGCGCGGTGGTCCCGGGGGTGCTTGGCTGCTCTCCCGTGCTCCCTGCTCAGGATTTTATGGCTTCCCCTTACCCAGAACAAATCCACCTTCCCGGGCTTTGGATGGGAGCTGGATACGGGGTGGTTTGGGGAGCAAATGGGATGGCCCCGGAGCTGTCCCTGCTCCCCAGTGTCACCCCTCCTCCTCCTCCCCGGCCTGGCCCTGCCAGGCTCCAGCACAGCATATAAAGAAGGGGCTTAAATTACTCTCATTAAGCCATCTGGAGCTCATCCTTCTCCATCGTGAACTGCGGAGTCACAGGTCAATTACTATGCATTTGCATATATTCCATTAATGCTTCTGCTAATTGTCTCGAGCAGATAATGGGCTCCAGCCTGCCGGGGGATCACAGGCGGCCAGGGCGGCAGAGAGAGCCGGCACCAGCGCTCCCAGTATCAGCAGGGGCCGGGGGGATATCGGGAGCTGATGGATGCGGATCCCAGAACGCCATTCCCTGCATCCCGCCAGCGCTCCCTGTGCTGTAAGGATGGATCCAACCCCGCGCAGCAGCACTGGGGTGACGGACCGGCCAGCCCGGGTCCCCACTGCCACCACCACCCACCGCGGTGTCCCCAGGGGTTCCATCCTGCCCCCCAACCCCCCTGCCTGGATCCCGCTGCGCTCGGGAGCGGCGCCGGTGCCAGCCCAGCCCGCGGCGTGGCCGGGGGACAGTGGTGACACACTTTGTCATCCAAACTGGTGAAGCAAACGGGGACAGTCCCCAGCCAGCGCAATGCAGCGTCCTCAGCCTGGCCTTCCGGCGGCTGCGGCGACGGCTGCTTGGAAAACTGCTGGGACAGCTGGGAATGGAGGGATTTATCCGCCAGCCCTCGCTCGGTTGTGACCCGCTGTGATCCATCCCTCTGCTCGCATCCCAGGGGCGGGATCCAGCGCTGGGAGCTGCAGTGTTGGAAAAGTCCCCCCAGCTGGCAGTGCCAGGATTGGGGAATCCCTCCCTGCTCCCCCAGACCCTTTAGCACCCAGAGCCAAAGGACAGCGGAGCACGGAGCGGGCATTTCCCAGGATGTGGGTCCAGCCGGGATTGGAGAATGGTTCCCTGCCTACATCCATCACCACACTCCCAGCCAGGAGCCAAAATCCTCATCCCAGCGCCGGGATACCCGCCTGAGCATCCCTCCACACCCAACCCACCTCCCTGAGCGGTGTCAGCTGTCCCCAGGCCAAGGCAATCCTCGTTAATTTGCCAGCTTTATCCAGGTTTATCCATCCCGTGGGCAGGTGGGAACGGGTCCGGGAGCGGCGGGAGCGACTCCGGCACGGCGGGAGCGGGATGAATGAAGGGCCCATCAATTATGGATCTGGGGCTTGTCTTCAAATTGCTCCGCAATTATCGAGCCCCAAGGTTCAGTTGTCTTCAGGCACCACCTCCCACCCGAGCGGGGCCAAACGCCCTCACGTGGCTCCCGCAGCCCGGCAGAACAATGGGCCCATTAAAACCAGCAAATTAACCACCACCAGAATTCCATTAGGAGGAGAAGGCGACGGGAATATCCAATTTCATCCCCTCATTAGCATTTCTTATCACAGGGACGGGGAAAGAGCAGGGCTTGAAAACAGACGGGGTGGTGACAACAATGGGGTGACGCCACGGGGCGGCTGTGACGCAGGTACCGACCTCGGTCCCACAGGACACGGGGACAGCAGGTCCTGCACCCCTCTGGGCACCCTTGGGAATGCGGGAATGCTTCTGCTGAGCCTGGAAATGCGGGGCCGTGAAGGACCCGGGGGATGGGGTGAAAGAACCCAATCCATGGAGTGCAGATCTCGTGGGACACAGGACCCAGTGCATGGAGGCTCCCTGGACCTGCTGTCACCAAAAGCCACCAGAAAGCACCGTGTCTCTCCAGAACAGTTCCACAATTGGCTGCTGCCATTGCAGGGTAGTTCCTGCAGCTTCCCATCCTCCCCAGCACCAACCAGTGACACCAGTACAAACCCTCAGTGACACCAGTACAGCCCCCCAGTGACACCGGGCACCTTCAGCATTGCCATCCCTCAAACCCTTCAACCTCCAGCCCTAGGAGTGTCCAGCAGTGGAAGCTTGGAATTGCTGCCCAGGCAGGGGTTGGGCAGCCCGAGCTCCGGGGTGGAGTTGCCATCCTCTTTCCCAGCCCCACGGAAATGGTTTTTTGCCCTTTTCTGCTCTTTAAAGAAGCAGCAAACGAGAAGCTTGGGGCTGAATTTAAACACCATTATGGCTGGGAATGAGACTGAGACCAACTGGGATGTTGGAAATGGATTATTTCATCCCAGCACCATCCAGTGCCTCTCCCAGGGGCCAGTTGAGCTGAGCTGACAGAGCCGTCAGCCGCCTTCAAATCAAAGCCAGGTTTATTTATTCAGCTTCTCTCTGCCTTCATTCCGCTGAGAAATGGATTTGTGCCTCCCCTCCGCTGGGGAAGCCTTAAAAGCAGCTGAGTCAGCAGCTTCCAGGCTCATCCCAGGGAGCTGCACCGGGATTGGATCCTCATCCTGAAGGCTGAGACACTTCCCAGGCCTGTGCTACCCTGTGGAGCCTCTAAATCCCTTCCACAAGCCAAACCAGCAAGGGGTGCAAAGGAAAAACCTCTCATTTGGGATTTGCTGGCTCCATTTGGAAATCCGGGGCAGGAGTTTCCCATCTGCCGGTGGATTTTTGTGTGGGTTTCCCAAGCATTTTGTGGGGTTTGCAAATCTTCCTCCTCACTGGGAATCCGTGGAGGGGTTTGGACTGGAATCAGGGAGCTGATTTTGCTTATGGATAAAAACTGATTTTGAAATATTCTGGGGGTTTATCGATGGTCTCAGCACTTTTCCAGGGCATAAGGCACCGAGTTCCAGAGGGATCCAGATCCAGAGAAGGATCACGGATCCATTCGGGGCTGCCTCAGACTAATTGATTGAGGTCTGTAAAAAGCTCCTCTGAAATGAGGTCTTGCTAATTGCACAACCTCCTCTCGGTGCTCCCTGTGCTCTCCAGAGGTCGGAGCCCACAGGGCACCAGCCCTGTTTCTGCCAGGGCTGAGCTATAAATAAATCCAGGAACATCGGGATGGATCCTGCCCTGGCTTATTCCAATAGCTGGCCAGTGCCCCATGAGCCCAGGGCCTGCAGCCTGGCCCAGAAAGGCAATTTTGTTTAATCAAGCTGATTTAAGGAAGCTTAACCCCATTTTTAATTACGACATTGAGCTGCCTGACATTGCGAATTCCCACTGATATCCCAGACCTCGGCCTAAGGAATGCTGATTCCTGCCAAAGGGATGCTTATCCCCATCCAGGAGGTGCTGATTCCTACCCAAGGGATGCTCATCCCCACCCAGACCCCACAGCCACCAGCTGGCACGGGGTGGGATCACCACGATGGTGGTGGGAATTCGCTGTGGGGCAGGCGAGGGACTCCCAAAACCAATCCAAGCTAGGATGAGGAGGCTGCTCCAGCCCCCAGAAGCAAAGAAATGCTGTTGCCTCCAGGCCACTAATTCCCAGGTAATCCCATCTCCACGGCTCTGCTCCTTTCCTTGGGTATTCTACTCCACAATGGCCCAAGTGGAGCTGAAAATGGGGAGCTCTCACTTTACGCTCTGCTCCTCCACCCACAATTCCATCAAAGCCCGTTCCAGGCTCTTGGAGGCTGAATTCCCCTCACAAGTGTGAAAAGCAGCTCATAAAGAAAAATGGTTTAAGCCATGAATGATTTAAAAAGCACCCGGCGCTGCCGAAGGCAGGGAGGAGAGAGAGCCGTGGATTGCGGAGATCTCAGCAGGGAGAGGGGTCCAGGGAGCCGTGGGATGACGGAAATGAGGTGGCACAGCGGGGTTCCAGCCGTGGGAGCCGGTGTCCCCCTCCCAGCCGCTGAAATGCAGCCCATGCCACAGCATCGTTAGCATTCTCATTAGTTAATTAATCTGCAGCAACCCCCGGGGTCTGGGTGATCCCGCTCTCTCCAGCAGCGTTATCCCGTCTGCCCGGGGTGCTTCTGGTGGGGCTATGGAAGGAGCGGGAAGCTCCCTGCTTTGGGATCAGGGTCACTGAATTTGAGTGCTGGGGAGCAGGTTCCCAACCTTCCCCCACATCCCTGCCGGCTTCCAGCATCCCTCCCTGAGCATTCCTGCTGCGGGCATCAACCCCATCCCTGCATTCAGGGCTGAGAAATCTCCACTTCCCCGTTAATTCCCTATTTTTTGGGTGACGCACAGTGGCATTTGCGAGAGGCCAGCCGGGAGTGCGGGGTCTCAGTGACACGGAGGGGTGCTCCCAGACTCTCTCTCCCGTTTCTTCCCACCCTCCCCACACCTAAGCCCTTGGAAAAGGTGATGTAATTCCTCCGGAGGACGCTGAGTGTCTGTGACAGGGTTTAACCTCAGGAGTTTTCACGTCTCGCGTTCGGGGCGTTTCATGCCCAGTCTGCAAAATCCAGTTACGGTTTTCAATCAGACTTCGGGAGCCGGGATGTGCATTCCAGGGGATGCGCTCCCACCCGGAGCCAGGAGAAGGAGGAGGAGGAGGAGGGCGGGAGGAAGGCCGGGGCTGTTCCCCAGGGAAGCACAGCTGGATCCCAGCCAGCTGCTGGCTCAGCAGAGCTCCCCCCGGACGGAGCTGCCTGAATCCCGAGGTTTAAGATACACGGGATGGACTTTTCCAGAGGCGGTGCCGGGGCTGGCTGCCATCCCTGGGGGATTCACGGCCCTCCCCGCACTGCTCATCCTCCCCAGATCCTCTGGACACTCATCCATGGACACCTGCACGTCCCTGTCACTGTGGAAGAGCATTCCTGAGCCGCAGCCGCCGGCACATCCCGAGCCTGACAGATCCTTATTCCAGGGAAAACCGGGACGCTGCTGTTTTTCTCCTTGTGCTCGACGACGAGGAACAAACCCCGCAGGAGCCAACGGGTTTTATCCCGAGGTTTTGAGCACCAGAGCCCAGTCCTGGCTGCAGGATTCACGGGAGGTGAATCCAAAGGGAAATTGTCCCAAGGGAAATCCAGGTGTGCCCCACCTGCAGAATCCCCCCCTCATGGTGCTCAGAGCAGTCTAAATCCCACAGAGACCCTGATGGGATCCACGGGGACCATCGTGGGGGATTTGGGAGAAGTGACCCACCCCCCTCTTTAGCCCCACCAAAACCTCTTCCCATGGGAGCACCCGGCCCATCCCATCCAGGATGGACCCCCCAGGTAGGGAAGAGCCAAACCCAATCTCCCCATAAATCCCACGCTCAGGTCTGCTCCACGGAGATTTCCCTCAGCCCTCGTTAATCTGGGATTACAGCAGCACTGGGGCAATTAACTAACGAGCTTTTCCAGCAGCAGACAATGCCTTCCACAGCCGACGGACATTAATGGAGTGAGAAGGAGGATTTCGTGCAACACTTCCTTCAAAACCTCCTTTCCCGGGAGAGCGGATTCCTTCCTTTCCCTGCACGCCCGGCGCTGCTTCCTGCTGCACGAGGGAGAGGGAGGCCCGGCTTGGGAAGGGAGCTGCCATTCCCATGGATGCTGCGGGCTCATCCCTCGGCACGGGGTAGATCCTCCTGTCCCACGCTCCTTCCCCAGCCCCAGGAGGAGCTCCAGAGAGATCCCACGCACTGGGAAGCACAGATTCCCATCGCAGAGCTCCCTGCACGGCTCGGAGTCCCTGGTAGTCCAAAGGGGATGGGGGTTGGGAGAAGCAGAGATTTTCCCAGGGTCTGGATGAGCTGGGAATGACGCTGAACACCCATGGAGCCTGTATCCCACACAGGGAGAAAGGGATCCTGCCTCAGCCATGAGAACGTGACTCTGGATGGGAGCCTGGAGCTGCTGAGGGTTGCCCCCACCTTCCAAATCCCCCAGGAAGAAGGAAGATTTTTCTGGGAGAGGAAAACCATTCCCAAACCCCAGCTGGGCTGTTGGGGGACCAGGGCTCCGTAGGGCGGTTCCCAGCTGCCGGGATCCCAAACATCAGGGACCCTAAAGGACAGGGACATCTGGGCATGGATGAGCCCCACTGGACACAGGCACCTGCAGCCCTGATGCTGCAGCTGGGCTCAGCTCCTTGGGCACCGGGATTTGGGAAAGGCATCCCAAAAACCTGAGCAAAACGCCCTGGGGAATTCTCTTAATAACTGCTAATAATACATTGAATAATAGATGGAATAATATAATATAAATAAAACCCCATGGTAGTGGCCATTAATATAGAGAATAAAATAATAAATATAACCCCCCTAATATCTGCTAATTATGTATAGGATAGATGTAATATAAAGCTATATAAAAACCACAATAATTGCTAAAAATAACTATAATACAATAATATCAATTTTAAAATGTTATAACTGCTAACAAACCCTGTCTTGGAGGAGCCTCTTGAGCTCAACAACATTGGATATTCCAAGGAA
This sequence comes from Corvus moneduloides, assembly GCF_009650955.1. NCBI lineage: Eukaryota > Metazoa > Chordata > Aves > Passeriformes > Corvidae > Corvus > Corvus moneduloides. Next base: position 10,699,751 of record NC_045493.1, read on the forward strand.
AAGCTCTTTCCCGAGCCTAGGGAAGGGACAGCCCCTTATTTATAAAGGATAACTCCCAGATAAATTCCCAGAGGAAGGAAGGATACGGCACTCACCGGATGAGAAGATGCAGTGGGCCAGGGCCAGGCTGGGTGGGGGCTGTGATTCCCAGTGCCAGGCTGTGATTCCCAGCTCTGGATTGCCGGGAAAGTTTCTTTAATCCTGCCTTGATGGAGGCCGGGGTTTATAGGGCTAAGCTCAAGGTTACCTTCACGCCCTTCTGCAACTGCCTCTGCTCTCCCTGCTCATCTTTAGATTAAATTATCCCCCGAAGTTGCCAGCATGGATGTGGGAAGAGGAAAATAAACAGGGGAGAGGCTTCTGGAAGGATTACATTCCCTTATATTCCCTATTTCCCTGGCGGAGATGTTCCTGCACAAAGTCTGGGAAGGAGGATGAGGATGAGCAGAGCTCTCTCCTGCCTGGCTCCCTCTGCGAAGCAAAACCCTTCCCAAGCCAGCAGAAACCAGCGAGAAATCCCTGCCGGGATGAAGCGGGAATCATCAACTCCCGCAAAGCTGCGGGAGGGACTCGGTGCCTCCCCCCCAACTTCCCGCACACGCAGCCGCCGCTTCCCACGCACAATTCCCGGCGGGCCGGGGTCCCGCCGACCCCCTGCTCCCGGAGCTTCGCGGTTCTCTTTTCTCCTATTTTTTTTGGCATTTTTTTGGCGCGGGGGGTGTTGTTTGTTTTCCTCTCTTATCGTTTAGTCGCTAATTTGGGGGTTTTTTTTCCCGCTATCCCCCGGTTTTAACGCGCTCCCCACGCCGGCAGCGGCCCCGTGCCCTTCCTCCTCCCCCGCCGCCTCCTCCTCACCGTCCGGGGGCCCTGCTCCCGGCCGCCGCTCCAGCCGCTCCATCCCTCTCTCCATCCATCCCTCCGTGCCTCCATCCGGGAGCGGCGGGGCCGGGGGGGCTCCGGGCACTGCCCGCGGCCCGGCCCCGCTGCCGGGGGTGGTTCTGACGGTGCCGGTGACAGCTGGGGGGGGGCTCCGGTGCTGCCGGTACCGGCGGGGGAGAGCCCGGCCCGGCGGCTGCCGCTCGGCTCTGCCCGCAGCCGCTGCCGGGCGCCGCTTCTTAGCGGCTCCGCTCCCTCCGCCGGCTGCCGGCCTTAACCCCTTCCCTCCCGCCGCCCCGACCGGATCCTTTTTTAACTTACTTCTCCATTTCCCTGTTTTTCAGGGATGGGGAAGCGGCTCCCGGGTGGCCCCGGCCCCGCCGCTGCTCCCAAAGCCAGGGATGCTGAGGATTTGCACCCCCCCCCCCACGGGAATCCGGTTCCATCCTCTCGGGAGCGGCCAGAGAAATATTGAATGGGGCCAGCAAGGATTAAAGCTACATTTAAAATAGAAATAAAAAAATACGTCAAGATGTTAATATAAATATATTAATATAATTAATATAACGATATAAACATGCAATATATCTCCACATATGTAGATGTAAATGCATATAAATGATCCAAATCAGCCTTATAAATAAATATATCATAGCTGAATATATCAAATTAAACAGAAGTATAAATATATCACGGGATGTATCTGCGTGTGTGTTTGCATATGTGGAAATTTATAATTTTTGCGCTGTCAGATCAATTAAAAATTAATTTGAAAACTTCCCGACCCTGTTAACATGAGAAGTCGCGACGCTAAAGGGATTAAAGTGAGCGGGAATTTTTTCCCCACCCCTTTTGCTGCCAACTTTAAGAGCCGGGGGGATTTTTAGGGGGTGCTGGTGGCAGCTGGGACCTGCATCCCCTGCCCGGTGCTGGCTCGGCTGTGATCCCGATCCGACAGCGTTCCCAGCTGTGGCACACAAGGAGTCCCTCCAGGTGAGGACAGAATTCCAAAAGGCCCCAGAGGAAACACCTGTGCCTGCAGCTGATTGAGGCAGCACCTTCCACGGCCTTGGAATCTCTGCTCCCAAAGCTGCAGCCAGGGATGTGGGCTCGGAGCACGGAATCTTCCGGGTACCAGGGAAACGGGGGGGGGGGGACCAACACACCCCCAGGGGTTCATTCATCCCGCTGGGATCCCCGTTCCTGGAGGTCCGGGAATGCAGCAGCAGAGGGGCGGGATGGACCCTGCCGAGGGAAAGCGCAGCCTCCGCCCGATCCATGCGGGATGCGGGAGCATCCATGTGCGAGGAGCCACCCGACACCACCCCGGGCAGGCGCAGGGAAGCGGCTGGACCGCGGCGCTCGTTTCCATAGGAAACCAGGCTGGGAATGCTGCCTCAGTTCCAGTCTGGGGGCTGAGGAGCGCGTTTGTACTATTTTAATCCTCCCGGTATTTGTTCCCTGGATTCGGCCATGCAACAATCCCTCCCTCCGGCCGAGCTCGGGGAATTGCGGGAATGGCGCTGGGGACAGCAGCGCCACACTGGACCAGTGGATCCCACCACCCAAGGGCTTTCCCTGCTTCCAAACTCTCCCATATTCCCCCCAAAGCCAGCGATTCTTCCTTGTATTTTGTAAAAACAGGGATATCCTCTCCCTCCGCAGCTCCCCAGCGGAGTGTTTGCAATTCCAGCTCTCCTGGTGGGACGCACGGTGCCTTCCCCTGGGGCCACCATCTGTTGGAATAAAGTTTGGCTTCCCAGGATCCTCCTGAGACATCAAATCTCTTTTCCTTATGGACCAGGGTGTGAAGGAAGTGACTCCCAATCCCTGCTCCCAGAAGGACCCAATCCCGCAGGGTTTTCAGGCTGGGTTTGGCCCCAAAGACATCGAGGTTATTGCCAGGGGACTTTTGACACTGGCCTGAAGTGTCCCCAGATAAATCCCAATGTCAGGGACCCTGGATTTTGAGCCAAAAGTGATTGTGGAGGTTCCTGGCGCCAGCCTTATCCAGGGAAACGGAGCCAGTGGCTCCCAGCGCCCTGGCACTGGGATGGCTTCCACTGGAAAACGGCAAATTCTGGGTCCCCACCCCAGTGGGGACACTGGAGTGACCGTCCCCTCCTCCCCACCACTGCAGCCCTCGTTTATGGGCTTTTAAAAACCTTCTAATTACCTGAGGGCTCGGAAAAAAGAGGATGCAGTGCATTTTAATATTGAAAAAGCTGCATCCAATCTCGTTTGGAGGATTAGGAAGTGCCAGCACACACCAAAAAAGAAGCTGGGAACAGGATTGCTGGAAAGATCCTCAGCAGAAAGGTCAGAATCTCCCATTTAAATGGGTCACTGGTGCTGCTTTGCTCTGCTCCACAACGAGCCAAGATGTGGGAAAACAAGTTTGGGATTGAAGTCATATTTGAGGCCTTTTGGGATTGGAAATGTCATTTTTTAGGAGATCATCTTTTTCCCTGGAGACAGCTGAAAGGGTTTTTTTTTCCTGCTGGTCCCCAGCATTCCCACAGCAGATGCTGGAGCAGCATCCCAGAGGTTTTCCAGAGGTTTTGCCTTCCTCCCGAGGATGAGGCTGTGCTTGTACTTCCAGGTCTGGGTTATTAAGGAGGTGAAATCCAGGGAAGGGCAAGGAAAGGAGCCTTATTTCATTTATTGACTTATCTCTATCCCAAGGTAGTTCCTCTGGGGCTGGAAAATGTCCTTGCAATCCCGGTTTTCCCGGACTGGGGAGCTGGGCTGGGTTATCAGGGAGCAGCTGATTAGAAGTCAATAATTAGCAAATCTCGTGCTCTTGGAGCCATGTGGGGCAGGAAAGGGAATAACTCCCAGGAATCAGGAATGCTATGGAATAACGAGCTCCTGCTGGCCTTTCCCACTCTTCTTCCCCACGTTCATTTTCCAGCAGTACAACCTGGGCAGGAACAAGCTGGAACCACCAAAACGGGAGCGAGCAGAGCTTTCCCGATGGATTTGAATTGCTTTTAGGGATGAATTTTGGGATCTGGAGGGGTCGGAGGCAGGAGATCCATGCGAGTCAGCCCCAGTGCCGAGAAGGATGGAGCAGCCCCTGGAAGCTGCGGGGGAGTATTGGGAACACCTCTTTGGAACGGGAATCCAACACCTCGTGATCCCCCTGGAGCTTCTCGAGGCTTCTCCTCCTCGCTGGCATTTCCCTGCTCCCCTGGGAAGCAGCCAGTGGCCACGGTTCCCTGGGAATTACAGCAGCCTCTCCCAGGCAGCATTCCTGGAGGGCCCACACCTCTCCTGCCCCGCTTTTCCTTAATTAACTCATCCAGCTGCCGGTGGCAGGGATGGCTCCAGCTGGGAGCTGCTCTCCTGGTGTGGGCACTGATGGATGCCCAATTCCTGCTGCCTGCAATCCCAAGAAACACCCCGGGGCTGCAAATCCAGGCTCATTGTAGGGTAAAAAAAAAGGGAAAAAGTAGGAATTGGGACGATGTAATGCTCAAGGAGCCGGGAGTTCTGACACGGATCTCCGGAGTCTTGGTGTTGGTTTTGTGATTATTTGGAGTGCGGGGAATTGATGAAAAACCCAACAAGAAAGAGGCAACCGTGTGGATTAAAGCTGGAAAGAAGAGGATTAAGGGATTGAAGGGAAAAGAAGTGCTGGGAATGCAGATGGAGGGGATATTTCCCCTTTCAGCCACTCTGCCTGTGGGAAAAGGGGGAAAAGAAAACCAAGATCTCGACAAACCCTTTAAAAAATGCAGGAGGTTTCCGGTGCTCTGCTTGTTTATTTGTCCCCCAGGGATAAACTCCTGGAATACAACCTCCCGTTTGTCAGCAGGGCCTAAATCAGATTGTCCTGCTAATAGATGATGAAAACCAACACTTCAGGGTTGTGCTGCTGGCACGGGGCAGGGAGAGGGCATTTTGGGGCAGGAAAGAAAGGTTTAAGGCAGGAGGCCATGGAAAATTCCAGGGATCCAGGGCCTCCCCACCCTCCCAGGGAAGGATTCCTTCCCAAAATCCAATCCGAATCTCTCCTTTTTCAGTGTAAAACCGTCCCCCCTTGCCCTCAGCCAGAGCCGTTTGCTCCTTAAACACAAAGTGTTCCTTGAGCCAGGCAGGAATTCCCCAGGAATGGGCATTTTCCAATCCATGTGGCTGCTCCCGGCTGCTTTTGGGCTCAGGGCTTCCTTTTCCAGGGCTGGTGAATCCCAAAACGTGATGGAGATTCCTGCCAGGGGTGTTCCGAGTATTCCTGGTGCTCCAGGAGTATGGGAAGCACATCCCAGCTGCAGCTCCCATTCCCACAGCCTCCCTCACGCACAGCCCTGCGCAGCACCTTCCCTTTAAACTTCAAAAAGGGATCGAATTTCCATTTCTTCCCACTAATTCATGGATCTGGGTTTGTCTTTCACGTGTTGGAGTCTGCGAGCTGCCCTTGGAGCGCAGCAGGCACCGGGATGTGGCTGTGCTGAGAGAATCCATGGATGGCATCGCCAAACAGCTCCCAGAATTTCTTCCTGCCCTGCAAACCTGGGGCTTTTGGAGGAAAAATGTTTGAAGGAGGGAAATTTTGGGAAACTTTTGGAAGGGCAGCGTGTCCCGAATGCAGCGTCGGGATGCAGGGAAATAAATCCTCCAGCAATTCCTGGGAGCCTCAGGAATGGGCCGTGCCTGATAAAATACCGGGATAACGGTGATGGATGTGGGGACGGGCTGAAGCAGAGGCAGGGACGATGATCTGCCCCTGACCTGGGCCAGAGGCAGCTCCGTAAATCCTCGATCATGGATGAACAGGACACAAGGTGGAGCTGGAAGTTTTCCAGTGACCACTTGGAGCTTTGGGCTGACAAATAACTGCGAGCTTCTCCTTGCCCTCCCTGGGGATGGTTTGCACTCCACAGGGGGAAAAGATGGAGAACAGTGAGGCAAATCCAGGATTATTCCGACATGGAATGGGGAAACTCAGGAAAACCTTCCAAAATCCCCATTTTTACCCTGTTTGCCATCCTCCCCCAGCAGCTCCTGGCAGAGGGATTTGCTCTGCCTTCTTCCCTCCCTCCTGGAGACGATGAGGAGCATCCCAGGGCCGGGGATGAGGGCAGTAGGATGGTGGCCATGGAACCATGGTGGGAAGGAGGAAGTGCCACACGGCCATCCCCAGGCTGCAGTGACATTGCTCCCACAAAACAGGAGGAGATCCAAGGGCTCCCTGTGGGTTTCCATCCCCTCCAACCTCTCCTCGCTGGATCCGGAGCCCACAGAGCCCTGGAGCACCCGGCAAAGCCACTCCCAGCACGGCAATTCCCGAGCCTGGCCAACGGCAGGGGATTATGGAGCTTTGGAGCAGACACGTGGAATGGCCGTGTCCTACTTTTGGAGAGCAGAATCCAGCGTGAAAAAAAAAGAGCGAGCCACGGTTGTGGTGAGAGCAAATATAGCAACGGGATCTTCTGGAGCGCTCCGAGTGACAGGGCCCTGCCAGGGTGGCATCCTCGCCACGGTGACATCCCCACAGCCTGGCAGGTCCCCTGGGAATATGGAGAAGGGGTTGTTTGTCCCCCAGTGTCTCCTCCTCCCTGCTGGGAAAGCATCTCTGGACACATTTCAGGCTGGCTGACACAAGCAGGGACTTGTCTCTCTTCCCGCGGGATCAGCAGCCAAGCGGCTCCTTGACAGTGTCTTCCTCTTTGTCCTTCTGTCCTTTCCTGTTCCCATCCCTCTTCCTGCCCCTATTCCAATTTCTGGCCTTGTCCCCATCCCTACCCCCACCCCATTCCCATCCCTCATTCCCCATTCAATCCCATCCCATTTCCATTCTCAACCCCAGCTTATCCCACCCCAACTTCTCATTCCCATTCCCATCCCATTCCTCTTTCACCATTCCCCACCCCCCATCCCATCCCATCCCATCCCATCCCCATTTCTCACCGCCTTTCTCATCCCCATCCCATCCCATCCCATCCCATCCCATCCCTCTCTCACCATTCCCCATCCCCATCCCACCCCATCCCCATTTCTCACCCCCGTTCTCATCCCCATCCCATCCCATTCCTCTTTCACCATTCCCCATCCCCATTCCATCCCTATTCCTTCCCATCCCACCCTGGGAAGTGATGATTCCATCCCTGACTGGGAGCCCTCCCTCACCAATCAATGCCCAAACTGGAAGCAATTAAAGCCCCTTAATCACCGATGAGGCAAAGGGAGGCGGTGCCGCTGGGGTGCATTCCCAACATTCCCCCCGGGAATTGCGTGACTCAGCCGTGGATTCGCCGCCTGTGCTCCATTATCCCCGATCAATAGGACAGTTATTACTTAATGGGCTGAAATTGTCGTTCTGAGGGCCCAGATCTGCCTGTTCTGGCGCTGCTAATTGGGGGGGGCTTAATGAAAATGTGAATCCAGGCCCATTAATCAAACAATTATTTGGGAACCACGAGACAGCCAGCGCTGAACCTAATTAAGGAATAAACAAAGTTAATCAGCGAGCAGAAAACATTTACTAATCAGAGAGGTACGTTGCAAGGAAGAAATATCAGGCAAACATTCCCAAATCTGCTCCTCTCCTTCACAACCCAACATTCCGGCTTCCAGGAAGGCCCATCCCGGCTTTATCAAAGCGTTTGTTCTGCTTTAGGGTCCTCTGGGCACCGCACAACAGAAATTTCTTACTCTGCCACAAGAATAATTGCATCAATTTCAAATAACAGGGCCAGGCCCCCATCGGGGACAGGGGGTGGCACCTGATCCTGGCACGGTTTGGGTTTAATTATCGGCATTTAGGGCTCGCCCAGCTCCAACTCTGATCCAGACAGAAAAATTGCAAAGACACCTAAAGACAGAATTGGGAATGTCCCCCTTCCTTCTGCCTGCTCGGAGCTTCCTGATTGTCTGGCACAATTCGGGGATAAATGGGAATATTGTCCCCAAACTTCCTCCTGCCCGGTGCTGCTTCCCATCATCTCCAACATTTCCAAAAATAGGAAAAGCTTTGGGTTCCTAAGCTGCTTTTCAGTTTCCCCTTTGACCCTGCAGCAGCGCTGGGATGTGGTCCTGGGATTTTATCCCTAAATCCTGTGGCTAGGCAGGATCCTGGTGCTCACACCCTGTTCCTGCTCCTTTCCAGCTCTGGGATGGAGAGGAGTGGGATGGGGCGGAAAGTCCCTGGGATCAGGGGACTGGGAGGAGACCCCAGCCTCGATACCCCTGAACCCCCCACCGCTCATCCCAATCCCTTTTCCCATCTCTTTCCAGAGCCACCATTGAGCCCATTTCCCCCCGGCCAGGCTAAGCTGTTTATCCAAAGCCTCCATCATTAGGTTAATGATTCTCAGCAAAATTATTTTATCCAGAGCCCAGCTCATCTCAAAAACAGAGCAGGAATGCCGGCAGCTCCATCAGCCGCAGGAGGGATGGACGCCGGAACCACGGGATGCTCAGCACCGTTATCCCCCCTGGGATATCCCACAAGGTGCAGCATTCCAGGTGCTGCTCAGGACCCCAATCCTGGCTCCATTGGAGCAGGAACAGATCCACCAAGGAGAAGGGATGGCTTTTGTCTCCCTCCATCCCATCCATCCATCCCATCCATCCATCCATGGGACACATGGAGGGCACGAAGCTGCACCCTCCAGGCTCCTGCTTCCCAGTTTAGTGGCCAACCCTCCTGCTCTCCATAGGGATTTGCCACCTGTTCCTGCACCACACAATGCTGGAAGCAATCCCTGGAAAAGCCGCAGCCAAGAGGAATCCGAGGAGAGCAGGAGGATGCCAAGGGCAGGGACAGGGATGCTGCAAGGACAGCCCAGGGTGTCTGGGCTCTGCTCCAGCCCTGGGGACACCTGGACCGCGGTGACAAGGACCTGGGGACGAGGTTTATTTGCCTGGCTGCTCCTTGTCCTGAAGCCACCTCGTGTCCTCACTGCTGTCCCCAAGGCCACCACACCACTCGCATCTCAAAGCCGCGCCAGGAGCGCACTTCCCGTGCCAGCGCCGCATCCCGGCCCATCCAACCTGGCTCCAGAGCTCCGAGGCGCAGCGTGGTCCTCCTGGGAAGGGGACACGCCCAGGAGGTCGGGATGGCATCTCTTGGAAGGGGGAAAGGATGAATTCCCAGCTTTCCGAGCCCAAGCAGGCTCCGCAGCGCCGGCTCATTGCCATTCCCCGGCCGTGCGGGGCTCCCGGCGGGAGCGGCAGCGCTGCAGAGCCTGAATTATTCAGCTCCAGGAGGGACCGTTCGCTGCTGGAGCAAGCGAGGACTCGGGAAGCTGCTCCTGGAGCCAGCTCCTGCGGCAGCGCCCTCCCTGCATCCCGGGGCTGGCTCACACCCCGAGCATCCGAGCTGCTCCATGGATTGGGATTTGTCCCACGGATCTGCTGCCGTGAGTTCAGCAGTGCCAGATCCACGGCGCCGGTCACACCTGCCCTGAGGAGCGTCTGTCGAAAATATCTGAATAAAAAATACCTGGGGGGGAAAAAAGTCAATAAATCGCTGTGTTTCCTTCCCACGCCGAGGCCAAGGCCGGCGGTAAAGAAGTGGATGTGTCTAAAATGCTCCGTTCCACCCCAATGCTTCAAAATTCCTCCCCGTGCATCTGTGGCCCTTCCACAGACCGGCCGGCGGTTGAGGGTTTCAGGAGGTGCGGATTTGGCTCAGCACATTCCCCATCAGGCAGGCACCGATTTTCCAGGGGCTGAAGCAAAGGGAGGAATTCCCACCCCATCATCCCCCAGGCAGGGAAAACAAAAGGTGAGGTGGAGGGAGGAACCTGCCCCAGAGAGCCTAAAGAGGTGCCAGACCCCTTTCCAAAAGCAGGAATACCCCACCCCTGGGGTGTAAATCCTTCCCATCCCAGGGACACGCCAGCATTCCCCGGCCGTGGCTCTCCCAAGCTCTTGGCTGCAGCCGGTTGGCACCAGGACAGGAATTTTTTAACTCCATTTCAGCGTAAATCCTTAAATCCTCCTCTGAGTTAAATGTCAGCGCACCCCACCTCCCTCTGCCTCTCTCCCCAGCTCCTGCGTGGGATGCTGACGAGGGTTCCAAGTCCATTGGGGAAAAAGGACATGGAAAATAACCCGGCATGGATGAACGTTGCGCTGCCGCCACCAGCAGCTGTTCCCACGGGTGGGTGGCCCTGTTGTCCCCACCTCCTCCTGTCTCAGCAGCCAGCGGCCACTTCCACGAGCACAGGAGACTTCCCAGCACTTTTGGCCACCGCTGCAGGACCGTGAGATTCCAGGGATCGGGAAAAGGCGGAGTGACCCGCACGGGTCCCTGTGTCACACGAGCAGGTCCCCAACCTGTGGCTCAGCACCTCCCCCGCAGCCCCGGGATGATTTCCAGGGCACCAACGCCACCCCCGTGTCACTTTTCAAACAATTAAAGATAAAGAGGCCCGAGCTCAGCTCATATTTCAGCGTTAGCGCTGCTGCCAAATATCATCACGTCAGCGCCGCTTGTAAAACAAAGGAGATCGATAAGATTCCCACTCCAGGAGGGCAGCTCCGGCTCGGGGTTATCCCGGTGCGCCAGAGCCCGCCAGCTCCTGTGAACCCTTCCCAGGGCCCTGCTGGGCTTTGTTTTCCCTTTTCCTGGGTTTTAAATCCAGCAGCTGCTTAATGGGCTCTGCTCCGTGCTTCTGCTTCCTCCGCCAATCCCAGAAAAACTGGGGTTGGAAGGGAACTTCAAATTCATCCCATTCCACCCCCCGTTATTTTCCACTATCCCAGGTTGCTCCAAGCCCCATCCAACCTGGCCTTGAGCCTTTCCAGGGATGGAATGAGTCTATTTTCCAAGGATATAACCTACCTCGATTACCCTCTGTGCTGCCTGGCAGAGCAGCTTTCCCTTAGGCAGGTTTTCATTCCCACTTTTCCTGCCGGTCTCCAAAGCCTTGCTTCCCCGAAAACTTTCCCGCTGCTCGATCAAAGCCAATTTGCAAGGCCAAGACATTTAAAACACCCCGAGAGCAGCTGGGGATGAAAGGTGTGAGCTCCAGCAAGGTGAGAGCTCCTGGAAACTCCTCCTTTGGGAGAGCTTTGGAGATAAGGCAGCGGCTGAATTCCCCCTCTGGAAGTCCCACCTGCCTTCACAACGGAACGGGAGTCACACGGAGCTGAATAACTCGGATTTTAAAAGGAAAATACTCTTTGTCAGCGGCTGAATAAAGCCCTGATTTGCCGAGGCTCTGGAGATCTTGGCTGCGGTGCTCAGGGTTTCCATGACAGGGCTCTTATCAGGGAGATACCGATCGGCTCCTCAGCTCTGCCCAGCTGGCCCTCAGTTAACGATGCTGACCCTCACCAGGGGACAAAGAGGAGTGACAGAGACACCCGTGAATTTCTCAGGCTCCTTCCCTCTCAAATTCAGCCCATCTCCATTTCCAAACACCCCCAAGGCTTCTCAGCGGCAATTCCCTTTGACCCGACCTAAATCCATTTCCCCCCCTCCTTTTTGTCTGCCACCGCTTTTATTCCCCAGTTTGCCCCGATCAAGGCGAGGCTTTTTTGTTTGGACAGCTTTTGAAAGGCATTCGTTGGGATTTCTCCCAGCAAACCTGAGAAATCTCTTATCTCTTATCTCTTATCTCTGCAGCCCGAATGGACTCAGGGAGCTGCTCAGATCTCTGCAAGCAGAAAGCTGCAGCTTTCCAGCCCGACTCCAGCTGTTCCATCCAGCTTGGAAGGCAGGTGCCTGCATCCCGCTTCCCAATCCACCTGTTCCCTGCCCTGGGGGGCTTGGATTCATTGCCCAGCATTCCCAAAATATCCCCAAAGGAGCTGTGTCCGTGTCCCCAACAGCGAGGATGGAGCACCCTCTGCTTCCCCAGCTCCCATCCCCGCTCCTGCCAGGCCCACGTTCCACAATAAACTGTTCCCAGCTGATCTCAGCTCCACTTGGATTCCAGGAAAACGCGGTTTTCCAGCTCTTAGTGCAGCAGCAGGATGCAGAGGGCTGGATCTGCACGGCAAGGGCTGGCGGAGGGAGAGATCCCCTTCCTGTGGGAATAACATCCCATCTAAACCTGCTCTCTCCCAGTTTAAACCCACTCCCCGTGTCCTGGACAGCGCTGCTCTTTGGGAATGCAGTCCTCAGGGAGCAGCTGAGATGAGCTCAGCGCCGCAGCCAGGCTGGGATGGAGCGGTATTGGCTGGGAAACAGCAAAGCCATGGAAGCAAAGCCATGGGATGATGGGAGCAGGGCGGAAAAGGTCGGATTTTTGTGCTTGTTTCTAACGAAATGCCACTTTCCACGCTGGGTGGAAAATATCCCAGGTGCACAAATTATCCCAGCTGAGCCTGGCATGGAGCCAGGTGCTGGATATCCCATCCCATCCCATCCCATCCCATCCCAGCCGCCTCTGAGTGCATTCCTCATTCCAACTCCATCTTCAGGAGCCTGCTCCATGTCCTGGAGCCTCTCCCAGTATAAACCAGTCCCCATCATGCCCAGTGAACATTCAAGCTGTGCTTCATCAGGCTCCCTTTCCTTTTCCAATTCCCTTCCCATTATCCCGTGCATCCACTGCTACTTTTGTTGGAGTGCGGAGCCTCCTGGAATCCGGGATTTACAGCAGCTGCTGACCACTCCTCTCTCCGATGGCCGTGAGTTACACTCCCGTGCTGCAGCCTGCGATAAAAAAAGGATGATATTTATTGGTTGGGATTTTTCTTCCCCCAAAAAACTCGAGAAATTCGCACAACCACTAAAACACGGCTCTGTATTCCGCTGGTGTGGGAGGAGCTGAGCATCCCCTCAGGGTCTTCATTGGCCTCTCCCACTCAAGATCCAATGTTCCCCTGTGGACAAGACATCCTAAAACTCAGCTTCTTCCAGGAAAAATCTTTCTCCAGACACCACCACAGACCTTGACCCCTGCAGTGGCCAGTAGCCCAGAGGAGGTGGTAGCCAAGCTCTGGGCGTTGGAGTGGAAAGAGAAGGGTTTCTTTTAGGCTGAGGACTGATGAGATGAATACCATTGATCCCGGCTCGTAATTACATTGTTATCTCTGCCCTGGGAGATAAAGAGATTTCTCCCTGCTGGCTTTTGGAAAAGCTGGGCTCCAAAGCAGATAGAGGAGGGATTTATTTATTTGAGCTCCTCTATTTTTAAAGTGAAATGTTAAAGAGGAAAAGCTTAGTTTATTTATTTAAATTTTTTTTTTTCCCCCAGGAGATGGAAAGCCAGGGAAGGTTTTGCTCCTGCTCAGTGCGCTCCTGATGCCCTGGGATCAGGCAGGAGATGAGGAGAGCTCCATAACATGGAATTTTTAGAGAAGCAACCAGAAAACAGCACTGCAGGATGAGGTGGATCCCTGGGCGCTGCCATGACCTCCTGGAGCCACAGGAGCCTTGGAGAGGAGCCACTTGGATTTCGCAGGAATGGAACAAGAAGCCCAACATTTTACCAACTCCTTCATCCCATGCCTTTTTTCCTGGGGTGGTCCTGGCCCTTTTCCAAGATCAGTCAAGGACATGCCTCAGGTCCTGGCAGCTGCTTAAGGTGCTGCTGCCATCCCCATTTCCCAGCCCCCTGGATGAAGAGCAAACCTGTATTGATTTCCCAGCCACTGCAAATTCCTGCTCCCGACTGGCCTGGCTGGAACCGGGATGAGAATCCATTGATGGCTCCAAAGGTCCAAATCCAGCCAGAGCACGAGGAAAGCAGCTGGAAGAGTGGAATGCTTCTGATGTGCTGAGATGGAATTAAAACTGGGAACCACCTACAGAAGCAGGAGATGCAAAGGATGATCCTGAACAAGCCCAATCCAAGGAATTTCCTTCCGGAGAGGCTGAGAAGAAAATGGGAGGAGAAACAGGAATCGAGGGGACAAAGGATCCTCTCTTATTCCCATGGATTTGCTCCAAATCCCTCCTTGGAATAATTTTCCATTCGGGAATTCACAACCAAGCACGGCTGGTGCTGCCTCACCCACAAACACCGCAGCACCTTCATCCCAGGGAATGTGGGAGATCCTCATCCCAGTCCTCAGCTGGAGCTGGGTGGTCTCTCTGCTGGGACCTCTTGGACTGGATTTCTTGGCTGGGAGGTCTTGGATGGGACTTTTCCACTGGAATTCCTCCACTGGGACCTCTCTTCTGGCCACTTGCTGGGCAGGAAAAAGAAAAAACGAGGAGGAAAACTCAATGGGAAGAACTCAACGCTGGAAAACAAAAACAATAAAAAGAAGTTCAAAAAGCTCAATTTTAAGGCTGCTGGACTTCCCTGGAAACGTTTTTTTCAGAGGAAAAAGCCCCAACTCTTCCCTGCCACTGAAGGTTTGGAAGAAAATCAGCGGCAGGAGCGGGGTGCGATCGTTCCCCCCAAATTCCCAAATCCCTGGGGATCCTTCCGGCATCTCCTTCCCGCTGCATCCCTGGAACTCCAGTGACATCTGCTGCTGTCTCTGGGCATCGCCAGCGGCCCGGCCACCGCCGCCACCTCGTCCCTGTCTGGGCACAGAGAGGGGCGATGGCACCATCGGGGATCCGCGGAGCCACCGCCCGCTGCGCCCGGGGGCTGCCACCAGCCCTGCCCTGGGATCCGAGCCTGGAAACGTCCGAAATAAAAGGAAATTAAAGGAAATCGTCGCTTGGTTGGAGCAGCGGCACAACGGGAGCTGCCACCGCCCGAGGGAGCGGCTCCTGCTCCGCAAACTGGGGGTGAGGGAGGGGAAAGGATCTCCCACCACCACTCCTGCTTTGCCCCAGGACATTCAGGCACCAAGCGAGGGGGAGCTCAGGGATGCTTTAAACCTGCACGGTTAACCCAGGATATTCCCAAACACAGATCCCTGTCACCCACAGGAGAGCCAGGAACTCTCCCCCACCCACCCCAAACTCCTCAACAGCCCCAGCCCCACCCACTCCCAGCACCCCCAACCCACCAGGGACTCCCAGCACCCCCAGCCCACGCTGGTCCTATTCCCACAGGCAATGAAAGAAGCCAAAACCCGGGGGTTTTTTTTGTTCTTTTCCAATAGTCTCACTTTATTAGATACCACACCAAGAGAGGATGTTGTGCTGCATGCAGCGGAAGACTGGAGGATTTCTAATTCCTGTGTAACATTTTCTTTTTCTCTTAACAGTTGTAAACTGATATTTGGCTGTAAAATCACTGCATGCGAGTCTGAATGCAAACAGCAGTAGAAGAGGCTTTGAATTTTCTTTTTTTTTTTCTTTTTTTGTTGTTGTTGTTTTTTGTTGTTTGTTTTTCACCATTCCCAATCCATAGGTGCATGCTTTATTTACAACGAAAAGAAGTCATTCAGGGCAGGAATTACCATCAGAAAAACTGAGAAGGGGGGGTGGGGCGTGGTTTTGCACAATACTGAGGAGACTGGCGAGTTGCACTTGAATTTTGAAGATGCAAAGAGGTGATCTGAGCATCCTTTTCCCAAAGAAAGCAGGCTGAACAGGGAATGGGAATACAGGACGGGATAAGGGTGACCTTAAGTGAGCTGTTCTGCACATACAAAGGAGGCTGGGCTGCTGCAGGGCTGGAAGAAATCAAGGAATTGCTTAAATAATGATTTTTAAAGGTATTTTTACCCTCAGCCACACATTTCCCCAGCACAGCTCCGTGCCCAAATGCTGCTCTGGGACGAACAGGAAGGTTTGGGCCAGGCCCATCCCTCTGGAAAGGTTAGAAAAGGGAGAATCCAACCAACTCCAAGAGCGAGCGGCCGCAGCAGAGGGCGCGGGGGGCAGGGAGGTTTCACACAACATGTGTGGTGTGACGAAAAATTCCCTATATTCCGTAGTGCTTATGGTGCTCCTACCCACAGGGATGTGCTTGGGCTTTTCCAGAGCCAGGGAATGGTCCCAGACCAGAGCAGCAGCAGCTGGAGAGAGCCTGAGCTCTCCTGCTGTCCAGGGCAGATCCAATAGCTCCGGGCCATCCCTAAAAGCACAGCTTGAAGACAAAGGTTCTTGTGCAGAATTAGGAAAAATGAAAGAAAACCAAACCAGGCCAAGTTTGGAAGATCTGGGACTGCTCCAGCTAATTCCAGGAGCTGTGGTGGATTAAAGCAATAATCCTCACACACATCAGGGGGGTGGGGGGAAGGAGCAGCTCCCTCAGCTTCCCTCCTGAGGAACAGCAAGTCCTCGGAAGCAGGAGGGGTCTGAGGGGAGCCAGGGACTGCCCTCAGGGCTCAGCTGGTCACTACTACACAGCTCAGAGGTGAAGAGGAGGTAGTCACAACCCTAAAACACAGCTGGGCTCCCACAGCAGTGGAGCCCCCGAATTCCTGGGGCGAAGGAATCGCCCACGGCGGCTCGGAACGACACGAACCAAGCCAAATCTGCTTCCCTGCGAGCACAGAGCTCCCTAAACCCTCCTTGCCGCTGTTACTGTGTTGGTGGTGGATCTTCTCAGCAAGGGATGTGCCACAACAGTGCTCGGGAGGGCCAAACCAGAGGTGAAGCTCAAGCGGGACTCGCAGGATGGCACCGGTGACACCGGATTTGGCCTAACCACGACGACACGGACACCAGGCGACGGTGACACCCACACCAAAGCCGAGGAGCTTTTTTCGTTATTGCAACTGAGGTATTGAGATCACACAAGCAGGACAGGCTGATGCTCCCAACCTCAGCACTCCGATCTCCCGCCGGGAGACGCCGGAGCCGCGGGGAGCGGAGGCTGGAGGGACACGGAGCGTCAGACACGCGACGGGAACGCTGCCACGGGGACCAGGGAGAGGGAGGGGAACAGTCAGGAGGGAGCTATTGCTTGCCAAAATCACACACCAGGGGAACTCGACGGCCTCCTGCCCCAGCTGAAAATAAATAAAGGAGAATAGAAAAGATCTGGGGGAGTCTTCAGGATGAGGAGGGCTTGGGGGAGGCGGAGGACCCTGGGACCGGAGGCTGTAGCAAGGCGTGGCTGCGCTGGAAGACGGGACACCGGGGACATCGGGGACACCAGGGACCTACAGGGGCGTGGCACAGGGTGGGGAGGGCCAGGCAGAGGCTCCCTTTAATCACTGGCAACGTGGTTCTCGTTCTGCAGGGTGTGCCAGCGCTCGATCTTCTTGTCCTTGTTCTTCAGGCACTCGTACCAGTGTTTCAAGCGCTCGCCCTTCGCCGTGATTCCCAGCTGGCACCCGCCTGGGAAAAGGGGAGAAGAGCAGACTTTGTACCCAGAGGTGATGTTGATGTTCCAGGAAATACACCTCACACTCTCCTGGATCCAAAAATCACATGGAAACACCTGGAGATGCTCTTCCTGCCCAGAAGATCTCCCAAGATGCTGGAGGTGGGGCAGTGTGGGGTCTGCACTCACCAGATTCCATCACCCCACCCGGGCAGGTGACCCCCACCCCCAATCCCATCCAGCAAACCCCACACCAGGCACCAAACCCCTGCCCCACAAGGCAGAGCCTTCCAGCTCACCAATGTAGTCATTGGATTTTCCGATGTCATAATCCCAGACGGAAATGTCCAGGGACTTCTTGGCCAGGTCGCTGTGTTTGATGTCGTAGAAGAACTCCTGCAGAAATGGGAACACTCACGTCACGCCCCGAAAGGAAAACATATCCCAAAAGCTGCAGTTACAGGGTTGGACATGATCCCTGTTCAGTCTGGTTTCAAAAATCCAAGGAGAGGATGGTTAAAATATAATTAATGAAGGGAAAACACTCCTTCCTGCAGCGCCTCTTTTCCCGGGATCACAGCACCCAGGAGCTGAGCTCACCGCTTGCACCTACGTGAGCCCTTTCCAGGTGTCCCACCGAAGCAGCACCAGCTGAGAACTTCCAATTCCCACCCCCAGGAATGCTCATCCCACCCACATCCCCAGCTGGGATGACACGGAGCCGGCAGCAGGGAGCTTTCAGGGTGTGCGGTGCTGCCATGGCAAAGCCGTGCCCAAAATATTCCCGGGTACAGGAGAGGGAAAGGAGCTTGAGCAAAGAGTCCTCCACCTCCTCCACTCAGCACAGTGATGAGTAAATTGATTTAATAATATAAGAAATATCCATCCCTACCTCGTTAAATTCAGGATTCAACGTTTTCTTCTTAATCTGCGTCTTGTGCTTGGCCTTTTTCCCCATGTCAGGTTTCAGCCAACTGGGGGCAACAGAAAACAGCTCCAAATCCAAGTGCAAGAACAGTGGGAGTTTGTAAGCTTTACAAGTGAGTTTCTGGGCTGGAAGAGATTTATTTAGGGCCAGTCTCCCTTCCCACCTCCCAGAGGATGTGGGAAAAGTGTGGGGCTGGGGCTGTGGAGCCTGGCTGCAGCTCCAGAACTCAATTTAGAGCTGGGATTAATCAGATCTCTGCTGGAAGCTAAATTAAAAATGGAAAGCCACCATCTTCTGTTTGTGGAAATGGAGAATCCAACAAATAAAGAGAGACTGGGAAGGGAAACTGCTCAGTCCCACTGAGCTACAAATCGATGAACAGAATATGTTCAATGTGAGAGCTACTGAGTGAGTTTTAGGGAGAGCAGAGGTTTTTTTGTGAATACAAAGAATAAAAACAGGAAAAAAGCCCCACCAGGAATGGCCGCAGGGACCTCTCCGTGGTGCAGCTCATGAGGGTGGAATAAAAACCTTATTCCCACACATTCCCAGGAGTTACGTGGGTTTCTGGGGCAGCAAGTGGGGCACAGAGGGACATGGAGCCACCTCGGGTCAGAGGTGAAGAGAAGAACCCCCCCGTCCTCCAGTTTCCACTGTCCCTGGATTCCCACCACGCTCCTGACGAGTCACATCAGCCCAGCCACAGGTGGGAATCCCTATGGATACTCCCCTATGGATACCAGGGAAGTCAGGCACCTCTACCTTGGGTTGCAGCCCCAAACCCATCCCCACATCCCTCACACGTCCTTTGTTTGCAGACATGCAGGGATCAAAGGTGGGACTCCATGATCTCGAAGTCTTTCCCAACCTTTAACAATTCTGGGATTCTCCACGAGGTCACCATGAGATTTGGGAATATGGGGAGCTCCACAAGGGTTGGGTCAGCATCCCCGAACATCACCCACAACGGGGACACCACCGCTGCTGCTGGACAGCTCCTGCTGCCCCAGGGCTCCAGAGCCTTTGGAAGAGCTCCAAAGGACAGCAGGTGGCTCCACGGCCGCGTGCTCCAGCCCGGAGCCGTTCCCGGCTCACTCACAGCTTGACGAAGGGATCCGAGTATCCGTTGGCGTCCATGGCCGCCAGGTGCACGCAGCGCACGATGCCCACGATGAGCCCGCCCTGCTGGGTGCTGTACATGAGGGACACCAGGATCTTCCCGCGCTCCTCCACGTCCCCACCGCGATCCACCTGCGGGAGGGAGGGCCTGGAGGAGCCGAGCCAGGAAAACTCGGCGGCGGAGCAGGAGGGATGATGAGGATATCAGGGAATGTCGGATCTCCGTGAGGGGGGGGGGGGGGGGGATAATGGGGTTTACACAAGGGGTGGTGGGTGGGACATGGATGGAGTTTGGATGCTCCAAGGACTCACCTCCTCTTCGTACAGGGCCATGCCGCGGGATGCGCCGGTTGTGCCGGTGCGCTTCGTCTGGGATGGGAAAGGACAAAGGGATTGCCATGAGTGACCGGGAGAGGCACCATCCCACCACAAAAAACCCTGGGAATGCAGCCCAGCTCCAGCACTGGAGTGGAAGGGCCTCAGGAATGTCCATCTGCTCCACCCCAGCAGATTCAACAGGGGACAGAGCAACCTGTCCCTTCCTCCACAGTGACAGCCATCAGCAATCACTTCCCATGGATTCCCACCATGCCCTTATCTCCTGGCCTTGATGGATCACATCAGGCATGGGTGGGAATCCAACATCTAAAGGTGCCAGGGAATTTGGGCACCTCCGGCACCCACAGCCCATCCCTGCGCCCCTCAGGAGCCATTTGTTTGCATTCCCAACAGGAACGGAAGGAATTTTCATGGACGCTCACTGGTATTACTCTCTCCAGGCAGATGTTAAAGTTCTTTTTCTGGTTGGCTTTGAGTTTTTTCAAGGCAACTCTGGTTTCTCCGATGAACTCATTGTGGCCGAATTTGTCCTCGTCACACACGGAGATCCTGGAGGGAAGAGGGAAATGGGAATGTCAACCAGGCTGCAGCAGTGCCCAACTCCAGAGCCAAACCCCCCCAACCCACCCTTGATCTGGATCTCCTCTGACCAAAAGCAATCAACCCCCAAATTTCTAGTTTGCCCCAAAAAATAAAAAAAAGCAACATTTTTAAGACATGCTTTGTAAGAAATCAAAATGTGGAAGTTTCCTGAGTGGGGAAAGAGCCGCAGATTTTGACAGATATTTAAATAGGTTTCTTTTTTCTGGGATACTGCCAAATCAGCAGAGATACAAAAACCACACACCTCTGTGATGATAAAAATTACAGCAATATCAACAATTCACTACTAAATGACAAGGTCAAAACGCCGCTTCTCCTCTCTTAGAAGAACCATCCAAACGAGCAAATTCATGTTGATTTTAACCCAAAACTGCATTTCCCAGCACCCCCTGCACTCCTGGGGAAGGCTGGGCGTGATACTCTGAGTCAGGACATCCACAGCCCCATCCCATGGGATCCCCAGGCTCCTGCTGTGCTCGCCTGAGGGTTTTCCTCTGCATGTCCTCGTCGGTGATACCGTGGTACACCAGGGTCTCGTTCCACACGGGGTTCCGGGTGTTGCGCAGCGTCTTCGTCCTCAGCTTATTCGACTGCGGACATCCCAAAAAACACAGAGCAATTACACCCCGGAATCCCGCCCTGCCCAAATCCCAGCTCCTGCCAGGGATGCCCCATCACATCTGGGTGATGGTGAGCCAGCCACCCCAGGGGAGCATCAAAGTGGAGCTTGGCACGAGCACCGGGGGCTTGGTGATGCGTGGTGGTTGGGAGAGCCTGGATTTTGTCTCTCCCTCAAGGAGAGGGGGAAAAAGGTGCCCAGGACAGGCTGTGAGGGCTCAGGTCACAGCTGTCATGGTCTAAAGGAGGTGGCAGTGGGAAATCGAGGAGCTGTCACTTGCTCGTGTGTCTTTCACAAGCATGAGTTCAAAATTTAAAAAAAAAAAAAAATTAGAAGAAGTATCAGCAAAGGAGAGCAAGAGAAATCAAAGCAATTCCCAACATCACTCCTGGATTTCCTCCCAGCAAGAGCAGGAATCCCCCGTGCATAAAGCAAAGCTGTAAAATCAACCCAATGATTTTATCATCAGTTTTCCCCTGCTTTTACTCCTGGTTCCTCCAAGCAAAACTCTGCTGCAGCCCCTGAGCAAAGCGCCAGCACCGCTGGTGGTCATCCCTTCCTCAAGCTTTGCCCACCAAGACCAGCTCAGCTGGGCTGGGCAGGGAGACTCCGAGGAATTTCCATAATGGAGCCATCATTCTCTCCCCACAGCTCCAACAAGAACGTGCTGCAACTTCCAAGCAAACGGATAATTCCAGCCCTGGCCATAATTAGATTTCAGGGCAGATGTTTTGTGATGCTCCTCTGGAGCTTCCCTCCATCCCTGAGCAGATTCCTGCCTGCAGGATGAGCTGTTCTTCAGGTCTGGGAGAACATCTGGGAGCGCCCTCCCTGTTTGGAGAAACACCCGGGGGAAACAGCAACAAGCGGAGAAATCAACAGGGAAAATCTGATCCGAGGGAGGGACCTGAGGGGGATTTGAGGAACCTCTGCTCCATCCCGATCCCAAAATGCACCGAACACGGCAACACCTCACCTTGCTGGCTCCGGGCAGGAGGTGCAGCTTCACGTAGGGATCAGCCAGGCCATTGGAATCCATCGGTTTTAAGCCCTAAAGGAAACACAGGATGTGAATCCTCCTTCAGCAAAGCCAGGAGACAAAGCTGCCCACGAAAAACTCAACAAAGAGAAAATGTGGTCAGTGACCCAAGAGCCTCTGCCCTGAGCGGCCGTGGGTGCCAGGATGTGCTGAAACATCCAACCCACCCCTGGAAAAATCAGAGTTGTAGGACCGCAGAATGGTTTGGGTTGGAAGAGACCTCAAATATCACTGAGTTCTATCCACTGCCATGGGCAGGGACACCTTTCACTATCCCAGGGTGCTCCAAGCCCTGTCCAACCTGGCCTTGGACACTCCCAGGGATGGGGCAGCCACAGCTTCTCTGGGAGGACTGTTCCAGGGCATCAGCACTGCCACAGATCTCTCAAGGAAAAAGCCCCCCAACCCTCCCCAGCCAGAAGCAGCCGTACCTGGGGTCTCCCAAGGGAGCAGCCACATGGCTTCCATCCCATTGTAGCAGAGAAACTGGGAGCTAGATGGATTTAAATGAGGGGAAAGATGGGAAAAAAGAGGAGCACTTGCCTTAGCCTTGATGAGGGTGCAGTGCAGGGAGCTGTTCTCCTGGTCGTAGAGCAGGCTGAACTCCAGGGCTCCCAGCGTGGCTGACAGCAAGGGAGGAGGAGGAGGAAACAGGACCTCGTTAAAACCCCAGCCAATAACTGTGTTTAATCATCTCCGATTAGTAATAATTAGAAAGATTTGCGGGTCAAATGTAAAAGCTGTTTAATGCAGTGAGACCGTGCTGGCAGCGGCCAAACCGCCACAAATCCAGGCGGATTTGGGAGCTCTGGACACAGCTCTGCAGAGCAGGGACCGTCCCAGGAGGGCAGCCTGCGGCTTTGGAGCTGACTCCAACATTCACCAGGTAAAGGAGGAGTGACCCCAGGAATTCCACCCTGGAGCACCCTGAGAAGAGGCTCCAGCTCAGGAACAACAGCTCCTCCAAAGCTGGGGCTCAGCATCTGGCCCCTGTTTTGGCTTGTTGGAAACCAGCTCAGGCTTGCGTTCCTTCATCCCAGGGATGAAGAGCAGGCACAGAGGGCATCAGCTGCTCCTATCCAAGCACCTATTCCCGGCCCCGAGCAGCGCTCCCCACCCAGGACGTTCTACCACACATCCTCCCCCCTCAAATCCTCACCCCGGCTCCCAGCCCCACAGCGAAGCAGCATTCCCAAGGACTTTCAGTGCTGGACACCCACCGCCTTCCAATGCGAGTCACGCCCGCCCAGCAACCTCCTCCAAATCCCACATTTCCCAAAGAAACAGCTCCCTCCCTGGGTACATACTGCCTTCATCCGAGTCGTAGCTGTTGGCATCCTCCTCCTCCTCCTCGCGGGGCTGCTGCCGCTGCGGGGCCGCGGATGCCGGCGGGGCGGCCGGGGGCTGTGTGGCAGCAGGGGGCTGCCAGGCTGGCCTGTCCTCCCTGCCGGGGGCCGCGGCAAAGCCCCCTCCCCGCTCCTCCCTGGCGGCTCGGGCCGGCTCCGGGGGTCCCAGCGGGGGGCTCGCTGCAGGAGGGACCCCGTTAGCCCCCGGCCCGCTCTGCCCCCCAGCCCCCCGCAGCCAGCCCGGGGTTACCTCGTCTCTCCGGGAAGCGGGCGGGACCCCCGGGACCCGGCCTTGCTGCTGCTGCCGCCGGCGCTGGGGACAGAGGTGGCATCATCTGGGACATTCCCTCCTTCCCTCTCCCACCGCGCCAAGCCGGAGGGTCCCTGCCCCACCCTGGGGTGTCCCCAGGGACCGAACGCCTTGGCCGCATTCCCATCGCATCCTTACCTGCGGGAGCTGCTGCCGGACCGGAGCCAGCGGCAGATGCGGCAGCGGGACCGGCGGTGGCCGGCGGCGGTGGCCGCTGGCTTTGCACGGAGTTGGTTCTCTTCACACCTGCGAGGACAGGGGACAATCAGCAGAGACCACCGGCAGACGGCTCCCGGCTTTGTGGCCCCCCATTTCTCCTTCCAGGAGCGCAGGGATGCGGGAGCACCGCTCTCACCGGGGCTCCTGCTGACCCCGCTCTCGGCAGCGTAGTCCCGGCTGCCGCTGTCCCCACCGGTGTCCTCGCTGCCGCACGGACCCGGCCGGCCCTCGGCCGCCCTGCGGCTCCCCCGGGCGGCTGCTGCGGCGTCGCTGCCTGCAGGGAGAGGGGTAAAGGAGCGGTGAGGCTGGACAAGCGAGCGGCCATCCCTGGGCGCTGCCCAGGCTGGGTGCCAGCAGCAGGGGGACAGTGGGCACGGCCACTGCAGCAGCACCTCCCGAGCCCTGGGCACTGCAGCAGGAGGGCTCTGCGCCACCAAAGCTGCACGCAGCGCTCGGGAAATCGCCAAGGACACGCCGAACCGTGGGGACACCAGAGTGCCACGGGAAAACAAGGCCAGAGGTATCCACCAGCTGGTCCTCAGCACCCATCAAACCCCTGATGGCATCACAACTCCGCATTCCTGGGATGGGGGGGGGGGGGGCATATTTTCCTCCTGCTGATCATCTCCCATTTATTAAGGAGACAGCCGTGGCAGCTGCCTCTGCCTCTCCCTTCCATCACCCAGCAGCCACCATCCCAGCGGATCAATCCCAGCCCGGCGCTCCAGGGTGATGAATTGCAACCCCACGGACGTGACGGAAAAGGTCTCGGCGCTCACCTGGCTGCTGCTGGAGACGCCAGGGATAAATCTTTGCCGTCACATAAATGGGCTGTTTCTCCTTGGCTGGGCTCTCAGGGTCACCGGGCGCGAGGACAAAGCGCAACGCAACAGATTGTGGGGGGGAAAGGAGGAGGGAGAGAGGGAAAAACACCGGGAATGCTGAAGAGCAGGGAGGGAGCGAAACGAGCATCCAGGAGCAGGAGCCCCGTGGTGCAGAAAGAGCGGTGCAATAAATAATTTTCCAAGGGATCTGTAGGAAAATCATGGGCACGGCAGGAGCATGCTGAGCACCGGGAGCGATGTGCGGAGCTGGCAAAGCCTTCCCTACTCCGGGAGCCGTCGGATTAATAAAAGCTGCCTGTGGGGCTGGGAGGTTTAACGGCACCAGCCACGGGCGTGATTAAATTGCTGTAATTAAGTGCTTTCCCCAACTGCTGCTGCATGGGAAGAGGGAGATCAGCAGCTGGGAGCAGCAGAAGCTGAGCTGAAGGAAGGGGGGGGATGGAGGGGACCATTCCAGAGGGGAACTGTCCCCTCAGCCCCCTCGTTGCCTCTTCCATGGAGCCAAGGAAGAAGAGGGTTTGGAGCCACTGTGCTGCTCCCAACTTAATGATCACCCAAATGAGGAGCAGACGGTGTTGGAGGGGGGTCAGGGATCCTCATCCCCTTGGAATCCAATGTGGAAGTGTGAAAATGGGGGCTTTACTCAAAATGAACTCCCAGGGAGACCCTGTCACTCTCCACAACTCCCCGACAGGAGCCACGTGGGGGTTGGGCTCTTCTCCCAGGAAAGAAGCCACAGGACAAGAGGAAATGGCCTCAAGTTACGCCTGGGGAGGTTTGGATTGGATATGAGG
The DNA here is from genome assembly GCF_009650955.1 of Corvus moneduloides. Lineage (NCBI taxonomy): Eukaryota > Metazoa > Chordata > Aves > Passeriformes > Corvidae > Corvus > Corvus moneduloides. The sequence continues at coordinate 10,724,876 of NC_045493.1, forward strand.
GAAAAACTTCTTCACTGGAAGGGTTGTCCAGCCCTGGCACAGGCTGCCCAGGAGTCCCCATCCCTGTGGGGATTTAACAGCCGTGTGGATGTGGCCCTTGGGGACATGGGTCAGTGGTGGCCTTGGCAGTGCTGGAGGAAAGGTTGAACTCGATGGGCTTTGAGGGCTTTTCCAAAGGGAATGATTCCACGATTGGAAGTGCTGGAGGGTGCAAGGAATAACCAGAGCAAGCCACCACTGCCTCCTCGCCCTGCTCTGCCTCCCGTGCACAGCACAAGGCTCGGCTGCTCCATCCCTCACAGACAGGCACGAACCCCCACAAGCCTCCTGAACTTTCCCCGGCAGCTTTTCCAAGGATTGCCAGCAAATAACCAGGGGGAAAAAAAACCCCACCTGCCCCTCCCAGCAGGACCCACCACCCACGGAGGCGGCTCTGGAACGGCAGCGGCTCAGCCCCAGCGTGTGCGGGAGGTGGGGAAGCCCTGGAATAACCCGGGCCCCCCCCGCAGGGTGGGCGGCAGCAGCGAGGAGAGGTCCTGCTGCAGTATCCCGGGGAAAACTGTGCGGGAAAACGCCGTGGGAAGAGGAGGAGGCAGGGAAGGGGCTCGGCAGAGGCGGCGCAGGGGGGGGACAAAGGCCGATGCTTACCCTCGGTGTCCTCGGCATCCGCCTGGCCTTGGGGGCACAAACAGAGCGAGAGGCGGTGAAGCCGCAGCCCACGCACCCCCAACCCCATCCCGGGACACGCTGCCAACTCTTTCCCCGGATTTCCCTTTTTATCCCTATTTTTTTCAAGGCTTCTCCATCACCGCATCCCTACCCAGGCACTGCCCAAACTCCCAGCCGGGCGCCCTGACCCCCACCCGGGGTTGCTTTGCTCGCGGATGTCCTGCAACCCCATCCCATCCCCACTTGGCAATCCTGGATAAAACCTCTCCAGGCTCCATTTCTACCCCCTTTAGGACACAGGCAGCAGCCACACCACTGCTCTGGATGCTTTTTTCCCCATAGTTTTCCCTTGCCGAGGATGGGGAGGAGCCCCACAGCCTCGCTGGCAGTGCTGGGGGGGGTCAGCACCCGCTGTCACCTACCTCGGGTGGGTGCCCGGGAGGGGAGTTTGGGGTCCGGAGCAGGCGGCTCGGCCGGGCGGGGCTCACCCGGGGTTTGGGGTCCCTTCTTGCTGATGGGCATCGGCTGCGGCAGCATCTGCTTGGGCAAACCCTTGAAGAACCAGGCACCGGAGCGTTTCCACACCTGCGGGAACAGGGACAGGGCTCTCAGGGCTTCATCCCCCTGCGCCACCGCGGTCTTCCTCCAGCAGGTAGGAGGATGTGCAACCCCACATCCCCACCCTGCTAATTAATTAATCAATTAACTCCCTGGCTCGCACTGCAGGGAGCCAATCTCTGCCCACAACAGCCCCGTGGACCCCAAACCTTTTTTTCGTGAAATAAAAATGTCATTTTGTGTAGAAAACAAAACCAATCCTGGAAAGAACCATGCTCAAACAGCGGCTGGGCGGTGCTGGAGGCCCCTGGGAGGTTGAGTCGGTCCCGTCTCGGAGGGGTGGGGACAGAGGGGACAGGGGGACAGCGGGGCCACACGCACCTCCCGCTGCTCGCTGCAGATCTTGCAGAGCCAGATGGCCTGGGGCCGGTTGTTGGTGGTCTGCACCCCGCACTTGGTGCACACGTTCTGCGGGGAGAACAAAGAGCTGGGTGACACCGGGGCCACCAAAATGTCCCCACCGCCAGCGGCGGCTGGGCAACGAGTGACTCCGGGGATGCCGGGCTATGGAAACGGGCACCCAAAATCCGCGGTGCCGCCGGGGTGGGGGTGGTCTGTGGGTCCCGGGGTGGGGGTCTCACCTTCTTGCAGTCCTCGCAGACGACACAGGCAGAGCCCCTCGTCCCCAGCTGCTCCCCGCAGAGGATGCAGCGGTTCACCCCGTCCCCCAGCACGCTGCGGCGCATGTCCTCCAGCCGGCTCATCAGGCGCCTGGGAAGAGGGCACAGGGCATGTCAGGAAAGGCGCAGGGAATGCCAGGAAAAGCGCAGGATACCAGGGCAGGGTTCTGCTGCCCGGGGGCTGCCTTTGGTCCCGCTGTTCCTTTCCCTCTCTCTTTCCAGCTCTGGGACAAAACCCCGTCCCAGCGGGAAGTAGGACTCCAACAGGTTTCTGTGGCACAATATTGACTTCCAGGGCTGCTGCCACAGAGCCGACACCGGCCCCAGCTCCACGGACGGGGAAAATCCATCCAAGGCAGCACCTTTGCACGGAGCAGTTTGTCCCTAGGTGGAAACCTTTCCACCCAGCCCCAGCAGCTGCCCATGAAGAGCTGCACGAGATCCTGGCAGGGCTCTGGTGAGGACTTAATTAATTAATTGATTTTCTTATTATTTGGGGGAAAATATTGCGTATATTCGATGGGAATTATTGGAGCAACATGAAATCCCACTGGAGAGCAGGCTGTAAAAACACACCTGGTTCCTGAAAAGGTAAAAAAAACCAAAACAAAACAAACCCAAAACCAGTTCAGGGAGTTTTGGAAAGCCAGCATTGGCTGCAGGAGTTTGGAAAGCAGGAACGAGCTGCCTGCCGAGCAGCCGGGAGCTGGCGGTGGCATCGTGCGCTTGGCTAACCCAGAATCCTGGCCCTAAAAATAGCACAGCAAGAGAAAAAAGCTGCATTATTGATGCCATTCAGTGAGGAAGGAATGGAGAAACGGAGGAGGAGACCCAAGCCCACCGGAGAGAGCAGCCCCCCGTGGCAGCCTGACCCAAATCCAACGGAGCGTGGCGGGAAAAAAAACCACTCAGTGTTGCAAAGACGTTTTCCCACATCGGGTGACGGCATCAGATTTGTGGCGACTCGGCTGCCAGTGCCTCTGAAATGCTCATAAACCATCCCCAAGTTCCCTGCATGCAGAGTGCCTCTGGGGTTGGTGTTGGATGGCCAGCATTCCACGGGATCCGTGGGGAAAAGTCAGATAAAGGAACAGCAGCACGAGGGGGAGAGACAATCTGAGCATGGAATGGTTTGGGTTGGGAGGGACCTGAAAATCATCCCATTCCATCCCTGCCATGGGCAGGGACGCCTCTCACGAGGCCAGCTTGCTCCAGCCTGGCCTTGGACACTTCCAGGGATGGGCAGCCTATGCCAGGGCCTCCCCATCCTCCCAGGGCGGAATTTCTTCCCCAAATAAAGCATTTTAGGACGTGCAGCCCATCACAGCCCATAAAGGCCTCGCTGCAGTCAACAGGAGCATCTCAGAGCCACCAAGCCCGGCCACGCTCAGGGATGGGGATCTGTAATTCCACACATCATCCGAGCAAAGCCCCGGGAGCCCACCAGCTCTGCCAAAACCCACCCAGGAATCTGCTGCTCCTCCCCACGCAGGGGCCGATCCCGCTGGGCTCCGGCTGCCGCTGCAGAGGCGCCTCCCGACACTTCCTAAGGAACCCACAGCGGGAAGCTGGGCTGGGTGGGCAGCAGTGGAGCCAGACAGAGCCAGCAGTGGGGACAAGGCTCTGTTTTCACAGCTCTGGTGTCAGCAGACAGCAGATGGGAGAGTTCACGAGTTCCTGACAGCACCAGGAACAGGGGGGCTCGAAATCCAGCAATCCTGGCTCTCCTCCTCGTGCTGAAAAACACCGTCCTTGAAACCACAGCGAGGGGATTTTGTGCTTTCCCGCTTCAGGGAGGAGCACCCTGCCAGCCTGACTCCCTGCTCCGGTGTGGGATAAGGCTTGGAGCAAGCCTTGGTGGAAGGCATCCCTGCCCACGGAACGAGAGGAGCTTTGAGGTCCTTCCAACCCAAACCATTCTGGGATTTACTCCAGAGGCACCGTTGTCCATCCCTGCCCTCCACATCCATAGGTGATTCCTTCCCAGGGGATAACCCAGCTCTGGAGCCACCACTCACCCCTGGTGCCTTCCCAAGCTCCACGGCCTGGGATGAACACAGAAATTCCAGAGACTTCAGCAGAGCTGCATCATCCCATAAACCCCCAGCCAGCAGTATCCCAAAGAAAACCTGGATGCTGGCTATTCCTCAAGCGTTATTTAAATGGAATGAACCCCAGCTCACATCCCACATCACGCACGATCCCCACAACACCCGGATTTTATCACAGCTCATCCCCACCTCACCCAGCGGGAACATTTTGGGGGAAAAACCCCTCTCTTTCCCAAGGAGCCAAGCACATGGACAAACCCCGTATATCCCCTGCAATTCCTCCCGCTGCGCTGCAGGAGCTCCAAGCAAAGCAGCTTCCAGTTGGAAATCTGCAAGCCCAAACAAACTTATTATAGAAACTGGAACAAATGGCACAATCAAAGGGAGCAGAGGAGGGAAAAAAAAAAAAGAAGAAAAAAAGAGGAAAAAGCCTTTGCATTTCAAGGGATTCATTATTTAGCTGCACAAATCTCTCCCAGGCTCTCATTTACCGGGAGCTGCTCCTTAAGTGGGGTTTTTGAGCCGCTGGAAGAGCTCAGCAGCCAGGACACACCTGTGGCACCACTCACAAGCCAAGCACATTTCCCTAATTAAAACATCCATCCAAGAGGGAGAAATTGGGATTTTTTTTTTTTTTTTTTTTTTTTTTTTTTCTTTTCCCCATGACCCAAACGCTGCTGGGAGAGAACTGTAGAAAAAGTTCAATTTCAAGTCCTGGTGTGAACCTGGCAGGAAGAGCCCTGGGAAAGGGGGGGGTTGTGCCCAGGCCCCTGGGCTGGGAAGCTCTTGATAAAGGTGATAACTGGGAGGAGAAAAGCCTGGGTTTGTCTCCAGCTCAATCCAGAGCTCCACATCCATCCTGTTCTCCCACCAAGAACTGAGGGAAGCCCTCACCGGGAACGAGCTGCCTTCCCAAAAGCTTTCCTCTCCCCTAGACATCATTTCCTTCTCGCTTTTATTGCGCAAAACCAGCTCTCCAGCTCATCCCTCCGCCTTTCACGCCTCCAGCAGCATCTTCCTCCCCACTTTCCACACTTCCAAGTGCCCATCCCTCCGGCCTCTGCAAGCCCGACTTCAAAGAGCAGGAAATATCCTTCCTGTTGTTAAAACAGGGGGAAAGAATCCAGGGGTGGAATGACTGGAGCCGGTGGCAGGGAGCTGGCTCAGCCCGGCTCCCAGGGACAGCCCCGGGCAGGGGGAAGAGCATCCCTCACCTGCTGGGGAATCAGGGATTAGTCACTGATGGGAGAGACATAGGAGAGCTGGATCTGAGGTGTTCCTTGTGCACCTAACAGGAATGAAGCAGGGCCCTGGTGGTGGAAACCAGCCCAGGCCCAGAAACATGGCTTGGAAGGGGAAGGTAAGCGGTCCCAGGGTGGTGAGGGACATCCCTGGCTGCTCCTGCCCCATCCCAGAGCCCTGGAGCAGGCAGGGAAGGGCTCACTGGCACATCCAAACATTTCCCGTGATCTGTGGCAGGATGAGGATCCCACAGGGATGAGGGATCACCTCAATCCTGGATGGCACAGAAGTGCTGGTGGCTTCGGCAGTGCTGGGTTCAGGGTTGGACTCAATGACTTCAGCAGTCTTTTGCAACCTAAATCATCCCATGGAAGTCTCAGCAGGAGCAGAGGGATGGAAAAGGGACAGAATGACTGGAATGAAGCGCTGATGATCCCGGGAAATGAGACTTAACAGCGGAGCAGGAGTTTGCTGTGTTTAAATATTCATCAGCACAGCAGAAATGAACAGCCAAGACGTCCTTAATGGGCTTTAAATTGTGGCAGGGAGGACTTTTAATGCAGCAAAAAGGGTGGGAGAAGGACCTGATCCATGAGGAAGGACCTGATCCACGTGCTCCTCAGCAGGGATGGACTCAGCCGCCACATCCATGGCGAAAAAATTCCAGAGAAACACAAAGGAGGTCACCAAGAGCCTCGTCTCCCTGGGGAAATCGTGTGCCTTAAAGGGCTGAATATTCAATTAAGGCTCATTTTCCTGGTGGAAAAGGGACAAGAGAAGCAGCCAAGCTTCAGATTAAGGGAATAATAATTAAAACTGGGATGAGAAAGGAGAAGCAATTTCCCTCCCCTCCAAGTGTGCGAGGAGCTACAGGTAAAGCACCACCTGGGCTTTTCCAGGCTGAGCCCTCACCCATGGATGAGAGACACCCACAGAGTTTTTCCAGGTATCCCATTCCATGCTCGGCCAGCTGCTTGCTGAGTGTGCTACAGCAGGGTGGTTCTTTTTGCAGTGTTGGAAATGAGAGGAAGGGTTTTTTTTGTGGGGGGAAAACCCAACTAAAACCCCACAAAATCCCAAGCAGCACAAGCTGTCCCCTGGTCACAACTGAACCTCATCTCCTCCAGGAACTGGGATCTCAGGAGACATCCCAGGACACATTCCCAGCTGTCTCCAGCAACCTCCCTGCCTTGCCTTGAGCCTGAATTTTGCTGTCTGCACTCCGGGATGAGGATGCCAGGCTGTGGTTCCCAGGCAGCATCCCTGCCACCGAGGTTAATGACTGAATCCCCAGGGACTCCCGTCTGCTCCAGCGTTACCCCTGTGTCATCCCAGCCATGAGCAGCCAAATTAAAATGCAATCCTGCTCCAAAGCTGCTCCTCTCAGAGCAAAGGTGGGACCCACAGGGACACAGGCAAGCCACCACACTTTGAGAGGGGACCAGAGGGCCATGGCCAGCTCCAGGAGCCAGCTGTTACCTTCCCTCTGGGAGAGCCAGCTCTGGGCTCTCCAGAAATATCCATTTCTACCTTGGGATGGTTTCAGATCTTCCCCTCAGTGCCAGGACCGTGCTGGAGCCCATTAGGCAGTGGAGCAGCCTGGCTGGGTTATTGATGGCCCCCAATTAGAGATGCAGAGTGGAGTCAATTAGTGCCTGCAGGTGCTCCTGTGGCAGCTGGAAAAGTGGCTCCTCATGGATTGCAGCTGGAATAGCACCACTGTCACCAGAGTGTCACTGGAGCCGGCACAGAGCCACCACAGAGACCCCCCCGAGCACAGAGGGAGATGGGACAAGAACAGATCCATCCCTGCCAGCATGGATGATCCCTCTTCCCGACAGCTGTCCTCATCCCAAAGGATGATCCTGATCATCCAGCAGCTCTGACACCCGTCAGCTCCAGCCCAACGTGCTCCTGCTGTGTCATGTTCAAGATGATTCCAGCTCCTCTCATCCATCCCTGCACCACGAGACAACGGCCCAGCCAAAAAAATCCCCCACGCAGGAAGCATCCCTGTCCTCCAGCCCTCATCAGCATCCAGCTCACGTATCCCGCAGGATCCGTCCGCCCTCGGAGCTAAAAATACTCCTTCACGGGATTAATTTGAGCTGGGTTTGACACCAAGTCCTATTCCACAAACAAAGGCTCAACAAGAGGCATTGATTTGTTCCCAAGACAAGGGGCTGGTGGGACGGAGGAGACAGGAGATGGAGGGCAAAAAATTGGGAAGGATTTGAGGCACAAGGAGGTTCATCCCTAGCCCCAGCAGTGGGATTCGGGATTTCTCAAGGGCTGGCTGTAAAGCTCAGATGAATCCCACAAACACCTCCACTTATTGAGACAACCCCGAGTATTCACCCCATATTCCCCCTTTGGAATCTCACTCCACATGAGCTATTCCTTACATTAACCAAAAGCAGTGTTTCCGTGGAATAATGGAATGGTTTGGGTTGGAAAGCACGGTAAAGCTCATCTAATTCCATAGGCAGGGACACCTTCCACTATCTCAGGCTGCTCCCAAGCCCTATCCAACCTGCCCTTGGACACTTCCAGGGATGGAGCAGCCACGAGAGCCTCAGGGCGAGTTTTATTGGATTTATTATTCCCTTTACAGGACTAGGAAAATCCCAGAAAATCCCAGAAAATCCGGCTTTCCAGGAGCAGCTCCCTCAAGCAGCCCGGCCGACCGAGGGCCACCCAGCACCGCCGCCTCCCTGCCAGAGGCCAGCCTGGCAAACCGGATTATTTTGTAATAGAAGGAGCTATCCTGGATAACGTCCGAGCTGCTCCCGAATGCATGATTCCGTACGAGGCTGATCCAGCCGCTGTCCCACATTCCCGGGGCTGAACATCCTACAGCTCTTGTTGTGCAAGCCAACAAACACAAAGGGGCTGGCACGGCTCCCGCTACGCCTCCACGCGGGAGGGAGATCAGCTGCGGCCGCACATCCGCCAGAATTCCCAGCTTTTCATGAATGGGGATGAGCAAACCTCCTCCGGCTCGGCAAAGAGGGAGAAAGGGAAGAGTCGCTGCAGTTGGGAAACAGCTGCAGGGAATAAATCTCTCCCCGAGATGATTTACGCCTCGTCCAAGGAGCATCGCGTTGGAAAGGAATTCTTACCGGGCTGCAAACGGGCAACGCCAGGGAAAGCTGTTTGTAGGCACTTCTCGGGCATGAATCACCGCCACTCGGAGCCGCTTTCACCTGGCTGCTGCCAAAAAGCCAGGAGAGGGAAGCGCTGCGTGTTGGGAAGCGATGCCAAGGCCCGGAGACACATCCATGGGGCCCGTGCCGAGCCCAGGCGGGGAGAACGGCCGCTGGAAAGGCAAAACCTTCCCAGGGTGTTCACGGACCCCTCCTAACCGAGGATTTCTAAAAACAACGAGGGGATAAATCCAGCACTTCTCTGTAGCCTGAGCAGCCCGTGGCTGCACAAACACACCCCGATATTGAAGGGACAGCAAACTGTCCCTGAGCTGTGAGAGGGAATTTGGAGTTCCCAAAGTGTGGCTCCTGCCTGGGCCTGAGTGTTTTCCCTGCTAGGAAAAAAAAAAAAAGCAGCAGTGGGTGCTTAAACTCAGCTGGGAAAAAACTGCTCCTCTGTCAGGAAAAGAGGCGTGATCCCAAGGGGATTGTGGAGATCCCCTCTGGAAAAGCATTCCCAGTAGAACAAGGGGACAGCTCGGCATTAGCTCGTTTCACCTGGCACCGTGGTCCGGGCAGGAAAGGAAGCACGGGCACTTCCCACCGGGAATGCCCCTGGTGAAAAGTGAGGGACCAGTGGCCATGGGGACCCCAGGACCCGCCCCCCCCAGCAGCTGGTGCCAGCCCTGAGCCTCACAGACAGCTCATTCCAGGGTGGGCTTAACCCCGGGATGGACCCATCACCCCTCTCCAACCGCATTCCCAAAACAGGGCCAAACTCCTCGGTGCTCTGGCTCAGCACTGGACAAGCGGTGAGCTGCTATTAACGATCCCTTTTCGACTGAAAACGAATCGCACCGGGATGAGAGCAGAACGCCTGGCTCCAGCCCCCCGTGGCACACGGAGCGACAGAGCCACGCCGAGCCGCTCCCTCCCCTGCGCGCAGCAGGTCCCTCCTGGCCCGGGCCCAAAGATCCCCCGCAGGCTCCTTTCAGGAGAAGCTCCGCAGTGCAGAGGCTGCTGCCCAGGAAAGCAGCCAAGCAGAGCCTCCTCCCGCGGCCCCGGCGGGCTCGGGGTCCCTCTGTCCCCGTCTCTGTCCCTCGGTGTCGCCAGCGCCGCCCCTTACCCGATGCGCTCCTGCTCCATCTCCTCCATCTTCTCGGCGCGGGCGATCACCCGGTTGATGATTTCCTTCTCCTCATCCGTCAGCTCCTCGCCCTTGCGCTGCCGCTCGGGCTGCGCTGCCCAGCCCGCTGGGAGCCTGTGGGGACAGCGGGAACAGGGATCCAGCCACGGATCGTTCCCATCCCTGGGTGTGCCCAGGCACCGCTTCCCAAACCCCGCATCTCCATCCTGCAGATCCCATCCAGCCCGCAGTGAGCCCCCAACCACGGCTGGGAGCTCTGCTCTCCATTTCTAGGGGGTTTCATATGGAAACATTGGTTTCAGACGGAGGGAAATCTCCTTTTCAGGAATATTCCCATTATTTCCACTTTTCCTTTGGCACCCTGGAACGCCAGGTCTGCCTGGCAGCCGCGGGACCGGGGCGGTGGCGCAGGAGTGGGTGGCTTTTTTTTGGGAACATTTCGCCAAACATGGGAGTGTTTCTCCCTGTAACATCATTCCCAACGATCCTCTCTCCCAGCCTGGGCGTCAGGCAGCGCTAACCTGGTGACAGGGTAACGTCTGCCACTCAGGGATGCAAAAGGCAAACATTCTTCACCTTCCTGCTCATCCAAAGACCTTTCCTGGCTCTTTTCCCCTCTGGATTGAACAGCTCCACATGGTCCTGAGCCTTAAGTTCATTAAAACTCTGCGTGACACTTCCCAAAGGCTGGTTTTTTTTGGGGGGGGGGGCATCCAAACCCTTTTTTTTTCGCTTTTCTCAGACCTTCAAAGTAGCAGGAAAAGAGGAATAAGTGAAAAACAAAAGCAAAGGAGATACTTACTGCTCCTTCTCACTGCTGGGAAGCACAGGGAAAGAGAGGGAATAAGGAATAGGTGAGAGCAGGGATGAGGAGAGCCCAGCCTGGCACCTCGGGGTGACAGTCCCCAACTCCCGCTCCCTCCCCATGAACTCCCACTGTTCCCAAAGAGCAGCTCCAAACATCCAGGCACCACAGCCAGCCCCCATCCAGGCTGGAGATGTGCTCCAGAGGGGGATGTGGTGTCACCGTGCAGGGTGACAGGACAGAGGGACAGGGCTCCTGAGCACCTGCACACCCCAGCTCTGTCCCCACCCCCTCGCTCAGGGGCTTTAGGAGCGAACACGGCAAAATGTCCCCATCCAACGGCACAAAAACAACTCCCGGTGTCCCCACCCCACCCACCCTGTGCTCTGCTCTCACCTGGCTCGGAGGGACATGGTCCTGTCACTGGGGCACATCCACCGGTCAGAGGAGCCGCCCAGCACCGCGTCGGTCATCGCCGGCCACCCCGGGCACGAGTTTGGGGACACCAGTGCCCCGCTGGCCGTCCAGCAGAGACGGCAGTCGCTTTGCTCCCAGATGCCAATGGAGTCGTGGAGCTTCCAGCCAGGCTGTAGGGAAAAAAACAACAAAAAATTCCTAAAAATCACGCCAGGAAAGGCTTTGTTTGTGGGATTGAGAGGGTTCGGAGCAGGAATGTCACTTCAGCAGCTGTCTGGGTGTTGAGAAGCAGGAGCCTCCAGCCACCTCCTTCCCAGGAGGGCAGCACAGCCTGGGTGTAATTAATGAATCCCCAACCTCACATTAATTATGAGGCTTCAGAGCCAGAAGGGAAGAGGGGGATCCATTCCAGAGCAACAGCTACAAACAAGGGAACTTCTTCCCCAAAGTCCAGCACGTCTCGCTGTCCTTCCCAAACCACATTCCCTCCTTTTCCGTTGTGGTTTACTGAAGCGGATCCAGGAGGGCAAACACAGCACCAGGACTCCAACATGAGGGCCCATCCACTCCTCTCCAAAGGTTCATCCAGAGAGGGTTCTTCAAACCCTTCTCCTTAAAATACCAGTGGATGTCAGATCCACAGGCTGATTGTTGCTTTGTTCCCATTTTTTGGAGGGGTTTTGCCCCTGTTCACTGCAGGGGGATTGGGACTGGATGGATCCATTCATCCCACCAAGTCTTCTGAGGGAAAACCAGGGATTTGATGAATCTGCCTGCAGCAGAGCTAAAAAATTCCCAAAAAACCCTAAACCCCTCTGCAGAGCCCAGCCATGGACAACGAGGCTGCTCCCAGCCCATGGATCATCCATCCTCCCATCCTGCTACCCTGGGAAGACACTGCCTTGGATTCCTCCCTGCCTGGAAGGGACTTCTCAGTTCCCCTCATCCCACCAGGTCCCAAAACCAGCATCCCAGCAGGACCAGAGCTCTCCCCAAACTGGGAAATGCACCTTTGCAGGGCACGAAGCAGCTCCAGCAAAACTCTGGCAGAGAAATTGGGGAGATTATACCATGGAAAAGATGGGAAACGGGAGCTTGCAAAACCGCCCGGCCAAAATCACCAACTCCAAGCCAGGAGAAAACACCCAACTTCCCCCAAAAAAAGAGGGGAAAAGGCTCTGCAGTACTGCAGGAGTTCCTCCTCACTCCCTGAGGAGTCAGTGGAGGCTTGAGGCTCACCTTGGCTTCATGGAAAACTTGGGGATGTGGAAAAGTATTTTTGGAAAAGCAGGAGAAGCGAGGCACGTGGGTAATTAGTGCTCTGCTGGTTCACACAGCGCCTGTTCCTGTGCCAAACCAGAAGGCTCCGATTAACAAGGTCACTTAATGAAGCAAATTGTTCATTTGAGCCCCCCCCCCCGCCACCTCCACAATCCGCACTGCAGCAGCAAATTCCCACTGGGAATGAATGTCCCGGCACAGCCGGGGGGTCCCGGCGTGGGCGCAGGTTGAACAGGGAGCAAGGACAGCACCTCGATGCCACCACCCATTTTTGGTGGATAAGGGATTTGCCCAAGGTCACACCGAGCAGGAATGTCCACCCCAAACACTGCAGCTGGGGAAAAGAGGGGAAAATCCCTGGTTTTTCCTTGCGAAGAGGGATCAGGAAGGAAAACTCCTTCCCCGAGCTGGAACTTTCTGCTAATGACAGCGAGGCCACGAGCGTTCCGCTTTGCTGCGGATGGAGCGGAGCCCGGGGCCGGCTCCTGAAGGAATACACAATCCCTTTCTCCGCCTATAAATAATAGATTTGGAAAAATCTACTTTGCATTACTTCCAGCAGCTACCCCCGCTTGCCCTAATGCTTCCTTCGGCATTTTTAAAGTACGGGAAAGGACAAAAAACAGCTCCGGGTGGCTTTTCCCTCCCTGCCAAATCCCGGCTCCCGAGCACAAGGATGTGGCCATCCAAGCGGGCATCGATGGGATGCAGCAGCATTTCCTTAGTGAAACGCAAATATCCCAACCTAGGAGGGTGCCAAAACCTTCCAGGGCTTGGCTGAGCCCGGAGGGTCCCGGATCTGCTGCCCTGGTGTCAGTGGGGATGTGAGGAGCTGTCTCATCCCGCCAGCTGCCCGAGGTTTTCCGATGGATGCCGGCAGCTCCCGCCGGCGCCAACGCGGCGTGTCCCGGGCAGAGCCAGGAATAGCAGTGAGGTCTTAATTTCTGGCCTTAAGGAAGGGCCACATGACTCCAATCATGCTGCTCCGTTACTTGTGTGTGACGGAGCCCGTGGATTCCATCGTGCCTCAATAAAGCTGGACTGAACACCTTCCGTGGATCCCTCTCCCGGAGCTGTCGGCTCACGGGCCCACCTCCAGCACCCAAAATCTGGCAGGTGCAGCGTCACAACCAGCAGGTCACACTCACCCTCCAGCAGCCGTGGGAAGGCTGGAAAGGCAGCAGGATCCCCATGGAACGAGCCCATCCGTCCCCACAGCGCCGGCACTGCAGGGCCCAGAGCCACCCACAACCGAGCACAACCCCAGCACAGGGCTGTGCTAACACACCCCTCGAGCCACCTGGAAATGCCAAACCAGAGAAAATCCCGTATTTTCCAGGCTCCCAGGGCAAGGGTGAGGTTTTACTGGTGAGCTCCGCACTTGCCAGCCGATGCCTGCAGAGATTGTCTCCAGCAGCAGACACTGACACAGGCAACCTATTTCTCCCTCCAGCCTCCCGAGCTCTGCAATGCAGCTTTCTTAAATATTGAATAAGTCTGCTGCTCTCACCACCTGCCAGTGCCAATGATGAGGTAATTTTTCCATTGACAAAGCTCGATGTGATTAATCTGGGTGGAAAAAGGCAGGTTTTGGGGATCATCCACTCACCTGGAGCACGGAGCAGCGGCAGCAGCCAGACCCCAACCAACCAACCCAAGCTGCTGCTCCAGTGCCAGGTGGGAGATTATTGGGTGTCATCACCAAGCAGGAGGTTTGGAAGTGGAATGGATCCAAAGTGATCCTCCTTTGGGATGCTGGGCTTTGCAGGTTGGCACCGGAGCGGGTTTATGCTCCACAGCTGGAGCCGGGGGTGGAACAACACGGGATGAGGATGGGATTGCCTGATGGGGCTCCCCAGAGAGAAGAGGGGCATATTTTGGGGTGACAAGGACCCACTGAGACCCCCCCAGAGGAGCAGTGGGACGAGCAAATGCCAAAGTTGGGACGAGCCAGGATGGAATTGTCTCCTCACCACTCGGGGCACACATCCCGAAACACCAAGTTTGGCTGGAAACCTCTCCCAGCTCCTGGGGACGTTTCCAGCCATCTCCCAAGTCCCTCAGGACCAGATCCTGCCCTGCTCCATGCCTGGCACCCAGGAAGGGCTGCAAACCACAGAGAATTCCAAGTCCTGTGCAGACACCTGGCACGGACATCACATCCCACATCCGGCTGTGCCCTGAGCATCTCCCAACATCCAGGCTCATCCTCTCCCAGGAAAAGGAGCTTGCCTACCGTGCATCCCACACCATTCCCTGTGGCACATGCTCACAGCTCTAGGGGCAAGCAGCAGGTCCTCATACTCTCCTCTGGCTCCAGGCAGGATTTGGTACTGCTGGATTTACCCACAGATGGGGAAAAAAGGGGAAAATATCCCCAAAATATCTGCAGGAGCAGCGGTGTAACACTGCAAGATGATCAGCAGGTCACCAGGAGGGGCAGGAGGGCAGCCCAGCCCTGTAGGGTCCCACACACCCAAACTCCCTCAAATCCCGGCATTCCATCATTCGTCTCATCCCACGTGCGAATGGTTTTAGAAAGTTCGGGCAAAATTGGGCAAGCTGCCCGAGGGACGGCGCTCGGGGAACAGCCCACGGCCCAGGCTTTCCTTTAAAGGCAGGAAGGAGGGAGGCAGAGCTCGGCTGGCAGGAAGCTGCTGGGGCTGGAGCTCCTGCCGGACACCTGGACACGTCCGGCAGCAGGACAGGACAATCCCAGAGGGAGCAGCAGGTGACACAGCACGTGCTGTGGGTTCCCACATCCTCCAAATCAGAGCCTTGGCTGAGGCTGAGGGGTCCTGGGAATGCAGCTTTGGGGAAAGACCCAGAGCCAGCGAGTCACAGCCCTGGGGCCACCACATCCGTCAGCCCCACACCGAGCCCTTGCAGGGAGCAGCAGCCCTGCAGCTTCCCGGGTCAGCGTGGCACTAATTAGTTAATTAAAGCTCAGCGTGACAGCCACGGGCCACAGGTGACAGTGACACACCAGAGACAGGAAAGGCAAAGCGATGCCTCCACTGCCCTCCAGTTAAACCCACTCCACAGCCGCTGGGAGTCTTTGGGAACACCAATTGCTCTTGGCTTGGCGAATGCCACTGCTGCCTTTCGATCGCCACAAGGTGCTGAGAACTGCCTTTATTCCACTCCCCCTGAATTCCCAGCTCCCCGCCATCCTCCAGACAAAGCTGCATCCCAAGGCAGCTGAGCAGCAGCTCAGTCAGTTTTATTTAAGCAGCACGCTGACATTTCCTCCAGCAGCTCCCTCCCCAAACCAAACACTGTTAGGATGCTGTCGCAAGGATTTATTCCCCTTGATTAATTACAGGAAAGACAATGGGGGGAAAAAATTTAAATAAATAAACCACTGCTGGGCGTATCTGACTCACGCGGGGCTGCTGGAGGGGCAGATCCAGGTGATGTCTGGGCACACCCCGAGCACGGCAGCGGTGGTGCCATCGCTCCTCAGGAGCTGCTTAGCAACGGAAAGATCCCTGCACGGCTCCGGCACAGGGAGCCGGCATCGCACCCTCGATGCCAGGGACAGGGAGCATGGCCAGAGCCACCTCGATCCCAGCCGGGATCCAGCGCAGGGATCCTCGCACCGCGACAGCGGCTGGGGGAGGTTTAGCCATGGGAAAAGGCTGGGAAGCACCAGCCAGGTGAGCTCGGAGGTAGCGGGTCCTGCTCGCTGCCAGGGGAGGGTGACAGTCCCCACAAGGCGCTCCAGGGATGGCGGAGGGCCGCGGTGTCACCCCACAGGAGCAACAGTGGGGGTGGCATCCCCAGGCT
Organism: Corvus moneduloides; assembly: GCF_009650955.1. NCBI lineage: Eukaryota > Metazoa > Chordata > Aves > Passeriformes > Corvidae > Corvus > Corvus moneduloides. The sequence continues at coordinate 10,740,661 of NC_045493.1, forward strand.
GGGGCAGACGAGCCACGCAGGACCAGGCCTGTGAGGAGGGGTCCCACTGCTGGGGGGATCCCTCAGCACCGCAGCACGACCGTGCCACAGGCAGAGCAGCACACGGCCACCAGCTCGGGGTCTGCACCAGCCTGGGACACTCCCAGTTTCCCCAGTTCCTCTCCCCCCCACCACAACCCCCTCAGTACCTGGTTTCACGTGCGCCCCATCAGCGGCACCCCAGATCCAAAGCGGAGAGCTGGATCCAAACCTCCCAGGGCTGGAGAAGGGAATTACTGCCCCCACCACGTGAACCTTTATAAACCAGCACGGCCTCTCCCTCCACCCCCAGCCACTCCCCAGCCGAGGGAGGGAGGGGGAATTAATGAGCCCGGCCTTGGGAAGCAGAGCCCCCTCCCTTCCTAGTCCTTGAGCGCTGGGCTGGGACCACCTGGAGCGGTTCATTACTCTCAGCGCTAATTGGCGGTGACTGCAGTGACAGCGTCACCGAGCTGCGGGCGGGAGGAGGGCACCGAAGGCCACCGGCGAGCTGGCACGGGGGTCACCACTGCCTGCACAGCCCCGGCACCTGCGGTGGGCACGGGGAACCGGCTCATTGTCATCCCCCACGGAAAGTCCCTCAAAACTTGAGCGCAAAACGCGGCTGAGGCCCCTCACCTCCCTCAGTTTTCCTCCCCTCGCCCTTCCCAAAGCTGGGAACGTCTCACCCCGCGCGTTCCACGCAGAGCCCCGCAGTGGGCTCCGGGCCGTCACCCTCGCTGCAAAGGGTGCTCCACACCCCAAATGCGCCTTTCCCACCGCCAGCAGGAGCCAGCGCAGCGCGGAGGGAAGTCTGTGAAGGTGCGGGAAGCGGAGCTGGAGCCGGCGCCGAGCACGGCACGGGGTTGGCACCCAGCGGGGGCTCTGAGCAGGGCCGGTGGGGTTGGGATGCGCTGGGTTCCCACCCTGCAGGGGACGGCGAAGAGCTCCCACCGCATCGCCCGGCGCTGCCACAGCGCTGCCCGAGGCTGCTGCGGGCGAGCAGCGCCCACCCGGCGCTCCCCTCCTGCGGGATGCCCGGCGAGGCGCCCACGGGATGCGACAGCGATTCCCGGTGCCGCGCGTGGGGCTCAGCCCCACGGCTCCAGGGCTGATGCCTCCCTACGGAACCCCTGAGGCAGATCTGAGTCAGCCCTCACAGCTCGCTCAATCCCTCCCGGATGAATGATGCATCAAATAGAGCCCGGTGTCACAACATTAACAATATTTATTTTCAGGCTAAGCTGCAGCCTGGGCTTTTGATACCAGTAATTAAAGCAAATGGTTCATCTGTTCTCATCTCTGCATCCCCGGAGCCAACTGGCCGCGTTTGGATTATCTTGTGGTTTTTTGGTGGGGTTTTTTTTGTTTTTATATCTTGCAGCCTCACGGGAAGAGGGGGATCAGGCTGATCCCACACACGCTCCCAGGATCCCGGGAGGAGCGTGCCATGGCCCGAGCCCAGAGCAGAGCCACGGCCGGGGCAGCTGCCTTCGCTCAGAGCTGTTTCAGCAGGGGAATGAAGGAGTGTTCATCACTACACAAAGACAAATCGCTGCTCCAGCTCATAACCAGAATTATTAGAAAGACACCAGCAAGAGACGCAACCAGGTCCCTTTTCTGGAAGAACCCATCCCTGCGAGCCACAGCTTCCAGCAGCCCCAGCCTCATTCCCGAGGTGGTTTTGCCTCCTAGAGGTTCCAGGCTACTCCAGAAAGGTTTTTGGTGCTGTTTGCACCACTTTGGCCCATCCTGGGAAAGGAGCAGCACCTGCCAGAGCCCTCCGGCCGCGCTGAGCCGGGCAGCGATGCCCTTGCAGATCCCCACCAGGGAGCAGAGCACCCCAAAATGTCCCCGCAGCAGGGTCAGGGCGCTCCCCACATCCCCCCGCTGCCAGGGTTCTGGGAAGGGGCTCATCCTTGGGGCCACCGCAGGGTGTGCTCAGACACCCACACCCCGGGGCCGGGGATAAAAAGCGTATTTTGGGGGCTACAACACCCGCAAATGCCCAACACGCTTCAAAGTTGTCCGCACACGGCCAAGACGAGCAGCAGCACCCAGAGCCTCCCCCCACCCGCACCCGCGGGCGCTGCCAGCCCCACCGCACCGCCGGGGACCCGCTCCAGCCACCGGCCACCCACGGGCGCCGCGGTCGCGGGCTGGGGGGTGTCACCCACCGCCCGCACGCTCCGGGCTGCCGCAACTTTCCCCGGGCCAGGAGCGGGGTGCGGGGGCGAGGAACACCCCGGGACGTGCATCCCGACCCCCCAGAGCTGCATCCCGACCCCTGTCCCTGCAGAGCCCCGCGGCACGCCCGGCATCTCCTGAGTCCTCCCTCTGCCACGCCCCGCTGTGGCGCCGGGGGACCCCTGAATTCCCCCCTTACCTGGGCCGGGGTCCCGGCGTTTCGGGGGTCCCGGGGTGCCGGGGGTCCCGGGGTGCCGGGGGTCCCGGCGCCGCTCTCCGCGCACGGCCGCGCTGGCGCTGCGCGGCTCCGGCGGCAGCACTGCGGACGGCGCGGGGAGGGGACACGGGAGGGGACACGGCCGGGGCCGCCCCGCTCCGCACCCTAAGGAGCCGCCCCCCTCCCGGGCGCAGCCCCTCGGCCCTTTCTGGGACCTCCCTCCCGCAGCCGGCTGGGGGGGGAGGGCAGTGGGACCCCCTGTGCCCGTGCTCTCCTCCAGCCCATCCCCTCTCCATCCCTCTTTCATTCATCCTCCTCCCCAACCCTCTCCCATCTTCATCTTCCATCCCCTCTCCCATCCCATCCCGTCCCGTCCCATCCCATCCCATCCCATCCCACTGCAGGGTGAGGGAGGGGATTCTCCCTCTCTTCCCTGCTCTGGAGAGATCCCAGTCGGCAGAGCTGCCTCCAGCTCTGGGGTCCCAGCTCAGGGAGCATGTGGAGCTGCTGGAGCGAGTCCAGGGAGACTCAAAGATGCTCTGAGGGCTGGAGCCAGGCTGGGAGAGCTGAGGGTGTTCACCTGGAGAGGAGAAGGCTCCAGGGAGAGCTCAGAGCCCCTTCCAGAGCCTAAAGGGGCTCCAGGAGAGCTGGAGAGGGACTGGGGACAAGGGATGGAGGGACAGGACACAGGGAATAGCTTCCCACTGCCAGAGAGCAGGGAGAGATGGGATTTGGGAAGGAATTGTTCCCTAGGAGGGTGCTGAGGCCCTGGCACAGGGTGCCCAGAGCAGCTGTGGCTGCCCCTGGATCCCCAGAAGTGTCCAAGGCCGGCTTGGACGGGGCTTGGAGCAGCCAGGGATGGTGGAAGTTGTCCCTGCCCATGGCAGGGGGAGGAATGGGATGAGCTTTCAGATCCCACACCCTCCCCACCTGCAGCATCCACCAAAAGCTGTGGGAGCTGCTGCCCCTCCCGGTTCCCGATTCCTGCAGATCCCACAACCCGGCAGCCCTTTCCCAGATGGATCCCAAATCCCCAGGCACAAGCCAGGACCACGCTGCTTCTGGTCAAGACCTTGGAGAAGGAAAATTCCTCGTTCCTCCAGCTGGATTTCACCACTTTGCTATAAAAGGTTTTCACCCAGCTGCAAGCAAACCCCTCATGAAAACCCTGTTTTTTTGGGGATTTAAACAAATCCCTGAAGAGACAGAAATCCTTGAAGGATGGAACATTTTCCTGCCTTCAGCCAGGAAAGTATTCCAGCAGTCGAGGCTGAGTGTTGATTGGCATCAGCTGGATCCTTGATGCACATTTTCCTCTCTTCCAGGCCCAACTCGGTGTTTTTATTTAGCAAAAGAGTTGCCTCACTTATGCAAAATACTCGGAGAGAGCAGCACAGGGACTTTCAAGCTGATCTGTCTTGACACCTTCCTTGGAGATCCACAAAGAGCAGCAGCGATTTGAAAATCAGATCTAAAAGCGGCTTTCCAGAAAGGAGACAAAGCAACACCTGCACTCCTCTGTTCCAAATCCCTGGCACTTCCACTCTCCTTTTTTAGCCCCTCTTTGACAATAAAAGAGCCACTTGGATTTTTTTTTTTTGGTGGAATTGGAAGTACAGTTTGGCAGTCGGGGAGATCCTGCAGCAGATCAAAGCAGGGTTATATATTTTTATATATATATTCATTTATATATTTATTTATATATTATGTTCATTTATAGAATTATTTTTATATTTATTTATATATTTAATTTTATCTTTATTTCTATATTCATTCATCTCTTTATTTCTATATTCATTCATATATTCATTTTAATATTCATTTATATCTATTTATGTATTCATTTATATGTTCATTTCTATATTCATTGATATATTTATTTCTATATTCATTTATTTATTCATTTATATATTCATTGATATATTTATTTATATATTCATATCTATATTCATTTCTATATTTCTATATTCATTTCTATATTTATTTCCTCCCTGCTTTATCTTCACACTCGCTGCCCCTCTGGTTCTTCAGGAATTGCTGTGTTTCCCTTGGGATCTGACTGAGCATGGAGCTTCCCGCTCCGTTTGACCCCGAGCCATCCTGCCAGGACGTGGATGGAGCATCAGGCACGGCAGGTCCTGCCTGGAGGCTCGAATTCTGGTGCAGAGGCAAAAATCCTGGGAACTCTCAAGGCTGTGCAGCCTTTCCCTGCTCCAGGCTGGATGCAGCCTCCACTCCGTGGCCTTGGCTTTGTCCCCATTGGCAGCCCCGCTGATTTCAGTGGGAATAATTGAGGGACAACCCCAAATTCATGGATGCAGAGAGCTCCAGGTATCAAATCCGTGCCAGATCCAAAGCTGGAGGTGGCAGGGCTGGGCTCTGCTTCACTTCCAGCTGCTTCCTGTCCTTGGATGCGGCTGGGGATGGGCATGGAGCTGGGCATGGAGCTGGGCATGGAGCTGGGCATGGATCCAAGCATGGAGATGGAGACAAGGATGGGGCTGGGGATGAGGCTGGGAATCCATGGGGAAACCTCTCCCCTCATTTCCAGCGCGATGAGCGGCACCTAATTGAAGCACCAGACTGGAGATAGGGAGGGATGAGGCAGCTCCAGGCCGGGATGATCCCTTTGCTGTCAACGGAGTCCGGTGGAAAATGCAAAGTGACCTTCACACAACAACTTTTCTTCTGGTTTTAATTAAGATTAAAAGAGTTCCAGTGGCTGTGGAGAAACTCCCGGAGCTCAAGCACACAAAAACTCTGGATAACAGCTGCTGTCGCCAGTTCCGATACAGGGGAAATAAATCAGGAGCACATCAGGCCCTCCCTGAGCAGCTCCAAGGAGTTAAATTAAAAGGATTGATGGCAGCTCAGGCACCCAGGGGAGCGTTTTTCACTCCTGTAAATCACTGAGCTGCTTCCTCCCGAGCCCGCCTGGCCACAGATCCCGATGGATCTGCCTCCAGGATCTCCCTGGAATGTGAGGAGGAGCGGCTGCGCTGTAACTCAGCCTCAGCACGTGCTGCCCATCACACCCACGGAGGGCTTCGGAGGGATTTAGTTCTTGGAGACACAAGAAAGGTGGGAAAGGATCCATGATCCAGCACCCCAATTCCATACCCATCTTCCCCTCCCTGGGAATGACGCTTGGGAAAAGAGGGGGAGGAGAAAAGAGTGGGAGGAGGATGGAGAAGGAGCGATGGGCACAGCCCGAGCTCTCCGAGCAGCAGGAGCTGAATCTAGGGGGGTTGTCCCAGAATTTTGGGGACCACAGAGTTTGCATCTCCTTTTTCCACGAGAGAAAACCCCACGAGAGAAAACCATCCCTGGGATTCTCCCTCAGGACCTGTGAGGCCTGCAGCTGGATTCCCCCAGTTTCACCAACGCCCCAAACCCCTCCAGCCCACCCTCAGAAAACACCAAACAAGGCGCAAGCCAGAGGAGACATCCTTGATTCATCCCCCCAGTGAGCGTGCTGGGATTTAAAAAAAAGCCAGGAAAAAGGAAAGGAAAGGGAATTTCCCCCCTTGTCCATTGATTCCGGTGGTGCCACAGGGAAGCCAGCTGCTCCAAGGGCTGGAGAAGGGATTTTCTCCTCTGGAGAAGCAGAGGAGGAGCAGCACCTCGGGAAGGATTCCAGGATGTTTTTATCCACCCCCCCGTGCCTCCCCCCAGCCTGTCAGCTCCCAGCCTGCCAGGGATGCCAGGGAGCTTCCGCAGCGAGGCGGCTCCGGCATCCCACCCTGCTCCCTCTCGCTCTGGGTGAAAACCCCCCCTCCCCAGCCTCTTCCTGCCTCACCCCAGAGCCGAGAAACCCCACAGGGACCCCAAATCCCTCGGCAGCACCCCCATGTCCCCTCCCCGAGGTGGCACAGGCAGGATCTGGTGTGGCAGCGCCGCAGAGCCCCGAGCTCAGCAGGCCCAGCTCATCCTGTCTGCAGCTCATTACACCCTTTTAATGAGATATGTGCTGGTTTTACATCCATTTCCCATTCCCGATAACGCCCTGCCCTATAAAACTGCGCTGTTATCCTCGCCGAGGTGAGGGGAAGAATACATTTCCTCACAGGCTGCCTGCATTAATTTTGCAGCGAGTGCCATCAAAGATTTAATCTCCAGCTCCTCTTTTGTTAATGGGATTAGGAGAACTTATTTACTGATTTAATTAATTGGCCTGTCTTGCGCTCAGCTGAAGGCTCAGAACCTTCCCGGGCCTGGGGCTGAGGAGAGCCGAGTGTTGCTTCATTTCGGAGGCTGCGAGGAGCACGTACCTGTGAGCTTTAAATAATTGAAATTCCTCCTGACAGCGCATTAAAAAGAGGGGAGGAAGGAGCTTTCTCTTCAGCTTCCTCTCCCCTCCCCCCCTCAGCGAGCTGTGCCACACCGTCGCTGAAATATTCCGTAGATAAATTCCATAACCCTCCAGAACCTGGGACCCCTGGATTTGGTCCTGCTTCATCCTTGCCAAAATCAGGGATTTATCCATTTATCTGCCTCTTATCCCTCTGAAACCCCCAGGGATGGTGCTGGGAGGGTCCTGAGCTGCAAACCTGGGGCTGGAGGAGCAGCACCATGGTTTTATTTAGGGGAGCAGCACCCTGACACCTCTGAATGATTTTATTTAGGGGAGCAGCACCCCTGACACCTCTGATTTTATTTAGGGGAGCAGCACCCCCAACACTTCTCCATGGTTTTATTTAGGGGAACAGCACCCCTGACACCTCTGAATGATTTTATTTAGGGGAGCAGCACCCCTGACACTTCTCCATGGTTTTATTTAGGGGAGCAGCACCCCTGACACTTCTCCATGGTTTTATTTAGGGGAACAGCACCCCTGACACCTCTGAATGATTTTATTTAGAGGAGCAGCACCCCCAACACCTCTGAATGATTTTATTTAGGGGAGCAGCACCCCTGACACTTCTCCATGGTTTTATTTAGGGGAGCAGCACCCCCGACACCTCTCCCGTGGCTTTATTTAGGTCACCCTGTGCTCGACGGCCCCGCTCGCAGCGGGGGAGGTTGGACTTCACACTCCTGCTCCCGGAGCTGCTTTTCTAGGTCACCAACCCACAGCGGTGGTTTAAAATAGAGCCTCTCCGCTTCCCATTCCCACGGCCGGGAGCTGCTGCCGTGCCCGGGCTGTGGCAGCCGCCAGCCGGAGGGAAGGGATGGGGACAGGGCGGCTGCGATCCCGGGATTGGGTGTGCGGGAATGCCGTGGGCCAGCGCAGCACCCCAAAAACCCCCGGCTCCAGGGTGGGCTCGCGGGGAGCCGGCAGTCCCTGCAGGTGCTGCTGTCCCCAAGGCCGGCGCCCCGCGGCACTGGGTGGCACCTCCGTGCCGCAGCCGGTGGCCAAGGGCAATCCCCCCGCGCCAGACTCGATATAAAGGGATCCCAGATCCCAGCTCAGCCCGGGAGGAGCCGCCTCCAGCAGCGATTTTGGATCCATCTGCAGTCATGAATTCCCAGCCCAAGCCATGTCCAGGCTGCTCCCGGCCGGCACAGAAAGCTGGGAGCGCTCTCCCGTGGGGAGGGGGTGGCTCCCGTGTGCAGCAGGGAGGCGTCGTGCCGCTCCTGTCTCCCTTCCCAATGGAAATTTTGCACTGGGAAAGCAAAGGCCGGCCCGACAGGTGTCTGCTGGCTCCACATCCCGGCTCCAAGAATATCCTCCTGCTCTGCCAGCACACGGAGAAGGATTTCAGCTGGCGGCTCCCCCGCCCCTTCCCAGCCGGAGCATCGCGCATGGGTCACAGGGAGAGGCACAAAGGCTGCCAGGCAGTGCGGATGGCAGTGACAAGCACCGGGAAGGCCGGGACTGGTCCCGAGCTGGATCCATGGAATTCATCCTCTGGTTTTTCCGAGTGACCATCCACGGGTTGTTATCCCATCCAGGGACTCCCTGGCAGCACACAGTGGGATTTGGGATCTGTCTGTTGTTAGAGGGTCCCTTTTCCCACACCCTGGGCATTCTGCTCTGCTCCTGCTTTCCCAGAGAAGCTGTGGCTGCTCCATCCCTGGAAGTGTCCGAGGCCAGGCTGGAGCAACCTGGGATATTGGAATGTGTCCTTACCCATGGAGGGGGTGGGATGGGATGAGCTTTATGGTCCTTCCAACCCAAACCGTTCTATTATTCCATAAAAATGTCACTTCCCCATGGAGAGGGGAAAAATCTCTATTGGATCAGGAGCTTCCAGCAGCACACACCATTCCTGCATGGGGATGAGCAAGGAGAACCTTTCCCAGCCACGCCTGTTGTTTAACAAGCTCCGGGATCGATGCTGTCACCGAGTCCTGTCCAGCACTGCCACACAGGGATTTGGCTGTCGAGACTTCCCAGCATGGAATGATCAATCCCAGGGGCAAATCCCAGCCTGGCCAGGAAGCTCCAGGGCAGGCAGAGGGTCCAGGATGTGGATTTGGGATCTCAGCTCAGCATCCCATGGGACACACTCAGAGCCACCAGCATCTCATTCCGAGGGCTGTTTTCCAGTTTGTTTTGTTTCCCAGCAAATCCTGCAGGATATCGATCCCTGCTCAGAGGAATTCAAGCAGCAGCAGCTGAGATTCCCACAGGAGAAGGGAAAGGTTGCCAGGCCTGCAGCACAAGGCTTTAATTTGGGAGCTGGGAATGGGCTGGAGCCTCACAGGATGTGGGATGGGATATTTCCAATTGCCGGAGTGCCCTGATTTGGGAATAAACTCAAGTGATATCCCCCATTCCAGGCAGCACATCCTGCTGGGATGGCTCCTCACAGAGCAAACTGGAATTCTGCAATTTCCCGGCCCCTGGAAGGGTTAATCCTGGAGCATCTCTCCATGAATATTCTCTCCAACACCTGCATCTCCTGGGCAGGGGAGGGAGAGGAGAGGCTTTGAGAGACGCCAGAACCGTGGCTTTGATCTTCAGTGGAGTCACCTCTCTGCTGCTTAAAGGAAAAACAACCTCTGGGCTTTGATATTCCTGAGCAGACAATCACCGGGAGAAAACATTCCTGAATGCACAAACACTGGGAGAAAACAGCAGTTAGCGTGTATTCCCGCTGGATAAAGAGGGTTTTTGTGGGAAAACCTCCTCCCAGGAGGGTGTTTGTACCTTCCCTTTTCCAGGAGAATGTGGAGAAGGTCAGGGAAAGTCACCCGGATCAGCCCAATAAACGCAGGTCGCCCGTGGCCGGGCAGCTGTGGCCGCCGGCTTGGGATTTATCATTCCATGGGCTCCTCCTGAGGATAAAACGCTGCTCCTGGAGCTGTGACCCGGGAAAGGGCTGGGCATTCCCTGGATGGACACACGGACACAGGGCTGGGATCCCTCCGGGATGCCACAGCCAGGGATTGATTGCGGTGTTGCTGCCCAGCATTCCCATGTGGGGCTCTCCAGGCTTTTTCCATCTCCTCAGCTGAGCAGCTGCTCCTGCTGCAAAGGGAGATTTTTCCAGCTCCCTGGCAGCGGGAGGGATTGTAGGGAAAGGGTTAAGGCAGGATACAGCTCAGGATCTCAGTGGTCCCTTTCCCAAAGGATGCTCTGGTGCAAGGACCCCACGCTGAGTTCCCGTTCCCACTCCGTGCTCCAACAGGGCCACAAATGCACCTGGAAACCCTGACCTGAATTCCCATGGGAACCTGACCACAACTGGCTGTTCTTTCCCAGAGGATAAGGTCTGGGGGTTTGGCAAATTCCATCTTTTCTCCAGCAGACGCAGCCAAAACCAGAGATGGATGCTCCGCTCCGAGTCCTGCACTGGGATATGATAAGAGATAATAAACGAGTTCTATTGACAAGGGAGGAAAGGAAATGACTTGGCAGTAGCTGGAGCCTGCATCCAACCACAGGGATTTGGCTGGAGGCAGCACAAGATCCCTGGAGCAGCCGGCAGAGCCAGGAGAAGGCACCTGGGCAGAGCCAGCCCCACTCCAGCCGATGGATTGGGATTGACAGCCCGGAATCCTGTGGCTGTAACTGCACATCCACAGAGCCAGGGCTTCCAGGTGGGAATCTAACCCATCCCTGCATCCCTGCATCCCTGCTCAGGAAGGGAGATCCAGCAGGAAGGAGCCTGGGGTTTAACACCGGTGGGAAAGGTAGGAAAGGTGATGAGGACATCATGGAAGCACCCACATGACAGCCACATCCAGCCGGGATCCCTTGGAAGAGGCCATCCACTACCAGAACCAGCCTGTGCCAGAGCTCCTCCTCTTAAAACAGAAGGAAAAAAAGATCTTAAAAGAACCCAGGATGAGCTGCTCTCCCTGGACAGCCCCCCACCACAGCCCAAGTCCAAATTTCCCTCCAAAACCTGAGTGGGATTTGGAATTCAGGGGATCAGAGCAGGGGGTTTGGAGAATCCAGCCCTTTCTTCATCAGCGCTGCTTTTTCTCATCCTCTGCCACAGTCGCCACACTGTGGGTGGCTCCTGTCACCCCCTGTCACCCCCTGTCACCGTGTCCCAGTGCCCAGGGTGGCACTGGGGACAGCAGGATGGAGCACATGGCTCCTTCCAGTGCCGATGGATCAATAAATTTTCATCTGCATCACTCTGTGCCTTTGCAGGGAAATAAATCCAACACGTAGGACACGGAGCAGCCGGATCCAGGTCCTGTTCCATGGGACAAAACACGTCCTGCTCCATCTGCCGAGGGACAAAACACCCCTTGCTCCATCCCAACAGGACGAGGTGCGAATCCAAGCTGAATCCAAGACAAGGCACAGCCAGAACTGGAAGTCATCCCAACCCTGGGCTGCTCTGTGCTTTTTTCCCCTGGATTTCTTCATTTCCTTCAGTTCTTTTGAATCCTGGATACCATCCCAGGGGAGCTTTCCCCATCTTGGAGAAATCCTGTCCTGCTGCTGGGCGGGGAAGGTCCTTCGCAGCCCATCCTCAGGAGAAACCTCTGGGATCACCCGAGTGGTTGGAGATGGATGGGAGGCACCGGGAAGGTCCCAGCTCCAGCCTTGAGCTCAAGGAGTGCAAAACCTTCCTGGTGGGAAAAAAGGGAAGGAAGGAAAAGGATAAAAGGGGGGAAAGAAGGAAAAGAGGAAGGAAGGAAGGAAGGAAGGAATCAAGGAAGGAAGGAAGGAGCGAGCAGTGCTCCAGCCAGCATGGGAATCACCAATCCTGCCACCACAGCTGGAATTTTACACCTTTTTTCCCCCTCCACCTCCCCAAACGTGCCTCTCCCAGAGCCTCCAGCATCCCAGAGGCCCCAAACCCACCCAAATCCCTTCCCAGGACCCTCTCCAGAGCTCCAGGCAGTCTGAAAACAGCTTCTCTTTCTCTTTTTCCCAAATCTCTGCCCCGGGAGGGAAGTCAGGAGCAGTGCCAGCCCCTTCCCAGCTGCCCAGGCTGAGCCTGTTCTTTTCCAGGGCTGTAAATCCTGACACAGAGCTTTTTTTCCCCCCCTGCTTTTTCCCATTTGGCAGCCGTTCAGGTTGTATTTGTGTTTTGGCTGCCAGCAATGCAGCATTTACAAACCTGCCCTGGATTTATCCGCTGCAGAGTCGGGCGCAGAATTACGCGACACAAAAGTTTGGGATGGGTTGGGAAAGGCAATTTGTAACAGCCGGGATGCGCTGCCGGGCCTCCCCCACCCACATCCCGCTTCTCCTGCCTCGGCTCCTTCCGCAGGGTGGATTAAATGCACATTTTCCCTTCCTTCCCACCCTCCCAGCTGAGTTTTCCCCCTGTGGCATCTCCAGCAGTGATTCCCCACAGGTCAGCCCCACCCCTCTCCTAATTTTGGGGTTTTCCTGGGAGAACTCGTGGTCCCACGGACTTTCCTCCCCGTGGAAAGGGGGTGCTGAGTGGATCCTCCAGCGACACAGCAGATTTCAGGCTGGGAAAGGCTTGAAGGTGCTGGCATGCCTGGCCCCATTCCCGCTGGTCCCCGTGCCTGGAATTCCCCTGGAGAAGGCGGCAGGGCCCCGCTGGGACATCTCCCAGGAGCTGAGGATGCTCATCCCGTCCACCCAGCGAGTGGAACAGCGGAGGGGTGATGACAGCCAGGGCAGGTGCTGCTGGGAGGTGCCAAAGCTCTTCCCAAGGGATTTTCCCATGACAGGGACGCTCTGTTCCACTGCTCAAACTGGCAGAAATCCATATGGCTTTGGAGACATCCCACCTTCCCCAGACAGCTCGGGGTGGGATGAGCGTCACGCTCCAGAAATGACTCCTGCATCCATGGAACAGATGCCAGAGGGATCCAGCACCAAGGAAGGACCGAGGAGAGCAGCTGGAGCAGGGATATCGTGGCATTATCTGGGATATCCTGGATCCTGGAGCACATCCCTCCCTGCTGAGCCAAGCCTGGGGATTAAATTCAGTCACCCAGAGTTTCTCCTTTGCAGTGATTCAGCCCTGAGCTATCAAAACTGGCTGATGAAGGGGTTTCCTTCCCAAAACTGTCAACAATTCATCCAAACAGTGCCTGGAGACGCCCAAACCAGAGGACTTTCCCGAGCCAGGGCTGGATCCAACAGGGCTGGGTGGAGTTTGTGGCCAACGAGCCCCTGCTTTGACATTTTGGGGTTCAATTGCTCCAGGAGAGAAACCAGCAGCACAATGAATTGAGAGAAAATCGAGCTCAGAGCAAAGAGTGCAGCTGAAATTTCGGGGCCAAAATGTTCCTGAGCTCCCAAACTCCCGGGACAAGGAGAACATCAATAATCCCAGAGGAGCTGGCACCGGGCAGGAGCCTCACAAGGAAAACTGGCGCCTCTCGTTCCTTAATCAGAGCTGATGGGGACTTCAGAGCAGGATTTTGGTGCATTCACCTGCAGGACAGAGACCCAGCCAGATCCTCTCTGAGTCACAGGCGCTGGCACCGGCTGAGGTGGCCGAAAATGAGGCAGGGAGGGAATTTTGGGAGCAGGGTGATGCTCAGCGACATCCTCGGCTTCCCAAGGGGACCGGAGATCTCAGCATCTCCAGCTAATCCCGTTTTTAACTCCTCTCTGAACTTCCAGCTCCCTCTCTCCCCGTCAGGGTTTAACTGTTCCAGCTCCCCCTGTGCATCCATGACCCTGCCGGTGGGAAAATGAAGGAATTGGATTTAATTCCGCCCCCATCACTCGGCGAGTCCCGATCTCTCACCAGCAGCCCCAACCCAACGCCACCATTTCCTTCCCCCGGAGCGACTCCTCATTTCCATCGGGATAATTGATATTCTGGCTCGTTAGGTTTTAACGCACAGCTTCCAGAGCTTGTTTGAAATTCACTGGAGCTTCCCCAGCTCCAAAGGATTTAAGAGCTGGGGGGGAGGGGGGAAAAAAAAAAAAGGAAAAAAAGGGTTTCTGGAATTCTTCACAGCCCCAGAGGCAAAGGACGGAGCGGCTCCATCTGCTCCGCAGTGCAGCGGGAGCAGGGATCGAGTAAATCAAGGGGGTGACGCAGCGATCCCTCCCTTCCTTCGGCAGCACCGCCGCTCTCTCCCGCCAGGCACATGGAGAAATCCCCTCCGGCAGCGGGAAAAATTCCTGCCTGGCTTCCCGGTGTTCCCCGAGAGGGACAGCGGCAGCGCCGGGACGCTGCGCCGGTGAAAGGCTGGGACGCGGAGGGGACCAGGAGCCGCGGCTTGGTTTGAGCATTCCTCAGGCAGGGATGAGCTCGGTGTGGAACTGTGGGAGCTGGGATGGCTCCGGGGGGTGGGATGGGCATTCCCCATGATCCAGACAGCGGCGACAGCCGGGCAAGGAGGTGTGCATGGAGCCCAGCTCAAAGGGCTCATCCTGGGAATCCCAGATGGCATCACTGAAGCACGGAATCACAGGATGGGTTGGGTTGGAAGGGACCTCAGAGAGCACCGGGTTCCAATGGGCAGGGACAGCTTCCAGTAGGAATGGGGATAAGGATTGGGATGGGGACAGGGCCAAAGGATGCACTTCCCATGCCATGATGGGAACCAGGGCTGCCAGGACAAGGGAAATAAATGCCAGTGCTCAAAGTGCCTGGCAGCCTTGCCTTGCCTTGCCTATCCATCGAGGGACTAAACCCCTTCCCAGGGGATTCTCTCCAGGGATTTGGGGCAGGCAGGGCGGGATCAGCAGGGCTCGTCCCTGGCTCACAGATCAATAGGGAGTGGGCACCCCCTGAGCTGCGCAGCACCCGTGGAGGAAGGAGAGATCCCGGGGATTTTCCACTCTTTCTTCCCTAATTCCCACTGAGCCCAAAACCACGTTCTAGGACAAGCTGTGGAATACTCCAGAATCGAGAAAGACGAGACGAGGAGCCAGAGGGGAAAGCAAATCGAGTTCTTCTGCTGCCTGATTTTTCTTCCCCCTCCCCTCTTCTTCTTTTTTCTTCTCTTTCTTCTCCTGATTTCCCTCCTTTTTCCCTTCACACCCCCGCCTTTTTCTTCCCTTTGTTCTTTTCCCTAGAATCATGAAGGTTGGAAAAGGCCTCTCTAAGATCACAGGATTCGCATTTGCTTCCCTTCCCTCTTATTATTCCCTTTCTTCTTTTTTTCCCTCCCTTTTTTTTTCTTCTTTCTTCCTTTTCTCCTTTTTTCTCCTCCCTTTTTTTTCTTCTTTCTTCCTTTTCTCCTTTTTTCCCCCCTCTTTCTTCTTTCTCCCCTTCTTCTTTCTTCTTCCCTTTCTTTTTTCCAGCCTGTTTTTCCCCTTTCTTACTCCGGCTGCCTCCTGACAATCCAGGAACCTTTCACTCCACAGAGCCAAGAACTGGAGGCTTCAAGAGAGAGGACAGGAAGGGAAATTTAAAGGATGTCAAAATCCTCGAGGACCATCACGGATTGTGCATCTTCGCCCCCAAGGCCGAGGCACTTCCGCCTCTTTTTCCTGCTTTTTTTCCGCTCCGAAAGAGAAGAAAAATAAGCGGGGAACAAACCGAGAGCAAATCCCTTCGCTCGGAGCTCTCCCGGCGCCGCGGCCTCTCAAAGGAGATGGGATTTTCCCCCCCGGAAAACGATCCGCTAATGGCATTCCAGAGACACCGGCAGAATCTAAAGGCACAAAAACTCTCGCCAGAGGCAGATTTTATGGGATTTGCTTGTCAGCGGCTCCCCCGCTGTGCTCACACCCCACCCTGCCCTGGAATTCCTCAGGGAATCACGGATAGGGATGCAGCTGCTCCCCCCAAATCCTCTGGACAAGAGGTTGGATTCCTGCGCTGTTCCCCATCCCAAAATCAGCTTTCCGGGAAGTCAAAAAGGATGTCAAGGTCCAGCCCCTGGTCCAGCCTTTCCTAGGCTGCTCCCCACAAACACAGCCCCTGGGAATCAAAACAGCTCCCAAAAGCAGATTTAATCCAAGGAAACCAAGAGGGAATTAAGGAATCCAAGAATCCCAGAGTGGTTTGGGTTGGAAGAGACCTTAAATCTCATCCCATTCCACCCCCCTGCTCCAAGTCCTGAGTTTTATTTTAAATTCAGCTCAGGATCCCTCAGCTCCCTCCTCTCTCCCAAGGCCCAGAGAGCAGCAAACAGGTACCCAAAGCCTCTCCACGGGGATCCCGAAGGATTCTGCCTCTGGAATCGCTTTGTTGAGTTGCACCGGGACACAACAAAGGCTGGTCTGACAAAGCCTCTCCTCTCTCCGCTGCGAAAGGGCTGAGACACAAAACCGGGAGGTGCCAGCGTGGAGAAAGGATTGAAGGGAAACCAGGGAGAGCTGGACACTGCTCGGGGACAATTAATTATTGTCAAAGCTGCAGAGGCAAATTCATAAAAGCCCCGCCGAGGAGGCAGCGGTAATGGGGCTTCAAGAGATTGATTGAAAAAATGAAATATACACGGCAAAGTAGTTGCTGATTCGAAACGGAGCAAAAGGAATGAGAGCAAGAGGTGCTTGGAAGAAATCCGTGGTTCCTATCCAGCCCTGGAGCCAACAGCTGCTGGGAATGCTGCTGATAACGCAGAGAAATTGGGGTTATTTGACCCAGGAGATAAAGACTGAGCTGATGCCTCTGTGCCAAAGCCTGATGAGATATTTTGTGTAGCAACACACCAAAATAAACCAATAAATGGAGATAATTAATGCCAAACTTCTCAAGGATCAGCAAGATCTGGAGCAATCGAATTGGAGAGGTTTGAAAGCGCTGGCCAAGGAGTTATTTCCAGATATTATTTTAATTTTTTCCCTGCTTTTTAAGGCCTTTAAAAAAATCTGCTCTGAATTCCAGCGGCGTTATTTATTTCCTCGTGGATTCCAACAATCCAAGTTGTTGGGCTGACACTGAAGCCAGGCAAAAAACAAGGGAAGATCCGAAACAGGACTGGCTTAATGAAGGAGTGGGATTTAATTAATGCCAATCAGGACACATTTTGGAAAAGCAGATTTCATGATCCCAGCTCTCCCTGAGATTCCCAAACGAGTTTGGGGCATTTGGTTTGACTGTGGATAACATTTGGATGGAGAAGCTGGAACAGTCTAAAAACCACCGGCAGAAGCTGTGAAAGCTCCAAGCAGCTGCTTCCCAAATACCAGGGAAGGGAGAGATGGATGCTGATGGGACCAGAATCGTGGAATAACAGTTCCTGGAATAACAGCTCCTGGAATAATGAGGGCTGGTAATGAAAGCAGATTTGAGGTAGCACCAAAGCTCAGGGTGAAAAATTCCATAACACTGCAGGCCTGGGAATGGGGAAACATCTGGGAAATCAGAGCTGGAGGTTCCTTCTCCTCCCACCCTGTCTGGATGGACCCACGCACCCAGTTTGGGATATTGATGATCCCTGCAGCTCCAATCCGGGCTCCATCTCTGGATCTGCCTGCTGGCAGTGATTTTCCAGGCTGGGTTTGTGCTCTGGCTTTTATTCCTCTCCTGGGAAATCAGCAGCGAGCTCTGCAACAGGCAGCCAAAAAAGCAAAATGGGGAAAACAATCACTTATTAGGACAATGTGAGAAGGGAAGAGCTGGGAACTGGGATGGATCCAGGCCGGGATGAGGGCACAAGGATGGAGATGCTGCCAGTGCCTCCCCCTGGGAACAGGGATCGAGTGCGAGGAGGATCCCAGAGCCGAGATTCCCGAACGGGGAGTGGGAAGAGCAGCGCAGGGAGCAAAGGCAGCAGCTTGTGGCGGGCAGAGGCTCCTTCCTGCTCTGCAAACCCCTCACGTCCCCGCTGGGCGAGCGGAAAAATCCCCGCTTCCCACGGCTCCGGGCCCTCGGCATCCAGCCCGTGCTCCTGCGCCTCCGCGAGGGATGAGGGGACAGAACGGGACAGCCCGAGCCGGGCGCTGCCGCAATGTCACCTCTGTGCGGAGCAGCGCGGGCTCGTCAGCGTTCCCGTCTCCCGGAGCCGTGACAGGACCGGGAATTCATCCTGCAAGCTCGGCTGCACCTTGGGTTTGCAGGGTCTGGGAGCACAGGGATGCTCCAGCATTCCCGTGGTGGTGCAGCCCTGTCCTCTCCTCCTCCCCGCCACTGATTCCTGCTCCAGAGACCTCTCCCAAGCTGGGATTGATTTCTGCCCAGTGCCGGCATCTCCCAGTGCCTCAGGAGCACATCTCCTTCCCACCACATTCCCAAACCACAGCCAGCCTCTGGCAGAGCCCAAACGCTCCCATCGCGCTTCCCTGGAGAGTTCTATGCCCACGCAGGATCTTCTGGTTCATCCCCAGGCTGCGGCCATCCGTGTCCTCCCCCGCTGCCCCTCCTCCAGGAAAAAGCAGGAGGGAGGAGCACGAAGGACGGATCAGGTCAGGTTTGATGCTCGAGGACACGGAGGCTCCGGAGCCAGCGTGTGACAAGGTTGGATGAAGCCTCCAGAGGTGACTCAGCGCTCGGGAGGACACCCAAGGATGCACATCCAGCGGCAGTGACCCGCGGATCCCAGCTCTTCCCAAAACCACGGATCACTGGCGGCGGCTTTGCTGGTTCCGAGGCAAAGCAGCACAGCCTGAGCTTCCCGAGGATTTGCTGGATAAATGTGCGGAGGGGACACACTGCCGGGAATTCCCACCCAGCAGCACCCACGGGGAGGGATCCCAGCAGGATCTCTCCCGGAGAATGCCGGGATGAGCTCTGCTCCTCCCGGAGAAGGTTAATTCCTGTGATCAGGGGGGAAAACATTACACCAGCTATCAGCAATTATCCCGTAAATCCAAACACGACAATGGCTGCAATTAACAGGATCCCACCCTGGCACTAATTACCCGTCTGTGGGAGGGGAGGAGGGAGCCTGGAACCCACTGGAGCAGCAGATCCCAGCACCGGCTGGGAATATTCCTGGAAATCCCAAGATACCAAAATAGAAGAGTCAAGAGCGATTGGAGGGCTCCAGGGGTTCTCCTGCCTCCCAGAGACCCCAGGGTGTCCAGGGTCTTCCACAAAGCTCCTTAAAACTTCAGGAATCCAAGCCTTTCCCAGCAGCACCGTGGCACATCCCCAACCCTTGGATGTGCTGATCCTTGGTACTGCTGTCACACGGGATTTAATCCGGGAGAGGAGCTGATCCCATCCTCACCCTCCCCGCCTCAGAAACCCTCCAGGACCATTCCAAGGGTGTCACTGTGTGCCAGGAGGATCCCAGGGAATGTGTGGCGTGCAGCGAGCACCGTGCCTGCTCCACGCCTTGTTTTGGGAATGCTGAAAGCACCGGGACACCCGGCACAGCCGGATGAAACAACCACCCAACCCCTTTTCCTTCGGGCCCCATCCCCATCCATCCATCCCATGGATAGCAGAGCCACCTCCCCAGGTGGGAGCCAGGAGGATCCTGCTTCCTCCCAACTTTTAGCTCCTCCAAGAGAGATTTTTCCCCAGGTGTGAGCCAGGAGGATCCTGCCTTCTCCCAACTTTTAGCTCCTCCAAGAGGGATTTTTCCACTTTACTCCTTGAGTAACCTGTTGGTCCCTACTCTCAGCACACGGGTGGGGCTGCGGAGGGCGAGGCAGCGCAACAGCCGGGATGTCAGGAGGAATTACATCAATTACAGGAGAAAATTCCAGGGGGGAAGCCACTTTCCTGATTCACATTGCCAACCAATTATCCCGCTGACAGCCCGGACAGCAGCGTTTTGTCGTGGCTGCAAGCTTGGGAAGGGAATTGTGTGCATCAGCTCATCCAGAGCCCCTTTCCCGAGCCCACTGCGCTGATCAGCAGCACACGCTGCGTTTGCCGGCCCCCAGTGATGCCCGGCGTGTGCCAGAGCTGATGGATTCCCAAGGAAAAGCAGCTCTGCCAGGGAAAGGCTGGAGATCGGTGAGTTCTCCCACCAGCACGAGCCGGGCTCAGCCATCCGTCCCAGGAACACGACGGACCCTTTCACTCGGAACAGCTGACGGCGAGACGGGCAGCCAAGGTCACGATTCCATCAGGAACACAAAGGGATTCGGCACCTCCAGGTGGGGAACACAGCCCTGGGTGACGGCTGCCCCCGGAGTGACACCGGCGCTGTCACCGAGGCGGCACTAACGGGGTCCAGCGAGGCTCAGTGGGTTTTGTTCAGGCACGGAATTCATCCCTGGTGTCTCATCGGCCGCCAGCTCCGTGGGAAGCCGCGGAGCTGGGAGCGATCCGGGGAGCCCTCGCAGCCTCAGGGGTGGGGTCAGCGCAGGACGCCCTCAAAACACCCCCCAGACAGAGAGATTTGGGGTGGAAAATGCAGCAAAGGAGCAGGGAGGGAGTCAGAGCATCAAACCCCAACCCAAGCATCAGCAGGAGTTTTAATCCCTGGCACGACCATGCTGGAAAGCAAAGGAAAATCTCCAGAGGTGACAAGCTTCTGGAGAAGGAAAGGTTGTGTGGAGACCTCACAGCAACTTCTGGTATCTGAAAGGGCTACGAGGGAGCTGGAGAGGGAATTTCATCAGGAGCTGGAGCGGTGGGACAAGGGGGAATGGCTTCAAACCAAAAGAGAGGGGGTTTAGAGGGGATATTGGGAAGGAATTGTTCCCTGAGAGGGTGCTGAGGCCCTGGCACAGGGTGCCCAGAGAAGCTGCCCCTGGATCCCTGGCAGTGTCCAAGGCCAGGTTGGACATTGGGGCTTGGAGCACCCTGGGACAGTGGAAGTTGTTCCTGCCCGTGGCAGGGGGTGACACTGGATGAGATTTAAGATCCTTCCACTTATTAAACCAAACTCACCCCTGGGATTTGGACACTCTCACCCGTTGCTCTTCCCAAAACAAGGCGGTTTTGTTCCCAAGGTGTGCTCGGGACACTGCTCAGAGCCAGGACAGGGAGGTTTGGGGCTCTGCTTGGGAATCTGGGCTGGCAGGCAGAGCCACGGGGGCCTTCCCTCCCCTGGCCCTTGCTCCCATCGCACGGAGCTTTCCCAGGCGAGCAGGGTAAATATTTGCATCCTGGAGATCTAAAAGGAAAACCAAGCCAGCACCAGCTGGGTCCCTGAGGAAGAGTTTCTGACTCCGCCCATCCCTGCTCGTAAAACCCAATTCCTGGCTGGGCCGGGATCCTTTGGGAGAGGGGTTTCATTGGCGCTCGCTGCGGGAGCTTTCCAGCCCGTGCCAGGCTGGTTTGGGTAGCGAGGGGAGCAGCAGCTGCTCCCGCTCCTCTTCCAGGCCCAGCGAAGCGCCGGGAGCGGCAGCGGCTCCGGCTCCTCCTGGAATCCCAGCCAGCTCCCCCAGGAATCCCAGCCAGCTCCCCCAGCCCCAGCTCCTACGGCAAAGGGACTTTTCCCCGTTTGTTCCCTGTGCCAAACCGAGCCCGGGGAGGATCAGGGCTGCCGTTCCCACCGCTGCTCCTTCCCACGGGATCAGGAGCATCCTCCTGCCCCACATGGCAGCTTCCAGCTGGGCCATTCCTGGAGGAGAGGAATTCCGAAGGCTCTGAGAGCACAGGGATAAGCGCTGAGCTGGGAAAGCCCCATTCCACAGCAGGACGGGCATCCCATGGCAGCTCCCTCGGCAGCTTTCACCAGCATTCCCAACCTTTTGGCCATCCAGAGGCGCTCCCGGCACCACAACCCCACAGAGGCGGCCCCGGCCGTCCTTCCCAGCCTCCCAAACGCGCTCCCACCCTTTCCAAGGGGTCGGATCCTCAGCGGGGAAGGATCCCCGGGGCAGGCAGGTTGGGACAGGGCTGGCGATGCCACATGACACAGCATCCAGAGGGCCTTGAAATAAACTCCCCCTCCCTGCTCATTCCTGCCTAATTCCCTGCGGGAAGCAGGCGCCGGCACGTGTGCGGCCACACCCCCGCGTGTGCTCCCGGCGCCGCCGGCCCCGCAGGCAGCAGCGCACCCGTTATGTTCCAAAAAAAACCATCTCCCACCCCCCCCCCCCCCCCCCCCCCCCAAAAAAAAAAGCGTTTTTAAAACCTCTCAGAATTTAGCAACAATCGCCATGGATACCAGTCACCGACATCCCTGCGTTGCCATGGCAACGCCTTTCCCCATCCTGCCTGTTTGTCCTGGAGCTGACACACCATTTATCGGGAGCGATAGGGAGAGAATTTGAAAACAACCTTCCCTCAGCGCACGGAAGCAGAAAAATCCTCCGTGAGGAAATCGCTATTAATAGAGATAAAACAGCTCCAGCACGGATCAGCCCCGGCCTGAGGAGCCCTGTACTTGCACAGCGCTGCTAAATCCCAGGAGAACGCCACGGGGAAGGCTGGAAGGGGCAGGCAGGGATGGAAAACGGGAAGTCACAGCGATTTTTGCACGTTTAAAGCACAACTAATTAACGCCAAACCTGTAAGAGTGAGGCTGTGATGCAAAGGAATGGGATCCTGGCACTGGGATGGTTTGGGAAACGCTGCTGGAGGCTGCCCTGGATGATGCCCTGTGGGTGATGCTTGGGGCTGGTGGCACCAGAGCCCAAAATAATCTCCTTTGTTCCAAAACTGGAGCTTCCAGGGGAGTGGATTTGGCAATCCAGCCCTGGGAACTGCACCTGGATGTCTCACTCAGGTTCTTGTGGTGCCGCTGGGGTAAAGAGAGTAAGTTTAGATGGGATATTGGGAATGTCCCACACTGTGAGGGTGGGCAGGCCCTGGCACAGGGTGCCCAGAGGAGCTGTGGCTGCCCCTGGATCCCCGGAAGTGTTCAAGGCCAGGTTGGATGGGGCTTGGAGCAACCTGGGATAGTGGAAGTGGCAGGAGTTGGAACAGGATGAGCTGTAAGGTGCCTTCCAAGCCAAACCAGCCTGGAATTCTCTCTGAAGTATCATCCCTGAAATGGGAATGACCACTTGAGGTCCTTGGACTGACTCAGCTGAATTCCAGGAGCAGTTTCCCAGACTGACATTCCTGGGTGGATCTCAGCCTGGGAAACGGACCAAAGAGAGCAGCAATTCCTGCAGCCGCTGCTGATTTGGACAATTACGAGCTGCTGTGGATCAATAAGGTCAACTTCCAGCAGGTCCTCGTGGGAGAATCCTTAGGGATTGATTCCAGGCAGCTTTTGATGCAATCCCTTTATTAGGGACAGCAGCAGGCTCCGGAGCACAGAGCTGGGAAGGAGGCGAGGGCAGGACCCTGGGAATGGCAGAGATCCAGCAGGGATGCTCCAAGTGCTGCCTTCCCTGAGCTCAGGAGCCTCGAGGGATGGGAATCAACAGGCAATATCCCAAATCTCTGATGGGCTGGAGGGCTTGGGAGCATGAAGGATGGGAACACATTCCGCACCCATCCCGCCACCCAGTCCACAAATACAGAACCTCAATGCACAAAGATCAGTGGGATCAAGGAGTTTGGAAAAGCCACCGCTCATCTGTATTTCTCTCTCCAACACTTTGTATCTCTCAAGTGCCATCCACAGCCAGAAATACCCATGGGACTGGCACCAAATTAAAAATTCCAGCCAGGAAAACAATCCTAAACTCCAGCTCAGACATAACACCGTTAAATAAAAAGAGCAGAAGGAATCGCAGCACTTCTCAGCCTGATTCCCAGCACAAGAGAGACGAGGGAGTTCCTCCCTCTCCCATTCTCAATGACACAGATAAGGAGATTGGGAAAAGAAGAAGAATCCAAAGACTTTTCCTCCATCAGGAGCAAACCTGCACAGAGTCAGGAAAAGCAGGGAGCTGTCAAGATGAGATGTGCTAAAAATGTCACAGCCCTTCCAACACTCGAGGCATTCCTTGGGAGAGCTGGGATTTTTCAAATCCAATGTTTTGATCTCGGCATTGTTCCGCTGCCTGGCTCCGTGGGGAAAATGGGAAGAGAGCAGCATATTAAGGATGCTTTGAAGGTATCTTTCCCAAGATTTACCAAAGACAAAGGGAAAAATTAGAGACACACTCGAGCCTCAGGCCCCTGTTCAAGGCAAAGGAAGATTTCCAGGAGTTGAGGCACAAGAGCCACGCACTGAGCTCTGGGGCGATGCCGAGAAAAGGCCTGGGAATGGGAAGGCTCCAAAGGCACAACCAGGGACATGAAACAGGAATTGCCACCCTGGAAACAGAACCTGGTTTGCACCAGCTCTGCCAAGAGAGTTGGGCTGGAAAAACAATTCCTCAGGACACAGCAAAGATGTGGATTGAAGGACATCTTCCCTTTTCCTGCCCCGTTCGGGAGAGCAGCTGCGTGACTCAGAATTCCCTCAACCCATAGTGCACAGGAATTCATCCTGGAGAACAGTCAGCCAAAGTTTCAAGGGTTTAGGGAGATAAAGAAACTTGTCCTTGAGCAATATCTGATCACCTCTGTTTGTACAAACACCAAGAACGCCGCAAGAATAAATGGGTTTATACTCACCTACGTGGGAAACACGGACAGCTGGGAGCAGCAGGAGGGGCTGGAAGTGTCACCACAGAGCAAGAAGGGCTGGAAGTGTCACCCTAAGCAGGAGGGGCTGGAAGTGCCACCCCAAGCAGGAGTCAAAGCCAGGAGACACCAAGCATCACCCCAGCACCATCACTTTCAATCTTCGTCAAAGTCCTCAGATTGGAACCTTCCCTCCCTCCCCTCCTTCCCTTTTTCCCTCCCTCCCTCCCCAGCCCCGGCAGGGATTACAAAACCACCCAGAGATGGATGCAAACTGTTGGATGTGTTCATAAAAACAAATAAATCCATCTTCCTCCGTGGGATAATCGCCTTAGAGCCAAGCTGCTGCTCCACAAAGCTCCCGGCCTTGTTTGGATCCTGCTGCCGACCCCCGGCTCTGCCTCCTTCCTGCCGTTTCACTGGATTATCTCCAGGATGCGCCTCTGCCTTGAGATTAAAGCTTGTTTTACTCCAGATTCCGCTGCTGTTCAACCAGCACTGCTTGGGTTGAGCTGATTTATTCCCTGGAAAGTTCCAGCTCCGTTTTTAACGCTCAGCCCCGAAAGCGGGAGCGAGGGAGAGGCAGCACTCAGTGGGACCTTCCTGGGATTCAAAGCCCTTCAGGCAGGCTGGTTTCTGGGATCAACAACAGCAAGGACAGCCCTCGTGGGAACATTCCCAATGGATTTGAGAAGGAAAAACCAGTATTGATGGACCTAAGTTATGGAAAACCTCAGGGCAGGCATTCGCTCCTCCGCTCTGGCCCAGAGGATGCGACATTTTGGGAAGTGCCTGGCTCCAAGTGCGAGGGAGTCAGGAATGCTGAGAGCTTTTGAAGAGCGGCAGGAGGAGCAGCTGGCAGAGGAGCCTGGGATAGGATCCAGCTCCTGCTCCGAGCACCAACCCCTCCCTGGAGTCCCTGCACGGGGCCGGCATTAAAGGACCTCGGAAACAGCAGATCCCCAAAAACAAACAGAGCAAGAGGTGGAAGACAGAAGGAAGGAGCAGCAGGAGTGGGAGCAGCAGCTTCTCTCCCTCATCCCAGCAGAGCTGGCTGGAGCTGAGGGTGACGTGGAGAGAGAAAGAACAGGATTGTCCTTCCTTCCCAGTGAAAACCGATCACACACGAAGAGCAAAAGGAGAGGCCAAGACCCTTCCAGCTTCGAGCACGGAATCGCAGAATCCTGGAATGGTTTGGCTTGGAAGGGGTCTTAAGGATCATCCAGTTCCATCCCCTGCCTCTATCCCAGGCTGCTCCAAGCCCCGTTCAACCTGGCCTTGGACACTTCCAGGGGTGGGGCAGCCACAGCTGCTCTGGGAATTCCATCCCAGTCCCTCCCCACTCTCCCAGGAAGAATTCCTTCCCAATATCCCATCCTTGGTGCCTGCAGCTGGAGAACACAGGGACTGACAAACCATGGTTAGAAAATGATTTTTATTTCTTTTTTTTTTTGCCTTTTTTGAATGCCTTTTTTTCCCTTTTTTTTTTTTTAATGGATTTTCTGCTGTTTACAGATATGGTTTATTCTTGATAACACAGCTTGGCAGCAATAAAAAAGAACAACCCCACTGCAACTGAGTTAAACCCCATAAATACCAGCCCAGAAAACAATGGACAACCACCACTATTTCTATACAGGAACTATTATTTAATGTCACATTTTGACAACTGTAAATGGGCTACAGACCGTGGGCAAAAGGCAAGAGGTGAAGTCTTTTTGAAACACCAGATGGAGAATAAACAGCTCATTTCTCAACATTTACATGATTCACATCAAATTGATGACATCCTAAATGTATTCCTTTTAAAGGATAGAAATTTTGCAATAAAATATTACATTTCATTTAATACTCTGGTACAATACTTCATACAGTGCAGGAAAAAAAAAATAAATGCAAGGCCTATTCCACCTAATAAGATCCTTTTTTATTAGTTTTTAGTACTGCAATTAAAAAAAAAATCACAGTAATGTCATAAATAAACAGGCTTGAAATTATTCATTACCTTTCACTATTGAAAAGGGAGAAATGAACAATTAATTTGAAATAATGGAGCTACGGGTAGAAAATCAAATCCTGACAACACATCTTAGTCCCAGCTGCAAATTTCCTCAGCCCTACAACGAAAAAAGGGAACGGGTTGGATTCTTTTGTTAGCTGTGTCCTGGTTAATCGTGTCTCAAACACTTCTTTTAGGAGGAAAAAAGGCAAGTTTGGTCAGGATTAATAGAACCAATCAGGCCTAACAGGAATTAGCTGGAATTAAGGTTGATCTCTAAAACATTCAGTAAATGGAGTCTGCAGCAGATTCACCCTGGCATCGATCATTGTGCCTTGGCAGTTGGGGTAAACTTCCCCCGTGCTACAAAGGCTTCTCTGAGAGAACCCTGGAGCCCTGCATCCCTTTCCCATCCCTGCTCCAGAACAAGCTCAGCCAGCACTGCTTCCACTGAATTCCCTACAACTGGGAATGCCGGAATCCCACATCCACCAATCTCCCCTGAACCAAAGGATGTTTCTCTTCGTTGCTCCATCTGTCAGAACCCCAAAGTGATTTGCTGGAATTGATGTAGGAAATACTTTAAGAACCCTCCCTGCCTCTGGTGACAGATTTTAGGGTGCAGGGGCTCCCCTTTGGTGCCCAATGCTGGTTCAGAAAGGAGAATTTATTCCTTTACCCACAATCTTTCAGATCCTGCTCCCCCCTCACTGACATTCCCCCACTGTGTGCTCCCCAGGATTCATACACATTCTGCAGCAAGAATTCCTGCTCCCAAGGAAAACAATTCCAAACCAACTCCTCCAGAGGCAGGTTCTGAACAAGGTCAGGAGGCAACGTTGTGCTGGCCATGGGCTGATTGCTGCTTACACAGGTCCAGCTTTTAAGACACTTCACATGAGCTGAGTGCAGAGCTGAGATTCCCTCAGGATCCTTCCCTCCTTTCTCCTGACTTTTCCCCTCCTGACTTCCCAGTATGGAGCAGAGCAGCTCCAGACCCCACTTGGGTGTGTCCCCACCTCGCTACAACCTCTGAAGCACAGAATTTGTCTCTGCACAGAGTTTGAGGCAAATATTAATTGCTCCATGCAAATCTCAACGCTTCCAAGTGATCCCTGTTCAGCAGGAGGGAGCTGGGAATAGGGACAGGATGGCAGGGGATGGAGAGCAGGAATTTCACTGCCAAATCACCCTATTTCTCTCTCCTCATCATCTATTCCAGTCTAGGAAGGGCACAAGGATTTAGGGCTAGAGCCTAAGGCCATGACAGTTGAACATGTTTAGGGTGTGCTGGTGACAGGAGTTCCAAAAAATCAAACCCCAAAGCCCCCGAAGACAAAAAGGACAAGAGGCCAAGGAAGAAAATCCTGCTCAACATTAACAAAGCACCTTCATTCAGTTCAAAACTGCTCAAATATTGGGATTTGCAAAGCACTCCAAGGACCAGGGAATGGAATCTCCCACTTCACCTCTCACAGAGCTGCAGTAATTACATTCCAGGCTCCAGCAGAATTCCACCAGGAAGGCCAATAACCCCATTCCAGCGGCCCTGTGCCCTGCACACACAGCTCAGGCATCCTGTGTGAGGGTGGGAATCATTCCTGAACACCACTGAAGTCACAGAGTGTCCCCAAAACCGGGGACAAGGTGCTGGGGAGACACCAAGCCCCGCTCCTTGGGCCTGGTCCTGCCATCCACGGCTTCAACAGGAGCTGCTGGTCCAGGCCACTGGAAGGAATTCCAGGCCAAGGGAAGGAATGAGTGGCAGCTCACCAGATCTTCCCTGGGGAGCCTCTGGAAGAGGCTTTGTCTCCCTGACAACCACAAGTGGTTCCAGATGATTCTTCATGGGATTGGGACAGGAAGGTCCAGGCAGATCCCAAAGGCACTTGGGGTGGGACAGTGCCCCTGGTGCGGCCTCGCTGCTCCCTGTCCCACGAGGAATCCCGGGATCCCTCCTTCCCCACTAGCACAGAGCCTTCCTAAAAATCCAGGAGGCTCCTCCATAGCTTCCACCTCCCCAGCACAAGGGGAGGAAGGCTCCCTGACACCAACAGTGGGTTACTGGTCTCACTGGTTTTAACACCCTGCAACTTCTTAATTAATACCTGAATTCTGCCGGTTCAATCTCATTGAATTGAGCATAAAGTCACCACAGAGTGTCCTCACAAAGAAGCCCCAGGTCACTGAGGCTCCTGAAGGACACTGGGAATTCCTATTCTGGGCAGAGATCACAGAAAAGAAACTTTGTTTGATGTAAGAGCAACTTTGCATAAATTCCTCCGAAATAGCCCATCCGGTCACGCAGCAAAATTGGAATCAAAGCCACCAATTATCACAAGAAAGCACCTTCATCTTAAGAACTGCTCACCCCAGGAAGCTCAGTCTGAGTTTGAAATGTATCAGGACTAATTTGATCATGCACTTGGTTCTATCCACGCTGGTGATCCACTGTTTTCCAACAATCCACATTGTTCCCAAAATCAGTGTTTTACATTTTAGTGTCACGGATTTATCCATGGTATCGCTCTCCCACCACCCACCGCCCACCCACTGCCCCCCAGAAACCCCACAACTGCTCAAATAAGGAAAAAAAAAAACCAAAACAAACCCCACTAACAGCCATACTGTGAAACCAAAATACTATTTAAAAAAAACCCAAATGGATGACAGTCCAACAGTTTGCAGGATTCAAAACTGACTCTACAAAGTAATTGTCTACCTTGTAGAAAGGATTTCCTTTTATTTGGAAAACGAGCAATTGGAAATTGGAGAGAAGAGATAAAAACAATCTTTAGATGCTCTGAAGTTTTGCCTACTGAAGGATTAAAACCATAAAGAAAAAGGTACCAAGCCCTCAGAGCTCACTGGTCACGTGAAGCTTCTTCCATCTCTTTCTTGACCTTTTTGAAAAACATTTTCATGTCTGAGAAAGGGGAAAAAAAAAAAAAAGGAAGGATTATTTAGGAGGAAACCCAGCAGTTCTTTCTTATTCAGGCATTGTACAGAAGTGCTCGGTTTGGACTCAATAAATCTTAACTGAAAGTCTCAACCTTGGCTTAGAAACTGTGTGGGTGCTTTGGCAGTAGAAGGTGAGACTGTGTATAGGTGTCACTAAAATTAAATTAAAACTAGCTTTTGGAATTCAGGCACCCCGAGAGGGATAAATTCCAAGCATTTTGGGTATTGCTGGGTACATTTTGTCCCAAGCCAGGCTGGTCCCCTGGCCATACACACCTGGAAGGCTCTGAACATCTTCTCATCTGAAACTCTTCTGCTGTTGCATCAGCCCCACGTTTTCATATACTCTAGCACTATCTTCTCTCATTCTGAAATGAAATCAGGGTTATTTAGAGTCCCAACAATCTCACTTGAGACAAAAAAGAAATCCTATTGTACACACCACATAATTCAGGGACAATTAATTTTACTGGATTTATTTCAGAGCAAAGCCCAGGGCAACGGGGCAGGTTCTGGGGTAACTCAGCCTCATTTGAGGTCTCTGAAGATGAGACAGAACAGCTCAAAACTGAGAGCAGGACTGAACTTACTCTGGACACGTTGGGGTTGGGGTGCAGGGGGGGAGAGGGCTCTGATCGCCGCTCGTCTGGTCCGATAACGAATATTTAATGTTTGTGTACTCGTGACCTTTCCTCTTGCTCTTCTGTGAAGCAAAACACACCACAAAAAGCCAGGTTTGGGGTTAATCCCAGCAAACAATCATTGAGACAGTGCAGCAATTCCAAGAGGAGATAACCACGGGTGGTTTTAGGTTTGTCTGCGAGGGGAGAGCTCAGTTCTGCAGGGAACACAGCACTGAGCACACCTAAAGCTTGGCTCAAGCTATCGCTGAGACAAAACCTGCAAATCCCCATTTTCCCCCATCCCACCACCTCCAGAGGAACACACCCAACCCTCTGAATGCACTCCATCCTCATTTCCTTGGCAGAAAACTCCCCACTTCATTCTTGAGCAGCCAGTGGGCTTCCCACTGACCTTATTTCCAGCTCGGAGCCGGGGCCAACGGAGCGACCCCGTTGTTTGCAGGAGCTCTAATGAAATAATATCTGAGCCCATTAGGTTTGATATAAAAAGCAGCCAAGCTGTTATTTGGATTCTGCACATATGCTCCAGGCTGCAGCCAATTTTGCTGGCACCCAGTTCCAGATCCTGCCAGGGAACTACGCCGGGAAAGAGACGGGATATGGATTTTTCCTTTTTTCCAGGCGTCCACAATGCCTGAAAACACCAAAACCTACAACGTAGAAATTCAAGTTTTGCACGGAATTGGGGTGTGGGGAGGGGGTTGTGGGTTTATTTGGGGGTTTTTTAATGCTCCAGCAAGTCCTGAGGCCTGACCTAATCTCACAGCAGAGGCTGGCGGAACCTCTGGGGAGTTCTGACTCCTGAATTCCCATGAAGAACATTCCTAGGATTGAAGCTTTTCCAAGATGATCTCCTGAAACACGCTCAGAACTCGCCCAGCTCGTTCTGGTGCTCCTGGTGATTCTTAAACCACTCTTAGCCAGCATTTAGCAAAGCTGTCCTGAGCTGTTCGTGGGAACACAGCTTGGGAAAAGTTTTGTTGAGCAAACCTGGATTTGCTTCAATGAATGAAGTCTGGGAGAGAAAGGTGGATTGGTGGACACATGGAATGCAGAATTTGTGGAATGGACCACAAAGACATTTTGCAGGAACCAGCTGATAAAGAGGAACTAACTCAGTACGTGGTGGGAAGTCCCTAGCAGGGAAAAAGGTACTAAAAAGAGTAAAAATATGGACTAATTAGCATAGAAAGCAAAAGGTACAAATCCCAACTGCTCCGAGGTCAGGGCAGGGAGCAGCAGGGACAGGGAGAAAACAGCAGCTCTTTATCACCAAACCAGGAAACTGCTGTAAAACCCCCCAGAACTGGAGCACAAGCAATTCCCTGAGCAGGAAGGGAGAGGGGAAGGTCTTGGGATGGTTGTCACCACGTATTCCCAAACATTTCTGATCCCACCACGCTCCTGGAAGCGCTTTCTGTTGGATCACCATGCTCACCCTTTCATTTTCCACTCCAATAGATTGATTTCCTACCAATAAATTCCCAAATTGGAACTGGAGCGATCAGCATCTGATTTTCACCTTTCAGGAATGCAGGGAACAAGATTTGAAATATCTTTAAAACACAAAGATCACAAGGTCCTGCTTTAATTAACAGACCCCTAACTTTTATTCTTCCTGCACAGGAAATTCGATAATAGGAAGGGAATTTGAGATCTGGGGGCAGGGCTGGGGACAGGGAGGGTAGGAGAGGATTCCACCTCTCACTTTAAAGAGAAAATTCCACTTAGTAATCTATGGAGAGGATTCCACCCAATAATGTAAGGAGAAGATTCCACTTAATATTTTAGGGAGAGGATTCTGCCTAATTTAAGGAGAGGATTCCACCTAATAATTCAAAGAGAAAATTCCACTTAGTAATTTCAGGAGAGGATTCCACTTGATAATTTAATTAACTCCTAAGCATAATGAACTGAAATACAGGAGAGTGTTCACACCTTCAGCCCCAGCCCTCCCACAACATAATTCCTCCCAAAATCCCCCCCAACTCTGCTCCCTGCTGGAATCCTGCCGGGTTCCTGTTGGATATTTGGGATGGACCCACCTGCTCCTCCTCGATCCTGCGCTGGAGGGTCTCGATGTAGTGCTGCACTGCCATGTAAATGAACCTGTACTGGGCCTCTGTCTGCACCATCCCTGAGCGCTGGGACCTCACCATCTGGATGGTCTTGGGGACATCGATGTCACAGTCCACTCCTGGGGACAACCACGGGAATGGGAAGAGCAGGAAAATCAACACGGTGAGGGTGGAGCTCACCTGAATCCTCCATCAGCATTCCCGGGGTGGATCCGTGAATAGGCAGGGAAATCAAGAGGGAGAAGGGTACCTTTCTCTCGGATGATGTCGATGAGGATATCAATGACAATGAAAGTTCCTGTTCGCCCAATCCCAGCACTGGAAGAAGGGGGAAAAAAAGGGAATTTAATTGTTTTGCTCTTTCTGAACACACAGCAAAACCCCAGCCCAGGGAAGAGTCTGGCATTAGGAGACAGGAGGCTTCCAAATTATAGCCAGGGGCTTCCAAATTACAGCCAGGGACTTCCAAATTACAGCCAGAGTCAAACCACAGAGCCAAAAGTGAGCAGAGACCTCCTGGAAGGGACAGAAATCAGCACTTCTGTCCTTCAGTGTTTATAAACACCCCTGAATCAGAAAAAAACCATAAGGCCAGATGTAAAATTTCCTTGCCTAAAAAAGCATCTCTTTTATAAGCTGAGAACAGCCAAAAAGGAGAGAGCCTTCACAGGTAGGATGGGACACAGGAATTCCCATGATTCTGCACTTGAAATGCTCCAGCCAGGACTGGTCCAACCTTCTCATCCAACGGCAGAAATTCTCATTTATACAAAGTTCACACTCTGAAATCCCTTCCCAAGGGGATCCTGTGCCACCCACCTGGAATGTGACATTGTACAGACAGAAAACAAAGGGGATTCTGAGCAGCTCCCAGGGAAATTTGTCCTTTTTTGAAGGTCTCAGCTCCCCGGGCCAAAAGGAGGAGTAGCAGGAGGAGCCCAGCCCATCCCTCACCTGCAGTGGACCACCACAGGTCCTGCATCAGGAATGCTCTCCTGCTTGTGGTGCACCTCTTCCAGGAAATCCAGGACACCCCCGGGATCGCTGGGAACACCGTGGTCGGGCCAGGTTCGGAAGTGGTACTGCCACACCGTCCTCTCCGTGTTCCCCTGGGAGGAAGAGGCCAGGACACGGAAACAAAAGCCTTCAGGTCCAAATCCAGCTCCAAAAGCATTTATGGGGCACAGCTGGGTCCGGTGGAGAGGGGACATATCCCAAATCCCACCTGAGCACAGCAGCCATGGCTTCACAACTCTGAAAGGAGGGAACGAGCCAGGGCCCTTCCTGGCCTGGCACCTCAGTCACTAAATCCCCTGATCTGCTTCTCCTCCCTGATCTGAACTGTTCCTTAACAAGAAGTGCCATTTCCATGCTGTTTCCTCACCTTTTTATCCCTTCCCTTAAGTGAATTTTCCACACCCTGGACCCACAAACAACTTAACCTTACCTTTCCTTTCCTCTTTCCTTTCCGTGCAATCATTTCCATGAGGGAGCAAATGCCTGGCTGGACTGAAGTGTCCTCAGTTAAAAGCATTATCCCTCCTTCCACATTCCCTCCAAGCTCTGCAGCAGTGCCTCTCCTGCCAAAAGCTGCTTAGGTAGGAGAATCTTCAATTATCCCAAGGGCAAAGAAAAAGATGGATGGAACCAAATGTGGAGCTTCAAGGAAAGCCAGGGCTCCATTTATTAATCTCTGAGTGCTTTTATTGATTCCAGAGAAATGAGCTACTCCTGCCATTTTTCCTTTGGTGATCCACAAGCTGAACTAAAAGGACAGAGTTACTCTGGGACTCACCTGGCCAACTTTGGAAAGTTTCAGCTCTCTCAGGGTGTAATCGTGTGCTGCACTCTCCTTCACATTCCGGACACGCATCACTCCGTATTCCTTCAGGGAATATTCATCTGGCCAGTACTTGACACACTTACTCTGCAAGATTTCAAAATAAAAAATAAATTAAAAAAAAAACCCAACAACAACAAAAAAAAGGGAATAATCAGGCAGGAAAAAAAAAAAAAAGGCTGCTTTGCAAACTGGTGAACACAACCCTGAAGCTCTCATTTCAGAATCCACAGAGGACAAGCAGCTGACGAGGTAAAGAACATTTTAATGGGAAGTTTCTCCTCTCCATAACAAACACTGGATAATTTCAGACAGCTACAGGCCACGTCTCCTCCTAGCACCTTTTGGGATATTTTATGCCTGGATATTTTCGAAACCTGGAGCTTCAAATCCTGTTTTTTACATCTCCTTCCATCCCTGGGTCTCAAAATACAGAATTCTAGCAGAATTCAGCCCCACAGGCTGTTCCACAGCCCAAACCCTACAGGCTGCAAAAGAAGCAAAGGTCAAAGGTATAAATCATTTCCAGCAGAAATAAAACTGGGATGCTTGCTTTTCCATGGCTTGGGGCAGGAAGGGCTGACACAGCTCTGATTCCATCACCAAAGAGGGTTCAGGCTCCTGCAAAGAGCAGTTCAGGGGTCTGTAGCATCTAAAATGCAGAGTTTTTGGTGTTGCTGCTTCTCCATCCAGATTATCTTTGCCCAGGGATAAATTCCATCCCCTGAGGAATGGATTTTCACCTGTCAGCACTTGGATTTGGCTCCCGGGACAGGTCAGGAAAGAGCAACTCCTGGGAGTGCAGCAGCAAAGTAGAAATTGCTGTAGGAGTAGGCTCCAGCAAGAGCAAACACCAAGTCCTACAGAGCAATAGGGTCTATCTGCAGTTACTCTCAATATCCAGGAGAGAACACAGCACAGGGAAGCTCCTTCTGCCAGCCCAAGGCAGAGTAAGATGGTTGAACACATCCCACGTAGGCAACAAGATGCTGTCCTGCTATTTTTGCCCTCCTTTCCCTGTCACAAGGGGAGAAACTGAAGCAAATACCGCTGATTTCAGGGGTGCCAGCAGAAATAACTTGCAGTTTTTCTCAATGCAGAGCTCTGAGCACTTGGTAGAGCAAGTCTGAGCAGCAACGTGATGTTCAAATAAGCTTTGCTCTGCTGGAGGGGTTGCTGAACTGCCTCCAAACCCCAACTCTTTTAATTTCTGAGGATTTGCTGCTTCTGCACTTTAAAGCACACCCAGGACTCAGTGCAGGGCTGGGATGTTCCACAGTTCCTCCCTTCCTCAGGCTATGAGCTCTTGGAGGCAGCTCTGCTGGAAAGGGTTCTCTCCTTCCTGCAAACTGCTTGGCCTGAGATAAAAAAAGCTTTGATTTGATATCAGGACTGGTATTTGAAATTTTTTACAAAGTGAAATAGGCATCAAAAAACAATCAAGGGTAAAGAAACAAGCAATGCAGCACTGGTGAATTAATCTGGTATTAAAGTGTTTTCTCCAGCAAAAGGGCTGAGCAAACTTTGGGAAGAATAATGGAGAGACTGCAGAGGAGCAGAGGCCATCCAGGAGGTTCTTAAAAAAGAAATAACTTGAAGAAAGAAAGGTGTATTCAAGCCAGCTCTGCCAAAACAACTCTGTCATTTATTTCAGAGCCTCTCCCTCCTTCAGTGCATTCTCAGGAAGGAAACACAAATCCTGTCCCTTTATCAGGGTGATGAAGTGGCAGAACTTTACAAAGACTAGACAAAGATCCACAAGACAAAGTCAAAAAGTAAAAAAAAAAAAAAAAAAAAAAAATCCACGAGACCAAGTCTAATGGCTCCAACAAACAGCAGCAGTGGCAGCTTTGACACCTCAGTTAGGGAGAGAATCCTGTAAAATCTTCTGTTATTTGTCTTCAGTCCACACACACGAAGTTCCTGGGGGTGAGGAACCCCTGAAATCATTGGTCACCCCCAGAAAAACTTCAGGTTTTAATTGTATTTTTTTTCTCCGCAAGTGATGCTCCCCTAAAAACAGCTTTCCCTTCAGAAACCCATCATGGGAATACGGGAAAAGGGAAAAAGGTGGGCAGTGGCGTGTGGAAGAAGCAGAGAAACTTTAAAAGAAGAGGAGAGAGAATAGAAAGTGTTTATCAAGCAGAAAAAAGATCAGAAGCAATAAATTCCAAAGGTAAATCCATACAATCCCCAGGAAGCTGTATGTGGCTGTTGCCAGGATATCAGCGTTCAGCTACTCCTATTCTTTCCTGCCTCGTGTCATTAGAAAGCAGAAACAAACTGAAATATCCCCAGGTTTGCCAGAGGCCAGGGAGCAAGACAAGATCCCTGTGCTCCAAAGGGAAATGGAGGGTTTTTGGGATACACCATTGCAGGGAAAATTCCTCTTGAGAGCATTAAATCCTGCCAGAGCAGTTCCCAGATAAGAAGCATCATCTCTATGTTCAGTCTTGTAAAAATAAAATCCCCTAATTCTGCTTTTTTAAGGAGGTCCATGCAGGCTTGATGAGCTAAAATAAATGGCAAGACTTTAGCTCCAGGAGCAGGGAATTCTTTCCCTTCAAGCACACAGAATTCCTGCTTGGCCACATCTCCCATCCCAGTGCCTCCTTCCTTGAGTAAGCTGGAAATCCAGAGATTCACATTCAGCAGCTAAAACTTCAGCAGGCAATCCTTAAGGAAGGGAGGATTGATATGACAGGGATATATCCCCAATTCCCACAGGCACCAGTAAAAAAGGACCCTCGGCACCTTCCAGAGCTCCAAGGAATCTGGTGGACCACCAGATTCCAGCTATAAATCAATTTATCCCAGTCAGTTTAGTTCCTTACTTGCACTCAAATATCACAACCTTTCCCAAGGCCAGCTGGAGTCTGGCTTTACCTTTCCTCTTTCCACTTCTTTTGTGGTCATGACAATAACTCGGGAATTCTCCTGGAACACCATCCTCCAGAAATCATTCACCGTGTTCTGCAGGCAGCCTTGGGTAGCAATGTAGCTTTTTTTTGGCTTTGAGTTGTTGCACTTGGTTTCAAACTCAGGCTAGAGGGAGGAAAAAAAACCAACCAATTTAACAAATGGTGACAAGATTCCCTTGGATTTAGGGAAGAGAAGCCATGGGATGGGAGGTGGGAATACACTCACCATAATAATATTAGCATTGATATAGTCTGAGACAGGTTCATTGGGATCGCCGTCATGGAGAACAACTCTAGTGTGATCAACTGCAAAAATGGATGTTAATTAATTATCTAACTCAGTAAATTAGTGATTAGAACATTCCAAATTGTCTCTTTTGCTTCCTTTAAAGTGGCCATGACCAGCTGGACCAAAACACATCCATGTCCTGGGAATTCAGGAACACAGGGACACTCCAACACTAAGGCAAGGCAAAGCTTTGGGATTCGCACGTCGCAGTTTTGTCCCCCAAATTAATCCTCTTAAACTGAAGCATTGCAGCCTGTTGAGCAACAGCTGAGGGACATGAGGCTTTTAAATGAAAGCTGAAGATAAAAAGCAATATTACAAATATCCACAAAATGCAAATGTTTGAACCCAAACTGGAAATCACGGGATAATCCTGATAAGAGGGGAAATTATCATTAAAGAGAAGCCAAAGCCCAGTGGTGCTTAATTAACCCTGTATTAATGAGGGAAATAAACCAGAGGAACATTAAATGGCAATGAAGGATCAATACTCACAGGGTAAAATGTTTTTGTATCTATTTTTGTTCTTGTTTTCCTGGCGCTGCCCTTCCTTGCGGCTGTAGAGGAGTTTGCATTCCTGCTGCTGCAAGGTCTGAGGGGAGAGCACAGACAGGGGGGCTCAAAAGAAGCAGGATGGACTGGTCCATGCTCACAGCAATCCCTTCTCCCAGAGAAAAGGGAGGAGAGGGGCATTAGGTGACTACAAATGGGGTTATCCATAAATTGTCCCAGTGAAGGAAGAACCCGGAGAGGGGATTTCTGGAACACAATGTCCCAGGGACAGCAGCAATTCCATACTTTCACAGCCATGCTGTTTCATGGCAAACCTCCCCACTCCCAAACCTCCCTTCTCCCAAAGCTCCCTGGAGCTGGAGGCACCAGGATCCCAATGTTTTGCTCCAAGTTTTTCTCCCCAAAGCAGTTCTGGCCCCACTAAAAGGAACACTCAGGGTTTGGAAGCTGCTCCCCTCATCATTCCCACCCTCCAGGCTCCTGCTTTTATTTAAAGCTTGGCACATTTGCTCCCTCCTGTCTCAGTCTGTTACTCCCTCACTTAATGACCTTGGATAATTAGGCTCATCCTAAAGCCAGGGAAAGCCAAAGAAATGTAAGAGGTGCAAAGTTTCAAGCTTGTGACAAAGGACAGAAAATGGAATTTCCAAATGCACTGCCTGTGGAATTCCAGGCAAAAGGACTGAGAGCTAAACTTTCCCAGCGAGTTAAAGAATGGAAGCAATTAAATGTGTGGAAACCACATCTTCCTTCCTAGAGTTAATTATTATTGCTTGGAGCATCCCTGAGGAGAGATCCACGAGCAGCAGCGACTCCCAACAAGCCCATTCAGAGCTGGAACAACACAACCATAAATCTGGAATATCCTCCTCGATTTCGCTACAACACCCCAGCACTGAGCTCAGAAATAACCATTTTTCAGGAGGAAAAACATTACAAGGACTGTCAGCATTCCTGTCTGGTGGCTCCTGGGACAAGAGGCTCATTCCTGCCTGGAGACAAGTAATTTAAATCCACCATCTGGCCTGGCAGCTCCTGAACAGCACAGACAGGGATCCATGGACAACCTGGAGTATGCTCCCCCCTCCTGCCACCACGGGGGACAGCTGGAGCTTCCCTGAGGGGAATGGAAAAGCAGGGCACTAAAACTGCTGGGAGAGGGCTTCATTCCCAAAAAAATGAGGGTTAATGCTGACCTCAGTGACAGCAGTGAAGAAGAAAAAGAAGTGCTATGTCTCTCACAGGTAAAATCCTTCTTTTATTTGCTTTTCCTCTAAGACTTTTCCTTCTGTAAGGAAAACACTTTGCTTCCAAGGCCCACTGAGAAATCCACTCCAAGACAGATTTCTTCAACGTGGACCAAGAGGTTGGGAAAGAACTGTGAATTCATAGCTCAGTTAGGTTTTGCCAAACCAACAACCCCTTTCCACACACACGACCTCTGCTGGCTGACTTCCCTCTCCAGATGGAATTCTGGCCATTCTGACCATTCAGCAGCCCTGGATCAAGGACTCTCCCCTTTCTCTGGAAAGAGGAAGGAGAAAGCTTAATCCTCATTTTACCATTTCCCACTGCCATGACCTCACCATCTGATATTCCCCTCACACACCTCTGTGCTAATTCCTTCACTTTTCATGGATTTCTTTTCCTTCTCCTGGCAGTAACCAGAGCCCACTGGACAGCACATTTAGCTAATGGATATTTCTGATCAAAGAGGGGTTCTCCAAGGATGGTCACTTTGCAAATCCATCACTACTCAGGAAGTTGCTCAAACCAGCCTCGTACAGCCCAAACCAGCCTCTCTGGAGCTCCCTCAGCACTTCCCAGTTTCCTGTTGCCATCTGCTGGTGGAATTCCAGACTCCACTGGTGGTTATGTGTCTGTGAAGGTATAAACCAGTCCATCATATCCAGCCTGGAGTGTTCCAAGAGAGGTTGGCTGGGGCTTGGAGCAACCTGGGATAGTGGAAGGTGTCCCTGCCCATGGCAGGGAGTGGGATGGGATGGGATGGGATTTAAGGTCCCTCACAATCCAAATCATTCCACTATCCCAGGTTGCTCCAAGCCCTGTCCAATCTGGTCTTGAACGCTTCCAGGGATGGGGCAGCCACAGCTTCCCTGGGCAGAGTTTCTTCCAAATTCTGGAAGGATTTCTTCCTAATATCCCATGTAAACTTCTCCCAGTTCAAAGCCATTCCCCCTGTCCTGTCACTACATGCTCTTTCTGGAAGAAAATTAGAATTTTGCCTGCAGAGAGAAATGAAACACCAAAACAAAACGAAATCTCCAGAAGTCCAAGGAATGCATATAATCCATGTTGCTCCATCCCAGAGCTTTCTACCATTTCCCAATGGCTTTAAGATCCCCAAAAACAAGTATCAAAAAGCCACAAGGACAAGGGCAATGGATTGACTGAGAAATGGAAGGTTCCCTAAAGAAATGGTTCCCAACTTCCCAAACCGCGGAAGGAATTCGACGGATTGTCCCGGTGGGACAAACACAGGGGTAACATGAGGCTCCCTCGTGGTGAGGAGGATATCCAGGAGGGATTGGATAAAAAGCACTCTGAGAATCAGGAAAAAAAGGCAAATATTTCAAGCCACGAGAGCGGAGCTGGCAAAACTTCAACCCCTGGAAATGGGAGCAAGAACAGGGATCTGAAGTGACGGAGAGGAGGAAATGCCAGGAAGGCAGAACCCAACATGACTTTAGCAGCGTGAGACTGAACACTGCAGGAAACACTGGAGGAAACATTACTTGGAATGCAAGGAATCACCTCAAACTCTTCCCAGAAGCCCTGCTTGACTTTATCCGTGGTCTCTGCCAGTTTGCTGAGCTCCCTCACTCGGCTCTCGATCTCGGCAGCGTTGATCCGGGTGGTGTTCAGGGGCTGAGGGACACAGACCCCAAACAGCACAGGGTTAGCAGATCACAACCATGGAAAGACAATTCAAACACAAATCCCCTAAGCTAAAGATAATTTAATGGGAATTTTAGCATCCAGGCATCATTTTGGATGTCAGAACTTTGGAATTCAAGCGAAGGGCAGTGAGGAAGGGGATGGTGAACAGTTGCTTTTAAAGTCTCACAGTTTTTATTTAATACATTAAATTGTCTCATTTCTGGACTTGTTCTGCAATCCCTACAGACCAGGAAATTCTGCACTTCAGAGACAACACTCTATCCCTTCACAAACATAACAACAATTATTCCCATTTAAATGACTTTGTCACCCATTTCATCAAGTTTAATCCTTCACTTTTTGCCTCCAAAAAGATAAAGTCTTGCAGGAAGTGTGGAAAAGCTGCATTCCAACAACACATCCTGGAGGTGGCCAAGCTCAGGGGTGTCCTGTCCTTCCACTCACCTGTTTGAGTTGCAACACGGTGCCCAAAGTCTCCACCATGGGGTTCTTCTTGTAATGCTCCACCAGATCTGTCAGAGAGTCAAACTTCTCCCCTCCGCCAACGTCGTATTTGAGATCCTGGAAAGACAAATGCTCCTCAAAATCAATGCACTTCCCACCATCACAGCCCCTTCAGGCTGTGCCTTGCATTAGAAATAACCTTTCAAATGATGTGTAGAAAACTCTACTAAAATCCTTCTGCTGAAGGATAGAACTTCAATAAACAGAAACACAGACCCTTGGCAGGACATCCCCTTTTTTGCCATCTCCTTGAAAATCAGTTTATCTGCTTTTTTAGAGAGCTGATTCCCTCTGAACTGGGCTCCAGGCAGCTCAAGCAGATACTGAAGCCATGGGGTGAGAATCCAGGAATTAGGGATTTGAATTGATTTCCAAAATTCAGTGTATGATTGGGTCCTGACAGGCTGGTACTGCCTGGCACCACCCCGATTTGAAGGAAGCAAAGCCAAGTTATTTTCCTCAATGGCATAAATGCTAACTGCAAAAAGGAGAGGTTTTCTGGAAAAAATAAACATATTCTGGTAATTCAGCATTTACAACCCTGGTGGACCATTTTTACCTCCAAACTACTTCTGTTACTTCATTTTAGGTGTTTTTATACAATTAATTCTTTTGGCACAACAGAAGTAAAAGAGAGTGACAAAAATGTGTGATTTTTAAAAAATCTATGATGATTTTTTAAATAGCAACCCATGGGCATATATTAAATACCAAAATTGTAATTTAATAGCAGTTCAGTGAAAAACAACCTTGTACTAAATTGAAGATTTAGATTTCAAGGCATTCCTTGGAGTGAACACTTATTTTCACAGACTGCTGATCCTCTATCAGGTGTAACTGCCCGAACTGACAGGAGAGAGACATCTGTGGATGAATCTCCATTTATCCAATCACTCCTATTTTGATAGAATCCATCCAGGAGACTCCCTGAGCACAGCAAAGTGTGATTTGGTCCAGAAGGCCCTTGACAGGAGCCAGTCAGCCAAACAAAACCAATCCCTGCTGGAATTCTGAGGGCATCAGAGGAGTGAATTTGATCAAAGGGATGACCTGCAGCACCCCCAGGGAAAGGGGGAACGTATCCAGAGCTCCTGGGTCCATGGATTTCCTGCTTTTCCTACCTGGCAGTGGATCATGACGTGTGTCACCTTGGATTTGCCATCGTTGCTCTCTCCTTTGTCATCCCCCGTCCTCACGGAGAGGACAAAGTCCCCAGGGTGGCTCTGGCTCTCCCGCACCAGGAAACTCCCATGTTTTCCTTTCTCTGTCAAGAGTTTCTCAGCTTCTCTCCCAGAGAGATGTCCATGAAACCACCTGGAAATAAAGGGACATAGAGGGTGACACCCTGCTTAGCATTCCAGCTGAATCCACTCGTTCCAGGTATTTGTTATAAAATTGAATCCCTTCTGTTCACTCAGCGGTGGCCAGGTCTAGGGAAAACCTCAGTTTGTAAAAATAATGAATAAAATAAACCTTGGAAGTGTCCAGGTGCACACCAGTGAGGACAGAAATGCTTCAAAGCACTTCCATGGAACTTCCTGCAAGCTTCCAGTGAAGCTTTGATCTGGATCCTTCACAACAATCCCAGTGGATTCCAGTACACATCAGGTCACACTGCAACCTTCCCCTCAGTCAAGGCATGCATTCTTCTTTCATTTCCTTCATGAAACTTTCCTGATAAACTTGTGGGAATTTCACACCTTTGAGACCTCACCCTTCTATCCCATTAGGAACTGGAGAGGATAATCCCAGCAGCCTCAGTTCTTCAGGAAATAGGGCCAGAAAAGCATCAATCCTCCCCACCTCTGCTAAGACATTCCGAGGACTGAGAGAACTTGTTTGAATATTTTTCCTTGTTTTTTTCACTTCTAGGAATACACTGGTTTAGTTCTGACCCCTGACATTTCCTCAAATCCAGAGTCTCAAATTCTCCTTATCAACCACGCTCCTCAGGAGTTTGAGGAATCTGAAGATTTGTATGGCCCTCACTTTCTAGGAAAAGCACAAAAAGTTACGCCCAGAAATATCCCTGGGAATTCCTTGCAGCAACAACAGCGCCAGGAGAACTTCTCCAATTAAACATTCTCCCAGTAAAAATAAAGGCAATTATGCCCTCTTCTTTAGTCCTGTCCCACCCAAGGCAGAATGCTGAAGGGAACAGCTTCTGAGGCTTGGATTGCTTCACCTTTAACCACATTTATTGATCTATTTTACAAGGAACCTCCCTGAAATGAATCCAAGGTTGTGGCCGCCCTTTTCCCAGACGGAGGCTGAGCATTAAGAGGGATAAACAGGGCATGTGTTAAGAAGCACAAGGACATCGAGGTTCCACCACTTCTCTGACCTTTCTGATGTGGGGTCAGCACAGTTGAGGGGATATTTCAGCTCTATGACATCTCCATTCTTCTCCTTGAGCTGCCCATGGTGTTCCATGTAATACTGGACCAGCTCAGCCAGCGTGGCAAACTTCTCTCCCC
The DNA here is from genome assembly GCF_009650955.1 of Corvus moneduloides. NCBI lineage: Eukaryota > Metazoa > Chordata > Aves > Passeriformes > Corvidae > Corvus > Corvus moneduloides. Next base: position 10,783,854 of record NC_045493.1, read on the forward strand.
CGTAGAGGTCATAGTAGTCACCTGTGTTCTGGATCTTGATGTGGGTGACAGCTCCAGTTCGTCTGAGATTTGAAAGAGAGGACAAAGAACCCCTTCCCGAGTCAGCTGATCAATCAATCAATCACTTTTACATTTGGTGATGCCTGAGGTGGAAAAATCCATACTCACAATTCCAGCACTGAACTATGGCAGAAGAGCTGAGCTACTGCCCCTCTGCTTCAGCTTCTCTGCCCACCAGCCAGGGGGAACGTGAAAACAATTCCGTGCTGGAGGGATCCTTGAAGGCAGCGTAAATCCTGCAGCCTCATGAGTCCCAGCAGAAATCCCACACAAAATGCCACACCCAAGCACAAGGGTGGAGGGTGAGAGGAGTTTGGCATTCTGGAGGGACCCATCAGAGCTGGTTTGCTCCTTTCTCCGGAATTCCCACCAGCTCCCGAGGTCTCTCCCTCAGGAAACATTTGCCTTTGCCTGCTGCCACAGCCTCTAATACGAAGGAAGAGCAGCTCCCTGCAGGAATCCCCTCCTGTGCTACAAGGCCCGTTATCTCACAAGTATCCAAGCAGCACAAACTCTTATCACCAATCCCAGTTTTCCCTTTTCCTTTATCTACTTCCTCTTGCTGTCTTTTCCCCATCCCCACCACACAGTGTCAGGGGACAACTGTCACAGAAGGCCTATTTTGGAAGCTGAAAAAGCCACAGTTGCCCTTAAAAACTTGCTGACTTTTCCTGTGTGAGGAGAGTCTGGATTTCCTGCTGGATCACGAATTCCCAACACCTCTGCTGCTTTCAGCTGGTTATCAAATGAATTTGGAAAGGGCTAAAAGCAATGTTATTATCAACCTATTTCTGCTTCCCCTTAACTTTTTTGTCTGGCTGTAAAATCAGAATTTACTCCCCTCCAACCTAGAGCTGGGTAAAAGTATTTGAGGAGCTCTTTGGGGAAAATGGGAGAAAAAGAAGAGGGAGAGCTGAACGACACTAAAAAGTGATCTGTGCATTCTTTCACCTCTTCCACAGAGTTCATCCACAGCTCTTTCCCCACAGGACAGCAGCAAATTAAGATCATTACCAAGACTGGAAAGATCCAAACTCACCTAACAGAGAGTGTGAAGTCTCCTGGGTTACTTTTGCTGGGCCGTGCCAGGAAGCTGCCATCGACTCCTCTTGTTAACAGCAGGTTTTCTGCCTCCACCCCAGTGATATTTGGATGAAACCATCTACAAGAGGTTAAAAATAAAGAACGTTAATAAATAAACAGCAGGTTTTCAGGGTTAACTCACGCAGAGTGATCTGACAGCTTCCAAACCGAGTTTTGTACCTAAATTAATAACATTTCCATTTGTTATTAATTCCATCTTGCAATTTTATATACTGCAATTTTTTTGTAAGCCCAAGGATTACACTTATCCACACCCTGACTGCTTGCATTAAAATGATATCAAAGGTACACAACATAAACACAGACCAGAAGTGGTATTTCCTTACTCCAGGAAAACAGAGCACACAAAGAAACTGAAAGACAAACAGGAAAAATACCTAAAAATAACACAAAACATCCAAAGTGACACTTGACAACATTTTGAAGGTTAAAACCTGAACAAAACCTCATGGTTTAGGGCACAGCTGAGGGGGTCAGGAAGGAACTCCCCGTGTGGACAGCCCACTGCTCTTCCTCCCAGGAATGTGGAGCCGGGGTCGGATCTCTCCCGCTTAAATACAACCACAGAGGAATCTCCTATTGATCCTCACCACCCACAAACTGCCCTCAATGTCTATCCCAGAGCCCAGGCAGAGCTGGGGCTGGGCTGTGGCCAACAGCTCCATGTCCCCACCTCTGGCATTGACTTTGGAGACTTATTTGGAGCCACTCGGTGTCACCACTGCCTTTGCTCTTATCTGGAATTACCCATTTTTATTGCAGCCCCGAACGAGTTCTGCATGAAAGGACTTGGTGAGAATTTTAGAAGCCAGACCCTAAAAATAAACCATCAGAGCAGGGATGTGAGCACCCCAAGGTCGGCTCTGTCACCCTTGCACTTGGCAATTAAAAAATCACCTTTAATTTTCAGAGTTAAACGCTCGTTCTTGCGTGCAGAAAGAAGTCAGCCTGCTCCTCTTTGTACACCTCTGTGTTTTGCCAAAACATAGCAAAATATATCCAAAAAAAACCTCCACAGTCGGGCTTGTCACAGAGAGAGGAGTGTTATATCCAGAAAAATTGAACAGCATTCCTGATCTTTCATGATCCAGTCAGCATTTCAGGCTACATTGCTAAATCAGCAAAATATGAGAGCACAGGTCTAAATGTAGGGTTATTATTGCAATTGTTGTAGCAATTCCTTCTCTACTGAACAGTTGCCAATATTCCCACCAAAGCCTTATCCAGACCATTCTCTTCAGAAATGTTCTGGAGTTTAAGGGTTCCAGAAAATCCAGATCTCTAGCAAGTCATTCAAATGGGAATTAAGATCCATTTTAGAAGTAAATTGTGTGAATCTTATTGTGAATCTTACTTTTTTCCCCCTCAGTAAATAATATTCTACTTGCACCACGAAAATCTAGTGAATAGTCCCCATCTTTCACTGAAGAACCACACAGAAAATACCAAATTTATGCACAGGACATGGAAAAAAACCATTCAAAAAATGTTACATTTATCTAATGATTATTCAAGGTCAAGGAAAGTTCTCACAAAAGAAACTGTGCAAGTATCAGTACCTGGGATGAACTGAACATTAAATAACACATTTCAGCCTACAACAGGTAGCCTGGAGAAGCTGATAATATATTTACCATATTTACCACATTTCCACTCCCAAAATTTTACTTCCATTAGGAGAAAACAAAACAAACCCCACCAAAAAACGTGCAGTAATAACTTGAACAGTTCACAAGCTTTTTAAATAGGCACAGGATTCAAGAGAAACCTCGGTAAGTTTTGGAGTTTACCTCAAAAAATATCTAAACAGACAGAGGAGAAATTATTTGGATTGGTTCTCTAGATTTATCACACTGACATTCCATAAACTTTCACCCATGGAATATCTTCTCTATCCCACCCTGAACCTGAAGGAAGTCGCTGTACATGAGCCGTAACAGTAAAGGAAAAATAATGGTTTATGTACAGAGGCGACTACAAACAACCTGTTCTTTAGCCAGCATTTAAAGGAGAGGTTAAACACACGAGAGATGCTTTAAACCCCAAAATCTCCCTCCCATAAAATAATCCCAACATAAAGATGCTGAAAACCAAGTGCAGCAAAGCCAAGCTACACCTGGGAGGGTTTCTTGCACTTTATGTAACTCTGGTTCTGCTGGCGCCTTGTCCTCCTGCTCCCTCAGCTCCGTATTTTTGGCTTTGAGTAGGAAGCTGCATTTGTCAGCCACCCCAAATAGCAGAATGGGGGTGTCAGTGATCCCTGCCAGCGGTTCCGGCCGGGAGGACGATCCTCCTTGAAGTGCTGCCATCCCTCGTGCTCCCAACCTTGGGGCTGCGGCCCTTCCAAACTGGGAGGGGACAGCAAAGGGCCAGCACTCCCCAGTGACACCACCCCCCACCCAGGACCTGCTCTGACGCTTCCTTTTATAGGGATGGAATGCATTTTGGGCTTTTTATCCTGCTTTCCCTCCCCATCTCCGTGGGAGCAGGTGCAGAGCTGCCCCAGCCAAGGGCAGTAAATACAATCACAGAAGTCACCCAAACCCACGCTCTGCTCAAACCGGCTCCTCACCGTCCCTCCCGCTGCAATTCCCGCAGCCGGGGGCTTGGAATACACCGTTCCCAATCCATAATTAGTTCACAGCAAGGTGGAAATGTTGGGAAGAAAGTAACCAGTGAAATAGCAAGGTCTCATTTACAAAACTGAGGGGGTATCAGCAAAGCAAGGAATCTTCTGATGGGAAAAAAAATCATGGTGGAAAATCCATCCTTCCTACATTTATCCCTTTTTTTGTTGTCATGGTCCAGCAAAGACCAGCAGGATCTGTGCTCCCTAAGCAACACACTGCCAGCACATCTCTCTCTTCCCAAACAAAAAGAAATAAATCAATACAATTTTCCATGCTGTGATTGGGTTTTTTAATCACCTTTGCAAGAGCAGGAGAGATGAAATCGGTTCTGTCTCAGCTGTCACAACCACAGCACTGGGGATGTGCTGACGGGTACTTTAATTACTCCTATTTATAGGCTCATCAGTTGATATTTCCCATCTTTTCTTCAGCCTCCCTCACAAGTTACAATTTAGAGTTCTGAGCAGAGTAACAGAATTATTCCTGGCAAGGAGGAAGTTCACAATGTTTCCAAAAGGTAACTTGTAGCCTTGTTCCCAGTGTGAGCAGGGACATCCAGAAAATCCAACACAGACTAAAGATCCTCCACAGAGTTCAACAAGCCCCAAATCCAACTATAAATGGCCATGGATTGAAACCAACCCATCCAGAATCACCATCTTGAGCAGAAGAAGAGAGAGGACAACTTATCCTTGGAGCAATTATAATTTAATAGGTATTGCTGATAGAGGTGAATCAATTGAAATTGTGGCTGCCCCATCCCTGGAAGTGTCCAAGGCCAGGTTGGACAGAGCTTGGAGCACCCTGGGATAGCAGAAGGTGTCTCTGCCCGTGGCAGGGGGTGGAATGGGATGATTTTTATGGTCCCTTCCAGCCTAAACCATTCTGGGATTCCATGAATCTCAGAATAGGTCTGTTTAAAAGGATAAACAGGTTTATACTTATTTCTGCGCCAATAATTCCTCTAAAGTTCAACATTCACCCAAACCTCTGAGCCCAAAAGGACACCAAATATTAAAAGGACAAATATTTAAATCTATTAAGGACAGTGAGAAGCTACAACAAAGAAATGGATTCTGCTGTTTCTCATCGTGCTTTAACAGTGCCACAAGGGTTTGAAATTAAAGTGAATGCTGATAACCGACTAAGAGCGCAGGAACACTCCTTTTACAGCTGGGTCGTGTTTTAGGGTCGGTAAACCAGCGGTGCCAGCCCTCGATGGAACGCGAACCCCGGGCCTCGGTACCGAGCAGGTCCCACACACCAACAGCTCATCCCTCGGCTCCGGTGCTCCATGGGGACACGCACTTGAGCCCCCCCAAACCGGGGACACCGGGGCGGCTCCGGCCGCCAGCGGGAGTCGGAGAGACTCTAACCCACCCGAACCCTCGACCCCGGGGAGATTCCCCGGGGAACGGGCGGGGAGCGGGATCCGGGAGCGGGGATATCCCCCCCGGGAACGGGCGGGGTGGGCGCTGCCGGGGTGGGTCGCGGGGGTCCTGCCCGCCCGCGGGGAGCAGCCCCATCCCCGCAGCCCCCGGGAGCGGGCGCGGAGGCGCCCCAGAAGCAGCGGCCCCTGCCCGCCGCCCTCCCCGCCGGCCCGGCCGCCGCTCCCGCCTCACCTCCGCGATGTCATCTTCCCCCGTGGCCCCGGCGGGTCGCGGTGCGCCGGCCCCCCCGCGCCGCCCGCCGCTCACATGGGGGTCCCGGCGGGGCCGCGGCCTTCGGGCGCTGCGGGGAGCGCGAACAACGGCGGCCTCGGGCCCGCGAGCGCGGCGCGGCCCGCCCCGCGTCACCGCCCGCGCCGTCATCGCCCCGCGCCGCGCCCCGCCCCGCGCCGCCGCTCCGCCCGGGGGGCTGCGGGACCCCCGGCACCGGAGCGCCGCGGCACCGGAGCCTCGCCCGCGCAAGGGGCAGGGCGCGGAACCGGCCGTACCCTGAGCGGACGCGGGTTAAGCGGCGGCGGCGCGGCAGGGCCGCTCTCCGGGCCGGGGGTCCCGCAGCGCCCGGAGCGGGCAGGGAGTCGGGTGTCCCCCTCGCTGGTGACCCGGGGCTGCCCCGGGCAGCGCGGACCCTCCCGGACTACGAATCCCATGGTGCCCCGCGCGGCGAGCTGACGTCAGACGCCTCGCTGTCCTTAGCCCGCGCACCCGGATGTGAGTCCCTTTTGCTCCCCCGGAAGGTGAGGATGGCGGAGTTGGTGCGATCAGCGCCGGGCCCGCCGCGCTCCATCCGCCGCCATCCGCCCGCCGGCGGCCCCGCCGCGGTTACAGGCGCGGCCCGGCAGCCTCGGGGAGCGGCGGGGGGGCGCGGGGGCCCGGATGGGCGCGGGGTGCGGAGCAGCGGGAGTGTCGCCGGCCCGGGCGGGCCAGGCCGCGGCGGGATGCGGAGGCCGCGCCGGAGCCTCCCGGGAGCTGGGCTGGGGCTGGACGGGGGAGGCCGCTGGGGCCGGCAGCCCAGCGGCGCTGGGGCATTCCCGAGCCGGGACAGAGGTGGCTGCAGAGTCGGGGTGTGTTTGCGTGTTCCCGGGCTTCCCACCGAGGAGCGCTGGAGCTGTTGTAACCAGAGAGCAGGAGCATTTTAAGTCATGTAGAGGCACGCAGGGAGCAGCGCTTGGTCAGCCATGGCTGGAGGAGGTGGCTGACAGGTACTGCAAAAGTGTAAAGGATGGTTTGGATTATTTTATTTTCTTTTCTTTGCTCTGTAACAAGCCCTAAACCCTGCTGTTTGTGCTCGCAGATGGCGGGTGAGAAGGCGCCCGCGGAGAAGAAGCCAGCTGAGAAGAAGCCGGCCAAGAAGAAGGCAGGGGAGAAGAAGCCGGCGGAGCAGAAGCCAATCCAGAAGGCAGCAGGGGACAAGAAGAAGAGGGTGAAGAAGTACCATGCCAGCCGTAACCCCACCCTGGCCCGGGGCATCGGGAGGTATTCCCGCTCAGCCATGTACGCCAGGAAAGCCTTGTACAAGCGCAAGTACACAGCCCCAGAGACAAAGGTAGGGTGGGAAACGCTGTGGGAATAATCGTATTTGTTGTGGTGCTTTTGGTTTGGAGCGTGCTGAGTTTTCCCTGTTCTTTGCACACAGATAGAGAAGAAGAAGAAGGAAATGCCCCGTGCCACCATCACTAAGCCAGTGGGTGGAGACAAGAATGGAGGCAGCCGGGTGGTTAAAATCCGGAAAATGGTATGGAAAAGCACTGGAATGCTCGTGGTTGGGTCCAGGTAGCTTTAGGCTGGGTGATGAGCCTCGGGCCTGGGGCATGTGGGGACCTCAGCCTGTGCTGTGCTTCATTGTTGGCAGCTCTCCTTGAGCACAGACCCAGCGTTCTTGAGAGATGGTGGGAATTTAGGTGGGAATTCTGTGCCCTATGTATTGCTGAGGTGGAAGCACACACAAATACAGAGCTGGACTCAAAATATTCCAGGAAACACTCTGTGTGTTCCCAAGCACTGGCTGCAGCAGAAATCCTTCAGCAAGCTGAACTTCAGGGAAACAGGGACAACCTTTCTGAGGGTTGTCCTGCTGTCCTGTGGAACACAGGTGGTACAAGATGTTTGTTCTCTTTTCCCAGCCCAGGTACTACCCCACGGAGGACGTTCCCCGGAAGCTGCTGAGCCACGGCAAGAAGCCGTTCTGCGAGCACAAGCGGCGCCTGCGGGCGTCCATCACCCCCGGCACGGTGCTGATCCTGCTCACCGGCCGGCACCGCGGCAAGGTGGGCACAGCTGCTGGCACAGGGGTTTGGCAGCGTTTCAGCCACCCTGAATTTCTCAGCTGATTTCAGCTGACTTTGTTCGGCCACTGGGTGCAAATCTGTGGCTTCTGTCTGGGTGTTTTCCTTGTCCAGCCTTTAGGGGAGGCAGAGTTGGAATATTTGTTAAATTTAGGTTGTTCTGAGGAGAGCTGGAAGTAAAACAGGCTCAGCCAGTTGCTTGGATGACATGAAAGGAGTCTTGCTGCAGTGCAGAGCAGCAGAGACAGTGCCGGTTTCTGCAGCAGCAAACACAAAATTTTGTCCTACGGTAGTTACTGCAAAGGAAAAATTAAGAGTTTTATTCTTAATCTAATTATCAAGGTAACACTGGATTGTTACATTGGGTTCTCCATCCTCAGGATGGTCACCAACACAGCAGGCATCCTTTATTTTCTTGAGGTCTTTGATGTCATACTCTGTAAAGAATGCTGTCAGAGAAGGAAACCTTGACCAGAAGGAACGAAACACAACTGGGGAATGGCTTTAACCATGTGATGTCTTTGTGGTGTTTATCCAATTCCTGCCTGTAACTCGTACAAAGGATTTGGGTGATGGGATGGCTGCTGCCATCCTGTAGGATGGGGGAAGAGTAAAGCTGGAGTAATTGGCTTTGCTCAGCCTTGAGTGAGGAAGCTCATGGAGAGTCACGCTCAGTTGGAGAGGAGTTAATGAAGTGCTGGAGCTTGGATCACAGGGTGGCAGCTCCTCAGGTGGCACAGCTGAGCCACACCTGGAGCACTGTTAGTGCTTGTACCAGTAACAGAGTACAATTCCAGTTCGGCTGTGGTATGGAAGCACTGGGACCTGAGGATTGATACCACATCTCATTTTTTACAGCGTGTTGTGTTCCTGAAGCAGCTTGATACTGGCCTTCTGCTTGTTACAGGTAAAAATTTTTATTTAAACATGATATTTTTGTTTTGGGGGGTTCTGTGAATTTGGGGTGGATTTTTTTAAGTTTGTTTCTGGGGTCGGTAGCACAACAGATCTGCATGTGTTTGCTTTGGCATGTCAGTGTGGAATCACATTTTGTGGTGGAGTAACCACTCCTGGAGGTGTCCAGGGAATGACAGAATGTGGCACTCAGTGCTCTGCTCCAGTTGATGAGGTGGTGATCAGTCAAAAGTTGGACTTGATGATCTTGGAGGTCTTTTCCAACCCTGATGACTCTGTTGTTTGTGACATTGCAGGGAAGTGGAGGGGAGATAATTAAGCTTCAGTATCTGACTACCTGGAAGAGCTCAGGAAGTAAATTTTTGTATTTAGAGGGCTTTGAGGGCTTTGACTGTTGAGATTTTAGCTGGAGGCAACTCTGAAGGAACTGGTCATCACACAGACTACAAAAATTCAGCTTCAAGGCAGCGGTTTTCACCAGAAAAGCTGACTTTGTTCTCTCTTGTCTTCTCTGCCTTCAGGCCCCCTGGCTGTCAACCGTGTCCCTCTGCGTCGGGCCCACCAGAAATTTGTTATCGCCACATCCACAAAGGTGGATCTCACTGGGGTGAAAATTCCCAAGCATCTCACTGATTCCTACTTCAAGAAGAAGAGGCTGCGGAAGCCCAAGCACCAGGAAGGAGAGATCTTTGACACTGAGAAAGAAGTAAGGGACAGGGTGGTTCTTTCTTTCTCAATGCTCCTGGATAGGCTGGAAAGGGGGAATTAGCAGGAAACAAACGGATTTTAAGTGGTCATTAATAAAGTGAGGTGATGCCATTAAAATGAGGTAACCTCCCTTTTAAATTTGGGGATTTTTCTCACAGGAGAAGGAGTGATTATTCCAGATAAATGTCTTTTTTGACCAAGAAGCACCTTTACTGTGTTGGCTCCAAGGGGTGCTTCAGCACTCCACCCACCTTCCCATTATTTAGAACAAATAGAGAAAAGATTCCTTGAAAATCCCAAAACTTAGGGTTTGCCCTGAATTTTCTCCTCTCTCTAAAGGATTCTGCAGTTGCTCCCCAGGAATTTGATGTTGTTCTTTGTGCTTTGCAGAAATATGAGCTGACGGAGCAGCGCAAGGCAGACCAGAAGGCCGTGGATTCCCAGATCCTGGCACGGATCAAGAAGGTGCCTCAGCTCCGGGGGTACCTGCGCTCCACATTCTCTCTCTCAAATGGAGTTTATCCTCACAAATTGGTGTTCTGAGCCTTCTGGAAGCACCACATTAAACTCCAAGGGAAAAAAAGAAAAAGCAAGGATTTGTGGTGTGTTCATTTCAGTCTGTCACAGCAGGTGTTTTTCACAATTCTTGCAGTGTATGTTACTGTGGGTTAAACTCTGAGGGGCTGCAGGTAGTGACCAGAATTTGGAGTGTGCAAAGTTGGGAGGTGGAAGTTTTGGCTGTTCTAGTTTTGTGGTGTTTGTTGGATTTTTTTTTTAACTACTGAACATAAACAGGAATTCAGCTTAACTCTGAGTGAGCTGGGGAGGGATCCTGAAGAGATTTTCCTTCGGGAATAGCAGATAATGCTGGGCTGACACCGTACAGGATAAAATCTGGATAAAATGTGTGTGCTGAACCTCAGCAAACAGGGAACTTTCTAGAGGTATTTCAGGAGCTATGCCTTAATTTTGAAGTGGAAATGCTGGGAATACTCCACAGTTCTGCAGGATAACTTATTCCTGAAACTAAAAAAATACAGACTATATGTCCCTTTCCTGTTCTTCATCCTTGTGGGATGTAAGGAGTATATCTGCTTAGAACAGAAAGCAAAAGCATGATCTTAATTCTGTAGGCTTGGAAATCGGTTCAAAAACAAGGTGCTTCTGTGAAGGGGAAGTATTTTTGTATCCTGGGAGACTTCTGGAGTCTCTACAAATTTTCCTATCTCAAAAGGTGGCTGAAAGTGAGTGGAGAAAGTTCATCCTGTGTTTCCTTTGTGTTGAACTCAGCAGAAAGCAGTGCTCTTACACAAACCAGGGATGCACGGATCACCAAGTCTGGCACTCTGGAGCTCTTCCTTAGCCAGACTTCTGCAGGAATCCAGGTTTATGTAACTGTACCATCTGTCTGCCCAGTAATTCTGAGCTGAAGTAGCCAACAGGGTTAGACTTGGTAAGAAATAGAGATTTCATCAAATTCATACAGGCTCCACAGAAAGGGGGTAGGAAAGGGAGCGATACAACCCTCCCTGAGGTGGAAGCCATGCTCAGTGGGAAAGACGAATTGGGCTTGGAGTGCTCCAAAGGCAGTGAAAGAACTTGGACATCTGTGGAGTACCTGGTTTGCACCAAGGGGCTGTGGTCTGGTGCTGGTGGGTGTTACAGTGTGTGGAAGTGAAAGCACTGGGCACTCCCACCATCTTCCTGTTGATAATTAACAGGCTGGGAGATCTGGGGGTGTTCACCTGGAGAAGGGAAGGCTCCAGGGGAACCTTCGAGCTCTTTGCACTGTCTAAAGAGGCTCCAGGAGAGCTGGAGAGAGACTTGGGACAGGGGATGGAGTGACAGGACAAGGGGGAATGGCTTCCCACTGCCGGAGGGCAGCGTTAGATGGGATACTGGGGAGAAATCCTTCCCTGGGAGGGAGGTGAGGCCCTGGCACAGGGTGCCCAGAGGAGCTGTGGCTGTTCCATCCCTGGAAGTGTCCACGGCCGGCTTGGACGGGGCTTGGAGCAACCTGGGATAGTGGAAGTGGCAGGAGTTGGAACAGGATGAGCTGTGAGGTGCCTTCCAAGCGAAACCAGCCTGGAATTCTCTCTGAAGTATCAGTGAGGCTCAGCAGAGGGAGGCAGAGAGCTGCCTGTGTCCCGGTGCAGAATTCCTAGCCTGGCTGGGAGGTGGCTCTGTGCTGTGTTCTGCCCTGTGTTCCTTATTTTCCCTGCCATTGGAATTTTGTCTGTGATTTGTTACATCTTCTCTTGTGCGTGGTTTGGTGGATAATGGAGTTAGTCAGAGGTTTTTCAGTTAAAAGGAGTTTTTCTGCAGTTCTGGAAATGGCCTGTTGACATGAATCAACTCTAAAAAGATACAGAAGGGTTGCACTCATCCCCCTGCAACTGCTAAGGTAGGTCTAAGAAAAATCTTAACCAAATATGCTTAGAAAGTTCACTTAAATTAAAAATCGTGTGTGGGAACACTGAAATGGGGAAAGCCCCATCCAGCAAGTAGAATCAAAAGAGTTTGTATGAGCATGGGGTATTGTAGTCTGCAACCCCAAATTCAGTCACACACTTGTGCTCTTGAGGGAAAACTGCAGCAGGTATTAATGCTCCAGTCATCCCCTTCCCTCTGGGAGTGGGGAAGTTGCAGTAACAAAATAGCCCCAAAACCAATTGGGTGTGGAGATTCAACCATGTTCTCTGGAATTCCTGGTTGCTCTGACACATTCCTCCTTTGTGGATCAGGAGACACCTGGAACCATTAACCTTGTTTGCAGGGAGGGGAGGCTCTGTGTGCCAGTGTGCTGTCAGGAAGTGATTTGGAAATGGGAGTTGGTTATCAATAGATGCTGGTCTGCAGCAATGGCCTCACGTGCTGCCACTGCCCCGTTCCTGTCACCTGTGTGACGAGGTGCTGACAGTAACACACCCTGCAAGGTGGGGAGGGAGGAAGGAAGGGAGGAATCTCTCTGCTCCTGTCAATCCCTGAGCTGAGTCACTGGCCCAGCTGGATGCCAGTGTCACACCAAGGGATGTGGGAGCAGAGAAAATTGGAACACCAAATCCTGCCTTCCCGAGGCTGAGCAGCTCCTCAGGCCGTGCTGCAGCAAATGGAGATGGCAAAACCCTCATGTTCCATAAGGAGAGGCAGCTAGTGATCAGCTGTGATGTGTCTGTCTCCAACCTCCCAAATATTTTCCCTGAATTCTGTGAAATCTGCCTTCTTTCTGACAAGCTGCAGGGTGAGGGATGGCAAACAGGAAAAACGAGGCCTGTCCAGGTGACCAGCACAGAGGGATTTTTCAATCCAGATAATGCTGGCCACTACCTGAGCACCACTTGCAGCACATAAAGAGCCTTTGTGTGTGTTCTGGCTGTGCCCAGCATTTCCCATTCCCAACATGTGAACAGTTCTGCAGCCTGGGCTCGCTGAGTCACTGCTTTTTCCTGGGCAGCCCCCACAGAAGAAGCCAGAGACATCCAAAGCCTCCATCACCCAATGAAAAGTGCTGGAGATGTGCAGCTCCAAAAATAGTGACAGACTCAACCACAGCAGCACTTCATTAGCATCAAATGTGCTCTTTGCTTCAGCTGCCTAATAAAGCGATGTGTAATTATAATAAAGCATCCTTTGGAGAGGAAAGGGAGAGGGATGTTGGCTTTCCCAGGGAATTGATAATAAGATGTGATACCTTGTTATCTCCAGGCACCTATTTTTACCTGGCAGCTATGCAGTGACCTGGTGGCTGCAGTTCCAGCCCAGTGAGGCTCTGTCCAGCTGCCACGGTGGGCAGTGGGCTCAGGGAGGCAGACTCTGCCTTTGTCTGTGGAATGAGGATCCTTCTGGGACCGGGATCCTCAGGAGAAACTGAGGCTGATCTGCAAGACGAAGTCCTTTCCAGTGCCAGGTTTGTAAAGAACAGTTACCTGTGGCATTTCAGCTGTGACACTCTTGGGTTTGACCTTAATTAAGAGAAGGTGCTCTGGTATCTGGAGTGTGAAGGTGCTTTCATGGGACTGCCACACCTTTTGGGCCAGGTGGTGAGGAAAATTTGCCAAATTCCCAGATGTCCAGTGGCTGGCTGCTCAGTTCACCTGTGCTGTAGGATGTGCCTTGTTATGAAGGAGAGACTGACCCTTTTTCTCCCAGCATATCCCACCTGATCCATGCCCTCTCTCTCTCCTCAGAGTTCAGAACTGTTGCAGAAAAAAAATCACTCTGGATGTTCCCACGAGCTCAATAAAGAACGATCAAATAAATGCCAATCCTATGGATACAGCATAAAGAGCCTCTGCTCCTATCCTGGTTTGGGAAGAGGAAATGAAGTTCCCAGCCACTATTTACCTGTAAATTTGATTTCTCCAGTTCTCCTGCATTGCAGGCTGCACTAAGCGCTTGACAACTCATTGCTTAAGCAATTAAAGCAATTAAATACTTATTTTTCTAAGGATCTTATTCATAATAGTCCTTGCTATGTTTTGTTCTGGAAGCCACTGGTTGAGCAAAGACAGGCAGTGCCTGAGTCGCTGGGCCTGGGATAGTTGCGTGTGGAATTTGCCATGGGTGCCAAGGAACAACCAGGACATTTTTCTTTATTTAGTTACTTTTTAATTATTTGTTTGTTGTTTGGAGTGTTTAGACCAGAGCAGTCTTAACCCTCTCCCAGATATCAGTCAAAACCCCCATTTTTGTCAGCTGGCTGGCTTTTTTGGCCTCATTTTATGTATTTTTCCACCCCATTATTTGAGTGTTTATCTCAGGGGAAATGACTTTGCCTGATGGATTGTACACAGAGCCAGCAGCTTCTCTGACCTAAGCATGGTTCACACTCCACCAGACATAAACACTTGTTAGTTGTAATAGTGATGAGGAGAGAGGAAGCACAGTAGTGAAAAAAGGACTTGAGATGAAAGAAATTCTATGGTTTTTTCCTCAGCAATATTGATTTTTTGTGCGATCCTGAGCAAGTAACTTATTTTCAGTGAGGTCTGGGCTCCCATACTGCAGAAAGCAGAAATATTTTCTCATGTCTGGTCTCAAGAAGTGCTTTCAACTTCAGAAAATGTAAAGTTTATGTCTATTTTCTAAAGTACATAAAAGAATAAGTGTCTGCTTGGCTGACACTGAGAGGGGACTGATCTTGTTCTATAAGCTCATATTAACATTTCATACTAAAAAATTCAAACACTGTGTTGTGCTGAAGACTGGCACAGGTGGCACGAAGAATAAATGTTTTCATAGTCTTATTTATCAGTTTTAATGTCATTTTTTGCAGAATTTAGGCTGTTTTATTTGTACAGGGCAGCAGAGCTCAAAGATTCAGAGACTCTGGAGCCAATGTGTGTTTCTGCAGTTGCCTGATTAACAGTTCCTGGTGCTTTGCCTGCACCAGGTTTTAATTGGTTTTAATGATGATCACAACCAGCTTCTCATATTTTACATCTGCTGGGCACTTTGGCCTTGTGACACCCAGCACAGGTAAAAAGTTGCCACTAGAACACCAAGAAACCACACAAAGGTAAAATGATTTCTCCAATCCATTGGAATAAGCCAGTGGGATGCAGAGAGCCACCCCAAGGAACACAAGGAAAGGCTCTAAATCTCATGGAGAAAATAAAGATTAAACCAGAAGCAATTTCATCTTCATCTATGTTGTCAGTCCTAGTGGATGTAGAGGTTTTCCACTGGCCTGACAGATGCCTTAGGATGTGGTTGTTTTCAAAATTAAGGCTTTCAAGTATCACCATGTGCTGTACATGGGATCCTGTTGTTCAAAATGGCCATTTTCACAAGAGGAAGTAAAACCGAAGATAAAATGCACAAAAGCAGTCCTTGGTTCACAAGGGAGGAAGGGCATTTTTCAGAATAAGGCCCTAAAAAGAGTGATGCACCCTCAAAATGATGTCACCATTCAAATTCCTGGTGTGAGTGTCCTGCTGAGCTGAAAGGAAGATCTCTTTTGTGGAATTTCACAGAAATTGGTGGGGAACCAGAATTCTTCCTCCAAGTAAACACAAAAAGCCTGACCAAATGCCCCTGTGGAATCAGGGAACTGAAAGCACAGCAACTCTTGCTCAAAGGAGAGGCACATGGCAGAACCCCTGTGCATTGCACCTCATCCACACGGCTTCCCTGAGGCCTGACAAAGTGCAAAAAGGAGCTTTGTGTTTGTGGGAGAGAAAAAAGCAAACACACGCCCAGAGCAGAGCATGGAGGGAGAAAAGGAAAACTGCTTTTTGAGGCTCCTGATGCAACAGAACCTTCAAGAGGGTTGGGGTTTTTTGTTCAAATTCTGGCTTTGGTCAAAGCACTGAGCATAAAAATGTGTGGTTTATTGAATCCAACACTCCAGGAAAGACTTGCCTGCTTTGTAATTAAACAGAACTTCATCAAGGCAATGTCTCACATCATTCTGTAACTGCCTTCTAACACAGACAACCCATTAATCCTCAAACTGCCTGACAGCTTGAATAAAAAATATAATTAAAATAATACAAATAACAGCACAAATTGTGTGGTTTGGGCTCCCTTGAAATAACTGCTGATTTCACAAGTGCCTGAGAAGGGTGTCCCAGTGTGAGCCAGGCAGTGCAGCTGCTCCTGTGGATTTATAATTCTCATTAGAATTTCTATCACTCTGCCCATCCTGTCACCCTGAGCTTCAACTTTTCATGTCATTCAATTGCCACCACCCCAAGCCTGGGCAGACTGGGTAATCAAGCCTAAAAAATGGCTTTTTGATGTGTTTGTCAGGCCCAATCAAGAGCCACATGGTAACAGAATGGAGCCCAGCACAAACAATGTGGTGCCTGTGCTGCAGGAGGAGGGCTGGGCTCTTGTCACCTGTCTGGGAAATGATAATCTCATGGAGGGGGTGATGCTGGTGGCTTTGGGTGACTGACAGCACTGCTCTGGTTCTCCTGTTGATTAATTGATTGTCTGTGAGTTTATTTTAGTTGAAGTTTAGTTCTTCCTGGTTTCTCTGTAGGCTGCTCGTGATGTTCTTTTTAAAGAAACACTGTGCTGTTGTTAAGCATAAAGTGAAGGTTTATGAAGCAATTCCTACTGCCTGTCAGGACCAGGATTTCATAAGCACAGGCCATTCCACTGCAGCACCATAAACTCACCTCTACCACATCACAAATGAAGAAACTCTCCTACCTGTAGCAGCATGAAAAGATTTTCAACCATCCTGGCTTCCCTCAGGGGCCAGTCCAGCCCAAATGCGGAATGATGAACTATTTGGCCTTTCCTGGTTTGTGCCATCTGGCTGGAAGGAAAATAGGGAAAAATAGGTGAGTCACTCAATTAGTGGCTCTCAGTTTTGGGTTTGTTTTGAATGCCTGTCACCACTGAAGAGAAAATCAGCACAAACTAACATTTGTTTGGGTCAGGGATTCACTGCCCTGCCTTCCTTTTGTGAGGAAAAAGGGTTGGTAGAGCTGCAGTGCCTGCGCAAACCTGCTAATTAGGAATTCACAGCCTTGGAACTGATCTATGAGTTGCAAGTAAAAGACAAAGATGATGAAAGTTCAAAAGCCACCTCATTTATAATCCTCATTTAAAGTCCTGTTTTGGCTCTTCTCTTTGGTGTCCTGTTGGTTCAGACTCTCTGGGGACACCTTCCACCATCTCAGGTTGCTCCAAGCCCCCGTCCAACCTGGCCCTGGACAAGGGAATTGTCCCAAAATGCACTTTTCCCCTGGAATGTTATATTGCAAATGTCAACATTTCAGTTTTTTATTCTGATTGTGATTGAACATTTAAAATAAATATTCTGTGAAGTTCTGCCCAGATCTCAGCTTTGACCAATGCATGCATGGAGCCATCCATATGGGGAGAGAGAACTTTTCCAGGGATATCAGTTCTGGAATTTGGCCATTACAGCTCTTGTTCAGTGTGAAGTAATAGGAATTTCCCCTGTGTTTAAACCAATCCCTGTTTGAGGGAATCCCTCAAACACAGGGATTGCAGGATTAGTATTTCAACCAATTCACTTGGGAAATTAGAGAAAATTCTTGAAATAAAAATGTAGACACTCAAATTATTTCTTGATAGGCTAAGAGAAAACCAGATGATGACACTTTTTCTTTCCAAGGGTGTTAAATAAAATTTAAGTAAAAGATGGGGTAAATCTGAAGGCAGAGATGCCACCTTGTAATGTTTACATGTTTACAATATTGAGCAGAATATTGGAGCAGGTTTTTTTTCATTTATTTATCCCTTGTGTTACTGCACCAGTTTTCAGAGAGGTTGAATTTTAAAACAGCACAGAATAGCTGTATTTAAACCTACCTATTTTTGGATAGTAATAATGAGTCTTCTGAGACATTCGAGATTCAGAAATTCAGGACAACCACTCAGGGATCTGCTCAGCTCCCAACCACTCTTCCTCACTGATGGGCACCATTTAGGTATTTCCCTCCAGAAAAGACTATCTGAGTAAGAAAATGAGACCTGAGATTAGGGAGAGCACTGTTAAATGCCAGCACCTCAAGGGACATGAGTACAAGTTACAGAAAAACCCAGAGGAAAGATCAGGCTTCCAGAGTCCATGGCCTCCAGAGAAAGTTTGAAAGGACAGGGATTATTCAGTACAGAGATGATGGAGAGGAACTCTGGTCACAGCCCTCATGAGTGAAGACAACAGGGGAGGGAGGAAATAAACTGTTCTCTGTGCCTGCAACAGCTGGAAAGTCAATGGAAAGGGTTAAATTGCAGTAGCACAAGTTCAGTTATGGATTAGGAAACTCCCTAAAGGTAAAGACAATTCAACAATGGAAGAGACTGAACAGAGAAGCTGTGGCTGCCCCATCCCTGGAAGCGTTCAAGGCCAGGTTGGACTGGGCTTGGAGCAGCCTGGGATAGTGGGAGGTGTCCCTGCCCATGGCAGGGGGTGGAATGGGATGGGCTTTAAGGTCTCCTCCAACCCAAACCATTCTGGATTCCCTGATTCTGTGACTGCAGATGGAGTCTCCACTGAGATGGGCCAGGTGTGGGTCACAGCACTGCATTGAGTTGTCTCTGAGAAAACATTCTACCATCTTTATTATGATTCCATAATTTACATGTTTCCTGTCCAATTTAAGTAAGGCCATGTTTGCAAGATAGTGATTCATACTCGTTTCCTATAACTCTTATTCATTTCAATAAAAATATCTTTCTATTTGTTCTTCCTCCCTCAAGCCCACCTTGCAATCTTCAGCAATTACTGCTCTTCTAAAAGAGAAAAATGTGAATATTTCCCTTTGCAATTAAAATAAATTTCTGAGGTTTGGAATTATTTTATTTCAAGGTCTGGTTTCTTCCTTCTATGTCAAACACTGATTTTTTCTCCACTTCAGTCCTTTCTAAGCGTTACTTGGAGAAACTGTATTTTTTAATCCCAGATAATGTGCCAAGAAATGCCAGTATTGCTTGGGTAGTGGCCTTATTAATGATGGCATTTGGGCTCTCTAAATAACAAGTACCAGGCAGAGGAGCCAGGATTCAGGGTCTGCAAATCTGCTTAGTGCAGACCACATAAAAATAGCAACTTGTTTTTCTTTTTCACACATTTCTTAGTGCCACAGTGGTCACTGAAACTGGAAGCGTCATTTCTAAATGAACAGGAAGATGCACAGCAAAACCTTGGGATGAAAAAAGTGCTCCCCACACATAATAGCTGTTCATGTAAAATTAAACTGAAGGGTGAGACAATGTTGCTTTAAATGCCTTTACATAACAGGCAAATTCCAAGAAAGAATAGGGAATTTCCATTTGCAGCTCACAGGAGTTAATTTTTGCATCTTCTGCTAAATCTCAGTATCTGTGATGTCCAGAGAAGCACAGGGATACAGGAGACCTGCACAGGAAGGAGCTGATCCCGAAATCCTGCCACAAGAGGTAGAGGTAACCACAGCAGCTCAAAGAATGCTCAACGTCTGCCCAAAAACAATGGAAAAAAATGCAAAATAATGGAAGCAAAAGAGTGGCTTTCTGCAGGAGCCTATTTACAAGTTGAGGGTTTTATTCCTTCAGCTTGATAATCTGTGCCACAAAGTTATCCTGGTCTATTTTTTAAGTCTTCCCATAAAATAGACCAAGACTTCTTTGTAGTTGCTGCTGTACCTCTCTGACTGCACATTGAAGCTGCAGTGGCTGACATTTGCTGGTGACAGGCAGAACACAAATATTATATTTTTTTCATTACATTACACAACATCTTCTGCAGCAGATGCCAGGCAAACTGCATGGAGTTTGCTGCATCCAGTACAGCCCTAGGACTGAAAATTCCATGTAGGAAGCTATATCAGCATTCCATTAATTCCTGAATGGCAGGCACTTCAAATAATTTAGGAAATCACATTTACCAGTGATTATTTTATTTACCTGCAGTGAGGCAGGACAGGGCACATTTCTCACTTTTATTCCATTGCATTCACTCAATAACTGCTTTTTAACTTTGAATTGTCAACTCAATAGAATCCAAAAGAACTCCAAATAAGCAAATCAATAACTATAAAATGGTGAATATCCCTTCTGCTCAGCTTGGGAAGTCTTCACACAGATATGGCTAAAAGGAGGATTTCCAAAACACCTGCACAATGTGCAGCTCAGAGCCAAGGGAGCTGTTTCCACTGGGGGCAGCTCACATTACTTCCCACAGAAACCCACATGGATTAGGATCCTTCCTGGGAGAAACTGTCACAAGAAAAAGCACAGACCCTGCCAGGGAATAATGTGGCCACACATCTCACTCAGTGCCTCACCTGCTGGGGAAGTTTCCAGAGCTTTGCTCGCCTCTCCTGGCTCTGAGTCAGCTCCTCATTCCAATAAAAGGCCTTGGCTTGCATCCCAAGGCAGTGGATTGAATCCACAGCCATGTCAAACACGGATTCTCCATGTGGGAGCTGCTGTAGCAGCCACATTCCTCTGGGATAAAGCAGTCCAGGAGGCCTTGGAAAGAGCATGGGAGAGCTGCAGACAAAGAATTCTCAGCCTGGGGTCACCCAGCCTGTGAAACAGCCCTTTAGAGAACAGGTACATCCAAACCTCTGGAAAACACTGCAAACCCCTTCTGCTGATGTCCTTCACATTGCTTGTGAAGGGAACATCCCTTTTGACTCCCAGCTCTGCCGTTTGTGTTGATTTTGTGGAAGATCCTCCACTAGCACCATGATAGTAGTACCACAAGATCTAAAGATGGAATTTATTTTCTTTTGGTGGAATGTTACTCCCACTAAAATGCACACACGCTTTGTGTTTCTCTCCCTCTATTCCCTCTGTCACGTGTGGATGAATGAAAACAATGCAAAACTCCCACTCTAGTAACAAAACAATAACACCCGTGGCTGTCTCCCCATGAAATGTTGTGACTAATCCAACCCCAGCAGCTTTTCCTTTGCTCCAAGGAACCTTCGGGAGCCTGGCTTATCTCCCCTGCCAGCACTCAGCTGCCACGTCCCACCTGCCATAAAATCTTCCAATCTCAGCATTCCCTCTCTTCTGAGTCCTCTCAGGGCTCAGGGAGGATCAGGGTCTGTCTGCAGCCATTGTTCTCTCTGTCACGTCTTGACCAAAAATAACAGATGCCTATGAAGCTTCTCCCTCATAAAAACCTTTGATAGCAGCTCTGCACACTCTCCCTGTTCAAAAATTACTGCAGCACAGAGGCAAATAATATCTGTTTCTAGAATAAAACCAAGCCTGGAGACTCTTCTACTCTCTAACACATGAATAGCAGGGATGTTCCACCAAACAGTGCACAGAGCTACCACACAGATCTCTAAATTACTGCTTGTGTGAACTTACCTGAACCCTGTGTCAACTGAACCGGCCTCAAAAACAAGCTACACAGTGGTGTGAGTGCTCACAGTGCTGAATCAGTGCTACAAAAGGGCTTTGAGTGGGTCCTGTGTTGAGTGGTCACCCATTACATGGAAAAAAATGCTTCTTCTCAACCAGATTTAATAGGATATTAATCTACTGGCGGTAGATCTCGTTTTACTCCAGCTCTGAATAGGCTTTTCCTGCAATAGCACAGCACATTTGTTATAATGCACTAATATGTTAAATAATTTAATCTGATCAAACAGGTAAATAAATGCGTAGAGCTCCATCTCTGTTCAGTTGTGAACAGTCACTGTTCCATGAAAAGCAGACACTTGCAATGGGAATCCCACAGCAATTACCCACTAAAACTATTTAACATTTATCACCACGTCTCTCTCATTAACATGATTTGTCTCAGCGGCATGTCCTTTGCTGAACATCCAGGTACAGCTGCCTGTGACACTGGCTCAGGGCGAGGTCTGAGGGAACTGAGGGTGAAATTAGACTGAGAAGGAAGGATCAATTTCCTCTGGATCCCCTTTTTTTCCACACATACTGAGGTGTTGCAACCCTTTTGCTTTACACCCTCTGGAATGCTCGGTACACAGAGGTATGGATTTTGAGGGACATACCTGCTCGCTCATGAGTCCTTTGGGAAAAGCTCCTAGAGAGGTGACAGGATTCCTGCAAGGAGTTGACGGAGGGGGACAAGGGGAAGGGAGAAAGGGAAATCATTCTGTGGGGAGACAGAGAAAACAAGGGTGAGCAGAGGTGCAGGAGAGGAGAAACAACCATGTCAGGAACGTGAGGGACCAAGAGGGATTAGCCCTGGAAGGACATGCGGAGTTTCAGAGGGGCTTATGTCAAGCCAAGAGGGTTGAGAGGGAAACTGAGGGAAACAGCACTGAGGGAGCAGCTCTCGGTCCGGGCAAATGGTGGCGGGAGGTGAAGGGCTGAGGGAGCGGCCATTGCGTGAGGGCGAGACCCCGGGGCAGCGCTGAGGGGAGCAACCCCTGGGGGATGAGGCGAGGCGCTGAGGGGAGCGCCCCGCGGGGCGGGTGAGACACTGAGGGGAGAACCCCGGTACGGGTGATCCGCTCCCCCCGATGAGGGTGAGGCGCTGTGTGGAGCGCTCCCGGTACGGGTGAGACACTGAGGGGAGAACCCCGGTACGGGTGATCCGCTCCCCCCGATGAGGGTGAGGCGCTGTGTGGAGCGCTCCCGGTACGGGTGAGACACTGAGGGGAGAACCCCTGTACGGGTGATCCGCTCCCCCCGATGAGGGTGAGGCGCTGTGTGGAGCGCTCCCGGTACGGGTGAGACACTGAGGGGAGAACCCCGGTACGGGTGATCCACTCCCCCCGATGAGGGTGAGGCGCTGTGTGGAGCGCTCCCGGTGCGGGTGCGGCGTGCTGTGCCCGGTGCAGGTGACCCGCTCTTCCCGGTGCGGTTGATACACTCCCCGCGGTGCGGCTGATCCGCTGCGGCCGGTGCGGGTGAAGCGCTGCCGGGAGCACACGCGATGCCGTCCAGCCGCTGCCGGGAGCGCCGCCGGTGCGGGCGGAGCGGCGGGAGCGGCCGCGGGGGCGGAGCTCCGGCGCTGGGGGCGTGTCCCGGCGCCCGGGGCGGGGCCCCGCGGGCTGGGAGGGGGCCGGGTGTATTGTTCCCCGCGCGGTGCATGCCGGGCCCGCCTCAGCCCCCAACATGGCGTCGCGCTGTCAGCGGTGTGTGTGAGGCGGGCGCGGGACGCGGGGCTGCGGGCGGGCACGGCGGCTCCCGGAGCTCCCCGGAGCGCCGCCGCCGCGGTGGCAACGCGCCGCTCCTCGCTGCTGCCCGCCGCGCCCCGGCTGTCCGGCGCCCAGGCCGCTGGGGACGCGCCTGCCCCCGCCCTGCCCCCGCCATGGGCGGGTAGCGGGACCCGCCTCGCCTCAGCCCTGCGGAGCCCCCCCGCCCTCCGCGCCATGGGGTCCCCGGCGGGCGCCTCGGCGGCCGCGGCCACCGACTCGGCGCAGTGGCTGTCGGTGAAGGAGGAGACCATCTTCCTGCACGACGGGCTGATCCGGGTCACCGACCTGGCCGAGCTGCCCAGCGAGATCATTGGGGTGGCCGAGCCCGGCGACACCGAGCTGGAGGTGAGGCGGCCCCCCGAGCTGAGGGGAGGGACGGGGCAGGCCAGGGGGTGAGGGGGAGGATGCCCTCGGGAGAGGGGCACGGTGGCAGCAGAGGCCTGAGGCGAGGAGGACGGGGGGATGGGAGATGGGGGTGCAGGGAGGATGACTAGGGGAGGATGGGGGGTCGGGATGGAGGATGCTGAATGCGGATGCAGGGTGAGGGATCTGGAGTACGGAGCCAGCCGGTGTCGAGGCGTTCTGCTTGTCTTGAGTCAATCTAATTTATTTCAGATAATAATGAAAGTGGAGCTGGGCAGGAGGGTGGTGAGGTGTTGATGTAAATGGAGGGTGAAGTATTGGGGCGTCCTCCTTGTTTTGGATCCGTAAGGTTTGGAAATCAGAGCCGCACTCACAGATTTCAGTGTGGCCTTTGGCCCGTTTATTTTTATGGAAGGTTTTGTATCTTCTTGCTGTTACTTTTGGACGGTTTGTAATTCATCAGCCTTACAACGAGATGCTCAGGGCTGCCCGGGTGTTTTAGTCAGCTGTTGACAGTGATCATTATTACGGAGCCGGGAGGGCAGCCCAGATTTTCATCCCAGCTTTTTACCTTCCCAAAGCTGCCCGTGGTGTTGGCTGCAGGCAGGCGGTGCAGCTGTTTTATCTTAGGAGGAGCCGCTGAAGGACTGAATGTCACGGATTATAGGTTGCATCTATTTTGTAGACTGCATTTTTTTTTTTTCCCCCCTGTGCCTCCCTTCTCCTCTTTCACCCCGCCCTCCTCCCCAGCAATGTGGCTCGCAATGACACAGGGGCTTTGTCACCGGAGCTGAGCGGTGGGAAGGGACAGGGGACGGTCCAGCCGGAGCTTTATGTCCGGGCTGTGTTTGGTCCCAGGCGTTTTAGGCCAAAAAAAAAACGCCTTTTAGTGAGGCTTTAGCTGCTGTCTGGGGTGTTGCTGAGAAGAACCCACGAGCAGTCCTGACAACATCATTGTTCATCGGGTCACGTGGAATCTTTATGGGGTTTGGGGAAACTTCCCCCAGCCTTATTTATCTAAGAAAAGATATATTTTGCTGAACGTGCGTTTTTTGTCCTGTGTGTTGGGACACTGGCATGGGAAAATCAGCTGCTCTCATGAAATGGATGTTGGCAAATATCACATGAACAGGAAAAGGGAGACTTTTAAGGTGGCTGACTTATCTCTGCGTGTATAAACATGGAATGATTCTCCCTTGTGATCAGAGTTGCTCTGGCATTCAGTGCAGCTTGGATGCAAGAAAATATTTTGATTCCATGACATAGTTCTAGAAGCAGCATTGAGTCTAAAAACTGTGCTAGGAAAAAAACGTGCTCCCACAGCATTTTTCATGTTATAGCATAAGAAAGGAGGATATCCTTTAAAAAACAAACAAGACCTTATTTTAAGATCTTGCCAGGCAGGCCAGAAGTGTGTTCCAGCCTGAAACTTGACACACAGCTTCACTTGACAAACACTTCAGCTCTGGAGAATTTTTTGTTAGTGTTAGGAATGTTCTAAAACTCCAATTGTTTGGGAGAGATAGGAATGGAATTGGTGCTACTGTGCCTATATTTATTATAACGAGTGTTTCAGCAATCCAGTGCCACTGATTCACAGCATTTTTCCTGCTCCAGAGATTCTTTTCCTGTTGTTCATGTTTGCAGTGCAAAACTTTAAAATAAATAATTAAGTAAGACTTTTTGCTGTGGTGCTTATTTCTGATCAGTACTGATTTTGACTTATTTTGATCTTTATTCTTAAGTCACAGCTTATTCAAACCTTTTATTTCTGTCCACTAATAGAATTGATGATCACAAGTGATCAATTTATTTTTAAGCTACCTGCAAATTGGTTTAGAGTTTGGTGTTGAGGGGGGAGGGTTTAAAAAAAAATGAAAATTCACATGGTGAAAATGTAAAATATTTAGCTCATAACTTTTCTCTGCCTTTTTTTAATGCTGTTTTTATTTAAATAAGGGGCTACTTTGGTGATGTGGAATGGCCTTGAGGAGCCATTTTGTGGAAATAGGTGCACACATCTGATGGAAGTGTGGCCATGCAATCGACTGCTACACAAGAGCTCATTTACACTCTTTCTACTCCTACTTGCAGTGTAATAAATATCTTTGAAAATGGTCCAAACAGAAATCTCTTGGGATGTGCTATTGGCTAAGGGTAGGAGATGCTGCAGCTGCTGCTTTGATTAGGAAACTTCTTTAATTCACTTCTTGTGCTTCATCAGTGGTGGTCAGAAGCCTGGCTGAATTTCTGAGCTGAAGTGCTTAATTAAAAATGTATAATGTTTAATACTTTAATGGGTATTTTTTGGGTGGAGAAGTATCATTTTGGTCTGTTTTGCTTAAATACCCGTTTAATGAGCTTATTGGTGACTAATGTCAGTGTGTTTGGATGTGTTTCCTTTGTCCTTCTGTTCAAAGGTTCTGTCTATTTATAAAAAGAAAAGCAGAGGAAAAAATGTTTCAGTGCTGGTGTTATGCCAAGAAAGGCTTATAAAAACTTACTATTTTGTTATTTTGACTCCCATGCAGCTTTGATTTTATCTTTTTGTATATTTGTATACAGATCTATTTGTACATATATATTTTATTGGTAGGTTACAAGAGCCCTAACCTTCTCTTTCAACTTGTTCTAGGAGTATGTTTAGTTTTAGAGAGTGTGGAGGTTTTTGCTTTGTTTTTTATTTTTTGTGATGATGTGTGCCAACTTCTTCGACTGTCTCAGCATATTTACAAAAAATGTGTTGGTTTTTTTTTTTTAATTCGATAGAATTTTGTAATGATATGCATGAAACGGCCGGTCCTGGTGCGGGTTTCCCGCTAAAATCCTCTAGTCAGGAGAGACCTGGATTAGTCAGTGATTACAGAAGCCTTTGGACCCTTGTTTTAAACCCTTTCACACAGAGAAATCTTTCGAAGTGCAAAGTCTTCTCTTTCTTGGAGACAACCTTAGGTGACAGAGCTGGAGGTGTTGCCGTGACATTTTGGCCGGTCAGTGCTCACCCAGGAGGGACGTTCAGTGGAGAAAGAGCTGTTCCTTAATGTGCCCCAATGGGAACTGCAGCACTTCCAGAACCTTCCCAACCACGCATCTTTCCTGGCGTCAGTTACCCCAGGAGCCTGGTCAGGGTTTGTCTGAAGGAGGGGAGGTCCCTTAAACCAGGGAGATGTGGTCTGGCACTTCTGCAGAGTCACCACAGAATCCAAGAATGGTTTGGGGTGGAAGGGACCTTAAAGATCATCCAGTTCCCCCTGCTGCCACGGGCAGGGACACCTTCCACTGATTTTAACATGGAGCTGGAAGTGTGGCTCCTCCCTCAGTAGCTGTTGGGATCATGTGTGTGTATGTCTGTCCTCATCTGATGTTTGGACTCTCGTTAAGCTCTGCTCCTCTAGGACAGTGTGAGGTGCTGCTGGGCAGGTGTTGCTCTGCACTGAAAACAGTTACCTTTAATCAAGTGGAAGTTAAAGAAATAATAAAAATGAAATAACTAAAGAAAAAGTAGTGGCCTTTCCTCTTCCCCCCAGCATGGCCTGGGCTGGCCCTCCATGGAGAGGTTGAAGAGCTGAAGTCCGTGCTGTTTTCTCAGCATGTGCCAGTCCTGTGACTGACTTGTATTTGCCATAAAATGATTTAGACTGGAAGGTTTCTGCTAAACTTGGAAGTTTTCACCCATTTTCCTCCCGGCCCAGAGAAAACATTTTGTCATTTTCCCCGATCGCTGAAGGAGAGAGCAGTTCCCTGCAATTATCTGGGTCAGTGCTTCCCAAACCTTTCTGCTTGTGACCTTCCTGCCGTCTACAAGCGTCACCTCTGTCAAGCTGAAAGTCCCTAATGCCACCATCAACAATTGACTCCTTCCTAAGTGGATGACCCCTCCTGGGGTTGTGACCTCTGACTTGGGAACTGCTGATCCAGGCATGTGGCAGGCTTGAAACACCCTCATCCTGCCTGTGCATCCCCTTCCAGTGCTCCAGTATTCCTCTGTCAGGACCTGGCATTTATTAAACTCCTCTAATATGGACCCCTGTGCCTCTGACTTCTGATTCTTGAAGTCTTATTTTAGTTAACCTTGTAGAGAAACATTAGGAAACTTCTCAAGGATGATTTTGCAAATCTGTTTCCCAAATATAGATCTTGTTACCAAATGCAGCTGATTAATTCAGTGATCTGCACTCTCAGATGTTTAAATTACAAAGATTTTTCTTTACCTTTTGCAGCCATTTTCACCTACTACTTGAGTAAGCGCCAAAGAAATATTTTAATGAACAAATAAAGAAGCAACACTTTATAGCATTTTATTTATTTACAGCTTGCTTTCACTCTGTAATTCATCTCCGATATGAAGTTTCCTTGGGAAATTTGTATGGTTACAAAAATTATTTGGGATAAAATTGTAAAAGCGGTCTCTTAGTGCTTATTTCTGAGCAGTGAGATTTCTAATGCTTTCACAAAAGAAAATAGTTCCTGTTCTTAGCTGAGTTGTTAAAAACCTGCACTGCCCCACACAGGAGGCTTTGGACAAAAGGATATGGTTAAAATTTCTTGGAGCAGAAAAAATTGGAACAACCTTGAAACTTGTAGTTTTTAACTGCAACACTAAAGCATGGTGTAAAGTGCAGCAGCTGCTAAGAACCTATAAAATTTCAGTAGCTAAAACATCAGGGAGAAAATGTTCGCACATATTTATATGTTTGACACATGGTGTAGCAAGGAAAAGGCTGTAAAGAGAGGTTAGGAAAATGTTTTAGAAGAAATTAAGATGGGTTTTGCAGCACGGCAGCTTCGTGCTGGGTGTCCCAGAAAACGCCAAGAGCAGGAATGCTGTTCCCCAGCAGAGCAGGAGACAAGGAGTAAGGACACAGGGTTGTTCATGGAGCAGTTTCAGTTGGGATGTGTATTTCAATCTTCAGGGTACCTTTAAAGCTGTCACTTGTGCTCTTTCTCTTACAGAATAATCCATACTTTCTGTAATTCAGTCTTTTTACATTGTTTTATTGGTGTTTCTAGAGACAAAAGAGCCAAATAAGCAAGTGGTGCTGCCTCTCTGCTAACTGTACAAAAGGAACGACCTTATACCTGTAATGGGTTGGTAAAAGTAATAGAATTAAATTTTTTCATGCTGCTGTTAAAGATAGTTTGCAATTTTGAGGTTGTTTCTGATTTTCTGTCTGGTTTGTACCTCCTGTGAAATGGGAATAATTCCTGTTTAATACTCAGGGGGGTGTTAGGGATGTAACTGACCCTGATAAATGTTCCACCATCTTCATCTTCACATGTGAACTTCAGCCAATTGAACTCTGGAGAAAAATAATTAAATGTTATTGGGGAGATTTAGAGGCTTCCCTTTCCAATATGCAACTTTCAAATAAAAACCCCCCTTGGTGCACAACGTCACCGCTCCTCAGTTCCCTGTGTAGTAGAATGAAAACACACACACCCCACAGGCACTGCTGCCAGCACCAGGGAGAGGACAAGGTGCAGGGATTGTAGCCAGAGGAAAAAGCTGCCTTCTAGTGACAGCTCACATTTAAATTTACTTAACAGTGTCATAAAACCTCAGGCTAAAACTCTTCACGTAGATTAGTGTGTGTTAATTGTCCTAGGTCTAGTATTTATTATCAGCAGAAAAACCATGTTGCCCTAAAAATAGGGAATGTCAGCCACTCCTTTCTGGAGCAGAATTGGCAAAAACTCTGTTTAATGGGAAGAATTACCTGGGTAAGGTCACATAGTGGGATGCAAAAGGACAAATATTGGATAGAGTGGGAAAGATGACACCTCCCCAGAATTCTTCTAAAATTAGATACCTTTTGTGCTTCTCAGTGTTGAAGAAGATGTTAAAGACCAATTAGAGTGATTGAACTTTGGCTCTGCCATTTTCTCATTAAAATATTGACTAAAATTGATTTAAAAGATCAAACAAGGAACTAATGTGTAAAGATAAGATACTGTAAAATTAAACCAGTGGCAATTAAACTTTCTGCTAACACAGTTTTTAGTTCTATGTAAGTAGCTACTTGGGTACCTTGTTCCTTGGCAAAGTGATGTGTTTGTTACATCCTCTACATCCTCTTAGATTCTGTTCAGGCCTTGTTAGTCAGGAATGTTTGGGAAGTGATGGATCAGGGACTGGTTCAGTGAGCCTTGTGCTGGGCTGGGTTTGATGCCTGCCCCTGACACCTCCCCAGGTTCTGCACAAGGAAATATTGAGGCACCCCAAAAGGGTACTGGAGATCAGTCCCAGGTCAGAGCTGAAGCTCGGGTGTAGATCCTGAGGCAGCAGGAAAGGGAATTTTGCCTTTTATAAACACTGGTAGTTGTGTTGTCTGTATCAGAATTCATGAAAGAACACGATGGGGGTTCTCTTGCATTTTATTTTAACTTGTTTTGACTTCAGATGGTTGGAAGATGACAAACTTTGCCCGGAGATATGAGAACCCTGGCAGGGGCTGGGATTCCTGGGTGGAATCTTTAGTGTATCCAGAGGGAAGCACTGATGGATCTGGCAGGGACCAAGTGAAGCTCTGTCAGTGTTGGGGTGGAAAGGGCTGTGTTGGCTCCCAGGGAGAGCCAGAGCAGTTCTCTGGGATGTATCCAAACCCTGGAAGCTCCCGGGGTGTTTGTCCCAGCCTCACTGTCTTGAAGCTCCTTTTTGGAGGTAGGGCTGAGTATTGACCTCTAGTAAAAAGGCTTTTGAGGAAAACAACCTTTAATTTCATTTGCTGAAGTGTCCTGTGTAGCAGATGACCCCACACCTTTCTTCTAATATCTTCTTACTTTCTGGAAGTGCAAATGCCTGCTTAGACCTTCAGATGATGTTGAATAATTAAGGGTTTTTTTCCACTGGTTCCATAAGCTGTGTGAGAAAATCAGATGATGTAAACTGCATTATCAAAAGTCTCTAAGTCCCATTTTGGAATGATCTTGTAAATGTGTTGAAGCTAATGTACTTCCTGTATCATTTACCCAAATTAGTGCTCATTTCCCTTATGAAAGACCAAAGCAAAACACTCGTACCAATCTCAGACAGACCATCCACGCTTTTAAAGCAAATTGGGAGCTGTGAGATCAGGGAGAAACTAAAACTTCAGCAGGAAAACGCTTTTCATCAGCAAAACTGCACATATTTGACACCGACTCGTCCTGATGCTACAAGACAGACTCAGAGCTGTAGAGCCATATCAAAGGCAAAAAAAAATTCACTTTCCTGTTAAACTGTGGGATTTGAGGAGCAAGACATGCAACACCAAGTACATCACAGCTTGTCTTTTGTGGTGGTGTCTTTTTTATTAACAAAGACCACAGACCTGTTTTCTTCAGCATTTAACTCTCAAAATGCAAACATTAATTCTCTTTTTCCTCCATTTCTGCAGCTTGTTGTCACTTAGTGGAAAATCCATCCAGTTTAGTTCAAGAAAATCAAAAGCCAACTGTTGTAGAAAGTGATTCCATCTATAACAGGAAACAAACTTATTTTTGAGACAGCAGAACACAAAACTTAACAGGAGGTGGTTATTTTAAATGTGTAATATGTGGTTTAGGAATTAATATTCATAATCTCTTGGAGAAATTAATTAAAGGAGATTTATTAGGTATGAGGAGCTCAATATAACATCCATTCAAGTGTAATTACGATGTGAAATTCCTTTTGAGTCAACTTTTCCTGGCTCTAGTGGTAAATGTCCTACTGCAAAGCTGTTTCCCTGCCTTTAGTCAGGGGCTGCGTGGCACTGGCAGATGTGATTTGTCCTGCAGCATTTTAACAAGCTGTTCAGGAGTTTGCAATTAGCCAGAAACATTCATTTCATGATCTCTATGACTCCTGCCTGCAATTAAAAAACCCCACAAAACAAACAACCCTGGACGCCATTACCTGTGGCAGCTTTGTCTCTCACATTGCCCTTCCCACATCTATATTTATTTATTAAATGAGAGAAGGACAGTTTTACAGAATAAAGATGGGCCAAAGATTATATTTGAGGGTGGATGAGATGAGGCACTTTGGAACGTGGCCAGAAGCCCTTTGGACACTGGATCCAGAGTATCAGAAAATGCTTGGCTCGTGGCTTTCCTTGAGCCTGCACAGCTTAAATGACTTTGCTGATCTCCACTGTTGTTGTTTGCTGGAGGGAGAAAAGTTGTCTGTAAATTACTTAAAATTCTGAGTTTTCCAGTCCCAGGCTGGGTACTAAACCATAAATGCGTTTTATATCATGGTTTACTTGTTTTCCCTTGCTCCAACTTGGTCTCCAGTTTTATTTAGAAGTGCCAAGAAAGCCTCTTTCTTCTGTCTGAAATGATGAGGAGGAGACTTTTAGGGTTTTCAGCTATGGCAGCAACTGGAAGTATTTTGAGAAAGGTGTAGCTAAGTGCAAGATGATAAATTGAGGAGGGGAAAAAAGCAGGGGAAGGAGAGAGTGTAACAGAACTCTTGGTGAATTGGAGAGAACTGCTTGGTTTGTTTGTTTATTTGAAGAGCTCCAAAACTAGAACAAGCACGTTCTTATTACACAATATTAGTGACCTATTAGTTTTCATAGAAGGGCTCTAAACCCCTGGGACCCTCCAACCTCGCGGTTCTTTTGAAGTTTTTAGCAAAATTGCCTCGATTACAGAAAAAAGCTCCAGAGGAGGGGAGTGTTTATTTTCCAAGCTACTCTTTTGCGTGTGTGTTTTTCTTTGCAATCTGTGTTATTGTTGTTGTTTATTGAAAGTTTAAAAAGCCCCCTCAGCAACCCCCGAGCCTGGGTTCGATGAGGATGCTGACTCAGCAATAACAGGCTTGCAGAATCCCACAATAGGGGGCTGGGAAGGGATCTCTGGACATCGCCCAGTCCAGCCCTCTGCCAAGGCAGGGTCACCTGGAGCAGGTGACACAGGGACATGTCCTGAGAGGGAAACTCCACACCCTCCCTGGGCAGCTGTCCCAGAGCTCTGCCATCCTCCATGGATAGAGGCTCTTCCTCATGCCGAGGTGGAATTCCATGTGTTTTACTTTATGGCCATCACTCCTCCTCCCGAGATGGGCACAACACCACTTGCCTGTTCTTTGGCCTCCAGTGTAGCTTTATTCATTCCCAGAAATTAAAAATAATATCCCTCCATCTGTTATAGAGAACAGCTGATCTAAAAAATCACACCACAGCCATATGGGATTTTTCCCCCCCCTCCCCTCTTAAAACCTCTATAAATACCCACTTTTCCCTTTCCAGATCCTGACCTTCGAGACCAAGAACCCGACGGAGCTGGCGGAGCGCTTGCGCTCCGTGTGCGGGAACCAGAGCAACGCGTACGCGCGGCTCCTGGAATACCGGCTCAACGCCCTGCGCGGCCTCTGGAACGCCCAGCGCCAGCTGGCCCTGGAGGAGCAGCACGACCGCGAGAGCTCCGGGGATGAGGAGGCCTTGGCCCTGCTCAAGCGCCAGGGGTTGTTACAGCAGCCGGAGCAGGCTCCGTTCACCTCCCGCATGGGGCTGCTGCTGGTGTTCCCGCTGATCCAGTCCCAGAGCAGAACGGACCCTTCCCTGTGTAACATCACTGCTGAGGTGCTGCTGAATTGCCTTCGGGACTGCCAGCCCCTGAGCCTGACCAAGGAACCGGCCGACTGCCTCAACGGGATTGAATCCCTGCTCTGCTCCTGGCTCGAGGACACGGCGCCCTCCGGCCAGCACATCCCCTACAAGCAGAAGGAAAATGCTGCTGCTGCCCTGGTTGCCTTGGCTTGTGCAAGGTAAGGGAGCTGTGCTGAAATAACAGAGAATTGTGGGATTGTTGAGGCTGGACGTAATGCCCTGGAATACTTAAATTCAAAGGTTAAACTGGGGTTCCTTTGGTTTGGCATAAAGAGAAATCCCAACCAGATGTTCTCAAGAGGTCACAAGTACACAAAAGTTTACTGGCAAAATAGAATTAAGGAACTTTGGCAAAGTCCAGCCATTATTCACCATTAACCATATGCCCAAACTCCACATCCGTGGTTTTTGAACCCTTCCAGGATGGTGACTCCAGCACCCCTGGGCAGTGCTGTGGTTGATGTTGGTAGTCTGTTTCCATTGCAACAAATAAAAAATGATGTGACTGCACTGGTGATACTTATTTTTAGCTTGCACCAGCCTTTCTCTTTCTGATATTTAAATATTGGGTTGGAAAGGGTGAAACTGCTAAGCATTTCTTTTTTGCATGTGTTTAGCATATGCAAAAGCAGAAGGATCTGGGTTAGCAATGCCTCGTGTGCATATTGCTGCTTCTACTGCAGTGAGCTGCTCTAGGAATGGTTCCAAATGTATTTATCAAGGAGAAAAGTTGTCTCTTTTTCCCTTTGTCCTGCCCCTTTGTGCACCTTTAGTTGGCTGGAGAAGGTGGAACTGCCAGGTTTCAGGGCAATTCCTTTCAGATTTGATTTCAGTGTTGTCTCTCAAATGTCTGGAGGTATTTTTTCATTTTGTTGCCAGTGAAGAGTTCAACCCTTGTCCTGCATGGGTTTGGCATCAGGTGATTGAGGACAGATTTGGCAAAATTGCTTTTAAACAAAACCTACTTTTTGTAGAGGATGGGGCTTGGGGAGAGGGGGAAGAAATACAAATCCTTGGCAAAGCCCCATGGATGTGGCTTGAAAGTCACAAGGAGCCTTTTGGAAATGTTGCTTTCAATGTTTCTTCAGGTCGCAGCCTTGTCTGTGACATTTAACTCTGATTTAAGGTGTTGGGAGTTCCCAGGATATGGCACGATTTGCTTTAGGAAAAGATTTATTCAAATGAAACCCACTTAATTTCTAGCACACTTGTTTTAATGAAGTCAATGAGAAATTTATGGTATGTGGCAAATTATTGTGTCCTGACAACTGCCTTATCTGAAAGGCAATGTACTTGAACATAGCTCAGAGAAATTGGATTTGATAAACACAATCTCATTTCTTTTTTTCCTAGATGTCAATTTGCAGGAAATATGGGATGTTCTGTTGCAGCCGAGCTAAATTTCAAGTAGAGCTTTTGAACTTCAGGTTGATGTTTTATTTTCTTTGCAAGTCTGTCTTGCATTGCTTAGAGAGTTGAAATATCCCATTGTGCTTTGTTCACCTCTGAAAGCCTCACACTTTTCCTTTAAATATCTAAGTCATATGTTGAAGAAAAAGCCTTCAAAATGAGACCATTATTGACATTCCTGGTTGCAATCTTGGGTGCTTCTTATTGCTAAAAATAAGGCAACAGGGTAAATATTGCTTTAAATAATTAATTGAGGTGCTTTAATGTGTTTGGTGTCAATTTTCTCCAGGCTGAGGTTTATCGGTGGAAGGAAAGAGCTGAAGATGTCACTGGGGAAAACAGGGATTGGGGTGTGGAGGAGGAAAGTTTGGGAGCTGACTGACCACATGTGACAGCAAAAGGTTGGATTCAGCAGAGTGCAGGGCAAGGATCTCTGCAGCTGATCACTCTGTTTTGTGAAGAAATCAGTTCATAACTGACCTAAGACACAGCCAAATTCTCCTACTTCGGTGGGCTGTAATGCCTGGGCATAAAGCTACCAGCTCTTCCAGAAAATGGCTCTGACTTTTAAAACAGAAATTGTAAAATACAGATTTTTGAAGATGTCTGGATCTTCCAAATTTGGGGTTGTGAGGGGACACCTCATCTCAATCCACAACTTCCTCAGGAGGGGCAGCTCGGATCTCTGGGAGCAGGGACAGGACACAGGGAATGGCTGGAGCTGTGTCAGGGCAGGGTTAGGTTGGATCTCAGGAAAAGGTTCTCCCCCAGAGGGTGCTGGGCACTGCCCAGGCTCCCCAGGGAATGGGCACGGCCCCGAGGCTGCCAGAGCTCCAGGAGCGTTGGGACAGCACTGCCAGGGATGCCCAGGGTGGGGTTGTTGGGGTGTCTGTGCAGGGCCAGGGGTTGGATGATGATCCTTGTGGTCCCTTCCAACCTGGGATATTCCATGATTCTGTGAAAAACAATCAGAATCTTGATAAGAAATGGATGAGTCTGGTCTTTCCTATTTGAGTCAGGAGAGGCATCTCTAGGTGGGAGTGCAGCAGCCCTTGCTCACACTTGGGCTCAGCCCAGTAAGATCCACAGGTTGCACTGGAGACCTAAATGTGATTAATCAGCTCCGAGGCATCCTGAAAGAGCTGCCTCAGGAGCAGTGTTGAGATGTTCTACCAGGTGCCTGGATTGCTTTTATGAACCTGTTGTTGATGACCCAGCCTGTGGCTGCTGCTCTCCCTCCCTGCCTGGGGCTTCAGCCTCTTCCAAAAAAAGGTGGTGGGATTTAGGCCAGAGGTTCCCCAGCATTCTGCCTCTCTGTCCCCCTCTCTTCCTCCTTCCCCTTCCTCCCCAAAGAACGAACATCCTTCAGGAAAGAGATGCCAATTAGAAAATAAGCTGATGACATATCTTGGCTGTTCTCTTGTTGTGGTTCTGGGTGTTCTCCATGGCTGCTGTTGTGTGTGTTCAGTCTGGCTTCAATAGACATCTTTAATTCATGTTTTTCTTGTCCTTTTAGAGGGTCGCTGAAAACCTTTGTTCATACAGTGCATCTATTACAGAAACAGACTGAGCTGGGGTCCCTGCCTGTGGCTGATGTTCTCTACAGGTTTGTAGTGATTTTTCTCCTTATAAACTTTTCCAGCAGCTCTGAAAATGTGTTAAGTCCATGCAGAGAGAAATGTCTTTAGAAGTGATTAAAAGGCTTTAGAGTTATTGGAAGCTTTAGGAAAGACTGAGATTTAGTCATGTGCAGAAGACATTAGAAAATCAAATCTAAAAGCATTGATTGGGATTTGGGTGTTACGTTTTTCTTTTTTCATTAAATACTGGTGATTCCTTTAAGTGGCTTATGAACTCTGACAGAATAATTACTTCAAATATGGCTTTGTCTTAACTTTTAATTTAGCTCATTTTTGCTACCACTATTCTTTATGGAATTTTATTTTATTTTCTGCTTAAAGGTTGTTGCTTTTGGAGGGAGGCCCTGGATCCCCCTCCTGCCTGCTTGGAGGGAAGCACATCGTGTCCTGGGGCTTTGAGGACATGTTACCTGCCCCTGATGCCAACACTGGTGCCAGCAGTGAAAATAAAGGTGAATTATTTCATCCCTGTCACTGTTAGCAGGGGAGGACAGGATGCTTTTAGTGCTGATAATTGTTTAAAGATGAATGTAAAGCTTTAGTGTTGGGGCTCAGAAAATGTTGCTTTTTGGTTGCTGAAGAGCAGCTGCTGCTTTAAACTGGGAGGTTATAGGAAACAATCCAAAGCAGTTGATCCAGTGACCCTTCCTGACTCCAGTGAGAATTTTTCAGAGGGGTCAGACAGAGTTTGGATATTATCCCCTCGTTAGGCCCTCAGTGAGTATAATCACTGCCCCATGCAGTATCCCTGTATTCAATAGCCAGCTATCAGTGGCACAGCAAGTTTATTTTTAGAAGTACAAGTTCATTGGTTTTTTTCCCCTCTTCCCTACTCTGCTTTTGTTTCTGCCCTGTTGGTTTTGAAGTTCTTTTTTTTATGCTTTCTTTTGTATTTCTTTCTCTGAATTCATTCTCAGTTTTTACTGCTTTGTTTGCTTACTTATTTTGCAATAAATAAGAGTTCACGTGGTTTTAGAAATATTAGTTCAAGCTTTGATGACATTTAATGCAGTCCATAGGAATTTAAAAATCTGAATTGGAGACATCTCTTTTTAGGTGGTTAGGCAAGAGAGTGAGTGGATTTTTTCCTTCCCCAGCTGAGTGTCCAGATCCTGTGAACTTCAACAGATTGACTGGACTTGTGTGTCCTATCTTGATTACTAATAATTACTGTTGTGTTTCAAATACATTTTGGCTTAATTGAAGTGTTCAGAGGTGGAAGGATCTGCTGAGAAGCTTTAGGAGAATCACAGAGTTTGGCAGAAATGCGATCAAGGCTCAATGTTAGATTCTTCTTCCCTCTCACACTGAGACCATCTGGACGCCTCTAAGGCTTGAAGGAGATGTGAAGAAACCACTTCGTCTCTTGGGCTGTGCCTCAGTTACAGCAGCTCTTAGAGGACCAAATAATAAATTCAGTGTTAAAAAAGGGTTGGTAGTCACCTGCCATGAGCGTGTGCTGGTTTCCATAGGGTGTAACACCCAGGGAGAATTCCCAGCTGGAATGTTACAGAGGTCTCTGTCTGTCCTTGCTCCTGCTCCAGATGCAGACCTAGGCCGGTGCCTTGCAGCTGATGGGCTCTACTTGTACACGACCAATTCCGTGGGCAGAGGGATAAGCAAACTGGGATCAGGATTGCATGGAACTCTGAGGTGAGGGACACTTGAGTATTGGCTGTTCTGCAGAGCTGCTTAAACCCAAAAGGTCCTGTTTTGGGAAAAACCTCTCTCAGATATTGGGAGTAGCAAGACTGGAGCCGTGTGGAGTTTGGAAGGAGATGATCCCTAAGGTGCCTCCCAGCCCAGACCAATCTGTGATTCCATGATACTGTGAATTTTCATTAAATGCTATTTTATTCTGTTGGTTTTCTCATCTGAAATTCTTCTCGAGTCTCTTTTTTATCTAAAATTAAAGAACAATTGAGGTTGGAAGGGACCTCTGGAGGCCATT
Source organism: Corvus moneduloides (assembly GCF_009650955.1). Taxonomy (NCBI): domain Eukaryota; kingdom Metazoa; phylum Chordata; class Aves; order Passeriformes; family Corvidae; genus Corvus; species Corvus moneduloides. The sequence goes on from NC_045493.1 coordinate 10,821,541, forward strand.
AGTTCAGCCTCCACAGTAGCAGAATTTTAGATTCAATTTTATTTTTTAATGTTTAGTAAGTTGGTTGATTCTTTGCTGAGAGGGATATAGTGCAGACCAGTTCTATGACTTTTTATTTATAGCTGAGTTTGTGAGTGTTTGTTTGCTAATTATGTCATTCATTAAGTAATTAGTGCAGCTGTGACTCACTGTACCTCCTTGCTTCTTCGTGGCTTGAAAGCCTCGAGGCTTTTTACCCTTAAAGCCTTTCACAACAAAAATTGCTGACTTGAATATAAGTTCAGTCAAAGTTCAACACTGTGGTTGCGAGTTGTTATTTGAAAAAACCCCAAAGAAATGGGGCAGGGTTGAAGGAGTTTGAATATCCTGGTGGGTTTTTTCCAGGGGTTTTGTGTACTGCCGGAATGAGGAGCTGGAGACGGGCTGGGTGGCTTTTGGCAACGGCAAACTCCTCCATCGGCCCGTGTCCTTTGATAGCAAACCTCACTACCTGTTCCAGCTCGTGGATCAACATACCCTGCAGGTAAAGGGGCCAGGGTTCTGGGACAGGAACAAAACAGGCTGAATGAATCACACACGTTTTAGCTTTAATTAGTTTTATCCTTGAAGTTTCTTACTTTGTGAAACTGCATTTTTCTAACCCCGCCTTGAAGTGATTGTGTGGTGAATGTGTAAGTTATGGTAGAGATGTTACTGTTTCAGTGTGTCTTTTATAGATACATATGTATTTATCTATAATTACTCTGTTCTATGTTATGGAGTCCTGATAGAGCTTGTTCAGCCTGAAGGAGGCTGAGGGGAGACTTCATCCACAACTTCTTCCCAAGGGGCAGCTCCCATCTCTGGGAGCAGGGACAGGACACAGGGAACGGCTGGAGCTGTGTCAGGGGAGGGTTAGGGTGGATATCAGGGAAAGATTTTTGCCCCAGAGGGTGCTGGGCACTGCCCAGGCTCCCCAGGGAATGGGCACGGCCCCGAGGCTGCCAGAGCTCCAGGAGCGTTTGGACAGCGCTGCCAGGGATGCCCAGGGTGGGGTTGTTGGGGTGTCTGTGCAGGGCCAGAGTTAGACTTAAGATCCATGTGGGTCCCTTCCCACTCGGGATATTCCATAATTCCAGTGTGGTCACATCTTAAGCAATCAAACAATAGCAAAAAGGACTTGGATTTAAATCAAGAACGTGTTCTTCCTGAACAGCTTTGTTCTTCCACTGTCCCAAAATTCAGGTGTTGTTTCAGATCTGGCTGTGATTTGTAGATAAACAATTGTAGCTCTTTGTAAAACTGGGGTAGTTTGTTTACTTTGGGGTTTTTCCTGCTGTGGTTTTAAGGATGGATATTCACATTTATGTCCAGTGTGTTTCCTGAAACTGAGAATGTTTAGATTCCCCTTTTCTTCTCAACTTTCAAGCAATGTTTGAGAGAAGTTGCAGAAAGTAGGTGGCTCAATAGGATGTGTGTTTTCCTTGTGGGACTGTGGGTTTGTTCTCCATCATTAGAGAGGAGATGATAGTTTTATTTTTAGATAGGTTAAATTGGAGATATATGAGCTGGTTTGGATATTTGGCAAATATCGTAGAATAGCTGTTGGTAATAAATCAATGTAATGCTACTGCTAAGTCCAATATTAAGCCTCTTCTGCACTAACTGCATTTGATCTCTATTTATTTTTCATACTGTTCATACTTCTAAGGCCAAACTGCAAAATCAGACCCGTTAAGATGCTCTCTGTCTCATAGGTATGTCAGATAATCCCAATGCCAGTAAATCACTTCCCAGTTGGCAGCACTATGACCACCGTACATCTTTCTTCAGATGGCACCTTTTTCTACTGGATTTGGTCTCCTGCAAGCCTCAACGAAAAAACCCCCAAAGGCCACTCTGTCTTTATGGATATTTTTGAAATTATAGTAAGCAAATCATGTGTTTCCTATGCCTGATGTTGGTAGCATAACCCAGTTTAATTAATAATGAGCATTTTCTAATTGACATATTAGGTTTGGATATTTATGGGTGTGATCTGAATGGATTTATGTGAAATAACTGAACAGAACAGAAGGTGAACTGTCCAATTCCATCTCCAGAGGATTATTATATTTAGCAATATGAATTCTCTTGTAGCATAAAATGTATTTTTTAATGTCTGTACTTCTGCTCAGCGGAGGAGGATGGAGTGGGATGGTGGAGCTGGAATTGGGAGGCTGTAGTAGTACAACTCATGGAAAATCCCTAACGCTCTAAATCACATCTTCATTAAGAGATTCATCCTGCAGTAAAACATCCCCTGAACATCATGGGCTGAGGAAATCATTGCTCACACTTTTTGGCTGGAAAAATGTTTCAGAGCTAAATGATTTGCAAGTGAAACACCACTAAGAAAATACAAGAGGATTATATATTTTTAGGCAGAGTTTCCTAAATAAACTCAAATTTATGACAAGCACTTCTGTCTTTAGGGACAGGCGTAAATAGAAGATATCCTATTAATTATCTCAATATTAAATTATTCTATTGAACCATAAAGTCACAAACAAAAAATACTCCTGTGTTGCTTTCAGAACTTTGTTTTTGCAAGAACTTCTGTCAGCAAAGTTTTACTTTGTATCGCTACCTGATACATTGTGGTGGTTCATTTTACAGCTCAGTTCGGGTGGCCTCTCACCTGTGGATTTCAACATCTAAAGTAGTTTTTTTCCCCCCCCATTTTACTAGGTAGAAAATGGCATTTGTATAGCAAATCCTCTGCAGGAAAGAATTATCCTGATGAGGAAGGAGGGGGAATCTGCCAAGAGCATCAATGAGATGCTGCTGAGCCGCCTGTCCCGGTACCGCGCCTCCCCCTCGGCCACCCTCGCTGCTCTCACGGGCTCCACCATCTCCAACACCCTCAAGGAGGACCAGGCAGGTCAGAAATGCTCTACTTTTCATTTCTTAACACACACAGCATCCATCCTGGTCATTACTGACCTTGTAGGACAGGTTTAAAAAAAAAAAAAGTGTGTATTTTTTGTCTTTATTCCCCAAATACGTATTTGGAAGAGCCACACAGTATTTGCTTAATGCTGGAATTATCAGCCCCTTTGCTAAATTAGGATTGTGAGGAAAGTTTAGGAATGGAAAATGGGAAGAATGCTTGTAACACCCTTTTCCAATTCCATTATTGAACTAGTTTGGGGAATCTGATAATTGCATTTCTCTGCTGGCAGCTCAGCTGGGCTTCTAATTGGTGTGTAAAAATGGCCTGCAGGTTCGAAAATGGAACTATTGCTTCACAAATCACTGGAATATTCCAGATCTGAGGTGATTTTGCACTTTTTTGAGATCATCTGCACAATGTTTGGGTATTCTTTTATGGAAACAACCCAAGTTAATGAAGGAATCTTGAATGAACTACCTTGATGGCTTTCAGGATGATCCAGAACTTTGTAAGATTTGTCTTAAGATTTTATTCAGTTTATCTTGAATTATTTCTATTCTTCCTTCAAAAGTCATGAGTTTTCTTTCTTCAGTTTGAAACAATTGAAAGTATTTCCATAAAAATAAATTATACATGAAATAGCTCTGCTTCCAGGGAATTTGGCAAGGAGTTAGATTGGAGAGCTATTTTAAAGGTTGTGTTTTGCCATTTAACAACTCAAGTGCTACTGAAAAAGGAGAGTAAGTGGCTATTCTTGGGTAATTCTTGAGTCAGCACTCAAAAAGTGTTGATCAGCTGTTGCAAGAGGGAGATCATTTGGGCTGTCTACATTTCACAAGGAGCAGGAGACCTTAGAATAGTAAATGCATACTGAATCTCAAGTGATCTCTGTATGTGAGGAGATCATTTGGCTCCAAGTGTTTTCAATGTAATTCTCACCACACAACTCTTCATAGTTTTGGTTATACCTAATTCTTTATTGGTTTTAATTTGAAGTTGTTTTCTTTGGTTGAATAACCCGTGAAACTCTTTGTAGCCTTGTGGGGATTGGTGCTGATTGTGTGGGGTTGGGAGGCCATCCCTCCACGGAGAAGTCATGGATGCCCCATCCCTGGAAATGCTCAAGGCCAGGTTCATAGAGCTCTGAGCAACCTGGTCTCATGGAAGGTGTCCCTGTCCACAAGGTTGGAATGGGATGATCTTGAAGGTCCCTTCCAACCCAAACCATTCTGGAATTCTGTGGAAACTTCTTAACGCAGCTTCTAAATACCGATTCCTTTGAAGCCCTGAGCAGAGCTCTGCCTTGTTCTGCAGAAATGCACTTTGTGACCTTTCTCTGGTGCACGTTGCAGCTGCCAACACGAGCTGTGGGCTGCCCCTGAAGATGCTGAGGAAGACCCCGATCTACACGTGCGGGACGTACCTGGTGATGCTGGTGCCGCCCCCGGGGGGCTCGGGCAGCTCGGCCACGCGCTCGCTCTTCGGGGGCACCAGCGCTTTGTCCTCCTTAAAAAGTAAGTCAGAGCCATTTGTGACAGATTGGGAGTCCTTGGCTGTCTGAAATGCAATAAACTTCTCAGGAATTGATTGGAGCTGTGTTTCTGTGTAGTTCTTGCCTCCAGCCTGGTGTTCAACATCTCGGACGGGCAGTTCACCAGCAGGGCAGATCTCATCGATGCTGCGGGCAGCTCGCTCGGACGGGGGGCTCTGGTGCCAGGGCTTGGTAAGGAATATTGCAGCCCCTCAGATCCCAAAGAATCCATCTGGGTTTGAGTTTGCAGTCAGCAACTCTGCAGTGGGCGAGGTTGCATATCTGTGGTGAAATTTTATAAACTTCTAAAGCAAATAATTTGGATTTACATCGCCTATAAAGATGCTTCAGTCTGGTTTTCTACCAAATTGATGTGCGAAATATTTTCCTTCTCTTAGGTGCCTGTTATGATACAATGAATAACATGATCTGGACGTGCTCCAATGATTATATTGATCAGTGGTGCAATCCTGGGAACCAGGCATTCCACTGTGTGTGCCAGAGGCTGGGAGTGAGTCACGTCATCGCAGAGCCCAAAGGTGAGGGAACCCACAAGTCAGCACTTTGTACAAAGGGGAAGTGAAACAGAGGAGATTCAGAGCATAAACAGAAACTGCCTTTCTGTTAAAAGCTGAGTTCATTCCTGAAAAGAGTTGTAAATATTGGTCGTGGTTTAGCTTTGATTTAAGAGCGGGAAAAGCACAGAATAAGATGTGTGGAAGATCACAGATTCTTGCTGCCTTCAGCACATTAAAAAGGTGTTTTGGGTAATCCTTTTGTGCCCTGAAGTTGATTTATTGCATTTTAGAAGCAAAGGCTGATGATGCAGTCTGTGTTTGTAAACAGCGTTTGAACTCCTCTCCTTCCAGGGGATGCAACAACCACAAACGAGGTCATTAACCAGTTACTGCACCATGTTGGTGCCATGTGCATCCACCAACTCAACCTCCTGGCAGCCAGCAACAACCTCCCCATCAGCAATTTTTTGGGCAAGCAGCATCCCATTGAAGCTCATCACTTGAGCAGCATCTGTGACATTATGGAGAAGGCCATGGTCAATGGAGACACCTGCATCATCCGCTGCATCCTCGTTGTCTTCCAGGTACAGAACCTTAAATGCACTTCAAAATTCACATGGAAAAATTAAAAACTTGCTTTGGAGTACAGGCAACCACTGGTTTCATTTTTATTCAATTTTTTTTTTTCTCCACTTGAGTCCATGTAATAGAGGTTGATTTAGCAGTGGCTTTGCAATATTTTGCATACTCATTTAAGAGCCCTAATTTAAATTTAGTCTCTATCTTTACAGATTAAAATAAAACCCAGAGAGTTTATTTCCTTTTTTCTTTCTATTTTTCCCTCATTTTTGATTCAAAATCATATTCTGACTCTCAAATTTCTAGGCCCACACAAATGGTTCGAGAAACTGACAGCAGAAAATAAGTTAATGTAAGTAATGTTTATATTTTTAATACTAATATTGTTGTGTTTAATTTTTCTTAGGTGGTTTTTAAATTTTTCTTCAGCCCCCAAACTGAAAGGAACAGAGATATTGTCAGAAGGTCTGGCCTGTTACTGTGGCAGTTACTGATGGCCCCAAGGGATCAGATCTGCTCTGAAATCCAGAAGGAAGTTTGTCTGGCTATTAGGTGAGTATCTGTTCTATCAAGTTCAACTTTAGATTTTAGTTTGTTTGAAATGTAGTGACTGATGAACATTGAAATTGTACTCAGTTTAATTTTAAATTAATATGAGAAAATTTAGTGTGATGGATTTGAAGTCAGGATAAAATTATTACAGTTTGTCTGTGGGAGAAGAGAAATGTGTGTTGGTCTTGATGAAATAACAGGTAGTAATTACTTTCCATACTTTTAACTTGTTGCTTTTTTTTTGGCTTTCTTATGGATCTTTTTTTTCCTAATGTTTATTATAAAATAGTTGCTAAATTCAAGCAAAGTTTTCTTGAATGAGTTCCTTATTTAGCGGCTGTGGTGTTGAGAGAAAGGCAAAGCTGGTGTTGACAGCTCTTAAAGTGACAACACTGGAGTTCCCTTGAACAGAAGGAACATCAGGAGGAGCAGAATTAATAATACTGGAGGGATTAATAATACTTGAGGAATGCTCTGAGACTGAATGCCCAGGGAAAAAAAGAAGTGTGGTGGTATCTCCTGAAAAGGAGATAATGGAAACCTCAGGGCCAAGGAATGCTGGCTCCAGCGTGCCAAGGACAAATAGAACCTGTTCCAGTGGGAAGTGCTCCAGAGATTGAGACCAAAATCTTTTGAAGATCAACCTGCATTTTCTTGGTGTGAATCACAGCATTCCAAATTTCTGTGGCTCTGTGCAACTCTGAGTGAAGAGTTCAGGAGGATTACCTGGCTTTTTCAGGGACCTGCTTTCTGACACGGAAAAGTGTCTACTGTCACCTGCAAGGACACCTTGTTTATTAACCCTGGGTGTTCCAGTGACTTGTTAAACAGCTCCAACGTGGGGATTGGGTGATGTTTCCTTCCTCCTGTTTTCTCCTTGGGGGATTCTGGTGCCAATGGAACCCTCAAAGGTAGCTGGCAATGTGTGATAAGTTTTCCTGAGGTTTCTATCTGCGTGGATCAGCATGAGCTAGAGGGAAGGAAGCTGCAATAATCTGTGCTCTCAGTGTGAAGCTGAAAAACATCCCAGTTTTCTGTGAGAGTGTTACTGAAAAAGAAGAGGCGAAGGAAATGGCAAAGTTGCATAATGATTTCAGTACTTCAGACAGGCATGAAGTGCTCCTTTGAAGTGATTGTGGTCTTGATAGGGGAATTCACATAGAAAGGACAGAGTTCATCAGAAGTTAGAGGGGAATAGTCTCCACCCGGAATGTTTCTGCAGAGCTGGGGTGTTCCTGAAATGCTCCTTCCAGGAGCTCCTCTGTAGCTTAAACTAACACCTCTGTACAGCCAGTCTTCAGGAAGTACAAAACTGTAGCATTAGTGACTGATTTCTTGATTATTGTATTTGTATTTTCCATTGTTCTGGTCACAGAGAAGCCTCAGCTCTTACCCCATCACCAGAGTTTTTGGAGTTTTTCTCTGAGCCATTATAATTTTTCCTGACACCTCTGTTTCTTAACAAACTGATTGTGCTGCCCTGTGTGCATGTGATTAATGGGGAGTTTTCCAGAGGGAAGCAAATAGCTCTTGGAGAAGCTTCGGGACTTAAACAATAAAATATAGTTGATTACAAGAGATTCCTGGAGAAAACAGCTGCATATTTCCTAATATTGATGTTAAACTCTGGAGGATGCTCTTCTAAGCCTTTACAGAGACATTGTAAATGTTCCATCAGATGCTGAGTCTGTGGTGCCATTTGTCACGTGTCCATTGAAATGGTTCTGCTCACTTCTAAATCCATCAAATAATGCATGGCTTTATTTTTTCCTTAGCTCTGGTTTAAATATCCTGTATCCCGGAGAAGCAGAAATCAATAATTTGTTGAAATTGGTCTTAACTGAAGGTGAGAATGTCTGATGCCAGGTGAGAGTGGGGTTTTTCTAACTGAGAACAAAAATCAAATACATCTCAAGCTTAGAGGGAGAACAGTTTGGGGTATTGGGCACTACTCTGCTTTAAATCCATTTTAAATCTGCTTTTCTAGGAAATTGTGGAATGCTTCAGCTTCTGAGTGGCTGCATGGCCAAGGGTAGGTCAGGTGGAGAAAAGGAATATTTGCAAGTACCCAGGAATCAGAGGAAACGTTAGACCTCAGTGAAGGGGGAATAATGTCCTTGAGTTCACCAGGAAATGGGAATCTGGGCTTGGAAGCAGCTGATGCTCAGTAATTTGTCACTTCACAGGAACGTGTTGGGAATTTCCACCAGTGCCACAGGCAGGGAAAATGCTCCCAGTCTGGGACAGCAGCTCTGCTTACCCTGGGAATGCAGCCATTCCTGAGCTCTAGTCCGTGTTAAACAAGGTATCAGGGGAAATGAAATCTATTCTGTAAAATTCTGCTTTGCAAAAGTTTTTTATTTCCTTTTTAGGAGAGAGGAACAGCGGCCTCTCCCAGCTCCGGGATGTTATCCTGACTAATTTAGCTGAGCAGCTGCAGAACAACAGATTTGGAAGTGAAGATGATGATCATTATAGGTAAAAAGCCTCCCCATTTATAGAGTATTTTTCTGTTATTTGCTTGAGGTGAACTTGCAGGAACTTCTGCTGGAATGGCTCATTATGTTCCTGCTGTGTGACCTGGATGTTGTTTGTGTCTGCGGGAAGGGGAGATTTCATTAGGATGAGGAGAGATTTGATGTTTTAAAGCAAACTTTGGAGGCTTCTGTACCCAGACTGGGTTTGGGATTCCTTGTTCCTTGCAGTGTTCATGATAAATGTGAATGATAATTTCATAAATAGGATTTTATGGCATTTCTCTGCATATCATAGGTGACTTTCCAGCAGTAAAACTGCCAGTCTCAAGTACCTGTTCAAGTTGGGAGGAGTCTTTTAGAGGAGCCATAAGAAATCACAGATTTACCTCAGCACAGTGCAGCAAACCCCTGGAAATCTGTTGCACTTGTTAAACATTTCAGGCTTGGGGGGTTTTTGTGTCCGAATTTGGGTTTCCCATAATCAGGGATCCAGCTTGCAGCGTGAGCTGAGCTGTACAAAATGCACATTTAATTAATGATTAACATTTTCCACCTTTCTTGCCTCTCTTGAAGACTCAATGATGAGCTCTTGCACTACATCCTCAAGATTGTTGTCCGAGAATCTTGTGTCTTAATCACCAAGTGCCAAACTGTATCTAAAGATGACTTTCAAAGGCTTCTTTCAACTGTGCCTGTAAGTAAAATGTGTTTTGATAGAAGTAGCTCTGCCTTTGGCTTCTTTTCCTCCTTGAATCCATCCTCTTCACTGAGTACATGGAGGTGAAACTTCCATAGTTGTGTCTTAAAAAATCCAGGAGAAGAATGTCTTTTGTGCCGTGCAGGGAAGAAAAGAATAATTTCTCATAGCAAAGTAAATCATTCCGTAATGCTGGAACAGGTTTATACGTGGATTTATTTTCCAGTTGCTCTGGTTCCTGTTCATTTTAAGGGAACTTTGTGAATCTCAGTGTTCAAAGCATTGCAGCAGCTTAAAAAATCAAACATGTACTTGTGTATTATGGTTCCTACAGGCTGAAGGAATTATCAGTGACAGACAGAAATGAGTGAAAGCTGACATTTGATGGTAAAAGTATGGGCAGGTATTTTCAGCAGGATCAGCTCCCTGAGAAAGGCAGGTTGAGCTTCCATAAAAACACTGGGAGGGGACAGGAAGTCCTGGCCTGTGCTGCAGGAGGGTGGGAAAGGAGGAGTGGCATGGAGCCATCACCTTCAGGAGTGTGAATTACATTTATCCCTCTGGTGGCATGATCTTTTAATAGTTCATTAATTCTTAGAGTTCCTGAATATTCCTATAATGTTCCAAACCTGAACAAAGTTTTGCTGCCTCTTTATATTTTTGTCAGTTACTTCACAAAATTCAGCGTTTTGCAACTGGTTTCTTTACTTAAATAGAAAAAGTTACTTCTTTGCTCTTGCTTTTCTTCTTCCTCAACCTTTTTTACCTCTTTCCAACTTCCAAGTCTGAGGCTTGCCCAGCTCAAGGGTTTGGATAATGCAAAGTTTTACTTATTTGTGTTCAAGGCTGCGTCCTCGTGCTTGCGGTACCTGATGGCTGTGCAGAATCACCTCCTCAGTAACACTATTCTGATTAAACCTGATGACAATGATGACAGTGACAGCTCCTTGCAGGGAGAGACATTGAAGGTACAGGTAAACACCAAGTTTTATTCTAGTATGGCTCTCTCCAGTCAGTGTGCCTGTAACACCTTGTTCCTGCAGTGCATTTGCTGTTTGCTGCTGGTTCTTTCCCTTTGGATAGAGTTAAGTAGCTGGAGAACAGGAAAAAACTGTCCAGAGTAAAATCTGCAGTTATTTTATGTTCAGGATTCCAGCTTGCTTTCCCTGTTATCAGTGAGAGCAGATGCTTTCCTTCCTAAATATATATATATATAATGAGATTTTAAATATATTTCAGCTAATAAGTGCTAGTGGGATTCCTGGCATGGGAATTTCCTTTCCTGGACACATTACCCCAGACATGTTTTCTTCTCCAAATCACTCAGGTGGTCCTTGAAAAAATATTTTTAAATAAATAGAAAAGGGGTTTCTCATTTCCCTTACCTGGCTGCTGCTTCATTGCAGTTTTAACAAACAACCTCCATCAGTTGTCTGAAACAGAGAGGATAAAGTTTGTGGCAAGGAAGCTTTTAGAAGACAAAGTTTGAGGACAGGCTTTAGTTGGTATAAGTTTATTAAAATGCTGCATTTCACACTGCTTCAGCCAGCTCCCAGAAGCCAGGTTTGCCCTGGAGTGCAGGTTGTCTGGTCATAGTAGTTCTGGTAATAATTCTTCTCTAATGGAATTGATTTCTGAATTTCTGGTATTTTGCTTAGCTGGTTTTCTCTGCTGCTCTTTGAGGCTGTGTGTGCTTGTGAGCTGCTGCAGTTGGAAGTGATTTGTTCAGGCTTATTGAGTAAATGCTAAATATTGGAGTATTTTTCTTGTGTCACTTATTCACCCCGTGTTCATTGTTCAGTTTCTCTCTCTGCAGTGCTCCTCATCCCTGCTAGGACATTGTGTCACCAGTCCTGTACCTTGGCTGGCTCTCAGCTCTCTCCTGTGCTGGACTTGGGGCTTCCTTCCCTCTAGAAACTGGATGTGCATCCTGTATAAAACATGCACCTAGTTTCTCCCAGCACTTTGGGGCTTAACATTAATCAAATTTAAGTCTTGGATGAATCTCCTGCTGCAGGCCTGCCAGGTCACATTATCATTCTTTTCATTTGGAAATCCATCTTTTTGTTCTGTCGTCCTTTTTGGGGGGATTCTTTAAGAATTTAAGTATCCTGTAACTCTTTTTTTTTACTTAGGAACTCAAGACCAGCATTTTGTCTCTTGCCACACAAATTCTGACAGGATGTGATGAAGTCTTAGAAATGCTGCAACAAGTCACTACAGCACTAATTAACAGTGACATTTCTGACAGGGAGCAAAGGTAAGACAAGTGGGAGGATCCTAATTTGGTAACAGGGAACTGTTGCTCTTTGTGGCTTATTGTACAAGCACTGTTAGCATTAATTAGTCTTTATCACTTTATTTTTGAGCTCTGAATGCATAGGAACTGTTTCTTCCTGTAGCAGTTGTTTAGCACTCAGCTGGTGGAGAATTTAGAATCACTCTCCATGTCAGTCCTGATCATCTGTAGGTTGATATTTCTATAGGAACCTCAAATTGGGAAGTCAGTGAAATGCTATTTATGAGTAGGATACCTGGAAGCAAACTCTAATTAGCTGGGAATACTCCTGTAAGGTAGAACAATCTGTTTATTTTTAAATTCCTGATTATTACATCCCTAGTAGCTGGACTAGATATTTATCCATGACAAGCCTTGGATGTTGGTTTGATATCCCACATATTCCATCACCTGCCCTTCCCTGTCTCTCCTCCTCTTAAAAGTACACCTTGGGAATGGGATGGAAACAAAAGCTGTGAACTTTTCTCTCCTCAAACAAACAGCTCCGGTCCCAGCTGTGCTTCAGGTTGCACTTTCTGCTTCTCTGTGCCTGCAAGATTAGTTGTGTTTATTGACAGCACACAATTCCTGGGTGATATTTTCAGATGAGTTCATGTTCTAATATATTTTTGTAGCTGCAGATTCTTTTCAAGTCCTTTGAGCTCCATGTGCTGGGAGCTGATATCCACACTGGTGCATTTATGTTTGATGGGGACTTTCATCCTGTGCCCAGGGGAGCTTATCCTTCTCTAAGTAATTATTAAACTGTTGATTTACTGTCTCTGCTCTCTGATTGTTCAGTGAGAATTGTCAGCAATTCAAGGTCACTGACATTTGGGAGAAATTGTAGTGGTTTCAAGATTGTTTTGGGGATTTTGTTAATAGAATACAAACATTCTCTGCTGAATTTTGAATTGCTGCTACAAGATAAAACAGTCCTGGAGTCTCTGATGGCACTGCTCTTCTCCTAAGTACACCCTCCTAGGAGAAGTTCTTGCACAGTCTGTGCAGATTCTCTTAAAGTCAATTTTTTGGGTAGTTTCAGAAGTGACTAAAAGCAGAAGTGCTGCAGTATGAAGAGAGTTGTTCTGTGTAACTTTGGCTCTCCTTACAGGTTAAAAGGCCTGGAGCAGATCACAAAGGCCACCATGCTTGGCCACCTGCTGCCTGTGCTGCTGACATCCCTGATGCACCCAAACCTGCAGACCCTGACCATGGCTGATGCCCTGATGCCTCAGCTGGTGCAGCTGGTCCTTTACACCAGCCAGGTATGGGCTCTGTGCCACCCCTGGGCTGCCCAGGGCCAACCCTGGGGCCTGCAGCCTCCAAAATGCTGCTCAGCTTCCTGCAGAGGCTCATCCACACATCAGAGTTCAGAGTTTCTCAGCAGCTGCCAAAGCTGCTGATGCTGAATGTTAAATTTGACTGCTCCAGGAGCTGCTCAGTAATGATTTATTGTCAATAGCAACAGTAGGATTGTTAATTATTTCAATAATGAGCTCTTAAAATGCTTTCCAGTTTGCATGTCCCTAACACTGTGTATTTTGGGCCACAGACTGCACTGCTGCTTAAAACCCAGTCTCCAGTTTTCTCAGAACTGAACAGTTCCCCCAGTTGTGCTCCAGAGCAGAAAGGGAAGCAGTTACCTGATGAGAGGTGATTTTTCTTTACATTTGGGTCTTTTCATGGGATAAACTGAACTGTAATGTCCATCTGGCCATTGCTGTGGGATAAAGCAGCAGTTTTTATTTGAATTAACTTTTAAAGGTATGCTGGAATGATTTCTAAGGCTGTCTCAGTTTTATATAAGCTTTTTCAAAAGGCAATTAGTTCCAAATTTTGTTCTGTATATAGAATTAAACTATTAATATCTTCAGGTTGTTTACACAGAATATGGTTTGTTTTGGTTTTTTCCCTCACCTCAAGCATTAGGAATTAATTCTAAATGTTCCTCTCACAATAAATTAGGCTAAGGAGGACCATCAAGAGGAAATGTAAATTGCTCTGGCAGCATGAGATACAGAATTAAAACCATTGCAAAGCCATTAAATGGTTTAATTTACAGACAAAAATAACATTTTTAACTCCTGCATTTAAATGCTGTGTCTCAGCTCAAAGTTTTCCAGCTCCTGCTTAGAAACAGAAACAAACAGCTAAAATCAAATGAAAATGCTTATTTGCAGCATTGGAGGATTTGTAGTGTTAAAGAATTTGTGATGATGTGATTTTTGTGCATAAGAATATGTCTAATGTATGAATAATGGTATATATGATTATATTATATAATAATAATAATAATATATGGAATATATGAATTCCCTCAATCCAGTCATGCCTAAAACCAGGAGTCAGTTCCTTGTGTCCCTGTATCAGTACTGAGAAGTGATTTTAAGTATTTTATATCTTAATGTCTGATTGATAGAAATCCGTGTGCTGTATTTTAGGCCCAATTTCTCCCCCTTAATTTCAGGATGCTGGAAGAGAAGGAAGAGCCAGGATTCCTGACTGGTTTGAAGATCCCTGCTCCCTGGGCTGCTGGGAAGACTGTGGAGACAGTCCATCCCGTCAGGGATAACTATAAATTTAAGGAAACTGTCCACATTCCAGGAGCCCGCTGTTTGTATCTTAGATTTGACAACAGATGCTCCTCCCAGTATGATTATGACAAGGTAAGCAAGGGCCAGCTCAGCACCTCTGCAGTGAGGGAATTCCCTCAAAAAAAGTAGTGGCAGTTCTGCCATGGGAGAAGTGTGGGAGGCTTCAGGGGTGGTTTGGGTTGGTTTTTCCTCCTCAGAAATGCTGTCAATTCTGTTTTTTTTAAAAATGACTTCAGGCCAGCTCAGACAGTCCAAGTTGGACATTTTTACTGATGTTCAGTTTTCCTTATTTCCCGAATTTTAATCCAGCTGCCTCCTTTGATCAGCACAGCTGGTTTAAACTGGGCAGAGCTGGAAAGGTTCCTTTTTCCCTGATGATAAATAGCTTGTTTACCTGGATTAATAGGAACAAGTACTTTAATTTTAGGAAAACAACCAATAGCACTTATCTACTTTGTATTATCAGAGAGCTGCTTGCTAAGTGCTGCTGTTTATTCTTTGGCATAGAGCAAGCTCTGGGATGCTCATAAATAACTAATGGGAGTATCTTCAATATTAATGTCACCCATTACTGATTAAACTCCCCCAGGCTCCTCATGTTCCCACCAAAATCACTGACAAACCTTTGGCTTTGCTGGGAGCAGGATCAGCCCCTCACTGATAGGGAAGGAGTTTGTTCTATGGCTCAGGGCTGGCAGTCAGGATTTCTCCTGCTCTCTGCTCCCAGCCCTGCTGTGTGAGCAGGGGCCGAGCCCCTCGAGTCCCTGCGTGCCTCAGTTTTCCCATCTGTAAAATGGGGATAATAATACTTAACCCTGCTGCCCTCACAGAGCCTGTGAGGATTGGTTCATGTGCATGGAGCGCTTCGAGAGTCGAAAGCGCGGTGGAAGTGCTAAGTATTATTATTATTATTAGGTTTTCTTGTTTTTCTCTTACAGTCTAACAGTGTATTTTATGTTTTGAAGTTGGTGATCTATGCTGGTCCTAGCACAAACAGTAGGAAGGTTGCTGAGTATGGAGGCAATACACTGGGATATGGCAGCCGTAGTGTCTTAGGAACGGGGTGGCCCAAGGACTTAGTGAAGGTACAGTATTACCATCCACCCCTATTTCCCATAGAAAATTCCCTTTGGAAACCATGCCCAGCCCATTTTACCCTCACAGCTATGCATTCCAAGCTTTTAAATGTACAGTTATCCATGATGTGATCTGCTCAGTGAGCTGTTGTGTCCTTGGGGGATATCTTTAAACTCGGCTCTGTGTTCCGTGTGATGCTTCCCTTGGAGTTTGTTTTGTGTCTTACTGGAGTTCCTGATGGAGATGTTTGAGTCCTGGAGTCTCTGATGGCACTGCTCTTCTCCTAAGTACACCCTCCTAGGAGAAGTTCTTGCACAGTCTGTGCAGATTCTCTTAAAGTCAATTTTTTTTGATAGTAACCCCCAAATATATCAAGTAGTAAATGTAACAAACAACTTCCAGCTCTTTCTGTTGGGTTTTGAAATTTCATTGGCAGTAAAACTAAGACAGAAGAATCCCTTAAACTTCTTGAAACCTCAGCATTTCAATCCTTTGGTAATGTGTCCCCTCACACTCTCTGCAGTGTGATTTTATTTTTGTTTAATATTTATTTGTGCTGCTACCTTGTCCCCCACTAAAACTGGGCTTGTTTACGTAACAAAAACACGTTGTAAAAAAGAAATCAAGAGGTAATAAACTGGAGAGCAATTTCAGACAAGAACTCCATTGTTCACAATTAATAGAATTCGGTTTATTTTTCACAATGGATTTTGATACTGTTCTTTTAGCAAGCTCCTTGATTAATTTGTTGTCATTCTTCTAATTGAAGAACTTGTTTGTCTTCATTCAGGAAGAGAATTGTTAATTATTGCCTGGTTTCTTGCAGCCAAACAGTGAAAATCAAGGCTAAGTAACATACTGATAATTTCTGCTTTTGATTTCACAGCTATGGTGGTTCTTTCTGTTTTGCTGTAGTCAGCCAGCAGCAAAATTAAGTTGTCTACTAAAAGACACCTTTACAAAAAGGGAAAAATCTTAAATCAGAGTATCTCATTTGAGATAAAAACAACACCCAGAAACCTGTCATTAAAAGCATTAACCTATAAAATAACCGCTTGTGTGAAAAGCCTGCTTGTTTGCCTCAATTATTAAATATATTTTCTTTTCTTTCCCCCCCCCCCTTTCCTGCCGTGGATATTTGAAGGTGGAAGGAGACACAGTCACGTTCTCCTTCGAAATGCGGAGTGGTCGGGAGCACAACACTCCGGACAAAGCCATGTGGGGCTTTGCCTGCACTGTCCGAGCACAGGTATTCCAGGGGGAGAATTCCAGGGGGAGAGCTTCAGCTTCCACTGTCCCCTGCCTGCCACAAATTCCAGATCGATAGAAATGTGCTTCCAGCTTGGCAGTTTGAAATGGAAACCAGCAGCGACTGGTTTGGGCAGTGAGACAAATCATGTGTTGGCAATGAAAAGAACCCGAGTTTGAGATGAGGCTTAGGGATTCATGGAGATAGCTGGTATCAAACATGTCTTATCTACCTCCTGAAGCCAGTTCAGCATCCCTTGCTGCTTGTAGGTCAGGATTTCTTTGTAACAACCTGAAAATTGGAGATGTCCTGAGGAAATAATGATTCCAGCCCACGAAGAAGAGAGGGGAGGGATGCTGGGATCAAACACAGGGGATCTTGAATCCCACTACAAGTTAGGACTAGGGTGACTGAACCAAAAATAACTTCACCTGTTCCTTCTTGGTTCAGGAAAATGTTTAAATCCCTTATTTCTTGCCTTGAGTTGTTCTTACAACTTGCTGTTAATTGTTGAGCAATTTTTGTGTGAGGGTTAAGATTGATATCGAGCTATACCTTACATAGAAAAGATTATATATAAAATCTCCTATCTTGAATAGACGGGAAAGGCCTTCCTGGTGGATTGCTTGGTTGAACTTCTCCCTGTTCCTTCTGCAGGAATCCTCAGAAGATGTGTCAGGAGGTTTGCCATTCCTGGTTGACCTGGCCCTGGGCCTCTCTGTGCTGGCCTGTTCTATGCTGAGGATCTTGTACAATGGGCCAGAAATTACCAAAGATGAAGAAACCTGTCAAGAGCTCTTAAGATCTAAACTCTTACAAAGGTAAAAATAATCAATTTTGATCTGAGTGGTTTTTTCTGAGGGGAGGTGACTTGTATAGTTGGGCTCAGGTCTTGTGCTTTACAGCGATGTTTGGATCAGTTTTCCTGTAGTTTGTTCAGCAGTTTGTGTCACCTAAAACTGAGGGAATGTTCTCCAAAACAGAGGGGTTTTTAGAGTAAAATGAGGGTTGGGTTATGCTTGGTACAAGCCACACTTCATTTATTAATACTTAGTCTTTGTAATGTGTCATTGACTGAAGTGTCTTTCTCAATGAGGGGGGAAATAAAAATCCTTTTAATTGGTTTTTATTTCCTTTTGCAGGTGCCAGTGGCAGGTGGAAGCCAACGGGGTCATATCTCCAGCCCTTACTCCAAGCCCATCTCCATTGCCTCTCACTATAGAGGAGGATAGGGAATTCACATACCCCTCTGATGTGCTCGTGCCTCCTGTTGGACACTACTTTGATCTGCCCAGGATTAGGCTGCCCCCAGGAATCATGATCAAGCTCAGGGAAATTTCTGGACGTGCTCGGCCTCAGTTTAGACCCAGTATAAAGTAAGGAGTCCTTGTTTCCCTCTGGTTTTTTAACCTCGTTTGTGAATGCAGCATCTGATGATTTATAAATATGAACTGTCCAAGTTGGTCTCTTACTCCTGATTAATGAGTTTGGCTTTCCCTGGAACCCTAGGGAAGTGATCCAGCCAGAAGTCATGGAGGAGATGGTGGTTTCCTGTGTGATTAAACATCTGAATTTAGTTGATGCTCTCCAATCCCTGATAAATTTCCAGTACCAGGAAGAACATGCTGAAGAATATGACTTACTTTGTAAAATTATGGGAGAGACCTTTAAGAAGCTGAATGCCATGGAGAGACAGCTGCAGGTAAAAAGAAAATGATTTGAAACAACAGAAAGCTTTTTTTGAGAATAAAGGTGTAATTTAGCAGCACAGAAATCCAAAATCTACTCAAGATTTCTTCTTTTAAACTCCCTTCTACACCTTAAGTACAACAAGTGTGACTTCTGTCTCTTTATCAGAGTGTGGCTGAGCTGGAGCAGAAGTGGCAGAACGAGGTGGATGATGCCATGCACGGGAAGCTGGAGAACAATGTCCCCTTTTTTTATGATTATCACTTCAACGAGGTGAGCACTGGGGCTGCTGTGGGTGCTTGTGCCTCACTCTGCTCCTTCAAACCTGTTCATCCTTCTCCTTCCCTTTGTTTAGAGCAAGATGAAGGAGCTGGAGCTTCTGTGTTCAATGAAAGAAGTTTCTTTTGATGGAAGTGATCTTGAGAATGTGGTCCTGGCATTAAGGTCAGTATTAGTGAACATTTAGGCCTCAAAGGAGGGGCAGCTTCAGGGGAATTTCAGAGAGTTCCAAAAGTATCTGATGAAATGATTAGAAACTTCTGTGCTAAATATATTAATATTAATACCTACAACTCCTTGTGTTTGCTAGCAAATCACTTGTTTATTTCTTCCGTGTTTTCTGCTTTCTCCATTGTTGGCATAGAACATATTGATGCCAAAAGTCCTCTTTAACTGACCTTTTCCACAGTAACACTTCCTTTCTGAAAGCATTCAGACATCATTGACTTTGCTTCTTTTACTTCCCTTTCATAATCCCAGGGAGAAGTTTTTCCAAGAGGTGAATTCCCTGATCCAGAAGACCTCTCATCCCTTAGCAAAGACAAAAACCTTGGTGAAGAGCTTGATGAACAGAGCAGAGCTGTTGTTGCATGTCACCATTGCAGCACAGTCTGGGATCACCAGAAGCATATCTGGGACCCCTGCAGAAACTCCAGGTACAACTCTAATTACCAGCAGTTCCTAAAGATAGCATTTATTTCTTATTTGTCCCTCTTCTGCTCAAAATTAAATGGTTTTTTTCCTAATTTAAGTGAATTCTTTTATAATAAAGTCGAGTCTTTGTTTTCTGATTGCCATGATGATGGTAATTTGAGATCTGAGTAATAACAGGTGGAATTTAAACTTTAGTCTCTTGATTTATTGGGGGAAAATACTTAACCAAATCAAAAGAAATCTGATTTGAAAAATACCTGAAACAGGAAAACCCTCAGAGCTGTTTTTGTATTTTGTTTGTAGTGAGATTGAGCTGAAACTTCCACACTCTTGTTTACGTGTTTCATATGAAAACATCAGTGACTTGCAGTTCTCCTTCTAAATCTCCCTTGAGAGATTCTTAACATGTGCTGATTATTATCTTTTTAAAGTTGCATTTGGAAGTTTGTGAATTGAAGCCTTCAGCTGCAAATCTTTAACTCCCAACAGGATTGAAAACAGGAAAATTCTCAGATCTGAGTTGCATGTTCTTGCTTAGATTGGGTTTTCTCTACCCTATGTTTCAGTTTTCACTGTAATATCCAACAGTGATTTTAAATCCAGTTTGTAAATAATTCCCTGCACCAGGAATGACCTTTTTATTTATTATTTTATAATACTTCAGCCTGTAAATCAGCCTCTGAGACCAAGGTGATCTCGCACGCCGTGCGCCAGCCCGTGTTCCTGCGCAGCATGTCCGCCCCATCCGACCTGGAGATGATTGGCAACGAGGACATCGAGTTTGCCCGGGCCAGCCAGAGGTACAGCAGGGTTGAGACCTTCCCTTTACACCTCTGTGCCTGTGCTGTTCCAATGATCAACTTGATCAAATCTATCCCTGCCAGCACAGCAGGATTTGTGCTGGTTGGATCAGCTTCTGCTGCCGGGTGTAACATTCCTGTTCCCTCGCAGGCGCCGGCACGTCACCAGCCACAGGAGCAGCTCCTTCACCCTGCTCCAGTCCCTGGCCATCGAGGACAGCAGGGACAAACCCACCTACAGTGTCCTGCTGGGGCAGCTCTTCGCTTTCATCGGGACAAACCCTGACCAAGCCGTACGTCGTTATCTTATTTCGGACTCCAACTTGCACAAAACCAGGAGGTGCCTTGTTTGTGTCTAACAAAAATCCCATCCCAAACCTTGCAGGTGTCCAGCAGCAGCTTCCTGCTGGCTGCTCAGACCCGCTGGAGACGTGGGAACACCAGGAAGCAGGCCCTGGTGCACATGAGGGAGCTGCTGACGGCCGCAGTGCGCGTCGGGGGCGTGACCCACCTGGTGGGCCCGGTGACCATGGTGCTCCAGGGAGGCCCAAGGTGGGTGCATTTCTCCAGAATTCGGTGGTTTGGTCTCTGTGGAAGGGAGTAAATTGCTTTGTGTGCTGGAAAGCCAGAAGTGAGTAGCTGTGAGGCAACAAGTTGGTAAAGCTAAGGTTGCAACAAATACTTTGGCTCTTGTGGGGTAAAAAGGCAGAAACTTCTAAGAAATGCTTTTATTTATCAGTAGATGAACTTTCCTTTCGTACTGGGCTGACATGTTCCCAGGTATGTATAGAGGGCATCCTTCTCCCTTGATTTAATTCCAAATAAATGTTAATTAGCTATTAGTGGTAGATTTAGCTGATACTGTCATCTAAATGTAATAAATGTTTTGTATTTTGTTTGTAGTGAGATGTCTGAGCTCTAACTCTCTTGTTTACATGTTTCATGTGAAAACATGAGTGACCTGCAGTCTTCCTTCTAAGTCTCCCTTGAGTAATCCTTAACATGCACTGATTATTATTTTCTTACAGCTACCTTTGGAACTTTGTGAATTGAAGCCTTCAATTCCCAATCTTTAACTCCCAACAGGATTGAAGAGCTGACGTGTGGTGGGATGGTAGAGCAGGTCCAGGAGGCTTTTGGAGAGACAATGACGTCAGTGGTGTCCCTGTGTGCCCGGTACCCCATCGCTTGTGCCAACAGCATTGGCCTCTTGTGCACCATTCCCTACACAAGGTGTGGAAGCGCTTGGGGAAGGGAAAGGGGGCATCCACACCTGGCTTTAGTAGGCTTTGCCTTAAGGAGAAGCATTAAGTAGTATAAATACATCCCCTTTCTTCATCATGGGGAGCATCTGAGGCCATCCAGTTCAATTCCCTCACAATTTCATCTGGGGAGGGTAAGGGAGAGGCAGAACCATCTTTCTGCCGAGTGAACTAATTACTTACTGAGCTAACAGCAAGTTCTGGATTCCCGTTGTGTCTCTTTGTGATGGAGAAGTTAATTCCACCCTGGATTTCTCCTGCAGGAGTGAAGAGAAGTGTCTGGTGCGTAGTGGCCTGGTCCAGCTCATGGACCGGCTCTGCAGCCTGAGCAGCCAGACAGAGTCCAGCTCAAATGAAAAACAGACCAAGAAACAGAAGGTGGCCACCATGGCTTGGGCTGCCTTCCAGGTGCTGGCCAACCGCTGTGTGGAGTGGGAGAAGGAAGAAGGTAGGAACACGGGAAATATCTCCCAGCTGTGTGTGTTAGAACTGCCTGATGAGTGGTGTAAATGTGTTTAAAATAGGGCAGTCGTTCACCATGACATGGGACTCTGTGGGTTCCTAAGAAGTGAATACAAAATTCAGTTGATTTTTTTTTCTTGTTTTTCGATTCTGGCTTTTTTTCTCCCATGGAAATAATTTCACATTTTGCCACTTGGTTCTGTGTAAACATAATCAGAGAACATGGAGATTCTGGGGGATCATTTGGCATTTCTCTCATGGTAGAATTCACCCATAACGCACATAAACTTACAGACACGTGGCTGTTGGCTAGTGATGGATGTATCAGGGGTTATTTTTGTGGTGTGTACATTGATTTTTGTGGATTACAGCTGTGTATTCTTCCATCCCTTCCAAAGGGGGTTCCACAGACGCTGTTCACTCTGGGCTGGCCAGGCAGGTCTCCAGCCTGCTCACCAACCACCTGGCCAGAGCCACCGAGTGCTGTGGCAACCAGGCTGCAGGGAATGATGCACTTCAGGATGTCCTCAGCCTTCTGAATGACCTCTCAAGGTATGAGGCCTTTGCTCTGGAGTATTTTTTTCCTATGTATCAAAGCCCATGTGGGATCTTTGGTGGATTTTTTCAAACCATTCTAAAACTGACCCTTAATCTTAGTGTTTAATCAGTGCTGTCAAGTTACGGAAGAACTGTTGCAGATATTTTGTCAGACACTGAAATTGCTTTTAATACATCTTGTAAATAATAAATTAATTTGGTTTTAATTTCAAGATTCTTTCCCCTTTCAGGAGTCACATTGGCAAAGCCATCCTGAGCCAGCCAGCCTGTGTGTCCAAGCTTCTGTCCCTCCTCTTGGATCAGCGTCCTTCTCCAAAGCTGGTCCTTATAATCCTGCAGTTGTGTCGTGCTGCGCTGCCTCTCATGAGTGTTGAGGACTG
The DNA here is from genome assembly GCF_009650955.1 of Corvus moneduloides. Lineage (NCBI taxonomy): Eukaryota > Metazoa > Chordata > Aves > Passeriformes > Corvidae > Corvus > Corvus moneduloides. Next base: position 10,844,094 of record NC_045493.1, read on the forward strand.
TGGAAACGTGGAATTGCCTCCCTGGAGTTACTCAGTGCCCTCTCTGAACAGTGAGCAGGATGATCCCAGTGACCCAGCCTCCAAGATTGCCTCCCTCCTGCTGGCAAAGCTGGCGGATTATGTCGTGCCAGGTACCAGCAGCTGTTTGGTGTTATGCCCAAGGGACTCATGTTTCATGGAACCTTGGAATGGAAGGCACCTTAAAGCCCATCCAGTCCCACCCCCTTCCACACCTTCCACTATGCCAGGTTGCTCCAAGCCCTGTCCACTCCCAGGGGTGGGGCAGCCACAACTTCTCTGGGTAATCTGTTTGTTCCAGGAGCTTTTTTATTGACAGAAAGCTCAACTATTGGGAGGTATCTGTCAGTGCTGAAAGTAGGATATTCCTGTGACTTTCCATCTGCTTCCTAATTTCCCTGTCCTCAGACCAAAGTGGGTGTCCCAGCGATGTTTCAGACACATCCCAGGTGTGTCAGCATTAGTTCCAAGGGTAAGAAAATTCATGGTTGTGTTTCTTTGTTTCCTTTTCTCCTTTCTACTTCAAGGCTGCCAGACAGTCCTTTCTCCAACTGCCTCTGAGCCAGATACTACCTTGGCAAAAGCCAGCCCTAAAAACTCCATAAAAGGTGATAAAGATCCTGGAGAAGAAAGTGAGGCAGTGGATGGTAAACTCTCTATTTTTATCCATAAACGAGAAGATCAGTCCTCCCATGAAGTCCTCCAGCCTTTACTAAGGTAATTTCAGCTCACTGGATTGGAATTAGAACCAACTTTACCAATTCACTTTATCTTCTCCTTTTTTCCAGTGCTCAGCTGCAGAAAAATACATCCTAGATAGAAGAGTAAATGGGACAGCAAAGTGTCTGCCCAGTGTGTTGTGTTTACTGGCAAAGCAATAAGATAATGCAAAGGAACACAGGAACATCATCTGTCTGAAAACAATCACATGAAAAATTAGCTCCTTAGATTCTGTGTTTGTGATGGAATCTCATTGATCTTGTTTATGGTGTGACAGGCTGGGCAGGACTAACAAATAGAACTGTCAAGGCAAAGTGGCTTTAAAAGCACTGATTTAATAATGCATAAGTTGGACACTAATTTGCTATTAAACATTCTTTGGTATTCTCAGCACCCACCTGGATGTTGGGATCACTGAGTGTCAAACAGCCCAATGCTGTCACCTCCTGCATTTTGTGTTGTTTCATCTTCCCTCACTCCATGGGTTGATTTTGAACCCGTACTCTAAAAATTACGCTGAAAGGTACAAGTGAAAGGTGAACTCGGAGCCCTGGGCATTTGTGATCAATAAAAACCATTTCATGAGGCTTGTTCAGGGGGAAAACGTTAAATTGCATTGCAAATAAATACATTCAATAGGATTAAATTCCCTCTGTAAATGGGGTATATCCTTAACTGCCTCATATTTCTCTTGCTGTTGAGCATTCAGCTGCAAGGGTGGCTTCAAATCATTTCAAACCACCCCTAATATATGAAATTGGGCTGTGTAGCTCAGCTGTGTTTTCCAGCAGTGAGAACAAAGCTCCTGTGTTTTGTTTCCCCTGCAACAGTAGCTCAGAAGGCCGCCCATTCCGACTGGGAACTGGAGCCAACATGGAGAAGGTGGTGAAGATGGATCGGGACATGACAAAAGTAAGAGGAGGAATAACTAAGGAATTGTTCAACATCCTAAAAATTGGTGGCCGGTCAGAATTCTTGGGTTTTACTGATGTTAAGTCCCCTTTGTTAAATGTTGTTTTATTCATCATTCACCTCTGTAAATACAGATCCCATACAGGGGTAAATGATGAAAAAGAATTTCAGCTGATGCTTCCTGCAACCGTTGTAGGTCAGGTTTAAGCCCCTTTAATATTCTCTTTTCTCAAGTGTTTAATGCATATTGATAGTGCAAATTTTAAGCCACACACTTGAACTAAAATTTCATGTCTATTTTCAGGCATGTTCTTGAGTGTTTGCACCAGAAATACTCATTTGTAGCTTTTTGATCAGAGAAACTGAACTGTTAATCTAAGAATGGAATGTTAAAGTCAGTGAATTGATCCCTGATCTCTCTGTAGATGATAAAAAGCAAGAGACAGAACTTGTCCTATGACTAATCTACCCCCAGGAGGGGGTTTTGCTGTGTTCTCAGCACTTTTACATGAGCAGAGAGAGCAGAGTGACCCAAGTGGATCTGACATTTGCCTTCCATGGCCATTTCCTTTGCAGAGTGGCTGCTGCGAGGTCATTACAGAAGAAGCTGCTGCAGCTCTTAGAAAAGCAACCAAGTGGGCACAATCTGGGCTGATAGTGAGTGTGGGGCCACCCATAGAGACTGTCAATCCAGAGACCAGCAGTGGCTTGTCCACTGGGGACAAAAAGAAGACTGCACAAACATCCATTTGCAGGGAGAGGAATTCAGAGCTCGCCAGGTAAATCCCTCAGTCTGCATTCTGCTTTTCTCTCTACCGATATTTGTAGCTCTCCCAAAAAATAATCTGGCTGTTCATAAGCTTCCTTTTCTGTGCTGTATCTTGTTGACAACTGAAGCTTCTTTTCCTTCTGTGGTTTTGAACTGAATGGTCCAATTGCCTGTGTCTCCTGCGCAGGACGGATCCTGTGAGGCCGTTCATCAGCGGGCACGTTGCAAACAGCATGGCAGCAGAGGTGATTGCCCTGCTGCACAGCCTGCTCATGGCCCCAGAGTCCAATGCAGCTCAGATCTGGACAACAACTGCTGAAAAAGTGAGCAAACACAACCACGAGTGGCACATTCCTCACTGGGGGTTGAGTAGTTAGAGAATCTAATGATTAGCAAGGCCTGAGCTGCTCCTTTCTGATATAGCACAGAAACAGTTCACATCAGGGTGGAACTGCACAGACCCAGCCCTTTCTCAGCTGTCAGGGTGGGACAAATACTCAAAATCGACCCATCATTAGATAATTGCTGTCATTCTTTTCAGGCATTAACAAAGTTGTTTGTTAGGGAGTTCCCTTGCCTGTGGCAGGTTATTCTACCTTGGCTGTTCTCGTGGCTGTGGCCTCTGCGGGTACAAAGTGTTGGCTGGAACAAAACACATTGGGTTTATGTTCCTCTGAATCCCCCAGCACCTAATCTATTCCTTAGGTGAAATCCTCAGCAAAGACTTTTGCCAAGATTGTATTTATCCTAAAAGTTACCAGGGAATGGTCATGGCTTTGATGGTGCTCACACTTCAGAGAACGTGGAATATTCTGAGTTACATAATTCTCTTCAGGAACAAAAACGATTCTTCTGAGACTGTGTGGGCTGGAGGCTTGGGGCACTGGTTTTTGTTGGAACTGTGCTTTGAAGTCGTTCCCTGGTATTTTTGCTTCTGTCTTCAGGTTCTGTCTCGGGCTCTGATGTACATTCCACAGCTTGGGAAATACGCAGAAAGCATTTTGGAGAATGGGAGTAGCAGTGGAAGGAAACTGGCTAAACTTCAAAGGATTGCTCGGCAGGCAGTGGCTGCCCTGTGTGCTCTGGGTGGCTTTAAGGAGACAATTAAAATAGGTTCTGAAGTTCAGGTAATTCAGCACTGTTCACATTTGATATCTTAGATGAGAGCTGCTGCTCTCCCGAGGTTTTCCCTGCCCTGGGATCCTTGGGAGCAAGATGTGCTTGTGGAACAGCAGCGTGTGGAGCTTGTTTGCTACAACACCCCCGTGTGGTTGTGTGTGCAGTTGGTGTGTGATGTCAAACACGGATTCCTGGTTGTGACACCTTCAATCTCATGCAGCCCTTCTTGGTTGTAGGTTTTAGGCAAAGGAATAGCAGGAAGCATTGGAGTTGTGGCATCTATTAATGAGCAAGAAGGTATAGCTACGGTCAAATTCCCACCCACCACTATAGACACTAGAAAGACCTCCCAGGCATCAGACACTTTAACTATTCCATTATCTAGGCTCTCTGTTCCAAGATCTGAGGTATGGGAGTTTTAAATATCCAATATTCAGTATAATCTCGATTCTTGCTTTATTTCTGTCACAGCATACTGATTGTTAATCTGCAGCATGTAAAAAAAAGGTTTCATCTTTGCTTATAAATGATTTGTAAAGTTTGCCTTGTTGTTTTAAGCATATATTAACAATATATTTAATTTCTCATTCAAGTAACATGAATATTCATCTTTTGTGCTTAAATATATTCCATTGCATACTGGGTTGGGGGTTTTTTTGGTTAATTTCTAGCTTGGTTTTGGGGTGGGTTTATTTCTTTTATTGGTGTTTGGTGCTGATTTTGTGATAGTAACATCTAAGAATTAACTCCAGGTAATAAAACACCCTCATTTCTTAGAAACTAACTACTTGAATTTAACTTTTTACCGTGCCCCCCCACCATCAGGCATTGCCTCTTCATAAACTGTCCATTACTGAGAAGGTAGTACAGGCAGTCCAGTCCATGTTGCTCCCTCAGGAGGGAAGTCTCTCTATTCACACCTCACTTCCTGCAACAGGAGATGGCTCAACCCCAGTAATGGCAGTGGTCCGGCTCCTTGCTGAAATAAGAACCAGGTGAGTCCTGGCTTTGTGCACCAACATCCAAGGGAGTTGCATGAGTTCCTGTGCCCTTCCTCTAGGGGTGTTGGCAGTAGAAATTCCTCCTTGCTCCCTTTTAGTGTCTGGGTGTTGTTCATGAGTGTCCCTGTAACACACTGAGCAAATGCTTCAGTAAATCCATCTATGAAGCAGCAAAAAGCTGCCTTTGGGGAGGGTCCAGCTAAAATCAGAGTTAAGTTTAAGACTACTCTTAAAACACCCTTGAATTCACTACTGTAAAGCCAGCTTTGAATTCAGCACACACTTTGTAACACTTTAAATGTGTTATTTTTCTCTCCAGAGCATGCCTGGTGATGGCTCAGCTGTTGGAAGACAGCTCATTCTGTGAAGAATTCATTCAACAGTGCCCAGCTGCTGTAGAAGTTCTGAATTTGGTGGCCCAGGAGTGCAGCCCTGGTATGTAGCCAACACCTTCTTGGCATATTCAGGTCAGAGAGAAAGCAGCTTTTAAAATCATTTCAGTGTTTTGTCCTCCAGCCACTCAGAGTTTAGGAACTGGCACAGGACAGGGTGTCTTGTCACAGCTGCAGAGCTGCTGATGTAAGAGCAGCTAATAGTCAGCCTAAATCATTAAACATTAGGCATTAATTTAGCCCAGAACATGATTATTCTGTGTATCAAAGAAGCAAGTCCTGGGACTGGTTCTCCTCTGCACTCTCTACTTCTCTTGCTTCCAGCATATCCTACTCTGTATTCCTTGACATTATCATTTGTATGTTTTCTTTTGATCACCTTTTTTGCTGGTTTTTGCAATGCTTTCTTATATTCCTGGTCCTTGAGCTCTCCTTGTTTAAGGATCAGCAATGGGCCCAGCGGAAATCTCAGTTCAGGGGCAAGTTTTAGGAACGTGCCAGAGGAAAAGTGGCTGAAGTGAAGGGTAGGAGCCAAGGGATTTTGGTGTAAAAGGGCAAGGATTGATTTTTTTGACAGTAGGCATGATTTTTTTTGCTTTCCTGCCTTTGCTGGGCCATAAACTTGCTCGATAACTTTATATCTTAATTAACACAGCATTATCTTTGCTAACCAAATATAAATTAAACATGAGAAAACACTTTGCATACGTTGTATTTTACCCTTAATTTCATAGTTTAGGTAAGCGAGGCTGATCAAACCTCTTCAAAGTGCAAATACCATATTTATTTCTGTACTAAGATCACACTGCTGGACTCAAGGAAGCAGCTGGAAGCTGATGCCTGGTTTGGGTTGTTGTTGCAGGGGAGAGGCTCGTGGTTGTGGAGATGCAGTGTGAGAGGTTACGGATGTTGTACCGCGACTGTGCTCGGCCCCCTCCTCCTCCTCTCCAAGCAGATAGGAGACAGGTGAGCACAGGGACAGTGCTGAGCCCTCTGCCCTCAGAGAACCCTCTGCTGCTGCCCAAACTGGGAGGATTCTTCTTGAATTATCTCCTTTAATGTGAATTTCTTGTGAATTTTGCATTGGGATGTGATTTGTTGTAGTTGTCTTAAACGTGCACCTCATAAACTGTGTGGTTGTATTTTAGTGGGTGACTTGAATTGTGATTGGTAGAATAAACTGCTCTGTTGTATCTGCAGCCCAAAGAAATCACGTGGAGCCCATCCAGGGTGTTCCCCCCAGTGAGAGCCTGCATGTTCTCCTCACACCTCACTGCTGTGACCTTCCTGGCTGATCCCAGTGCAGGCGGGGGACTTCCTCGGGGCACCTTTATCTATGCCACCTCCCCAGTCCCAGTGCAGGTGAGACCTCACAGCTCTACAGCACTTTGTCATTTAATATCCAACAGGGCATGAGAAGGAAAAGCAAGAAAATTGCCTCCTCAACCTTTGTTTTGTAAATAATTTTTAAAAACGTGTTATTATTTTTATTTCTAGGCACCGTCGTTCTACTGGGAAATTGAAGTGGTTTCCTATGGAGATACAGATGATGACACTGGGCCAATAGTTTCCTTTGGATTTGCCACAGAGGCTGAAAAACGGGATGGAGCTTGGACAAACCCAGTGGGCACCTGCCTCTTTCACAAGTAGGTTGGAGGTGCACATCAAAAACCATGCTCAGTGCATTTGTCAGCAAACTGGGGAGGAGGCTGTAGTGGGCAATACATACTTTTTAACTGAAATGCTAAAATGATGGACTGGAATATCTCTGCAAAATAAGGAGAGTTACAGTATCGCAGCTTTGGTGGGCTGTGATCCTGCTCTGTCTCGATGCTCTGTCTCATTCTGTCCTTGTTGCCCCTCAGCAATGGGCGAGCAGTGCATTACAATGGCTCCAGCCTGCTGCAGTGGAAGAGTGTCAGACTGGATGTGACTCTTTCCCCTGGTATGTGAGAGCACGGCTAAAATCCTTATTTGCTCCATCAGAAAATCCTCTAAATGTCAGGGAAATGCTGGATGAGAAAACTGATCAAATCCTTTTTGTGATTGTGTTTTTCTCCAGGTGATGTAGCAGGAATTGGATGGGAAAGAACAGAAGGAACTCCCCCTCCTCCAGGGCAGCCAGCAAAGGGCAGAGTTTATTTTACATATTGTGGGCAGAGACTTGTGCCCTACCTAGAGGATGTGTCTGGTGGAATGTGGCCAGTTGTCCACATTCAGAAAAAGGCAAGTTTGTATTTGTCATTCAGTGTACTTCCAGCAATATTAAAAACATGATATAACATATTGAGCCTGCTCTGTAGAAAAGCAAATTGATCTTTTTTACCTTTCTCGGGTAGGCTGAGGTATTCATTGGCCCTCCCAGATGCATGTGTTGTGTCATTATTTTGGTTTTCCCTGCCCATTAGCACAGCAGTGTGCAGCTGACCTGGAAGGATGCCCTGTGCTGTGCCAGGAGCCCTTCTCTTAGCATTCCTTGCCAGCACTGACATTGCTTCAAAGCACCCAGCTCAGGCTGCTGCAACTTGAAGCTGGAAAGCAGGCGAGTTCAAAGCGTGTGTTTGGCAGCTTAAAGCTTTCCAGAGTGCCAGCTGGGCATCCTCGTGGCGGGGAGGTGTGATCAGCTGCTGACTGAGGCAGAGTGAGGGCTCAGAGCAGGATCTGAGAGCTTCCCTGCATCCTTTTGCAGAACACCAAGGTGCGGGCCAACTTCGGCTCGCGGCCGTTCGCCTACGCCGAGGGCCAGGCTCACCGCAACGCCGCCGACCTGTGCCTCGACCTGGCCGAGGAGATCAGTGCCAACTTCGAGGCCTTGCCCTTTGCCATGGCCTCTGACAGTGACAATGATGCTGGCACCAGCATCGCCTCCGACCCTGGCACCCACGGGCCCCCCTGCAGGATCGCCGCTGTCGCCACGGCTCAGCAACGTAAAGTGCCTTTAATTCCTTTTAAAGCTTTCCCAGCAGAAATGCCAAGCAAAGAAATAGGATTTAAACCCAGCCTGGCTGCAGTCCTTGTTCCTTAGGTAGTGCCTGTTTAGGTGGGGCAGTAGCACAGAAAGCCATGTTTATCTGATTTTAGACAAGGCAATTCAAACCATCTTCTTTGGTCTTCCTCTGTACGAATACACAAATTATTCGTAATTAGCGCAGCTACAATGAGAAATGAGCTCATTGGGGCTTGGGATACAATAGGATGTTACGGTGGATTGGATCACCAATTGGTTATGCTGTGTCAAAAGGAATTGCATTCCCACCCCCTGCCTGGAGAGCATGGAATGTTGTGTAGCTCCAATTTCATGGGATGTCTTTGCATGCATTAGCATCTCATTATTTCTGTCGGTGTCTTGCAGAGTATGACAGTGACACATCCTGCCACTATAAAATGGAGCTGAGCTATGAGAACTTCATCACCTCAGGCCCTGATCCTCACCCCCCTCCTATTGCAGATGATGAAAGTGATGATGATGATGACGATGATATTCCCAGGGTGAGGAATGTGGCAAACTTTGCCTCCTCTAACTTATAACCTACAACCAGATCTTGTCATTTAGGTTTTGAAATTTGGCCACAAGAGTTGTTCCTGCTTCCCTAACAGAAATACAGCTGCTGGTAACTTACCACTTCTTGGTGTTCTAAAACACTTCTCTCTTTGTAGGAGGATCACTATGCCCTCTTGGTCAAAGCCTGGGAAACCAAAGTTTTCCCTACAATTAGGAGAAGATTCCGTAATGAGGCTGAGAGGAAGTCTGGGCTGGATCAGATTAAAGGAGCTTTACAGTTAGGTATGGCTGTAGTTATTTCCATGCACGTTGTTTTCTGTGATGGGCAGGAAGTGTGAGAGAACACCTGTGTTTCTTTCATATTTTACCCTATTCAGGGCTGGAAAACTTAAACAAAAATTCACTTGCTGTTTCCCTCCAGTGCTTAGAATTTGGTTTGTGCTCATGCTTTTTCTTTAACACTTTTACTAAGTTGGAGTATTGAAATAGGGAAAGTGGTTTCAGAAATAGTGACAGAATTCATTGTGATGTGGACACAGAAGCATTCTGGAATAACAGTTGGGGAAGAAACTATATCCAGGCATTTTCTGTCTGTGACTATCCAGGCAAAACTTACGAGGTTTAAATAATAATAAGGAGATTTGGGAGTCTTGCAGAATTCAGGTCTGGCAGGACAATGTGTTTGTGGGAAAGTCACATTAAGAGCGAGGTAGAAATTCTGAGCCTTCAGCTCAGGAAAAGCTCTGCTTTCTCAGGAAAACTCCCAATTTCCATCTTTCAGCCTGACTGAGAGAGTATTTAAGTAATTAGAAAACTCACCTGCTTGGGATCTTAATGAGAATAAGAAATTTCAAGTGGCTGAGGGAAATAACTTCCTTCCCTGCTGTCTTTCAGGAATGGTTGATATAGCAAGGCAAACTGTGGAATTCCTGTACGAGGAAAACGGAGGCATCCCAAGGGATCTCTACCTTCCCACCATCGAGGATATCAAAGATGAAGCAAACAAATTCACAATTGATAAAGTACGGAAAGGTAAGGGCAGCACAAAGGATCCTGAGGGGTAAAGAAAAGCTCAGGCTTTTTGGGATCTACTGCAGAAATTGTCTCCTGAGGAAAACACCTTCAAACCTGGTGTCCCTTTCTGCCAGGTCTCACGGTGGTGACTCGCTCTCCTGACAGCAACAACGTCACCAGCAGCGCTGTCGGAACAGCTCTACCCAAGTTTGCCATTCGGGGCATGCTCAAGACATTTGGCCTTCATGGGGTTGTTCTGGATGTGGATTCAGTGAGTAAAGACACATTGGGAGGGCTTTTCATGGGTCAGCATCACACAGCTGCGAGCACAGACCGCTCAGGATGCTGGGTTGGGGCTCTCTTGGAAGGAAAAATGTGGTTGCAAGTATCGTGTTATTGACAGTGCTGGGTTTGGTGTTGCAGGTGAATGAACTGGTGCAAGTAGAGACCTACCTGCGGAGTGAGGGAGTCCTGGTGAGGTACTGGTATCCCATTGACATGTTGGAAAGGCCACCTGCAGGATACAGGAGGACTGCAACCAACGGATTGGTCACCCTGGATAACACCAACATCCAAATTCACAGGTGAAAAAAGAAATGTGGTTACAAGGCACTTTATTACCTGAATTTGAATTACCTGAAGAGCATTTCTTGTAGTTCAGTTACCTGCTACAGCTTCTTTTTAAGCAGTACAAACTTCATGGTTGGATTTAATGTTAAGGAATTAATTGAATTAATGTTTGTGTTCCCTAGGGAGCTGTTGAGGAGTGAAGCTGCCCTGGCCAAGCTCTACTGTCGCATGGCTCTGCTCAATATCTTTGCTCCCAAATCTCCCCACATGTTCACTCGGCTGTTCCACATTCCTGCCATCCGGGATATCACCCTGGAGCACCTGCAGCTGCTCTCCAACCAGCTTCTTGCACCACCTCTTCCTGGTAAACACTTGGTTTTGTCATGGCTCTTTTTGGTACAGTATTTTTCTGGGGACAAAAAAATGAATGAATTTGGTATGTCTTTATTAGCTGGTTAATAATGGTGGTATTTGAGAATGTCTCGATGGACTCCTGACCTCAATGATAGGTTCCAAACTCAAATTCTTGCTCATGATCTAATTAAAAGTGTTCAGGAGAGGTCAGAGCCTAAGATCCTAAGAGCCTAAGATCCTAAGAGTCCTAAGATCCCACCCAGTGTGTTCCTGTCCCTTTGTCACCAGTGATCTTCTGTTTATTGGGGGCACTGGGAGCATCCATGTGGGACAACCCCAAGGAACTGAGATCACTTCAAAGTCCCTGGGTAGTAAAGCTAAATGCCAGTTAGGTCTCAGAGTTTTCAAAATGGAGCTGTTCTTCATTTCACAACGTGGTTTGTCCTTTTCCCACGGGACTCCCAGCTGTGGGTAGAGAATGTTTGTGCTGAATCATGGAACAGAAGCTTTGCCTCATTCAAGTGAGTGTTGACAAAGACAGTGATCGTGACAAAGCCCTTCTGCATGCAGAGAAACGTGTGTCACATGGCTGGAGTATGAGGAGGAAGTAGGAAGTGCTAAATATAGGTTATTAATAATAGAAAGTGATTATTTACCCTTGGAAAGAGTCCTTTTCCCTCTTTCAATTCCTTTGGAACTTGGCTGCCTCTAACAGATGCCACCTTGGAAAGGATCCTCTTGCAGAGTACAGCACTACTTTGCATGGCTTTAAGAATAGTTTTGCAAGCTTTAATTTAGTTTTTCCTCTTTAAAATTTATCTAATTCAAGTCCTGCTAATACATCCAATTCCCAAACTGGCATTTTGGTGAATTGCCCACTCCTTTGAGGTCTGCTCTTTGGTTTTCCTTGACTTCTCCTGGGAGCTGCACGATGACAGCCACGAGGTGTCGGGGCTTGAGAGCCACTTGCGGCTGCCCAAAAATGATCTGGTTGCTCTGTGGGGAAAGCCTGAGAACAGATAAAGCTGCTTTTCCCTCTGGTCACTCATCCTCATTGTACTTCAGCAATGGATCGATGTGTTCCTGCCTTCCCAGGGGAACAGAGCCAGGGTGATCCCACAGCTCCGTGTTCGCCCTCGCCAGGGCCTGGGCTGAGGCTGGTGAGGGGCACAGCTGGCACTGAGAGGCCATCCCAGCCACAAGGCTGGGCCTGGGTGGATCCTTTCTCCTGCTGACTTTTAGGCAAGGAGTTTTCCACTTGAAAACAGAGGCTGGGAATCTTCCAGGTGTTCTACACCTTTTGTTTCCCAGGCTACATAAACATTTGGAGTGATCTCCAAATTTGTGCTGTTCTCCTTGTTATTCCAGATGGAACCATCAGCTCAAGCTCCATTCTCCTGGCCCAGTCCCTGCAGCACTGCATCCATTCCCAGACCTGTGCTGCCACAGACCTCTTCTACCAGGGCAATTCCCAGGCCATCAGGGAGTGGCTCACTGTGGCCATTACTCGGACGCTGCATCAGGGAGAGGAGAGTCTGTTGGACCTCACCAAACAGATCTGCTCCTTTCTGCAGGTAAAACATTCACTCATGTTTTATGAGAGTGTTGGGTTCCCTTCTCAGGAGCCCTTGCTCTGTGTGTGATTGTAATTTCCGTGATGGTTCCCTCACAGGGAATTGTTTCTCTGGATGGATTCTATTATCCTGATTGCAGTGGGCACACTGAAAACACAAAGCAGTAGCAATGCTCTGGATTGAATTGAAATGAAGTGGCCTCCCCCTGTGTCATAATTTACAATTAATTAAATACTTTGGCTATAGAGCAGTCTATAAATACAGAAGAGGGAGGAGGTTTGCTGCTGTTTGGGATCTTTCACGAGGAATTGTCCTGTTACAGGCGGCACCAGAACAGTTTCCCGCTGAAGAATTCCCAATCTCCGAATCCAAAGTCAACATGGATGTGAATTTTCCTGGGGCTGCCTTTGTGATCGTGTCCTGTAAGGAAAGTCAGTCTGGATTCCGAAAAGAGTGAGTCATGGAGAGGGGCAGAGCTGGGTCTGAGCCTGGCAGCCCCGGGGATGCAGTTACCGATTTTTTGAGAGTTTTGTCTTCTCCGAGACTTGTTTTGAGCGGTGGCTGGGATGTTTTCCAGCCTGTTTGAGCCTAACCAAGCTGTGCTGCTGTTTCCCCAGCTCGTCCCTGTACAAGGCCCCCTGGGCTCGGGTGCTGGTCTATGGGCTGGGGCACAAGGTGAAGAGGAACGGGCAGCTGAACCTCATCGAGGCCGTGTGCTACCCCCGCGACGCCTCCCCCACCAACACCGGCCTCACGCCGCCCCCCACCACCAACCAGTACCCGGCTGTGATCACCCCCACGGACAGGGTGCACATCAAACTGGGTGAGCACAGCCACAGCACGAGGGAAAAGCCTTCACTGTCCTCTCAGAGCTCGGACCAGTTTTATTATGGCTTCTGGAGCACCTTCCTGTGTGCTCACCAGTCCTAGCAGCGCTTAGGGCAGGATTTTTGTACGAGGAATTCATTCTTAACCAAAAAAAGCCTGGTTTTATAAACACTGGCAACCACCTGATTCTCATTTTTATATTCCAGGAGTTCACCCAGCAGTGTTTGTATTCAAAACATTTTATTCAAAATACTCATTTCTGCAGTGTTGGTGCTGTTGGTGTTTGAGGAGCTGTTTCAGATGGAGAATAATTTTTTATTGCTTTTTTAGGTGTTTTTAGGACCCTCTTAGCCACAGAGTAATATATCTGCAGTGTAGCAATACTTAGGTCACCCCAGCTTCTCCAGCAAGAAAAATCATTAATATTCTTTTTACTCTTGCCCTAAGGGAGAGACAGTGGGATTTAGAGCAGTGAAGGTGACTGGGTGCAGTGAGTTCTTAAAACTTCCCCTTGGAGATCCTTAAGTTCTTCTGCTGATGTTGTTTTCAGTACCCATCAGACAGAAATAAATTAATTTGCGGCAAGTTCTGTATGTATATTTAGATATGTTCAGGCTCAAAATTGTTCTGTTTCTTTATGTGAATAAAATGTTCTCTGTGAATTTATAATTATAGATTATATCAACTTACCAATATAGAGAAACATTCCTATTTGTTTATTACAAGGTGCTGCAGAGAAAATTCTCACTTAACACAAGTTTAGCCTTGAAAATATCTTAAATATTACTGTTTTTACAGTAATATTGTTTTTATCAATGCTCAGAGTCATGATGAGGATTTTCTTGGACCTTTTTGCTTAGGAGTGTCTCCTCCTCCTGGAGCTGTGTTGGTCTTGCATTCCCTCCCCCTGGAATTTCCCCTGGCAATGGCATTCACAGAACAGCTCTTAACCTGGAAATTGGAAGATGGGGATGGAAAATCCGAAGATGAACTGGATACTATTCCTGCCTCAGTTCTCTTGCAAGTAGTGGAATTTTTAGGTGAGAATGGAGTATTTCCTTATTAATGAGCACTGATAATGTGCTGGCTCAGGTGGGGAGTTTAGGAAACAAAAATTACAGTTGAAATTTTCTGAGCTCTTCCACTATAAGGAAATTTTCTTGAAACTCCAGAAATTTTCTGTTGATTTGCAGTTCTTGGAATAACCTTCCTGTCTAAGTGCTGACACGACATTGCAATGAGCTTTTCTGGTGCTTTTTTTAATGGAGTTACTTTTGCAGCTGGTGTTGTAAAGCTGCTAAGAGTGAAACTGCTGACTGCCATGCCTTGCCTTCCTCACACAGGGAATTTCCTCTGGACAACTGACATGGCAGCGTGTGTGAAGGAATTGATCTTTCACCTCTTGGCCGAGCTGCTTCGCAAGATCCACAACCTGGAGCAGAAAAAGAATCCAGCAGGGTTGTCCTCATCCATTGCCCTGCAGCTGAACCCCTGCCTGGCCATGCTCATGGCCCTGCAGTCAGAGCTGCACAAGCTCTACGATGAGGAAACCCAGAACTGGGTGTCTGGGAATGCCTGTGGTGGCTCTGGGGTCGGAGTGGCCGACCAGGGAAGATTCTCCACATACTTCCATGCCCTGATGGAAGTGTGCCTGGCTGTGGCAGAAGTCACCTTGCCCATCAACATGAGCGTGACAGCCAATGTGATCTCATCCACCAGCGCCCCAAATCTTAGTGACTCCTCCTCCTCCTCCTCATCTTCCCCAGGGCAGACACCACAGAGCCCGAGCTTGCTGTCCAAGAGGAAAAAAGTCAAAATGAAGCGGGAAAAAACCTCATCCTCAGGGAAAAGGGCTTCATCCAGGGCGGCCGAGACGGACGCGGCGCTCCTCAGCATCGGGGGCAGCAAGCCTGAGGACATGCTGTGGTTCCACAGAGCTCTGACCCTGCTGATAATCCTCAGGCACCTGACCAAGAAGGACCCCCAGGGGCTGGGTGTGACCAACGATGCTGTGGCCGATGCCTGCCAGGCCCTGGTGGGGCCCACGGCCCACAGCCGTCTGCTCGTCATCTCCGGCATCCCCACGCACCTGGAGGAGGCCACCGTCAGGAATGCCATCAGGAAGGCCTGCAATGCCCACGGAGGGGTCTTCAAGGATGAGATCTACATCCCTTTGCAGGAAGAGGATCCCAAAAAAACCAAGGACAAAGCAGAAGGAGGCGAGTGCAGGACGGAGCTGGAAAAGCCGACGGTTTCCAGCAGCGCCGACAGTTTGGACATCAGCAGCTCCAGCAGCGTCACGCCGGCCATGAGCGTCAGCGCCTCGGCATCCACGAGCCAGGCTTCCCTCTGCAGCTCCCAGGGCATATCCCGGACTGTCAGCGACATCTCAGTGGACCAGTTCCAAGCAGGGCTGGAGCTGGCCATCCCACCCGGATTGCTGGAACAGCCGCACGTGGTGTCCAGCCAGGAGAGTTTGGATCTTTCCCACTGCAGCACCGGCAGCCTGGGCAGCCTGGGCAGCCTTGGGGAGCCGCTGGACAACGTGGAGACAGCGTCGGTGTCGGACGTGGGCTCCATGTACACGGTGACATCTCTGGACAATCAGCCGCTGCTGTCACGGCCCATCAAGGGCTTTGCTGTGGTGGAGGTAACAGAGAGGGGCCTCTGGAGCTGGGGTTTTCTGGGAGAATGGGATTGCACTCTAGGAACTGGCTCTTTCTCCATGGGTGCAGGGTCAATGTATGTCTAAGAATGCCATGTGAGTCCAGGGAGACTGGGAATTCTCAGCTTGGACAGGATGGCTGAGGAACACGGAATTCCCTGCTCCACATTCACAGTGTTGGGAACAATCCCTGTGTCTCAAAGGACAGAGGGGACCCAGTAGTGGAGTGACCCAGCAGCAATTGGAAAACAGAAGGAAGAAGGGAAGAAGTCTTGTGTGTTGCAGCTTGTAGAGCTTGTTGTCACAGGGTGCTGCTGAAGCCAAGACTGTGAATAAATTCCTAAGGGATTAAGTTCCTGGAGGATTGGTAGCTGTGGAGCACAGCAGCCACTGCAGCTTTCAGCTGAGGAAATCTTTAAACTGATTTGCAGAGGCTGGGAGAACACGTCAGGGGGAAGATCAGTTCATTTCCTCTTTCATGTGCCTTTCTCCAAGGTTTGCTCTGGCCACTGCTGAGATGAATTTAGAGACTGGGGCCCTTTTGGTTTGACCCACAAGGCAATTATTTAATGTTTAATCAGTGGATTTTCACCTATTTTGAACCACCTATGGTTTCCTCTATAAAGCTACTTTAGGAGAGATGATAAATTTTGTTGCTGTCTGGTTCCAAATTAATTTTTAAAAGCATTGTGGGTGGTTGCCATCGGTGCTGCATCACTCCAGGTGTTCAGCTCTGCACAAGAACCTCCCTCTCTGCTGCTTCCACAAATTGCCTGCTGCAGATTTTATCAGGACCTTCGAAAAGCCCAGCCATTCCTGATAGCCTGGGAATGGAGAGGGATGTTTTTGTATAGTCTGGGATTGTATCAGTTCCCCTTTTAGAAGAAAAGCAGCTTACTCAGATGGAAACTCTGCAAGTTGCTATTCTTGAGCTGTTAATTGACATTAAGACATCATTGAAATACAGAATTAAATGTGTACAAAAAGCTGCCAGAGTGTTCACATGGAAACTATTCCAAGTCTGGAGCTGCTCTGACAGTGGTTATTCTAGGAATCAAAGGAAGTTACTGTTCCCCTTCCCAATCTGTGTGGCTGAGGCTTCAAGGCCTGTGCTAATTTTGATTTTTCTGAGTGGAGAACTGAGGCAGGGACAGCAGAATTATGAATAATGCCAGGTTACCTGGCTGACCCCTCAGCTCTTCCCTGCTGTTCCCAAGGGCTGTCTCCAGACTCACACATGGGATAGCTGGATCAGAGCTGTGCCTGATTAACTCCCAGCATGAGGATTTCAGTGGGCAGATGTTCTCAGAAAGGATCTTTTCTAGGCTGAACCTGAATTTTGGCATCAAATTATTGATGCAGCAGAGTGTTAGAAGAGAAACAATAATGATCATCTGGATGGGGAGGGGGAAAAAGCTTAAACCCCAAATTCCCATGAATGGAAGTGAATTTGTTTTCTCAGAATTGCTGTGAATTAATTTCAATGTTTGTACAGATACGGTCAAGAGCTAAAATAGAGAAAATCCGAGCCAGCCTCTTCAACAGCAGTGACCTCATTGGCTTGTCCAGCCTGGATGGGGAGGATGAGCTCATGGAGATGTCAACTGAAGAGATTTTAACTGTTTCCACTGTAAATCAGAGTTTGTTTGACACCCAGGGGAGCCCAGCACTAGAGGATTATTTCAATGATAAGTCAATAAAAGGTAGGTGGTTTGATATGGGCAAATCTCACTTGTATTGGGCATTTTTGGGGATGAGCAGGGCTCAGATTCTCCTTTTCTGTATAAATCAGCGGTGACAACGAGCCAGGGAGAAATTCCAAAGCAAGTTTTATCCCTGCAGGAGCTATTTGCAAGCTGAACATTGCTCAGTTGTCCACCCAGCTAATCAAATAAATCATAAATAAATAAACAAACCGCTCCTCATCAACCCAAAAAACTACTGATTTAATTCTTTCAGGACTTCTTTTGAGAAAATAGCCGCCAAAATAATTTTTGACTGCTTGGTTCAGTTGATAGGTGTTGGTGTCTGTCTGCACAGCGTAATTTTTATCCTGGCATGATAAATAATCTGCTTTTTTCATCCCCACTACTCCCACAAGTAATAATTAGAGGATGTGGCCAGTTCTCTGTCTTTAATGGGGTGCAGAAGGAGCAGGTTTTTTACTGCAAAAGTGATTTCCCATCTCAAAGCAAGTGCCATGTAATAGAATATTTTATCTGAATGCAAAATGTATTTTCACATTTCCAATTCTAACCAATTCTCGTGGTATTTTGTACCAAATTGTTGTTGGTTTGGTTTTTTTCTTTTCATCAGGTGAAAAACTGGTGCCAGGTGCTCGGGAAGTTCTCACAGAGATCTTTAAAAGCTGCATCCATTCGGAACAAATGCTGAGCCTGACCCCAGCCAAGCCCATCAAGGTGGCTGACATTTACCTCAGCAAGGAGCAGATCAATTCCCAAACCCCTGGGAACCTCCTCCACGTCTTCTTCACCAACGTCCGCCCTCCCAAGAAGGTGCTGGAGGACCAGCTGACCCAGGTAGTGCTTTGCCAGCTGTTCTCAGCCTCTTTTAGTGTCGCTTGAAAGCACTGGGTGACCATTCACTTTCTGTGTTGGAAGATTTTAAGGAAATACGGAGTTCCCAAGCCCAAATTTGACAAGAGCAAGTACAACAAGGCGGGCAAGGAGCAGCACCCGGTGAAGGTGGTGAGCACCAAACGCCCGGTCACCAAACCCCCCACCAAGGAGAAGTCCATGCTCAACAGTGTCAGGTGGGTGTCCTCAGCCTTGTGGCACTTGTGGAATGTTGGATTTCACTGTAGAAATGCAGGTTTTTATCCCCCCTCCCTCTGTGCTTCCGTGTGTTGGGATGGGGAAAGTGACTGTGACGTTATTGTCAGAACAGCTCAGATTGCTGGAAGTTCTTCAGCAAAGTGTTTTTTTCCAGAGATTGGGGTGGAGTTGTTGGGATCTATTTATAGAACACTGGAATTGTGTTCATCAGTGTTCTATCCCAGTGCACTTATTCCAAAATACACATCAGGTTGGACAGGGTTTGGAGTGACCTATGGAAGGTGTCCCATGGCAAGGAGTGGGACTGGATGGGCTTTAGGATCCTTCCAACCCAAACAATTCTGGGATTCTCTGAACAGATGAAAGGAAACTTTTGATCCTAACACCCACTTTGTCCCTCAGCCGAACAGCCTTAAGTGAGAAGAAACCCACTGTAAAGCCCAAATCTCCTGAGAAGAGCAAACCTGAGGAGAAGGACCCTGAGAAGTCTCCCACAAAGAAACAGGAAGGTGGGAGCTGCAGGGAATTTTTTCTAGTTTTGCATCATAGAAAAGAAATCTTTTTATTGACATGTTTAGATAACCTCACGATAGATTTGGTTTGTCTTTATTTCTAACAAGTCTAACTTAATTTTTTTTAAAATAGTGATTTAAAATTCTGCTTTTATTTGTGTGTCTGTGATTCTGGGCCCATCAGCATGAGAGCAAATAGTTCTTGCAGCTGTGTGTAGGACATGTCAATAAACCAGGCAGAGAATTCCCTAAAGGGTGTATTTCCAAGGCTTTGGTGTAGTGAGGGTTTGGGATATTATGGGGTTGAACCAGGTGGGTTTAAATTGTGCTTCTCAATTTATATTGGGAAATGCTTCAACCACAAGTGGAAAATTGGATAACGGAGATGATGGAGATACCTCAGAACTTGTGGAGGAGGGAGCACAGCCATGCCATGACAGGGGTTGTGCTCAGAACTTTTCTCTAGTCAGGTGGAAGAGTGAACAGACACGAGTTTGGATTCCCCTCTTCCCTGTAGGAAGTGCCAGGTTAGCTCAGAAAAGGGGAATTTCAGCATCCAGCCAAATAGGGCTCCTTGATACTGGGTTAGAGGGAGCTATTCCAGAGGGCAGTGGGGGATTTGAGCCCCTTAGGGCAGTGAAAAAGGGCAGTGCCGCTGACTGAGGTGAGCGTGACCAGCGTGTGATAGATAGAGCTCCCCAGGAAGGGATCCATGGTGGGATGGGAGAGCAGGAGGAAGCTGGCAGCAGCCACCTCCTGCTCCTGTGTGGGGTGAGAACGTCATGGCAAGTCATGAACTCTTTGCTGGTCTGTGGTGCCAGTTCCTGAGGAGAAGTACCTGACCCTGGATGGATTTCACCGGTTCGTGGTGGACCGCTCCAAGCAGGACATCCGCAGCGTGTGGAGAGCCATCCTCTCCTGTGGCTACGACCTGCACTTTGAGAGGTACAGCTTGCAAAGCTCTTTGAGAGGGTGATACTGATACTGTGCTCACTTCAAAAAACTTGATCCCAAGTGTTCCTAATCCAAGAAGCTTTAACACTTTCATCAGTGGCTGCAAGGCCTGTAGAGGAAATTGCTTATTTCCTCAAAATATGTTTTAAAAGTCACGTGCTGTCCAAATGCAGGTTCCTGACTTTCTGTGCACAGCATGGCCAACAAAATCAGATGCCACAGTGTCCTTTAGAGCTTCCAAACTGTATAATAAATTATCCTGAAGAGAACTGTAGCTCCATGTCTGTTTCTGGTTTCCTTCCCTAGCCAGTGCACTGTTTAACTGGCAGGGTTGGTACTGAGTCAGAAATGCTGTAGAAGAGGGAACTGTTAAACTTCTTTTTATTATTGTAGAGGAAGAAACGCCCTTAAATGAATTCTCCTTATCTCCCTGTGTCAGGCCACAGGCTAATTGCCCCTTATCATCTCCAGAGGAGATAGGCACTAAGTGAGCTTAATAGGCTGTGCCTTTGTGCCTAATTACTTAATACCAGTGAAGGAATGGGGGTGATAAATCAGCTCTTGGCCTCACGCTGGGATTCTTGTCATGCTTAAGGGAAGGGGAGCAAAGAGCAGGGCACCAGCTTGTACTCCAGGTGTAGTCCTACTCCAAGTGTAGGTGCCCAGCTCACTGTGAGTGAGCAGCTCTGCCCCTGTCCCCTGCCAGGTGTGCCTGCATCGATGCCAGACACGCGCAGAAGGCGTCGCGCAAGTGGAGCCTGGAGATGGACGTGGCCCTGGTGCAGTACATCAACCGCCTGTGCCGCCACCTGGCCATCACCCCTGCACGCCTGCACCCCCACGAGGTGTACCTGGATCCAGCTGATGCAGCAGATCCCAGGATTTCCCGTCTCTTGAGTATGTCTGGGTGGTTTGCACGGAGGCTTCTTTCAGGGCACGAGCTGGGGAGGGCTTCTGGATGTCCCCAGGTGGAGGGGACTTTCCTCTGGAGGCTCAGTGGGATGAGGGGAGTGCCGAGTCTGGCTCTTCTCTCTCTTTGGGTGTGCTTGGGCAAAGTCAGGGATGCACTGCAGCTGCTCCCTGCTCTCCACACAGAATTCCCAGCTCAGGCTGGAGCTGGAAATACCTGGTGAGTTCAGCTTGCAGGGGAAGGAAGACTGGATTTTCATTCTGGACTTAGGCAGATTTTAGTCACCTAAATCCTGTTCTAAGCACTTGAAGAGGAAAACTCAGTGATAGTGGAAGATTCTGGACTCACACCCAGAGACTGGAGATCCAGGGAGGAACCTCAGGGATCACGGCTGTTCCTACATCCTCAGTGCAGGGATCAGAGGGGCTGCTTTGGAAGGAGCTTGTGTGGCTTCTGGACCAAAGCTGCTGGGATTTGCAGGAGCTGGGGGATCTGTTCCTGCTTCTGACTGGGAGTTTCCCCCCGCAGATGTCCCCGTGGAGAGCCTGCGGCTGCGCTTTGCCCTGCTGCAGTCCCTCAACACCACGCTGGAGACGTTCTTCCTGCCGCTGGTGGAGCTGCGCCAGACCGAGATGTACGGGAACAGCATCGCTGCCTTACTGCAGGAGGCCAAAGGTCAGCTGGGCACTGCCCCCAGGGCACTGCTGCAGGGCACTTCTCTCTTGGTTTGCTTTTAAGGAGAGGGGGATTATCCTTGTGAGTAGCTCATGGACACCGTGACCACAGAGGGAGTTGTTCCCTCTTCGGTGTCTGTGGGTCTTCATCCTCTTGGGAGTATCCATAAATCAAAACTCTGACTTAGTCACAAGCAGATCGGGTGAAAGTCCCAGGACTTCGTTGTTGTAGCATTAGCAAGATCAAGAAAATACCTATAGTGCATCAGAGGATTTTTACAGCCTTCATTAGGCACCAAAAACCCCACGATTTGGGTCATTACATTTCCCAGATTTGTTTTCTGAAGAAGATACAAAATTCACCAGGGATGTCACTGTGTGAAAGGACGTTTTTGTATTGGCCCAGCTGGAAAAAAACACTCCTAAACCAGCGTGGGGGAGTGAGGAATGTTGAGAGATTTCTCTTCATGGAGATATGAGGTATTAAATGTATTTTTGGGGCAGTGTCACAGCCCTATTTTTTCACATCATTTCTTGCGTGTAGCTTTACTGTCAAAGCATCTCAGATTGCTGGAAACTATTTGGCAAAGTGTTCCTGTTTACAGAGATTGTGGTGGAGTTGCTGGGACCTATTTATAGAACATTGGAATTGTGTTCATCAGTGTTCTTATTCCAGAAAACATGAGGAACAAATAGATGGGACTTGGAGAAACCTGGATGATGGAAGGTGTTCCCTGCCCATGGCAGGGGGTGGAACTGGATGAGTGGAATCATAGAAACCATTCCATGATTCTATGAAGTATTTTTTTTTTAAAAATTGGACTAGCCATGTGTCACCTACCTAATGAAGGGGAAATTTTTATTCTACCATTGTCCACTGGAGAATTTCAGGAATAAAATGGTGGGTAGATGAACTCTGCTGAAATGTGTTTGTTTCTTCAGGTTTAATCTTTTATGACACAAAAGTCACTGTCATGAACAGAGTGCTCAATGCCACTGTCCAAAGAACTGCTGACCACGCAGCCCCAGAAATCACCCTGGATCCCCTGGAAATCGTTGGAGGTACGGGAAGCACCGATCCTTTCCAAACCCCGTTTGCAACGAGTCAGAGCTGCTTTCCCCCAGCCCTGCTGCTGATCCATGATGCTGGAACTTCGTTTTTCCCTTTGTGTTGAACAGGGGAGATCCGTTCCTCCGAGAATTCCTACTTCTGCCAGGCTGCCCGGCAGCTGGGCTGCGTCCCCTCGTCCCAGCTCTGCGTCAAACTGGCCAGCGGGGGGGACCCCACCTACGCCTTCAACATCCGCTTCACCGGGGAGGAGGTGCACGGCACCAGTGAGTGGGGACAGGGGACAGGGAGTCTGCAGCACCAGGGAGTGGGGACAGGGACAGGGAGTCTGCAGCACCAGGGAGTGGGGACAGGGACAGGGAGTCTGCAGCACCAGGGAGTGGGGACAGAGGGTCCACGACACCACTGAGTGGGGACAGGGACAGCCTAGGTAACGTTAGGGAAATCCCCCAGGGACAGCCCAGCTTTTCACCAGGATGTGCCTCATGTAAACGCTAAGGAGCACAATTCTCTTGTGCATGGAAAAGAATGCAATCCCCCAGGATGTTGGCTCGCTTTGGGGTGCTGGTTCCTCAGTGTTTGCTCCAGGAGGAGGCTGGGGTAACCCCGGGTGAGGGGATTCAGCTTTGCAGAGCTGTTCAGTGGGGTATTGAGGCAGATCCCAAAGAGCAGAGGGATCCCTGCTGTCCAGATCCATGTGGGCTGTGCTGGTTGTGGTCCTTGGTGGAGATCCATGGGGGAATAGGGAGTCAGCCCAGAACACACTTCTCACGTCACCAGCTCCTGTCACCTGCCTGAGGTGTAAGGGGAGTGAGTGTGCCCCCATCAGCTGAGCCATGAGCTCCATGGGGCCTTCTCCCAAGGGGAATTCCTGTCTTTCGAAGGGCTGTGGTGGCACTGACAGTGTTTATGAGGAGATAAATGTTCTGGCTGTGGCTCAGCATCTGTGCTGATCCCTGGAGCATCGCCTCCATTGTTGTAGGACAGCCCCATCCATCTCCTAATCCAGCACCAAATCCCATTTGCAGGCCAGCTGGTGGAACAAATACTCCTGCTGTTCTAGAGTGCTGGAAAGCAAAGCAGCACTTACGAATTCAGCAGGGAACAAAGGAATATTGTCATTGTTTTCCCTCTCTCTTTTCCAGGTGGATCTTTCCGTCACTTCCTTTGGCAAGTGTGTAAAGAGCTCCAGAGCTCCTCCCTCTCTCTGCTCCTGCTGTGCCCCAGCTCTGCTGTCAATAAGAACAAGGTGTGAGATCCCAATGCCAAGAATGAGGGGGTTCTTCTCTTTCTGAATGCTGGGTTTGAACAGGAGTGGGACACATTTGGTCAGAGGTGCAGAGAGGCCTCAGATCCATGAAACCAAGCAGGTCCCACATCCTGGGAGAGCTGGAAGTGGGAGTTGGTGAATCCCGTGTTGCACCTCGTGTGCAACAGGTACTTGGAGAAGGAGCCCAGGCAGCAAAATGGAGCAGAATTAAAACTCCTGGGCAGAGTTCAGAGGGAGGAGGTTCAGCTGTCTGATTTAGAGGTTGTCTGTCCCAAACTGGTGAACTTCCAGGAATTTTTGTTCTGTGGCCTTACCCCAGGAATGTCACTAGGAAGATCAGTCACGTTGCCAGGAGAATAAAATGCTCCATCCATGCTATTTAGAGTCTTACTTTGTGCAGTAGATGTTCTCTAGAAACAAGACAAAGCTGATGGTCCAGAGAATTCTCACTACCTGAGGTATCATTCCTTCCTGGGAATATTCTCAGAGTGGGAAACAGCTCCTTTTCCTCAGCTTAAGACCAACTGTGTAGCAAACCTGGCTCTGCAAATCCAGGCTAGAAACATCCCACAGCTGAAAAACTTGGATCTCAGACTGATGTAAAAACTGCAGAAAATCCTGTTAGTGCTGATCAACAGCTTGGCAAAATGGGAACCAACTTTCTGGGGTTGATTTGATCAGGAGGTGCCAAGATAAGGTGATACCAGTGTGTAAAATACAGGGACTCCCTGCAGTGCTGGAGCAGATCCTCTGGTATCCAGCTGAACATCATCCTTCCTGTTCCAGTCAGGAACACTTCCACAGGCCTGCTAACACACAGCCCCTCAGGCTGGGGCAGCTGGTGAATCCTGCCCTGTGTGCCCCATTTTTCCCACAGGGGAAGTACATCCTGACCCCCAGCCCCATCACCTACGCCGAGGAGCAGCTGTTCCACTTCTTCGGGCAGCTCCTGGGCATCGCCATCCGCGCCGATGTTCCCCTGCCCCTGGACCTCCTGCCCTCCTTCTGGAAGACCCTGGTGGGAGAGCCCCTGGATCCCGACGTGGATCTGCAGGAAGCCGACATCCTCACCTACAACTACGTCAAAAAATTTGAAAATGTAGGTCCCTGTTCTCTCCTTTTTCTCAGGATTCCCCCACGGGCGCATTGCTGCCCGCCCTCGGTGGTGTTTTGACTCCTCTTTGACTTCTCCTGTTGCCCTGGAGAAGTTCCCTGCTCTCTTCTGCTGCTGGGCACGGTGGAATTACGGCTTCTGAAAGATTTACTGGAATGTGGAATTGCTAAACCAGAGCAGAACCCCCAGTGCAGGATTTTGCTGTTGGAATGAGTCCCTGTTGTGGGGAACCTGGGATGAGGCACTGCAGTGCTGGTCACAGGTCCTTGTCCTTGTTCCCTGACAGATCAGTGACGAGACAGAGCTGGAAGCTCTGTGTGCCGAAATCGCCTCCCAGCACCTGGCGACGGAGAGCCCCGACTGCCCCAACAAACCCTGCTGCAAATTCACCTACCTGAGCCTCACTGGGGAGGAGGTGGAGCTGTGTCCCAGGGGCAGGCACATCCCTGTGGGGTAAGGAGCAGCCTTCCAGGTGGGATATGGCACAGAACATCTCTGGAATGGTTCTCCAAGCACAGCATCTCCAGAGGTGCTTTTGTACCAAGTTGGAATGATCTGGGAAAGCTTTGCTTTGGGAGAAGTTGGCAGAACTTGGGATCACTGATGCTGTTTGGGTCTGTAAGAGACAGCTGAGGAGCAGGGCTGGTCCCAGCTGTGGGGGCTCCCACTTGTGAGGGATGGGCAGGTGGGAGGAGAGGAGGAAGCGGAGGACAGCGGAATTGATTGGGAAGCATCGGAGTGCAAAGCGTGTATTGCTCACTCTGGATTATTCCAGATCAGGATCTCTCCTTAAAACCCTTCCATGTGAAACACAGGGTGGGCCATGAGGGCTCTCCCACGTGCTCCTCCCTCATCCCAGATGTGTGTCCCTGCAGGTGGGAGAACAAGGACGTGTACGCGGCCGCCATCCGGAGCCTGCGGATGCGGGAGCTGCAGACCCCGGACTGCATGACAGCAGTGAGGGCAGGGCTGGGCTCCATCATCCCCCTGCAGCTCCTGACCACGCTCACCCCCCTGGAGATGGAGCTGAGGACCTGTGGCCTTCCCTACATCAACCTGGAATTCCTCAAGGTGCTTTGTGGGACATGAGAGGGGGATCCTCCCGTGGGAAGGTGGGAGGGGAGAATCTTCTGCTTTTGGTGCAGCCGGGACATCCATGGGGAACTCTGGCCTGTGCTTGGACATCCCTTTGTCCCCAAGGGGCTTTATTAAGATTTCACTGGATTCAGGAAGTAATAGGGTGGGGTTTGTGCAGAGAGGAGTAAGAGTGTGAACTTCATTTATTTAAAAGCATAGTGGGGGAGATTCCTGAAGGGAGAGGGGAGAGCAGCAGTGGACGCGTGTCCTGTTCCCTCAGGCACACACCATGTACCAGGTGGGACTGATGGAGACGGACCAGCACATCGAGTTCTTCTGGAGCGCCCTGGAGATGTTCACGCAGGAGGAGCTCTGCAAGTTCATCAAGTTTGCCTGTAACCAGGAGAGGATCCCCTTCACCTGCCCCTGCAAGGACGGTGGCCCCGACACCGCCCACGTCCCCCCCTATCCCATGAAAATCGCCCCCCCCGACGGCGCCGCAGGTACGGAACGGCCGCTTCCCGAGGGAAAGGAGCTGGGTCTGCTCCCAGCACCATCCTGGCCTTCAGCCCCCTTTAACTGGTATTTAGTGCTCAATGACAAAGAGGGGCAGGTGGTTATGGGGGTAAATAAGGAGAGAATGGGGTTTTAAACCATGTAAAAATAAAACATCACACAAAACTTGAACTGCATCCAGTGGAAAGTTCCCTGCCCGTGGCAGGAGGGTGGAACTGGATGAGCTTTAAGCTTTTAACCCAAACTGTTCTGGGATTCCAGAATACTTAAAACTTTGCCTTGTAGAGATGCAGAGAGACTTTGCTATTTGTCTGAAATACTTTTGAAATGATTAAACTATTGGAAAAATACTGGCATGAGGCCTGATGGAGAAGCGCAGAAACACGTAAGATTCTGAAGACCCACAACAGGCAGGGATTGGGTTTGGATACCCTCAGGAAGGGGCTCTGGGAGAGCAGGAGGGAAGTGCTGGGTTGAATCTTTAACCCCTCCCGCTGCCTGTCCCGCAGGTTCCCCGGATTCCCGGTACATCCGAGTGGAGACATGCATGTTCATGATCAAGCTCCCGCAGTATTCCTCGCTGGACATCATGCTGGAAAAGCTCCGTTACGCCATCCACTACCGGGAGGACCCGCTCAGCGGCTGAGCAGGAGCAGGGAACACCTGGAGGTGACTCCGTGACTCTGCCGAGTGGAACCCCTTCAGTTCCCGTCCAGCACCTCCCGTGGGACGAGCTGGGGGTTAATTTATTTCCTGAACCTTCGTTCCCGTTACAGTAATTCCCGGAAGACTTCCATTTTGTATTCGTAGACTTTGTGGTGGACTGGTTCTTTTGCTGCCTTGTTTGTGGAATATTTGTAGGATAGTTTAGTAAAGACCGGTTTGTGTATAATTTAATTGGGGAAAAAACCTTTCCACCTGTACATTTCTAATTTTGTAATCCAGAATGCTCTGCCCCGTGCAACCACCACCGGCAGGGAGGGCGTTCCAAGGCCGGGAGCCCTCGGAGGGGAAGGCTCATGGATCACTCTCCCCCGAGAGGTTTTTGAGTACAAAAATGCCAAGTTTGGGTATGGGGAGGGAATCACATGGGCAGGAGCAGAGCACAGGCAGGATTTGTGGCACTTGCTTGAGGTTTGAAGCAGGAACTTCGCTGCCAAACTGCTTTTCCACCTTTCCACCACTTTCCTTGAAATTTTTTTGAACTCTGACTAAGCACACGGGGGCTGCCACAGGGAATTGGGGGGTTCAGCTCAACACTTTTGGGAAAATTTCCAATAGAACAGTGAAAGGGCTGTGATTCCGTTGGGTTCCTGCCCTAGATGTTCTTGAATGTCTGCTTTGCTTAGCCACAAAATAATTTATTGTAATTAAAATATGAGCAGAACAAAACGGCTTCTCTCCAAAGGGTGTAAGATACCACAGTCCATCCCGAAAATCTGGGACTTGATCCCATTTCCCAATGAGCTCTCAGAGCAACTGGGGAGTGCTCAAACACCTGGAACTCATTTTTGTACTCAAAAATCTTTGATCCAAGAGCAAATTATCCTAAAATCCGTGACACCCGGCAGGAGGACGAAGTCACCCGTTGGAAGATAAAGCTTCTGTTTTGTATGGAAAGCCGGGAGCCGACTGCGGAGCGGGAACAGCTCCACGTTTCACTGGTGTTCTGTGGAATGTTTTGGGTGCTTCAGAGCAGCCCCTCCACAGGTGTCTCGTCCCTTACCAGGATTTCTGGGACACTCCAGCTTTGCTGATCCGTCGGATCCCGAGTTCTGAGGAAGAGACCATCCCGGAATCCGTCTGTGCCGCGGGCTCGGTGCTGCCCGTGAGCCGAGTGCCGGCGCGGAGCCGCCCGGGAGGCTCTGGATGAGGTGACTGAACCTTCAGCTCTGTGTCCGATGGCTCCGGAACAGCTCCCGGGAATCCCAGATGTATTTATTGTACATTATTGTGAATAGTGGGAACGCTGAGTGCGTGGGATGCGGGAGAGGCGGTGTGAGTTCGGGATGGGTGTCCTTGTTCTTCCGTGAGCGAGTGGGAATGGGAATGTGTGTGCAGCAGTCGTAGGTAGTCGTCGGCATCCGGAGTCTCCCAACCCCGTGGTTAGGAAGCTGTTACCCTCCCAATGCGTACTGCCCTGTCCAGGGAACAGATCCATGTAGGAAGAATATTTACTCTTGAATCTCGTCCATTTCCTGGTAGAAGCGTTTATGTAGCTCAGAAACCACTCGGAGCAAGCGGGAACACCTGGAGTTTACAACGACCAAGGGAAAACGAAGCCGAAGGAGCGGCTTGGAGCCGGTTTGTTCCCGTCGGGAGATGTGTTCCCAAACAGGAAACGTGGGGAACGCCGGCTGAGTTCCATGGCAGAGCTGTGGCCCCGGGCTGGGCTCTCTCTGGGCTTGTCCTGGGTTCCAGTCCTGGAATGCTGAGGGGCCATCCCAGTGGGCTCCAGAGCTCCGTGTGCCAGCGGTTCCCAAGGCTCCGGTTCCAGCTGTGAGTAAGAAACTGCTGCTACTGTGTGTGTGCTCCTTTGGGAAGCATATCCGAGTGGAGCACACCTGCACCGGCCCCGGGCGTGTGCTGGAACGTTACTTGATCCGTATTTATTACAGTTAATTATTTATGATTACAAATAACGAACTTCTCGTCGCTGCCGTTTGCACCTGGGGGTGTAAATGAAGCTTCTTCTACAGGACAAATGTCGCACCAATAACCAACTTCCATCGACTTTGGTTTGTTCTGGAGAACAGGATGAGCCCCACAAGAGGAATTGTGGGGGTTTTTTGGCTTTTTTTTTTTTTTTTTTTTTAATTCCATGCTCCTGGGAAGGAAGTGCTGCAGCACCTCGGCTGTGGCTCAAATGGCCTTTTAATTAAAGCTTTTCTAATCATCCTTAATTCCTTGTGCTTTAAATGAACTTGACATTGTCTGTACTAGGCTTGTTTGTCGAAGCAAAGATTGGTTTGTGATGATTATTATTATTTTTTTTAATATATATTCATTCAGAATGTAAAATTATACTAAACAATGGAAAAACTCTGGAGCTGGGTATTAGTTCTAGCTTGGTGTGTGTCCATCTCGGTTCCGTACACGGCATTAACCTGTAAGTGCTCTTGGCCATCGAGTGTACACCTGCATAAAGGAGATTCTTAACATCCCTGGAGGTGTTTGTGTCCTTCTCTGGGGCTGCAGGGAATGGGATCTGCTGCTGGAGCTGCCCGAGGCAGAGGAGGAGAGGGGGGAGGAAGGCAGCCGCAGGTTCTCTGTTGAAATCCCACTTTTATGGGTTCTTTGTGTGTACTTGGAACAAAATGTAAGGATTTTGTACCCAAGGGGAGCACGGCCGCTGCTGAGGTTCTTCCTCTGGGATATTCCTTGTGCCTGAGGCACAGCACAGGCTCTGCCACATCAGTCATCAGTTATTTGTCATATGACTGCTTCCTGACCCACAGCACCCCGTTATCCGTCCCAAACCTCAGGGACCAGCTCCCATTCCCTGATCTTCCCACAGCCCTTCTCCCCAGGAATGGGAAGAACAGAGGTTTGGTGACTCCCAGTTTTTAAGTATCTTTTTTCTTTTTTCCTTGTCTAAATAAACACGTGGGGGGAGCATCTGTAAAATGTCTTTCCTTGAGGAGATCCCTCCAGCCATCGTTGGGCTCTGGCTGTTCCAGTGGGACGGAGTTGGCACCTGAGACGAGGCCTTGGTAATGACCCTGCCCCAGGGGTGGCTAATTAGCCCTGCCAGTGCCATCTGCTGCACCTCTTTAATTAGGCTGATGCCCACAGGTGTTTTCCAGGATCTGCTCCACTTCCCTAAGTCCCAGGGCAGGGAATAATGGTGGGAATGGATCTGCCAGCCCTCACAAGGTGGGGTTGGGACATGCCCTCGTGTCACCCCATGGGATAGATGGCACTGCACAACAGTTTGGGACAGCATCAGAGAAATTTTATTCCAAGGAACCTAAAAAGCTTTTAAATTGAAAATGCAGCACTGAGAAGCCTTGGAGCCCCAGCCCCTCGACCCTGCTCTGTGTGGGACAGCTCCAGAACACCAACTGCTCCCTGCTGGAGTCACCGGCTGTGCCTGAGCATTCCAGGGCAGGACACAGCGGGAGCTCGGGGTGGCACAAATCCCACGCTGGGGCGGCACAAGGAGCCCACACGGGCACAGAATTCAGGTGGGGCCCCAAGGTGAGATTCTGCTTGATGCCTTGGGGTGGTGCTCAAGGCAATCAGAGACATAAAAACCTGAACTTTGCTCTCACAGATTAAAAATAGAGATTTAAAAATGGTCACTGCCTAAAAATTGAAGCTCAGTGTTGAAATTTACTTGCACTCAGACCAACAGGTCTGGCAGAGCCTGGGAACGGGGCCAGGCGCTCCACGTTTTCCACAGGCACCGGCTCACTCCTCCGCCTGTCCGGCCGCTGGGCTCTGGGCTTTTGCCTTAAGGGAGGGGAAAAAGAAAAATGCTGTTCTCAAGTATGACTTGATTAGGGAGGGCTGTAAAAAGCAGCTCCTTGTCCCGGCAAAGCCATCAGGAGCTGCCCCTGCAGCCTCACCTTGGAGCTCCGGCGCCGGAGGCCGCTGCGCCCGTCCGACAGCCCGAGGCTCCTTCCCCCTGCAGTGCTGGAGCTGTGGAGCAGGGACAGGGACACCTTCAGAGGAGGCAGGATAAACACAGGACAATACAGCAGGGAGACAGGGAAGGTCGAGGGGGAGGCCCTTTTGCCTCCTCTGACCCTGGCCCAGATGTTTCAGCAGAAGAACAGCTCCTGTTCAGAGCCCAGGTGAGAGCAGAGCACTTCCATGGACAGGGAATGAGGCCTTATCCTACATTTTATCCCAGTGACCAGTGGGCCTGTTCTATTTTGAGGTGAAAACCTAAATTCGTTGTTTGAAACTCAGCTAAGCACCAGTCAAATTCAACTGGGTGAATCTGAAAACCCTTTCAGCCACGGGCAAAGGCAGGGGAATCCAGATTTGCACCACAGGAAGCTGAATGGACCAGAAGGCAAAGGTGTTACCTTGGCTGGGCTGGAGAAGTTCTGGAGGAGCTGGAAGTGAAGGTTTCTGCCTGGAAGCGCTGAGCAGGTCTCACTCGTGGCACTGTCCCAGCTGCAGAGTCACCTCTGTCCTTCGGTGTCCCCTCGCTGCCATTCCCCTTCCCAGGCTTCCCCCTTGTGGCCGGAGCGTCACCGGCTCTCCCTGGGGGGGACAACGCTGCATTCCCAGCCTTGGCCGTCTCCATCCTCAGCCTGGACCCCGGAGCAGAGCACAGCCCCAGCTTCCCAAAGCTTTCTGTGTGCCAAGGAGAAACATCTCCTGCAGGGACAGGACATGGAGCTCAATGGGAACAGCAGCTGCAGCATCAGGAACAGCCCTGTGTCCATCCCAGGATCTCCAAGGACATGGTTCCAGTGATTTAATCCCTCCCTAAACCCAGACCGAGGGGACAGGATGGAAGATTTTAGAGACAGAACAGGGTAACAGCATCTCAGTGCAAGCACAGAGGAGCTCAGGCTGTGCCCTGCCCACACCTTGGTGCCGGATCCGTCGCCGAGCCGGCTCTGGCGATTCCCGTCTGTCCCCGCAGGGCTGAGGAGCCGGCAGCTCCCGGGCTGGAATGTCACCTGTGGGGCTGGCAGGACGCAGGTCACAGTGATGCTGCAGCAGAACACACAGTGCTGGTCAAGTGAAGCTCACTCAGGTGAAAATTCCTGGGAAAACACTGCAGAGCAGCAGTGCTCAGGGAGGCTAAGGTGAGTAGGGAATTGTTATCGTGGAATCCCAGAATGGTTTGGGTGGAAAGAGATCTTAAAGCTCATCCAGTTCCATTCCCCTGTCAGGCTGGACGAGGCTTGGAGCAACCTGGAATAGTGGAAGGTGTCCCTGCCTATGGGAGTGGGATGGGATGGGCTTCAACATCCCTTCCAACCCAAACCATTCTGGGATTCTGTGATATGCTCTGAAGTTTTATCAGATCTCATTCCCAGAACACAGATTTTGCTGTCCCTCAGGAGAGGAGAGGCCCAGAATAACCAACCCAACTCCAGCTTCACCAGTTTGTTGGGACTAAGAATGGGAAAGAGCCATGACACAGAAAATGGCTGAGCTCAGCATTCTCCCATCTTGTCTGTAACAGCAGCAAGTTCCAGAGGACTCTTCCCTGGGCACACCACTCCCAGGGCTGGAGTCTGTTCTCTGCTTCCTCTCCCACCCAGTTTCACCCTTGTGCTCCTCTCCCCCCTCAGCTGACTCATCCAGGGCTCAACTTCATTTTCGGTGTGACTCAAACGTTCTGATTGTGCAACTTCAGGCCCTTTTGTTTGGTTTCATTACCAGAGCTTTCAAATTATTCCAGTACTTCTCAGGAGGAGCCTCAGTGTGGCACAACCCTTCACATGGATCCCAGAGCTTTGTGTGGCAAGATCTGAGCCAGGGACAGCTCCCTGAATTCCTGAAACGTGCCACAAGAGCCCCCGGGACTGGGCCCATCCTTGAACTGTGACTCAACAGATCCTGTTCAGTACCTGGTGATGAAAAAGAATCTCCTCTTCCAGTTGGATGCCACAGAATTCACATGGAATCATGATGTCTCCTTCTGCCAGGACAGCTTGCGGCTGGGATGAAGGGACAGCCCTGCGGCTGTTGGACACCTCAGCTTGCAGACCACCGTATTCCCATGGATTTGGAGAAGAACTTCTCTTACTGAACGAGGCAAAGGCACTTGCTGGGTTACACTCTGTCTGTTAGACACGCAACACAGAAAAATCACCTTTCCTGATAAGCCAGGTGGGCATTAAAAAAAAACTGCTTTTCTTGGCAAAGACCCAAACACCAGAGTTCTCACGACATCACCCACACCCTTTTCAGTGACAGCCACAGAAAAGTCTTCACTGCAAACCCCAAGACACAGGGAAGTCCCAAACCTGGTGAAGGATCAGATCTTCAGCAGGGCACAGCTCCTCACAGAACTCACAGGGCAGCATGATCACATCCTTGTCTGCAAGGGAGGGAAGGGTTATGTGCTCTGTGGAGTCTGGTAAAAACACCTCTTGCTGCACCATGAAACCCCTTGGTGCCATTTCTCCTCTCAGAACAAGCTGCACTCCAGGCTCCCCCCAGATCCTCCTTCCCACCATTTTTACTTCGACAAGAACCTCGTTCCCTGCCTGGGCTCCCACCACACACCAAGGTCAGAGACTACAGCTTTTATTTCTTCTTCACTTGCTGCTTTGCTTTAGAAGTCTCAAAAAGACTAATTTTGACCTTCTGAAATACCTAGATAATCTTTAACATTACCAATCCAAATTTTCCTTTTCCCCTCCCTCAAATTTAAAGAAAAACCCCACCACAGCAGCGTTTATACCTATTTTGCTATGGTTTGATGTGCTAAAGGAGCCTGGAGAGTCACTGAAGATGTTGGACAGGTCAGTTCCACCCAGATGGGCAGACTGTCCAGGCTCTTTGGTGTAGTTGTCTTCCCAGAAATCCCTGGGAATCTCAGCTGCAGTATTATGGTGAGGATTATTCTCACTCTGCAGGCTGAGAGCCAACACATAGTCCAGGTCAGCGTTCCAGTCTTCAGGAAGTTGGGAATGAAGGATTTCAGGTCTCTCCAGCTCATCCCCTTCAAAAGATAAATATTGTAAATTTGGGAGAACATCAACCCTGCCACCAGCAGCTCCCTCTGGGCATCAGACTCAACCCCAAGGTTTCACATGTGGACTCTCCTGGAGTTCAGCATCTCAAAGCCAAGGGTGTTTGTACCAAATCCAGGAGGATGAAGGAGAAAAATCATGGCCCAAATTCCAGTGAGCAAACAACTCCAGCTTCATTTTTAAGCCAGGTACTTTGAGACAAAGAAAGGAAGCAACTGGGCTTTCACCCCAAGCACCCCAGCACTCCTTATTCCATGGGTAAACATTCCCACTTGGGGCCTCTGGAGTGTTCACTACTCTGTATTTTCACAGAAAGGAATCACAGAACCTTACACCTGGACCAGCTACCAAATGAGCAGCCAGTTCTTCTTCCTTTCTCCACTTTTTCTCACTTTTGATTCCTTTGTGCTGTTCCCATAAATGTCCTTAAGGAACATTAGAGGTTCTGTCCCTCGAGTTCTGTCCTTAAGGGCTGTGTCCCTGGAGTTGTGTCCCTACGGTTTTGTCCCTGGACCTGTGTCCCACAGCTGCTCTAACTCTCCTTCTCCCCCCCTCTGGCTCTTCCCAAGCCCATCCCCGGTACCTGCTCCCGGTCGGCTCCTCACGGCTCCATCCTCCTTCCCAAATCCCGGCGCTCTCCTGCTCCCCTTGGCTGCCTTCTCCTCTCTCCCACAGACCCGGGGATGCTCCTTGAGCTCCCTGACCAGGACGTTGCGGCCGCAGCGCCCGCAGGGCTCGGTCCTGGCCCCGCAGTAGAGCTCGTGCTCCTGGAGCTTGTTGAAGGCCAGCTGGATGTCACAGAACTGGCACAGCACGGGGCGCAGGGGGCACGAGGATGCCTGGGAAAACACATGGGATTACTCTTCCCACGTGGAACACTGAGGTTCTCAGTTTGCTCAGCTTTGGAGCTCTCTGTTGTCTCCTCAGCCGCATGCAAAGCCTCGCTAAGGAATAGCCTGGAATAAGCTCCGACGTGGGAATGCAACAACGATGTGCTGGAGGCACAAGCTTGGCAGCTGAAGCTCTGCAGACACTCAGGACATGATTTTAAATCTGCCAGGGTCACGTGGAGCTTTCTGGAGCTGGGTTTTAGACACAGACCTGAAATCCAGCATCATTCCATGAGTACAGCTAAAATCCACGCTGGTGTTTGGGGAACAGACTTGCACCTCATTTACTGCTCAACAAGAACTGCCTGGACATGTTCTTTACCCCACATTGAACAGGTAAGGTGCCCTTCAAAAGGGGTTAAAAATAGATAAAATACAAGATATTTGCAGATGCTGCACCAATAAACAACCTGCACTAATAAAACATCATCATTTGCTTTACAAAACCAAAAGCACCACACACACACAGGCAGGATTAGCTACTCCCAGGGTTTAGTACTGGACAGATTTCCAAAGAAAATCCTTTTTCCCCCAGCAATCAGCAGGCTGAGGTGGCAGTTCCAGAGCTGTCTCTAAAGGAGCCCACGGGAAGGGAAGGGACTGACATTTATAACAAGATTGTCTGTGACAGCAGCCAACTGGATTCAGAACTCAGAAAATCCCACTCTGTCCTATTTTAGTTTATTTTACAGGCTATTTTTAAAGTCTGTTTGGACAGCTTGAGTTATTAAAAGTCACATAATGGCTCCAGCAGAAACATGAAACAGTAAAGGAATGAAAAAAAGTCAAGTCAATCGTATTTTAAATAGCTATTTTTCAACTAATAGGGACAAAAAAATCACCAATTATCACAGATACCCCTTTGATATGAAGCCCTGAGCAGCTCCAGGACTTTAAGGCAGTTCCCAATCCCTTCTTCCAGAGGCTGTGAGTTTAGGAAGCATCACTCAATAAAAGGATGCACAAGCCCCAGGCTGGAATCCAGGTGCTGGCTGACAGAAAGGCTCTGGAAAATCAGGGCTTGGAAACACCACAGCATCCCCCAAGGGTTCAATAATATAAAACCCACCAACCTCGTGATCCTTCAGGAGGCTGCTTTCCATCTTCATCCTACACTTGCAGGTGACCTACAGCAAGGAGACCTCATTAGATTAATTACCACAGAAATGAGCAGTTTCAGAGCAGAGATGTGCCTCTCACCTGCACATGTTCAGACTCAATGTGGTTCTTCATCTCAGACTTTGGGATGGAGTCACTGCAGTAGGGGCATATTTCAATATTTCTTCTACAGTGGATTTCATGGATGATGAAATTAACTGCAGGAATATCCTTTTTGCTGTGAGAAAGTCGCTGAGGTTACTGAGCAGAAACACGCTGACAACACATCCAAGCAGTTGTACACAACAAAAAAGTAATGCTAAGAAAGATTTCAATGAATTCATGGTTCCAAGTGAGTAGAGAAAGGCCCAGCCAGGCCGCAAGGTTCCAGCACAGGTGGATATTCATGTACTTGACATGCAAAAGTCACACTGCATTAAGATAAAATCCAGGTGGATTTATTTCCTTACATGAAAGACACGTCTTGCAGCACAAACAAGTTATCGCCAGGTTCGAGTTAATAAATTAGTCTGAAAAGATAAAAGTTCCTTCCTGAAAACAACTTGGCTCTGAGAGGCCAAACAGCGGTTTTTTCTGGGGGAGGGGCAGGAAATCCTGACAGATCCCGTTCCAGGAATGATGGAACCATGGAATGGTTTGGGTTGGAAGGGACCTTAAAGCTCATAGGAACACCTTCCACAGACCAGGCTGCTCAGAGCCCCAGCAGTAACAACGCTACTCAGTACCCCCCAAAATCCCCCAACTCATCTAATTTCTAATATTCTCACTTTCTGTCTTGAAACCAAACACAAAAGGACCAAAAGGAACTGAGGCACCTGGAGCTCAGTCCTTACTTCTGCCTCAAACAGGCAGCATCATTTCCACGTGGATCATGCCCTTTCCAAGAAATCCACCTTGAAAACACCCAATTTAACTTTATAACCTCTCGTTTGCTAAAACTACAGCTGTTTAGCTTTCTCCTCTGCCAGATCCCCGCCAGCCAAAAGCCTGGCAAAGCAACAAAGTCCAACAGCAGCAGCTGAACTGCAGAGACCAAACAAACCAGGCTGATGTTGCAAGAAACTGTTTGGATTCTGATGTCTCTTGGGGAAAAACAACAACAGAAAAAGTTAATTTCTTTAGCTGCTTGTATTCGAGACAGAACTTGTGAGGTGACTCCTTGTCAGCCACTGAATTCCCAATGCTGGGGCTCTGCAGAGATGTGAAATCAGAGAAAAAAATTTCCACAACAACACTGCCTACTGACCCTATTTTTATATTTCTTCTCCTGAGCCACGGAACTGCTGAAAAAAACTTGGAATCGTGTACTTTGTGTGGACCTCACTGAAAACCGAGCCTGGATTTTGATGCTAACGTTTCGGTTTCTATTCAGTTCCCCACTAAGCCAGACGGGAAATCCGACGCCCAAACGTTTTATAGAAAGGCAGTACGGTCGTTATCACGCCGGATCCCCGGGATTTCACAGCACTCCGAAGAGTTGTACCCCGATGTAACGGCCGGGCCGGCTCGGCCCGACCCTCACCGACCCCCGGCCCCGGCCCTCACCGACCCCGGCCCGGCCCGGCCCTCACCGACCCCCGGCCCCGGCCCTCACCGACCCCGGCCCGGCCCGGCCCTCACCGACCCCCGGCCCCGGCCCTCACCGACCCCCGGCCTGGCCCTCACCGACCCCCGGCCCCGGCCCGGCCCGGCCCTCACCGACCCCCGGCCCGGCCTGGCCCACACCGAGCCCGGCCCCCACCGACCCCCGGCCCGGCCTTACCAGTTGCCGCAGAGCCGGGACTCGGCCGCGGGCACGGCCGCGATGGCCATGGCTCCGTGCGGTGCCGGGCCCGCTTCCTCACACCTCCGGGCACCGGGCCGGGCTGCTGCCGCCTTCGCCCGGCGGGGAGAGCGCCGGGAGGGACCGGGCCAGGGACCAACGAAAGCGAAAGCGCGGCCCTGCGGGGGTCGGTCGGGGGTGCCGGTCTCCGGTCCCCCGGCCTGGTGAGGGTCGGCTGCGGGTGCCGGTGGCGGGTGCCGATCTCTGCTACCCCAGCCCGGATCTGTGTCGGTGGCCCGGCCCGGGTCGGCTCGGGTCAGGTCAGGTCGGTGCCGGTCTCTAATGCCCCGGCCCGCGTCGGTGGCGGTGTGTGATGGCCCGGCCCGTGTCGGTATCGGTATCGGTGTCGGTGTCGGTGTCGGTGTCGGTGTCGGTGTCGGTGTCGGTGTCGATGCTGCTCTCGGCCCCGCTGTGCCCCGGCGCCCCCGGTGAGCCCCGGTGCCCGCGGCCGCCCCGCAGCCCCGCCCCGCCGGCCCGTTCCCCGTTCCCCGCCCCCGGCCGCGGCTGCGCGCTGCGTTCTGCGCTCTCATCATGGCGGCGCGGGGCCATGTGCAGGACCCCAACGACCGCCGCCTGCGGCCCATCTACGGTACGGACCCCCCGCGCCCCCGCCGCCGCCCCGCCGCCGCCGCGGCCCCGCCGAGCCCCCCAGCCCCCCTCCCGCGCTCCCGGCCCCGCGGCGGCTGCGGCGCCCGCCCGGCCGGGCCGGGGTCCCGCGGCGCCCCGGGGGTGTCCCCTCGGCCTGGGGAGGGGGGGGGGGGGTCGCAGCCGGCGCCGCTCGCAGCCAAGGTAACCCCGGCCGGCGCTTTTTGCGCTGCTGCGGAGGAGCCGGGAGTGGATTAATCCCTGAAGGAGCAGCCGCGGATGCCCCGGAGTTGTGTTGGATGTTGTGGCACGGAGCGGTGACGCTGTTGGGGGAATTAATTGGGAGGCAGGAGAGAAGTGGAAGGAGACGGTGTCTTTAGGAATTGTCCGGTGTTGTGGTGTCCCCGGATATTTCCGAGGGTGTTCTGTGCTGTTGGGGTTGCTTCAGAGGTTGTAGGCAAAGGTTGGCTCTATGCAAATAGGGGAGAAAGAAAAGGAAAACACTTCCCGGGGCTACGGTATCGTTTCGTCCCTAAAACTGAAGATTTGATAGAGATTGAGTAAAACGTTCTTAACTTTTTCAGCACGGATAAAAACCTCTCCCTACAGACGCTGCCCTGGTTTGGGGGCTGGACGTGCTTTGGGATGTCCTTTACTGGGGCAGAGGGATGGTGCAGTACAGGCTGAGTCCGTCATGGGTTCCAAGAAAAGGGAGGAAGATGCTTTTGTTCGATTAAAAGTGTTCAAGTTCATTGCAGTTTGTCTTTATGTAACGGTTTTAAGGTTTTTTCCTTAGTTTTCCACCCCTTCTGTGATTGGCAGTTTCATTGATGTGCAGTTATTTTTGTCATAACCTGTGTAAGAAATTGTATTAATAGAAAAATCTGGGTAAATTCGGCTGATTTTGAAGTAGATGATGTTGAGGATCTCGCCGTGTTCATTTTGGGGGAGAGCTTTAGAATTCCTTTCTGCTCGTTCTGGGAAGGATTATCTGCAGTGCAAGGTTTGAACTCAGGCTGTGGTGCTGCAGAACCCAAAATAAAGTGTGTGATAAACACACAACTTCCCCACATCATCAGCTGGGGAGCTGCAGTATGAGGTCCAAGGTCTGGCTCTGGATTTCAGAGTGTGCTTGGGTTTGTGCCGTGGTTCCCCAGGATTCCTCGACAGCTCTGGTTATCTTTGATCTTGACTTGTTCTCCCTTCACCTGAAGGTTCAGGTGTTGCATTTCCAGCCTTTGAACATCCCCACCTACAGACTAACGTAGGCTGAAGTTTATTTTCCTTTAGCTTCATTTCCTTTGGAAGCTGCTTTGACTTCCAACAACCTGACTTGTTAGGAAAATACAGTCTCTTCATTCTGCTGTGGTTTAGGGAGGTTTGAGGGTTGTTTGATTTACTTTGGGACACCCAAAGCTGAGATGTTCTTGGCACAGCTGTTAATCCCAGACAGGCAGCTCGGTGTGGGGGATAATTTGTGTGTCACTAAACTGGGTGACAGAGCCTTAAATCGAGAATCCTCTGATGTGCTGTTCCACACCTTTGAAACCTCTTCACTGAGAAATCCCCCAAAGTTTTAATGTTAAAGGTGACACAGAGCTTTTCCTAAGTTAAAATACCCAGTGAAGACAGTGTCTTGTGGCTTCAAACTGGATTTCAGGCAGCGGTGTTTATTTTGGTGAGTGTGGAGAGACTGCCTCCTGAGAGGTTTGCTGTGGATGGGCTCAGGAGCCCAATTAGCTGTGCTTTAAATATACACCATCCACCTGGCCACGGGAGCAAACATAGAAGCTGTTGAATGTAAATCTGTAAATCAGAATAGATGCACAATTTGTGCCGAGAATTGCCAAGGCTCACCTCTCAGTAAAAGAGTTCTGGCTCAAAATGGGAAGGACGGTTTTGATGAGGAAAAGGTGTGTGATGTAATTTCAATTAGCTGGCAGGAGAGAGGCCAGAGCAATGTGAGCAGCCCCTTCCCTGGGCACGTGAGGGGCAGCAAAGCTGGGTTTGGTGAGGAAGGAGGAATTTTTGAGGGAAGGGGAGCATGTGGGGGTTATGTCCTGGTCTAAAACTGCTTGCTTGTCATTGTATAATAACATGAAGATCAATCTGAAAATTGTAATTCCGAGCTAAAAAAGGAGAAAATGGTCTGGAGATGGGTTTTCTGCAGCTGATAGTGGGATATCCCCCTAGGAAATATTGATATTTCACAGTTGTGTCTTCAAAACCAGTCTGGTGGAAGAGTAGTGATACTCCAAGGTGACAGGTTTGCTCTGCCTGAGGTTTGGATGCTGTGGACAAGTATTTCCCACTTTGCTGGAGTGTGAGTGTTTGGTTTCTAACCTCCTGCCTGTTAAAAGTCACTGAAAGCCTCCCAAAGACACACCAAATGAATTTCTACTTTTCCTGCTAAAGCACTGGAGCTGCATTGCCAGCAAAGAGCTGTTGCTGCAGAATCCTCTCTATTATGTGTCTCTTTTGTTGCTGTAATGATCTGTATGGAGTAATTACAAAAGCTTGTTTGAATGACTAAAACCAGTACAACGAGATGAATCCTTCATCCCTGAAATGACACGTTTCCTGAATGTTTGGCTTAGGAGGAACTGCACAGGGAAAATGTGGTTTGTGCTGCTGGTGTGACAGCAGATGCTCCATGGTAAAATTGGAGGTGGCTTTCCAGAATGGCCTTGGGTGTTCTGGTGTGATTTTGTGTGTGCTCTTCCTCTGCAGATTATCTCGATAATGGCAATAATAAAATGGCAATCCAGCAAGCAGATAAACTGCTCAAAAAGCACAAGGACCTTCACTGTGCCAAGGTGAGTGGGACTGGGGGGCACCGAGCTTGTTCTGCCTGAGGCTCGGGATGTTCTGCTGTCCCTTTCTCTGGGAACTTCCACAGTGATTTCTGAGCCCTCTGGGATGTCTCTGTTCCAGCTCAGCTGTATCTTGTTTGCCTGAAAACTTGTGCAGACCCCCTGGTAGGGATTGGAGTGTTGGTCCCACCTGAGCTGATTGTCAGCACCACTCCAGGTGACCTTGGCACGTGGGCTGGGCCTTAAAAATGCCTCTTGGAGCCGTGGGGTTGGGATACCCATCTGTAGGCGTTTGGATCAAAACATTTCCTTGGGAGGAATAGCCTGAGGAAAATGTAATAAGGTGAACAGGTGTCCCAGAAAAGCTGTGGATGCCCTATCCCTAGGATTGTTCAAGGCCAGGTTGGAGCAGCGTGATTTATGGAAGGTGACCCTGCCCGTAGCAGGGAGTGGAACTGGATGATTTTAAGGTCCCTTCCAACCCAAAGCATTCCAGGATTCCATGATTTTGGAGGCATTTGCTCTTGTGCTGGTTCACCATCCTCTTTGCTGTGCCCCTGTTGAGGGAAAGGGGTTCTCTTCCTCTCTTTCCCAAATGTGTGACTCTCTTTCTGCTTTTCTCATTTCCCTGGGGGTTTCCCTCTGCACTTCACACCACTTCTACATTTTGAAAACTTCCCCAAGCTGCAGCGAGTGTCATTGACCTGAATCTCATTTATGTCACTTCCCTCTGGCCAGTTAGTGAAAGAAAATTAAGGAAAATTGGCAGGACAGGTCAGTTTGCAGCCTCTGGGTAGAGAAAACCATGTGGTGATGCCTCAGGGCAACCTCAACATTTATTAAGGACTCAGAGCCCTTCTTTGATGCTGTTGCATTTGGGAGTTTTCCTCTCTAGCCACGAGGATTAGAAGCTTAATAAAACCTGGAATTCTGCAGAGGGAATGAGGTGTTTGGGCTGTTCCCATCAGGAGGGAGAGGGTTTCCAGTTGCAAACTGTGTCTCTGAGAGCTGCCTGTGTTGTGTCCACAGGTGCTGAAGGCCATTGGCTTGCAGAGGACTGGCAAGCAGGATGAAGCCTATGCCCTGGCACAAGAAGTAGCAGCACTTGAACCCACAGATGATAATTCCTTGCAAGCACTGACCATTCTCTACCGGGAAATGCACAGACGTGAGTTTGTTCCTCTCCCAAAAAATCTCTCTTTGTGTTCTTCCAGAAGGTTTGTGCCCCACAGTTTGGTGGGAAATGCGCAAAATCCGGGATTTGTGTATGTGAGAGACTGTTAAGAGACCTGGAATTGAAGTGATGCCTGTTGTAGTGCCTGTAAGGCTCTAGTGATCTTCATAAAGCTAAAAAACCCTCGTTCAGGCTTCTCATGAACACGATTGTGTAGCAGGTCCTAAATGAAGCGTGTTGATAATGATCCAGCAGCCTGGGAGTTCACTTTTGTAAAGGAAACGACTGGAATTTGTTGTCAGTAGAGTGACAGCTGACAAATCCCACAGGGTGTGATGTAGTCAAGGGGTTCAGGCCTCAGGAAAATGGTGAAAAACAGGAGGGAAATCCTGACCTCCCAGTTTGACCACATCAGCTTTGTCAGGTTCCTCACAGTGATTTGTATTTTCAAAATACTAAATGTCAGTGTTGGAGTAAAGTTTCCTGTGCTTTTCTGAAAGATGCCAGACCTTCTATCCTGCTTTTCTGCAGCTTGAAGAGTTGTTGTTTCTGGCAGCTTCCTGGGGAGTGTGGTGTGGTGGTACCAGTGTTTACTGTGGAGTTTGGTGGGTGGTACCACCAATATTT
Source organism: Corvus moneduloides (assembly GCF_009650955.1). Taxonomy (NCBI): domain Eukaryota; kingdom Metazoa; phylum Chordata; class Aves; order Passeriformes; family Corvidae; genus Corvus; species Corvus moneduloides. The sequence continues at coordinate 10,887,126 of NC_045493.1, forward strand.
ATTGTTGAACTGCTGGAAAAATGATCAAGGGTGAAACAGCTCCTGAAAAGGGTGTTTGCATCAGTCTGCAAAAGAGCAGTGCTTACTTTGTCCCAGTTTATGTCTTTGTGTGTTTGTGGAGTTAAAGCATCATTTGTTGAGTAATACCAAAATTTTTTGTGTATTTTTGACTTCAGCATAAACCCCTGTGAATCACAAGAGCCTCTCTGTGACTGTTAACAAATTTAAGCCGAGCTTTGTAACTTTTAGGTTTGTAACTCAGGAGCTGGTGGGTGTGAGGCACTTCCACTTTTGGTCCTGCAAGAAAATTGTAATTAGATGTTTTATATCTCTGTGTCAGGGGTGTATAAACTGTGTGAAAGACAAATTACATTTGGTTTTCTGTCACTGCTCTGAGCTACAATTGTTTGTGTAAGAAAAAAAATGTGGAAGGATGAAAATGTGAGAAAGTTTTGCATATTGTACTATCAGAAGTATTTTGTCATGGTAGACCTGCTATTAAAAAGTATAGTGTGAAGTAATTGTTTAGAGTACTGATATAGGCAATTGGGAAATAGCAGGGTGTGATTAATATAAATAAACCTGTGATAAGAATAATTAATTTGCTCTTAGGCTCTGAAAGTGTTTGTTTTGATACATAATTCACGTGGAGCAGTCATTCTGCCAGCAAGAGAAACCTTCATTCAGTTTAATGCTCAAAAATAGACAAACTTACTTTAAAAATAGACTTAAAATTCTTCTGAACAGTTCAGTTGCTGCTGTTGAACTCTGTTTTGATTTAAGTCTATTTTGAGGTTTGTTTGGAGTTTTTAAAGCACTTTTCTCCTTTGCCTGATGTTTGTAGTGCTTGGGGGCCACAGCAGCATTTCTGGGGCCGATGAGTGCAAGGAGTTGCTGTTCAGAGCATCCCTGGTGCTCTTTAGGGAGCTGTGCTTTAAAATATTCCCAAGTTGGTCTTAACTCCAGCATCTGGTTTTGGTTTAGCCGAGCTGGTGACTAAACTTTATGAGGCAGCTGTGAAGAAGGTCCCCAACAGTGAAGAGTATCACTCCCACCTCTTCATGGCCTATGCCAGGGTTGGAGAATACAAGAAGATGCAACAGGTATGACCAACAATTTGTGTTCTGGATGGTTTAGAGTGTGTTTTTCTCTCTCTCTTACTCTCATTTACTTGTTATGAGTAATCTTCCAAAAAAGCTGAGCTGGCTTAATGCAGAAGTTAAACTCTTGGTTGGTTTTTAGAAAGAGGCTTAAACCTCATATTTTAGGGGGTGGGTTGTCTGAAGACAAAAGTTTTCCTAAAAGCTGGGCCTTTTACTGGTCTGTGGTTTTGTATTGGCAATGTATTGCAAAGGAATTCTGGAATAGACACATCTAGGAAGAACTTCGGATCCATGTTTTCACACCTGATTCCCTCCTTAGTTCTCTGTTAACTTTAGAAAGATAAATCCTCCCCGCGCTCTTACTTGAGCATCTAAAATACAACTTGTATTGATGTCATTCAGTGAAATAAAACTAAAAAGCACTTGAGATACCCCCTCTCAGTTGGCAGCACAGTGTCACACTGGTTGGGTTTGTTTTGATCCCTTCCAAATGAGGTGCCTGGAGAATGCCTATAAATGGAAGATGATTTTCAAGGCCTGTGTGCTCACTCTTCTGTGTAAAAAGGCACAGAGAGCCAAGAAATAAATGCTAAACTCCCTCTTGTTCCTGCTGTGACTTGAATTTTTGCACAGGTTTGGCTTAAATAACTAAAAGGAGTTATTGGTGTACCTGAAATGACAAAGTTCATGTTACAACCCAAACTTCAGATGTGACTGATCACAATCACGAAAAAATGCCACGGATAACAATAATTAACATTTATGTGACCTTTTGTGTGTCTGAAGTGACATAAAAATGTGGATCTCGTTAAATTATCACTTTCAGTATCAGTTGAATCAAATCATATTATCAATATCCCATTGTCAGAGGGGGATGTTGGCCTGTGCTTTTGGATTTAGAGATGCAAAGAGAGTGTGGATGGGGACGGATTAGGGAATGAAAAGAAACCCCAGTGTCCTGTGCTCTGGAGTATTCCAGCTGAAAATCCTGGAAAAGGCCAGCTGCAGTCAGGGAATTGGCACAAAAGTCCAGCTGTGGTGGTGTAGACTATTATGTAGCTTCTTAAAATTAATTGCAGATTTTGTAGGGGTAAAACTGTTGTCCTTTTGTTAAGTGCAGGCACTGTGAGGGAAACGTGGGAATAGCTGTTAATGTGTGAGGGAAAATCATGAATTCTTTGGCTCTGCTTGGATTCAACCAAGTTTTCTGCTTGACCTTTTCTCCCCCTGCTTTGCACGTGGAGGCAACCCCAAATTTGGGGTCTGAGTGTGTGTGAAGTGAGTGTTGAAGGGCGGTTGGTTCCTCGAGGCAGGCGTGGGTTTGGTGTGTCCTTCAGCACTGGAGGTATCCCCTCATTCCTAAAGAAAAGATCTGCTTCCTCCTGGAGTTACCACTTCCAGTTAAAGCTGTCATCTGTGTAGGCAATCAGTGCTCACTGCTGCTCCTTGTCAGACCTACACAAAACCCTTGGAAACATTTCCAGCCTCCCTTTTCCTTAGGGATGTGTGTCAGGAGGGAAGAGCTCACGGCTGGGGAGAAGTCCTCCCATGTGCTAATCCCATGTTGTCCATCTTGAGAGCTTGGAAACCATTCTATTTCAGGAATGATGAAACTTGTGTCTTCTGTTTTTCAGGCTGGAATGGCACTTTATAAGATTGTTCCCAAAAATCCCTATTATTTTTGGTCCGTGATGAGCCTGATCATGCAGGTGCGTACAGTGTTGGGTTTGACTGTTGCTGCAGTGGCAGTGACGGTGCAGAAACATTCTGAGGGAAAATAGAGATGATTTTGGGTAAAATGTGGGTTTGAGCTGTTTCTGGTGTTGGGAGAAGGACTGAGCCCTCCTTAAGTAGCATTTTTGTTGTGGTCCAAAAGAAAGGCTGAGGTGTTTTTATAGTCCAATTTAAGTGCTGCTTTTCCACCTTTATACAGCTTAAATTATTCTCTCATCTGCACTAATACCCACCTGTCGTTTTGGCAGGGACATAATGAATAAATCCTCAGCTCTCTGCAGTTTCTCAGTCAGAATTGTTCCTCACTAACGAGGTTATAAAAGCTCTTGGAAGGAATAAATGAGAGCTCTGGAATTAGCAGCAAGTCTGCAGGAATAGGCACAGATCAGCTGTGCTGATTCTGGTTGAGGCAGCACATTTGGGCACTGATCAGACACAAAATCAAACAAAAATAAGCTTGGAGGGTTTTAATCATATTCTCTAAAATCCTGTGCTGTGTGAAACACAAAAGTGTTCTGGCTGCATGTTTTTACCACAAGGTTTGTGTGCTCAGACATGCAGGGCTCTGGTTGATCTGATCAAAAATGAGCTTTTCTGTGTAGCTCTGATTTTATTGCTGCCTTTTCCCAGAGCAGTTGCACTCTCAGGTCACAGATGGCAGCTCCAAACAGGTGGCTGGGGGCGATTGGAGCACCTGGGTTGGTTTTTTTTTCCTCTTCCAAAGTGAAAAGAGCAGTGGGTGGGACATCACAGAAAGTTGCTGAGCTGTTACAATAATCCCTCTCTTCCTCAGTCTATCTCAGCACAGGATGAAAACCTCTCCAAGACGATGTTTTTGCCACTTGCTGAGAGAATGGTGGAAAAAATGGTGAAAGAGGATAAGATTGAAGCTGAGGCTGAAGTAAGGCTTGGTTTGAACTTTGTTGAGACGAGGAATGCACTGTTAAGGGAACTCGATTGCCTTGGAAAACTTAAAATAATCAACAATGTTCTGGAATTGAATGTGAATGTAGGGGACAGAAGGAAAACCAAAAGCAGGGCTTAGGAGGGCCTTGGAATGCTGTGGCTGAGGCAGTTTTTTGGTGTTTGATTTGACTGATGAAGTGCTTTGCTCTCTGGGAGGCCCCAAGAAAAACCTGAAAACTAAGAATGGAAAAAAAGACCTAAATTTGAGTGTTGCACCCTTTGGGATACTAAAGATAGCTTTGCAGGCCTGGTATCCCCTATTTGCTTTTTTGGCACACCTGGGTATGATTTTCCTGGCAAGTTTCATTGCAGTGTAATGTTTCTTTTAAGGTGGAACTGTACTACATGATCCTGGAACGTTTGGAGAAGTATAAGGAAGCCTTAGATGTTGTGAGGGGAAAACTTGGAGGTAATTGATTCTTCAATAAATCAGAGTTATGTGGACAATACAGCAGTTCCTCTTTGCTTCAGACTCGTCCACTGCTTCAAAAAAATAAGTATTTTAGGAAGCCTGACTTAGCACCAATTTTAACCTCAGTGTAAACTCTGGAGGTGTTTGTGCAACTTGGTTTTATCCACTTGTTTATGGTGTTTAAACACTATTCAGTGCTGAGCTTTGCAGTGGCAAATTGGGATCATGTTCTTGGTTGTAGCTGCTATCTTCAAAAACGAAAAGTCTTCAATATCTGCATTTTAGGGGAGTTTAACTGAAGATTAAAATGCACTTGCAATTGGGATATGAAGGCTTCCATAGGAAATCTTTCTATCCTCTGAGGGCCTCCCTGCTGCTGTGTTACACTTGGTGCTTTGGTGCTGGGCTGGAATAAGAAGGTTTATGCAAGGAGTAGGGAAGAAATGCAGGGATGAGCTGAGCTTTCTGTGTTTTTTGCTGCAGAGAAGCTGACGAGTGAGCTGCAGAGCCGGGAGAACAAGTGCATGGCCATGTACAAGAAGCTGCACAGGTGGCCCGAGTGCAACGCGCTGGCCAGGAGGCTGCTGCTCAAAAAGTGAGAGGGGATTCCTGCAGTCCTGCTGAAAACATGGAGCAAAATCGCTGCTTGGTTGGGAATGGCCTTGTTTTGGTGGCTTTTGTGGTTAAAATAGGAGGCTATCAGGAGGCTTTTCCAGAGATTGCACTCCAAAGCCAGACATGGTGACGGTCACAGGGAGAGTCAGGGTCAGGACTGGAGCTGCTGCTTTTTCAGGCAGAATTTAGCAACACATTAATGCAATAAAAAGTTGTTTACCTCCTTATTTCTAAATTCTGTGCTGATTGTCCAGCTCTGACTTTGCAGTTCCCATCCTGTCCATGATTTATGTTTAATTCTCTACATCTAAATTTCTCCCACTTGGCCAGACTTTATCACGGGGAATGCGTGTAATGCTTGGAACAGATGCATCAGGAGACAGAACATTCCAGTGTGATCAAATCTGTCTCAGAACTGTCAGGAGAGATGTGGTGTTTGCTTTTGAATTTAGCTGTGCTCTCATCTTGGACATAAGTTAAATGCAGGAGAGAAACTTCTGCCTTCACGTTTTGTGGGGATGTTGCTGAGCTCTGACTGGAATGTGAATTTTAGGAGGAGAGTTTGTAGCTTGCCTCAGTTTTGAATTGAAATGGTTTTGCTTAATATGTTTCCAGAAATTCAGGATGAGGGTGCTCCTAAGATTTGAGACCTTTTCAAGGGGAAACATTTTTATGATTACAGTTGGGATTTTTCTGTAATATGATTTTGTGCTATTCCTTAATTAGCTTTGGCAAGAAATGAAGTTTTTAACTGTTAATTGTTTTGGCAATTCCCTTAATTTTGTCCTGTGCCTGATTTTTGTTTCAGCTCAGATGATTGGCAGTTTTATATAACATACTTTGATTCAGTGTTTCAACTCATTGATGAATCCTGGACGCCTCCAGCAGAGGAAGAGCAGTAAGTTGAGAGTTTTGCTGTGGATTTCTTTTCCCTTTGTGCTACAGCAAATTGTTTGGATTCATATATTCAATATTAGCGTGACTTCTTGATGTCAGAGCCCAAATGATGTGTTTTCCCTGCTTTTTTGTGTGTTTTCCATGCTTTTATGTGGAGGCTGGGAATAGCTTATGGAAGCAGTCTGTTCGTTATAGAACTCTTCCAGCTCATGTTTTCTGTGGCGATTGAGTTGGAGAATCCATCATTTCCCTCTCCTGGGAGCGTGCTGAGCGTGTGTTATCAGTGGGAACTCTCCAAGAACCTTTTGTCTGTGTGCTTGCAGTTCTCTGGAAGGAGAGGTGCACTGCTCCATCGAGCAGGCTGTGAACTTCATCGAGGAGAGGATAACGGAGGAGTCCAAGAGCTCCCGGCCGCTCCGGGGACCGTATTTGGCCAAACTGGAGCTGATCAGGCGCCTGCGACACAGAGGCTGCAACGATGAGTACAAACTGGGTAAGAGCCCCTGCCTGGTGAGGAGTGGGGCTGTTCGTCCCTTGGAGAGAGGGGGAGAGAGCACAAACTTGGAACAAACTTTCTGCTGAATCGCTGAGTTAAATACAGTGTTCATTAGGAAAAAATACCTGCTGTTCTGTATGTAAAGAATGTTAAAAGCATTGGAAGATGAGCTTTGAGAAAACGCAGGTATTTCCAGACTGCTCCAGGGCTTGGAACAGCCAGCAGGGAAGTTTTCAAAATGACCTCTGGGGTCTAGGAGCATCCAGTCACTGACATTGTGTTCCTGGTGGAAAGTCTTGCTGTTGACGCTGGAATCTCTGGGTGGGTTTTGATTTAAGTTTTTATGGCAGCAGTGCTGGGTTTTGCTTTTTAAAAACCTGCATTACAAAATGGCATTTAGGGAATCAGTGAAAGGGATGTGATTAGAGCAACATCTGTGCTATTTCCTAATTCCTTTTGTTTTTCCATCCCAAAAGAAGCCGTGGTGAGATAAGCGGAGGCTGCGTGTGCCTGCTTGGATTGCTGAGCTCTTATCTGCTAAAGGAGCTTGAATGAAGCTCTTGGGCTTTTTTTAATGTGTCCTTGGTTACCAGAGACATTGAGCCTCTGTTAAAATCTGCAGTAGTGCAGCTCTCTGTTTTCTAAATTGCTCTGTAATCTTGAAGGGGTTGAGGGGGGAAAGGCATGAACAAAGATTTCTCATAGTGATTTTACAGATTCCACTTGTACTGGAGCATGTTAAAAAGGTGAGCTGGCCTTTTCCCTAGGTGATCCAGAAGAACTAATGTTCCAATACTTCAAAAAATTTGGGGACAAGCCCTGTTGTTTTACTGATCTCAAAGTGTTTGTGGATCTCCTTCCACCCAGCCAATACACAAAGGTAAGGAATATGAAGAAGTGCTGGCAGGAATTGCAGTGGTGGTTTGCACTCTGGTCCCTTTATCATGAAATACCTGTGGATCATATTAAAAGACTGGAAACACCAATTTTTTAATTTCTGTTTGAAATTCAGGAACTCTTTATGCTGTAGAAAATATCATGAACATCTGAACACTTGAGAAGTTTCATTCAGAGAATTTTTACTGGATGGTTAAAGCTAAGTTTGTTCCTGCAAAGTCTCTGATCTTGTATTCCTTTGGCATTTTTATTTCCATTTTTCAAGGTGGCAGGGTGCTTTGAGCTCAAAGTTATCTGTTTAATGGGAAAAAGCTGCCCCCTCATTTCATGGAGGGAAGGTGTCACAGATGTTTTGCTTGGCTCTGGCAGTGCCAAAGAAGGGACATGCTGACCCCACTCCGGGGGTCGTGGAAGCACCTGTGGCAGTTTTTTCCAGAACCTCTTTCTGAACAGCTCTCTGGAACTGAAAAGCTCATTTGTGCAGAGTCATGAGCAGCCCAGAGTGACTTCAGCAGCTGGGAATTCTGTCACTCACCCCAGTGTTTGTCTGAGCCATTGTGTCCAGGGCTCAGCGCTGGGGAAGGCAGGGAATCTGGGATCAGCCAGAGCCTGGGGATAAAATGTTGGTAAACAAAGTGTAGGTAGAGAGGTTCTCTTGGTTTATTAAAATATTTTTTGACTCCTAATGCAAGCTCTTCCCACAGCCCCACTGCTCATGGGACTGGTGGCTCTGGCACAGAGGGGTGTTGCTGATGTTTTATGTTTAAAGGTGTGTTTTTAGCCCACTGGCAAGAAATGTGGCCAGCAGGATCCTGAAATCCTAGTCCTGGAAATGGTGATTCCGTTGCAAGGGAGCCCTGAAGTACTGAACAGCTTCCATCCTAACTTTCCAGGAAACAAATTCTAAACTAGGGGTGAAAAAACTATGTTTAATAATAGTTTAGACTACAGTTTTGTCACAGTGCTCGTAAAACCATGACTCTGACTCTAAAACTTTGTCTGCCCTTAAAACTGGTGCTGATTTACTGAATGTCTTCTGGAATATATATAGTGTCAAACTGATGTATTGGAAAGTTTTCTGGCTGTCCCTGAAGCAGCATCTGCAGCAGTTTAACTTGGTCAAGGACACGAGGAGCTGAGGAGGTTTCGTGGTGCTGAAGTGCTGATGAGTTTTGAAATGAGAGTTCCACTTCAGTAGCTGAGATTGTGGTGATCTTGCTGGGCCACAGACATGTGAAATAGTCCAGAAATAATGGTCATGACACCGACCTTGACTTCCTAGAGGTGTGAATTGGAGAGTAGAGCCAGTGATGTGGTTGACCTTGCTCAGCTTGGCAGAGTTTCAAACTGAAAAGATCTGTCAACACAGCACTCATCAAATTCTTTGGGAAAACTGGAATTGGTGTGTGTTGTGCTTGGTGCTGCTCCTCTCTGGCTGTTGAGCTTTTTGCCTCAGGCTTGCATTTGATGCAGTTCTTACATGTCAATACCAAGTGTAGTAAAGCTGAATTCATTGGCTTTAACTCAAATTTAACTGTTGGATTTTAGAGCAAGAAGCTGCTGCCCAGCCCTGTGTGTTGTGAGGAGTCTTCTGTCTCCCATTAAAACTAAACAATGAGAAGCTGCTTTTCTTACAGCTTAATTCCAAAAAGAAGTCATTAATCAGAGTTGATGACCTCACTGAGTACTGCGCTTTACTTCAGAGCTGAGGGAAAATGTAACACTGCAAGCCACCATTGCCTACAAGTGTGCTGTGAAGCCTGTCAGTAACTAATTACTTTAATGCCTCTTATTACCATGAATGTTAACAGGTGCTTGAACTCCCTGGCAGTGTGAATGAATTGGAAACCTGCCTCTGATTTTTCTTCCCTCCATCTGTTTGATGAAACTTAGTAAAACCTATTGAGTGCAACTCGAAAAAAAAAAATCTCAAAGGCTGCTCTTGAACCACTGATTCAGTGTGACATCAACATCGATATTTCCACCTTGCTTTTTTGGCTTGATTGGAGGGAGGAAATGCTGCTTCCCATTGGTGCAGCCCTGCAGCCTTTGCTTTGGTGTTTCTCGTGCAGTTCATCCGGCAGCTGCTGGACGTGATCCCGCTGGCGGCGGCGGCCGAGAACGAGGTGGCTCTGCCTGGTGACATCAAGGCCCTGCAGCAGCACCTGTGTGTGGTGCAGCTCTCCAGGCTCCTGGGGATCTACCACGCCATGGAGAAGAAGCAGAAGCTGGCGGTGGTGCGGGAGCTGATGCTGCGGTACCGCCACGGGCTGGAGTTCGGTGAGGAAAATCTGTAATGCTGGTAAAACTTGGCTTTGTCCTTTCTGATTCTACCCTTCACCTTCCCTGAATTGTGGTTCCTTTTAATTTTTTTCTTTTCAGGTGTGTATCTTAAATGAGGCTTTCCTGGGTAGTTCAGATGGTCTGTTTGTACTTTGCAGAATTGCCTGTGCTTTTAGGCAAAGCCAGGTTTTCTCACTGGTGTGCATAGGACACATTGGTGATCAGGAGTTATTTTGTAAATCTTGCAGCTGTGGGAGTCAGTTCTTCTTTCAGCAGATGTCAGTGTTTGAAGTGCCCCAAAGGCCACTCAGTGGTGTGTACAGTTGTTTGGATTTTAAGACAATTCTGAGTTTATAAATGAAACTGTGGTGCTGTCTCTGATCGTGGTGCCACTCAATAATCCTGACTGTGAGATCAGCTGGCAGCACTGTTACTAATTCAAGGGGTAACTGGTTTTTTCTCTTTTTAGGGAAATCTTGTTTGAAAACTGAATTGCAGTTTTCAGATTATTACTGCCTGCTTGCAGTTCACCTGCTGCTTGATCTGTGGCTGGAAGGTACGTTCCCAAAACTGTGCCTTGCTTAACACCTCTGCAGGAGGTTGCGAAAGGCAGACTGTGTCCCTGTGGCCAGTGAGTGCCTGGTGTGGCTTGTTAGGCCTGGAGCTTTCTGGGTTGTTTTTTGCAATATGAGGTATTTCAGGAGTCCCTCTGATCAGCTGGTGTCCGATCTGAATCTCACTGACCTCTAAACAGATTTAATTTTTCCGATTAATTCCTTTTTTCTCTCCCTTTGCATGAGTTCTGCTGACAGCTCCTTTCTGATATTAGAAGTGTTTTGAGAGTGTTTCTTTCTCTTCTGATATACTTTGCCTTTTGGATTCCTTGTTTCTAGACTTGCTGGGACCTGTTCCCTGAATTAAATTTGCCTCGGCTCCACCCCTGCTCCTTGTGTTAAGTCTCTTAATGCCAGTGTCCAGTGTGGGACATCCACGTGTATATTCCTGCCCTTCCTTGTAGTTACCTGTTACACCCTTGTCATTCCCAAGGAAGATTCGGTCTTTAACCTGAGTAAATCCATGGTCAGGTTCCTGGCAGGAAGGTGGATGTTGGCTCTTGAATTCCTGGCTCTTTTGCGGTGTGCAAGCTGGAATTCCCAAACAGTCCAGGATTCATCAGGGAAGGTCACTTTGCTTGCAGTGTGCTCTGTGCAGATGTGAGCTAGATATTCCCTGGGACAGATTATTCCCCCATCATTCCCTCAGGGAGCAGCTGGAGTGCTGGAGCAGGTGTTACATTGGACCATCTGCACACTGAAATCCCAGGCAGCGCTCTGAGCATTGTGTAACATGGGGAAGGGAGTTGTGCCGGGGGTGCTCGGCGCCTGTCCCTGCTCACACCTGCCTGTGTTGTGTCTGTCACCAGGTGAAGAGGCGGCCGTGTGGCAGTGCCTGACTCTCCTGGAGGAAGGGCTGTCTCACAGTCCCTCCAATGCTCAGTTTAAGCTGCTGCTCATCCGGATCTACTGCCGGCTCGGCGCCTTCGAGCCCGTCTCGGAGCTCTACTCCAGCCTCGACGCCAAGCACATCCAGCACGACACCATCGGGTGGGTGGTACATACTGAGAATAATCAGTCCTGCTGCCGCCCATCCTGACAGCTGCAGCATCCACATTTCAGCAGATTGTCACATTTTCGCGCGCTGTTGTGTAAAGTGTTCTGGGATTTTGGGAGGCACATCCACTGCATGCTCCCCTTTTTTGTAGGGTAGCTTCCCCATGTGGTTTTGATGTGTGTTGGATTTTTTTAGAGTATTAATTAATCTGAAGGAAATTGGTGGAATGGCTGGCTGGCTGCCAGGCAGAGCTTGGTGTTCCAGCTTGGATTGTTGCTCAGCAAAGCCTGGGAGCACCAGCAAAAGCCAACACACCAAAAGCCCTTGGCTGGTGTGTTTGGGGGTATCTCACTGAGCAGCTCTTGCACACTTGAGGTGAAGACAGAACTCTAAGCCCTCACATACTGCTTTTAAAAAACGGAGAATTCATTCCACTGAAAGCCTGAACTTGCCCATGAGTGCTGTTAATGCTGTTAAATGCCCAGATGGCTCCTGTGCAGCTGTTTGCCAGGGCAGTGGCTGACGTTTGCCTCGTGCTGTTTGTTGCAGTTATCTCCTGACGCGCTACGCCGGCTCCCTGGGCCACTACGCTGCTGCTTCCCAATCCTGCAACTTTGCACTCAGGTTTTTCCACTCCAACCAGAAAGATGTAAGTTGAAAGAAACTCCCCCCATAACTTTGTAACACAGCAAAGTGTCTTAGAGAAGCCCTGTGCAAGGCTTGGGGAAATGTTGTGGTTTAAAACATAACAAAGAGCAGTGGTAGGTGCTACTTTGTAATAAAAGGTTGCTTCAACCTCCATTTTCTACTACAAGTTTGTGACTTTCTATTACCTGAGGTTTTGCTTCAGCTTCCTTTCTATTAAAGCCAGTTTTAATGCTCCTCGTAAAACAGGTAGGATTGCTTTTAAATTAATGCTTGTGATTTTGTGCAATAATTGAAGTGGAATGTCATGTGGAAATAAGTGCTGGTGTCATAAATCTGGCATTTTGGAAAGTTCTAGAGCAGCCAGGGATGGTGGGTCAGGATGGGGATGGCACATGATGAGTCCTTTATGTTACAATCACTGGAGCTGTGTGTTTTAGTGGATGGTGGGGGGTGCACGTCACATTAAAGGGACCATCCCATTCTGAGGAGTGAGAATATATCCTGTGTATTTAAATTTTACACCTTGGGCACTGTTGAGAGGTAGGTGAAGAAGATTATTTTGATTTTCTAAGAAACAAAGGTGCAATCCAGTTGTAAATCTGCCAGTCAGTCACTGGCTAAGTTGGCTCCCGAGGCTCTGCAGTCACACAATTTGCTTTCCCACTATGCCAGCAATAGATAAAAACCACGGGAATTATCTGTACTGAGTAGTAAAGATGCTCACACAGAAATCACTCAGAAGTAGCAGCCTTGCTCTGTTGGCAGCCCAGGTGATTCCTGTGTACAGGATTCCCATTGCCATTTCCCTGTGCCTGGAGAGTACATGCTGAGTTCTGTGAGCTGTGTCTGACACACAGGTTTTCCTGAGGGATGCACGTGGATTGTACAATGGGATGGGAGCTCGCTCTGCTCTGCATCCCTCAGTTGCTCTTTTTTTTTCTGCTTGCTAAGAGGCTTTGGATTCCTGGGAGTGAAGCCCTGGATCCAGACAGCTTTTTTTTTTTTTTAACTGAGGTGTAACTTTTCAGTCTCATTTAAAATTCCTTTGGTGGATGTTAATGAAAAACATCCCTGGAACCAGCTGTCTGAATGAAACCCACGACTGCTGGGCGCCAGGTGGAGAAGTTAACTGAAAAAACTTCTGGATGTGATTCCTCTCCTTGGGAATGCTGTGCTGTAAAGCATCAAGAAATCATCTTTCCATGGAAAACAATGTGCAGCAATTGAGGTGTGGTTCCCTTGGGAGCAGGTTATTCTCTGTGGCATGAATGAAGATGCTTGTGGCAGAGAAGAGTTGGATGTCTCCAGTGGCTCAACATCTGTACATGGATGGTGATGGCTGCATTCCAGGTGCTGTTGGCAGGAAAACACAACTCGTGTTCCAGAAATCCCAAAAAGATGTTGCCTTGCTCCTACACCTTAAAATACTGGAATTTCAAGAGGGGCAGAAGTGGTGCAGCAGGAGGACAGAATTCCTCATGTGACAAGATGAGGATGAGATTCTGGAGCCCCCTCACATCTTGGAGACAGTGTTGCAGCCAAAGGACCATGAGCTGTTGTTGCTCTCAGGTAGCCAAATCTCTCCTGTGTTCTGGACACTTCCAGTGGTTGTCTCCTTAAGATCCTTTTGTTGGGAAATGCCTCTAAAGCAGTTCTTGCAACCGGGAATTGCAGGAGGCGAAGGCTCAGTTCAGGGTGCTGTTCCCTGAGGATGGTGGTATGACAGGCGTGGGGATGAAGAAGGATTCCTTGCCATAAAACATGTCACAAGGTCAGGATCTGCTCCCAGTTTCTGACTGCTGCAGTTCTGCTGGGGTTGCCCCTTCATGAGGCAGCTCCCACTCAAGCCTTGTAACCATATCTGCTGTGTTAAAGGAGGATTATCCTTTAAAAGTTCTCTTTTTACAGATTTCTGGTGCTGCCTGCTCCTCCCTAGGTCGATGCTGAGATAGCTGGAATGTCACAGCACAGAGCTGTGTGTGGGACTCTGCCTGGAGCAGGAAGTGTGGGATGTAAACCAAGTGGTCTGGCATAAAAATAGAGCTCCTGAATCAGGCTCCTTGCTTTGGATAAATCCATTCTCCTGACTTGCTGAACTTCACAGCCTGACGTGAATCCTGTGTCAGAGTGGTCCCATGAGTAACAGCCATGTGGGATGCTGTGCAATCCTGCCACTATTCCTGCTCTGGGAGACGATGCCAAGGACAGGGAGGAGAGAGAAGGCAGCATTGCTATATTTGGCCAAAACTAAAAAGGCAATTTTATCCTCCTTGAGATAGTCCTCCTTCAGCTATGCAGAATCACCAGTAATCTCTCTAATTTTCTTGTGTCCATCCATCTTTAATCTCTCCAGATACTGCAGGCAAACCACTCCACCGTGTCCGGGGGGGATTTTAAAACCACGTGGATGCAGTTGAATTAGAGCCCATAGCCCTGACAGTCACTTCTGCAAGGCTGTTGATCAGAGGGTATGTTGTTGAATATTTGGCATATTTTTTTCATTTGGTGCAAATAACCAAATTACTTAGGGAAAAAAAAAAAAGAATAAAGACAACTCCTTAGAGGACTTTTCTTGGTTTGGAGGGAAAGGAAAGGTGGTTTGGTTCTGTGAGTGTTGCCTTCTGGTCTCTCAGAGCCTTCCAGACAGGTTGAGTCTGTTAGGACCATACAGAATTCAGTTAAGTGGAGGCCTTTTTTGGTGCCTCTCATCTTTAGTGCAGTTCATAACTTTGTTCAGAAGAAAATACTTGATTTGCCAGAATTTCTCAGTTGTGGACTAATTCTGATGTAAAAACTCAGCCATTCCTCATGGCTGGGAGCAGAAATAGTTCACTCTGTGTTTACAGATAGACATTTTCACTAAAATACTGCTTATTTGGGGCTCCTTCATCATAAAAATCTCTTTTTTTGGAGATTGCTTGGACTGAAGTGAAATATTGGCTGCCTGCCTTGTATTGCTGCATTTCATCAGAGGGAAAGCAAAATATCCCATCGACCCTGAGAGTTTCCTTTGGTGTTTGTGTTGTGCCATGTACACACTGTGTGATGCTGTATTCAAAACTTTAATAAAAAAGAGAAACAAAAATTGTGTGAGTAATTTTTTTTTTTTTTTTTTAATCTATGTTGTGGTGATATGTGATGCACATCCAAGTCAGTTCCAGAAAATCTGGGATATATTTCTTTTGCCTGGAAGTATTTCTCACCATGAAATGATGATTGAATGGTTTCAGTCATGCATCTAAAAGGAAAAGGAAGGAAAAAAAAGTCTTCCAGAAGCATCTCTGTGAACTATTTTTCATTGTGGTGACAACATTTAGTGTTGGTTTGGTTGTTAAACTTCACTGCCCATGGAGCATCTGGGCATTCCCAATTTAAAGTAGCAAAACTGCTGGGGTGACTTGGAGAAGCAGAAGTGCAAACTTCTCCCAGGGATTGAAGATCTGCCATGTCCTGCACCTCTGGGCTCATAAAAACCACAGAAATGCAGTTTCTTGGCAGTGATCTTGTTGGTTATTCCTAATTTGGGAAGTCACTAATGAGGGCTGGTGTGTGTTGTGTTCCAGACCTCAGAATACATCATCCAAGCCTACAAGTACGGGGCGTTCGAGAAGATCCCGGAATTCATCGCGTTTAGGAACAGGCTGAACTCCTCCCTTCACTTCGCACAGGTTCGCACCGAGCGGATGTTGTTGGACCTCTTACTTGAAGCAAATATGTGAGTACAGCTCCTGCAGGGGAAAACTGGGAATGGGCAGAGCACGGGCCAAGAGGGACCTTGGGGAGTTGCACCTGCAGAGACCTGGGAGTTGAAGCTCTGCCCCTAAAGCTTCACTCTGCTTTTAATGGTCTCAGGTTGCACCGAGGAGGTTTAAAATAATTCCTTCATGGAAAGTGTTGTCAAGCATTGGAACGGGCTGCCCAGGGAAGCAGTGGAGTCACCATGCCTGGAAGTGTTCAGAAAACGTGTGGGAGGGCACTGAGGATGTGGTTTATTGGTGACCATGGTGGTGGTGCTGCTGCCTTGGTGGTTGGACCTGGTGATCCTAAAGGACTTTTAAACTTTAAGCATTCTGTGATTCTGATTTGCTGTCCCTTCACATCCTTGTCAGTGCCATGTGTGTCACATTCCTGGCACAGGGAAGAGCTGAGCAGTGCACACAACATGGTCTGTTAGTGAGTTGTTTTCCCTTTGCAGTGATCAGATGTTTGATTGAGTGCTGCTTGTTCTTACCTACAGATCGACCAGTTTAGAAGAAAGTATAAAGTCCATGAGTCTGAGCCCAGAGGAGGATGACATTCCATGGAAAGATCTGCGAGACAACAGAGACCTGACAGTCCTGTTTAGCTGGGATCCAAAAGACAGGTGAGTAGAAATAACTTCAACTCACACATAGCAAAGAAATTCCTTCCAGGGTAATTCCCATATTTCAGTGTTCCCTGGGCTGGCTGACTTAAGCACCATCCACCACTTCTGGCAGTACTGCCCTTTTAGATATTAATAGTTTTCTGAATTTCTGACCACTCCTTCCTCTTCATACAGAACTGGAGAGCTTTGGGTAGGCTTTTGTGCCTGGAGCATTTGCCTGAAGAGCTTTGGTGCCTTTCTCTAGGGACATTTCTGAGGAACATCGGAAGCTCTCCCTGGAAGAGGAAACCCTGTGGTTGCGAATCCGGTCCTTAACTTTGAGGCTGGTGAGCGGACTCCCAACTCTTGGTCACACCATCCAACCAAAGAACTCTGAAAAGACTGCAGAGAACGGTGTCTCATCCAAGATTGACACGATCCGAGCCCTGCTGCAGCAGCTGGAAGCAGCGGTGGATTCAGGGAAGAAGTTTCTAGAACAAAAAATCCAGGTACCAGTAAGACAAAAGCTCTCCCCAAATGTTGACCATGAATGCATCGTGCAGGCTGCAGAGTGCCCTTAACTGCCCCTGGGTTTGTGGTGTGTGACTGACTGGGAGATGAGCCAGGCACTGGGTGGGATGAGGAAAAGCTGCAACACTTTTATCTTTTTCTTTGCTTCTTGCCTAGTATCCTGTCCTTGGCCCTCCTCCTACCCGAATGGCTGGCTTCTTCAGCAATGGCAGCTGTCAGTGCCAGACTAGCTTGTTTTATCTTGTTAGTGATATTTATGAACTAGATACCAATGGCTTAGGTAAGTGTTTGGGGCAGGGGTTTGACCACATTGCCGTGGTGTGTGGTGGGAGGGAGCCACATGTCTCTGTTTAGTCTGAAAACTGCTGGGCGTTGGAGGATGTGGACTCAAAACTGTTACTTGTGTGTTAATTTTCTGTCTGACACTAAATTATCTGAGAGCCAGTGCCTTCATTTAATGTTTTATGTAAGTCTTCATTTTTGTACAGTATATGTTGATTTAATACTGGCTTCTCTTTGAAAGCAGTTGCCTTTACTTTTGACTACTGACACTAAACTGCATTTAAATGCCTCTTGGTGTTCTGGAAGCAGAAAATACAGAAGTTTGTAGCTTATCTTTTTTTTTTTTTTTTTTTTTTTTCTTTCTTTTTTCCAGAAGATTCCGCAGAAATCCAGGAAAGAATAGGGAATAGTTTCAAGTCTTTAGTAGAACGACTGACAGGTAAATGGTACTTCAAAGAGCAGGCACTAAGGCAGAGCTTCCTGGCTGTCTGAGGATGGCTGTGGAGTGTCTGCAGGGATGGGCTGTGGTGATGCATCTGCAGACCCTGTGAGAGCTTCATAACAAGGCTGGGATTGCCCTTGGCTTGTGTGCTGAAGCTGCTGCGTGCTCAGAACGTGCTGTGCCCTTCAGTGCATTTATCTCACAGCCTGGGCAGCTCCTTCTCCTGGTGCTTGGGTCAGTGGGGGCTCATCAGGGATGTGGAAATATTTGTAATGAGCCAGAGGAGATGGAGAGGACTCATTGTCTCAATGGTCAGTGCCCTGACAGTTCTGCATGCTACCCTCAGATACCTGTTGTACAGAAAATGCACATTTAAGATGATCTACTTCATCCTAAACAAGGCTTTTCTTTTTACTTTTCAGACTTGTTCAATAAATGTAAAGGTGATTTGATTGAAGTCAGAGATGGCACCTTGAAAACTCATCCAAACCTGCTAGAAAATTTAGTCTTCTTTGTTGAGGTATGTTTTTTTTTCCTCTGGAAGCTAGAAATTTGGGAGTACTGTGAGGTAGAAATGTTGGGACTAAAACACAGTGAAGGTTTGATCTCAGTCACTCATGGGAACACGGATTTTGTTGCACATTTTAATCATGCTGAGTTTTACCAGGAACACTAAAATGAGTTCAGAAGCCTCCTGTAAATGTAACTTAGAACATACTTGTACCTTTTTTCCAGACGATCTCCATTGCCCTGTGGGTATCGAGTTACTGTGACAGTGTCCTCCGACCTTTTAAATCCAACCTGCAAAAAAAGAAGAAGAAAAAAAAAGAAAGCAGTGTAGCAATGGTACAAACAATATTTCTTTCTCTCTTCTCCCACCCCTAAACACAGCTTATTTATACTGAAAGAAAAATCAGGATAGATAACATGAACTGGTTTTCATAAACTTGTGGAGATTGATGTGGGGTAATGATTACTTGGGGCTGATTTTGGCTGTTTAAAATCAAGTGGTGACGTGTCATATGTGACATCATGTGACAGCTTTTGAATGGGAAATACAGTTCAGAGTGTCACTGACCTTCCTGCCTGGAATGCTCCACAGTAAACTTGTCAGCTGGGAGTGTTTATCTGGGTGGGTAAAATTATAGCTTAGCACTGGTGGGAAGAAGAGAATTATAGACATTACAAAGTGAGTTACATAAAGTGGACATTAATGTGTGTTTATAAATTAAAGATCTGTGTTTGTTTTTATAGCCACCTGTATTTACCCATTTCCTGGATTATGTAACTGAACTCCAGACATTAACTTCCAATGTAATAGATCATATCAAAGGGCTTGAAATCATTCTGACTGCACTAAAACTTGAAGAGCTGTCCTTCAAGGACACTCTGCTTTTACAGGTAAGAGATTCCCTGTGCAAACACTGTGGTCCTCAGGAATTTCCTTTTGGTGTTTGAGATGTTGGAGAAAGTTTAAAGGGGGGGGTTTAAACAATTGCTGTGGAGTGAGTGATTTCTCTTTTATACTTTGCAGGAAGAAAAAAAGTTTACAAAGACTGTGCAAGGGAAGGTCCAGAGCAGTTACCATCACTCAGTTCAGGAAATTGGAGAGCTGCTGAAAAAGAGACTCGATACCATTAAAAAACTAAAGATTTGAGCAATGCATCCCTGACAGACTCCACAGGGGAGTGACACCAGAGTCCCAGACAGAAGCAACATCCACTCTACCATCACTTTAATCCAGAACTTCCTCATAATGCATGAAGGACTTAAAATCATGAAACAATTTTTTTAGGTATTACAGATGTATTGAGCTGATTTAAATTATTGTACATAAATGAGAAGCAGGGACCCTTCCCGGGGTTTGACCACTTTTTATACATGTTCATAAGCATATTGCAGCAGGAGAAAATTCACTTTCTTCCCTTTTGATCTCTAGAACCAACTGGAGATGGTCTTTAGAAGCAGCAATAGCAATCCAGTGTAAAGCATCTATCTCCAAGGATATTTTCATCACCATACAGTGTTCATAATTTTTGTATGGTCCTTGCCTTAGAAATGCAGGAATTGTAGATCCACGTTCAGCCGCTTCTGATGAACTGAGCCCAGCTTGGAACTGCCTGTTTTGTCTGCAAACCACCTGGTCCTACTGACAGAATTCCATGTGTTGGTCCATCAGGGAGAGGTGAGGCCTCTGTGGTGGGCTAGGAATCATCTGTGCCCAGAGCTGGGGCAGGTTCCTCCAGGAGAGAGTGGGAGGGAGGAGGTGTCTGTGCACACGGGTTGTTTTCTGCAAATGTGATGAGGAGCAGACTTCAGAGAGAGAGAGAGATGGGAATGGGTGTTTCAGCAAAAAAAAAAGACAAAACCAGAGACCTTGTATATAATGGCTGCAGTGAAGTGTAACACTGCGCTGGTATCCTGTCAGTTTAATGTCAAACAGCAATGTCATGACTTTTTAAAAAAGTGTATTTAGATTACTGAAACTTTAAGACTTCAATATTTTAATAGAAATGAAATCCTATTGGCTTTGGTTTTAAGTTGGCAGAGGTAACTTTTGCTTCCGCTGTGGTCTGAGGCTGAGATCCTTTTTGTACCTGTGTGCTTGCTTTTTGCAGTTTGAACTTTGATTATCCAAGCACTGGCTCATGAAGCTTTCTGTTAGAAAGTGTGACCATATCATCTGCTCCCACAGAATCTGCATTTCTGCTGGGTTTTTTCATGTTCAAAGAGCAATGCAGCCTAAAGTTGATAGGCAAAAAAAAAGTTCGTGTACCTGCAATACAAGGGACAGGTCAGACTCAACAGATTCCTCATCTCCTGGTTTAGAGCTGCAGGTATCCGAGTCTAGATTTAAAGTTTGAAAAGAGCTGACTGCCTTTGTCATCTCCTCTGTTTTGTTAGTAATGCTAGAACGTTGATGAGAGTATTTTTTTAATAAATCCCCTGTATTAAAAAAAAAAAAAAAAAAAAGTCCCATAGCTGCTCTTGCTGGATTTAGTTTTGCTTTACCCCATCCTGAAAGGGAAAGAAGAAGAATGTCTGCAGGTTGTCAAATTGTAAAGGATGTCCTGATGGTTGAATCACAATGTCTGGTAAGTGCTCTGGGCTGGAGGAATACCAAAATGTGTTAAGTCTGTTTTATAGTAATACTTTTACTGGGAAAAAAAAAAAAAAAAAAGAAAAAAAACCCAGAACTGTAATGTTGTATAGAAATACCTTTTTTTGAAAGAAGGGTATGCTCCTTAAATTAAAGCAAGGCTGGTGAGTGAAGGTGATGCTGTCAGATGTGTAGGGTGAGTGAAAACAGCCCCAGTGCTGAGGTGGTGCAGTTCAGAGCAGCCCTGAGCCAGAAATGGGCACTGCCCTTCTCAGCTACGGGGACACAGTGGCAGTGCTGCTGTCCCTGTCCCCTCCCTCCCCACAGCAGTGCTGGTTCCAGAGGGCTTTGCACAAACACCAGCAAAGCTGACACAGAGGGGACAGTCCAGGGCTGATCCAGGCTGGAGTTGCCTTCCGCTGCTGCTACACCAGGTTGAACTCAGTCGTATCAATAAGTGATGGTGACAACGCAAGTGAGGTTTCAGGTTAAGAGAACCAAGCGTTTAAAATCCTCCTGTGTGCCTGAAAGCAGAAGTTGGGTTTAAAAAAAGTTTCCTGCATCCTTTGAAAGCAGAACTGAAACTGCTGGGGGGACTTGTGTCATCTGAGGCAGGGGCTGGGACAGGACGGAACCATGGCTCGCTCACTTCCAGCACAGGGAATGCTGACTGTTCTCAGTGCCAGCTGCTGTTCTTTCCACTTCCAGCCACTGGGAATGACAACCTTGTCAAACACAGAACTTTTTGGATTACCCGGTGTTTTCTAAAAGCAGAGGCCATCTCTTCCCAAGCTGTAGTTTCTCTAGGAGGAAACTGTACAAAAATGACTCCGTACTGACTGACTGGGGGCTTGGTTGAGGGAGAATTTCTCTCCCCCTATAAATTGTGTACAGTTAAATATATTATATATTTCTTACGAAAGAGCATTTCCCCTCCAGAATATGTCCCACACGGACCTGGTAAGAAATTCAAGCTATAACCCATTGCTGCTGTTCCCCTTTTTTCCACTCTTAGGGTTTGTTTTTGTTTTGGATTTTCTTTGGGTGATGAATTGAAAAACATACCTAGAAGAAGCTACCAAGACTACTGTTTACAGACTGAAAAAATACTGCTTTTATACTACTGGGATCATGAGCCACGATCCTTTTACAGATTTCCTCAACTCCTCTCAGCTTAAAATCAGTGTCTGATGTAGATAAAGGTTGGAAATCTCCTACCCTGCTTTGTCTACACACAGGACAAACTGTACAATGCTTGTTTGTGTTGTCCATCATTTTTGTACTTTTTAACTGTTCAAAATTTGCATTTATATTTTGCAATCCTTGATAATCATGATTTTATTTTAACGGCTAGTAAACTTAGGGAATTTTTTTTTGTTGTATTTGCAGCCTTATCTGAACTTCCTCTTCCTTGATTATTGTTAATTTATGACTGTAGGAGATATGTACGCCTCAGCCTTCTACAGACTTAAGTGACACCACTGCAACTGAACTGCTTTAAACTGGATGGGTTTATAATTTATATAAAAGTCAGTTTCGTTACAAATCGGTATTGTTGCCTCATTTTTCTGCCTGGCTGGTCTGGATGCGATCAAGTGCTCATCTGCACTGTCTTTGTAAGACCCATGGTGAAGCCAGATTACGCTGGTGCAGGACAAGCAGACCCTGCAAAGAGGAAAGGTGGAAAAAGAGGGGGAAATGCTCATTGTTTTCCATCTGGGGATTAAGTGCAGAATGATGTCTGCTGGGGGGAGGGAGTGTGGATGGGTCAGTGTTTTTACTTGATGAGCTGTCAGTCTGCTCTTTATGCATTGCTTGCTAGCTTTTCATCCAGTCTTTTGATGATAAGGACACGTTGTGTCCACACTTGCGTCCAAGTGCAGGCTGGCAGTGCATGAGATCTCCCATGGCAGCACAAAAACCTCTGCTTGAGAGGGCTGCGGCAGTGCCCACCTGGACAGAAACGTACACCCACAGCTGCTCCGCATGGCCCGATCCTGCCTCCTCCCCTTTCGCTGCCTTCAGCCGCTCTGTTGTCCTTATTTCACCGGCACCAGCGGCGGCCCCGCGTGCTGTCCCCGGGGTCGCGGGGCTCCTGTGCGCGCTGCCCCTTCCCCGCACGGCGTGAGACTCCCGCCCGGCCCCGAGCGCTGCCGCTCCCCCGGTGGCCCCGGGCGGCGGGGCGGGGCGAGCCCCCGGCGGCGGCCGTCGCGCCGTCACGTGGCCCCGCAGCTCCGCTCCCTCCGCGCTCCGCCATGGCTGCGGCGGCCGCCGCCGGCTCGGTGCTGCTCTGCCTGCTCGGCCTGGTGCTGCCCGGCGGCAGCACGCTGCACACCAAGGGCTCCGTGCCGCTCGACACCATCACCTTCTACAAGGTACGGCGCGGCGGGCGCTGGCGGGGCTGGAGGAGCGCTCGGGAGGGGGTTGGGCGTGGGTTCGCTCCGGGCCGTGTGTCCCGCGGCCGGCGGCAGCCCCGGGGGGCCGGGGCGCGGGGGGAACGCGGGGGGTGCGGCGGGGCCGCGGGCGCGGGGCCGCCGCCGCTGCCGCCACCGGCGCGGGGAGCGCTCGGCGCTGGCGGAGCGGCCGCGCCGCAGCCAATGGGAACGCGGCGGCCGCGGCCGGCAGCCAATGGGAGCGCGGCGGCCGCGGCCGGCAGCCAATGGGAGCGCGGCGGCCGCGGCCGGCAGCCAATGGGAGCGGTCCAAGTGGAGCCGAGCCGCGCGGTCCGGCCCGGCTCGCTCCGGCCCGGCTCGCTCCGGCCCGGCTCGCTCCGGCCCGGCGGTACCGGCGTGGGGAGGTCCGGCCGCAGCCGCGGCTCCTCGGCCAGCGCCGGCCCGGTCCCCCGAGCTTCGGGCAGCGAGCAGAGGGCCGCTCTGGGCCGGTGCTGCGCTGTCTGTGCCGGTGAGCGAGGGCAGGACCGTGCAGGGTTAGAGTCGGGGCCGTGAGCGCGCGCTGCTTGGGTGGTTTCACTTGTTCATCAAGCAGCAACAGGCTTTTTTTTTCCCACCGTTTTTTTTTCCCCTTCACTAAATCACTTTGTAAGGAAGGCATCTTCCCAGGGCCTTGTGCTCTCCCCACCAGGACACTGACTGCTCGGGAGGCCCAGGACGGAGCCTGCAGCCAGCTGTGCACACAGGTGTTGTGCAGTGCCTGAGCAGGGCTGGCAGAGCGCTGTGTGGGTGGGGAGCTGTGGTGCAACCTGAACCTGTTCGCTAGAACAAAAAGATTTTGCAAGGTCTTCTCCTGCAAGGAGGGGAAAATCCCTCAAGGAGTGACACAGTCCATTGCCAAGCTTAATTGGAAAAGGCATCATTTGAGCACAGCAAGATGGAAGTGAAGATGAATCAAAGTGTGAATTCTCCATTTCCTGAACCCGTACAACCCTGTGCCTCCTCTCGTAGCCAAGAGTGCAGCTCTCACACTGGGATGCTTCAGAATGACAGTACATTTGGTCTCTCTCCTCTTCATGTCCCACTGGAAAATGTTTTAGCTGATCTTCTTCCAAGATGCCAGTCAGAATTACAATAAGCAAATCTTATAATTAAAGGCATTATCAGATCCCCCAAACCTAGCAGGTGCTATCTTTATCATCTGGTGCAGGAAAACAGACACCCAAAGCTCAGTCTTTCCTCCACACAACAGTGAGTCATTTCTGAAATTATAATTATATAAAATTTCCATTCTCCTCTGCATCTCCTTATTGCACTGGAAAAAAAACGACAAGCAAAAGCAACCTTTTGTGACTTGTAGATTGCTCAGACCTGAAATGATCAAGCTTTGTCTTTTTTTTTTTTCCCTTTTTCTTCTTGTTTTAGGTTATTCCAAAGCATAAGTTTGTCCTTGTGAAGTTTGACACACAATATCCCTATGGCGAGAAACAAGATGAGTTCAAAAAGCTGGCAGAGAGCTCAGGCTCCAGTGAGGATCTGCTGGTGGCTGAAGTGGGAATATCAGGTGAGGAACTCTGAGTGCAGGGGGGCAGTGTGGGCTGGTGAGGAGGGGATGAATTTCACAGCGATTTCTGCAGGTTCTGAGGCAATTCTGGGGGTGTGAGGGATGGATGTGAGAGTGCAGCTCCTGCCCTGGCTGAGCCTGGCTGTGCGTGGGAGAGCTGCTTATCCATCTGGGCTGGGTAATGAGGAGTCAGCCCACGCTGCTGAACTGCTGCCACCCTCCTCATCCCTAGCACTTCTTGCCTTTTTTTTTTCTCTTCTTTGCTGAGAGAAACCTTTTTGTCCCACGTGCAAGCAACAGACCTTATAAGAATCACACTTTAGCCCTATCCTGCTCAGACAAAGAATATTTAATGTGATTAATTCCATGCAGCAATCTCTGGGGCAGCACAGCAAGGGGTTGTTGCACTGTGCACTGCTCTAACTCGATGTGATTGTGACTGGATTTAAGAGAAAAGGAGCGAAGAATAGATCACTGTCACCTCACATGCTCTGGTTTTGTAAGTTGAATTAAGAATTTAGGCTTAATTATCAAACTGTGAAGTTTTACCCACGCTGATATTTCTAAACATATGTGGAATTCTCTTAAGTAGCATAATTGAAATGTTTTTGTTTTCTGTCCTCAAGAATAAATATGATTTATGTAAGATGAGTAAATGTCTTGTAGCTTGGCATGCTGTCAGAACCAAATAATTCTCTGCACATAGACAGGAAAAACTCTTATTTAACTGTAAAATCTGATAAAATCAATGGATAGAGGAAAATAAGAGAAAAAAGGGTATTGATTTCCCATAAGGAGGACGGGGTTTGTACGAAAGGTCCTGCCAATGTCTTACATTCTCACAGTCACAACAAAGCACCGTTACAGTCTTTTTCTTTGGAAAACCCAATGAATGTTTGCCTTGCACAAATGATTTTACAAGGTGTTTTTGTGTGTTTCAGTGTGTGGCATGTCCTTGGAACAGGTTCCCCAGGGAATGGTCACGGCCCCAAGGCTGACAGAGCTCAGCGAGTATTTGGACAATGCTCTCAGGCACAGAGTGGGATTTTGGGGTGTCCTGAGCAGGGCTGGAAGTGGGACTTAATGATCCTTGTGGGTCAGGCTCTTTCCATGGCTCTGTGATTTCCTGGCAGACAGGTTATTAGGACATGCTGAAGCGCTGGCTACAAATATTTGTGTAGGAGGGAATCCTGAATTAATTTTTGATTAACTGTGCTTTTCTGTGTTTTGTTTTCCCTTGACAGATTATGGAGATAAACTGAACACTGAGCTGGGGGAGAAGTACAAGCTGGACAAGGAAAAGTTCCCTGTTTTTCACTTGTTCCAGGATGGTGACTTTGACAATCCCTTGCTTTATGGTGGTGAAATCAAGGCTGGGGCTATTCAGCGCTGGCTGAAGAGTAATGGCATCTACCTGGGGATGCCAGGCTGCCTGAAGGAGTATGATGTGCTGGCCAGCAAATTTGTGAGCACCACAGAGAAATCTGATCGCCAGGCCCTCCTGAAAAAGGGGCAGGAGAATTTAGGAAAAGCAAAAGAAACCGAGAAGAAGTCAGCGGAGCAATACTTGAAAATTATGAGCAAGATCCTGGAGCAGGGAGAGGAGTTTGCTGCTAACGAAGTCGTCCGAATCACAAAGCTGATCGAGAAGAACAAGATGAGTGATGGAAAGAAGGAGGAGCTCCAGAAAAGCCTCAATATCCTCGCTTCTTTCCTGAAGAAGAATAGTGAAAAAGATGAGCTCTAATGTGTTGGAGAACTCTGTACAAGCTGTGAAACATTGTCAAGAGTCCTAACCAGTTCTCCTTAATGCAAGCAAACTTCCCGCTGACTTCAAGAGGGCAGCAGATTTCCTTCTGGGATTCTCAGTTTAGAAGATCAAGAGGAAGACATTCCTTAAGAACACAGTGTTCTAAATGTTGGAAAAATCACCTAAGAGCAAGACCACCAGTATTGTGTAATATTCTCCAATAATAGTGTTAAAGCAGACAACAAAAAAAAAGCACTAGATTGGCCGGAAGCTCATTCCTGGTGGTTTTTACAGCTGTTCCCTGGCTAACAAATAACAAAATTCAATCTCATATACCATCTTACATGCTGGGAAAGGTACAGATTGGGTGCCCTCTACATCCCCACCTTTCCCTGTCTGTAATATCTTTGGGTTTTATGCTTGTTAATCTACCCCTCACACACTTTGTGTTGTACTAGCTGGGCTCTAAGCCTTGTTCTTACCTGTTGTTGACTAAGAGATGCAGAGCTTCCTTTTTCTGCCTTCTCCTTCCATGGCTTCTGTCCCTCTTTGGTTTGGGTATCATCCAAATGCTGGCAGTGAAGACAGTTCGTAGCTTGCCCCTCATTTTCTGTCCAGAGCAGCCGTTTCATCAAATATTCTCCTGAAATCCTTTGTTATACCCTGACACAGTGAGTGATGTGAGTTCTGAGCAAGGACAGAGTCTCCTTGAGGTGCTATTACACTCAGTCTCACCAGTTTGTGCAAAAAATTCCGTTTTCAGAGGTAAATTTGGGTGAGTTTTCTTAAAGCTGAAGAGGGGTTTTATCTGTCCAAGCTTCATGAACAAAATGTTTTTCTAGCCTCCAGAAGCAATTGGCACTGTCAAACTAAAGCCTTATCAGTGTTTAGTAGTTCTAAATATCTGATAGTGAGGTCTTGTAATAGGAACAGAAGTATCTGTGTCCTTAGACGCCTCATTTGTGTTATTTTAAAGGAGATGCCTGGCCCAAGGATCAGGTCAATCCTCAAAACTGTAGTTCACACTCTGTGGAATTCGGATGCTTCTGGAAGGTGCTGAAGCCCTGGTCAGGGTTACAGAGCTGAAAAGAGAAACACCTGTGAGTTTTACCTTAGAAGTATGCTTTAAACAAAACTGATTCCTGTGGGAGCTTTGCTGCCTTTTCAGTCTTGGGGTGGGTACAAGGAGCAGATGTTGCTGCGAGATAAAATGTATTAATAATGCTGTAATAAAAAAAAACCAAGTTCCACTTCAGAGCTGCTTAAAGCACTTTATGGAGAAACCACTGCCGATTCCGTGGTCAGAGGGGAGGCCATGACTGATCGTCCAGATGATGCCAGCTGGAAGCGAGGTGAGGGAAGCCGAGGGTGTCCCTGTGCCCAGCGCTCTCTCCCCCTCAGTAGCGGCGGAGGAAGGACCCCGGCAGGGTGGACAGTCCTTGGGAGGGCTGTGTGGAGTCATGTCCCGCCTGGCTCAGCCCCGCAGCCCCTGAGGGGAGCAGTTCTCCAGGCACTGAGGGAACTATTCCCCGGGACTCTGAAGGGAGCAGCCCCTGATAGGATCAGCACTTGAGGGGACCGAGCCCTGAATGGAGCAGCCCCCGGGACGCTGAAGGAACCGTGCCCGGGCTCTCTGAAGGGAGCGGTCCCTGCGCGCCCCTCAGCGCTGGCACCGCCCGCGCGCTCCTCCAAGCGCCTTCCCGCCCCCGGAGCTGGTGACGTCACGGAGGGGCGGGGCCGAGGCTCCGCGGGGTCCCCTCAGGGCGGCTCCGTGAGGGGAGCCCGGGGCGGCGGTGACCGCAGCGAGCCCGCCCACCGGGGCTCGGCCGGTTCTGCCCCCGCAGAGATGCGCGGGATGCCGGTCCCCGAGACGCCAATCCCGCTGTTTGCTCAGGGCTCCTGCCCCCTCAGCTCCTCTCTGCCACCGGGCGCTCCGCGCAGCCGACACCGCCGGAGGGGGCCGGGTGCGGTGCGGCCCCGGGGCGGAGCGCGGGCGGTGCTCTCAGCCCCGGAGCGGTGCGGCGGCGGCAGCGGTACCCATGGCCCTGCCGGCGGAGGCGGACCGGCTGGATGGGGGCTGGCAGGAGGTGAGCGAGCCCCGGGGGCAACGGCTGCCCCCTCCCCGGGACCCCGCTGTGCGCGTCTCCTCCTCCATCCTGTCACGGTCCTTCCCCAGCCCCGCGCCCCGCTCCATGCCCGGCGGCACCGGCAGTGCTGCCCGATCCTACCCGAGTCCCCGTCCCCGTTTGTGCTGCTTATTCCTCTTCGGGATCCTACTGTCCCCAGTCCCCGGCCCGTGATGCCGCTCCCCGCGATCCCTGCTCCCTGTCCCCGGTTCGTGCTGCCCGCTCCTCTCCGGGACCCCGCGGTCCCCGGGCGTTCCTGCCGCGCCGGGGGCCGTGTCACCTGAGCTCCCTCCCGTCCTTCTCCCCAGGTCTACTCTGCGCTCCAATGGATCCAGTTCACCATGGCCATGCTCAGGTACGACACGCTGCCCATGGAGTTACTGTCGCGAAGATTATTTTTCCCCGAAAAACAAAAAAAAAAGAGAACTCGCGTCTCCCAGCGAGGCGGACGCGCTCCTGTTCCAACCTGTGCTTTGTTTTCTCAGCGTTGTAGGTTCCAGCTCAATTATTGCCTATGCCGTTTTCCAAAACGCAGTGCGGTCCCCCGAGGTAAGGTCTGACCTTCCTTCTCCCTCCCTAAGCCTTGGTGGTGGTCCCTGCAGGTGGGTCACACCCGTAACACAGACCCTCTCCTAGGAGCAGCTGCAGGTCTTAGGGTTATGTGGTTAAACCTTGTTTAATAGCTGGGAGGCAAAGGGCTTGCTAAGAATTGGGCTTTTTGTCTTGGTAAGAGGTGAAAGGACTGACCTTGAACCTGTGCTTCTGCAAGGAGAAGCAGGTTCCTTAGTCCTGTGCTTTCTGCTGCTCCTGGAATGTCCTCCACTTGTTCCTGAGAGCAGGCATTTCTTAGCGTGCCCTACTCAGTGCAGACAAATTCCTGGGGGCTGAGGAGTTGTGCACAAAGCTGCTGAAGTGCAAACTGGAGCTGCCCCCATGGAAATGCTTTTACAGGTGTCAGTCTTTGGCTGTCTCCAAGGAGTTTTTCTGGGCAGATGTGCTACTAAAACTGACCCCACTCAATGCTCAGACAAAAACAGGCTAGAAAGCAGTTTATTGTGCTGGGCTCTGGAGTGGGGCTTTGGAAGATTCACCCCTGCCATGAACATTCCTACTGCTGAAACAGCAGGGCTCGGATGCAAACATCCCTTGGGTTGGGACAGCCCACACGTGCACTGCAGATGGGGCAGAAATGCACATCCCGAGTGCATTCCATAGTTGTGTGTGCAGGGAATCCTATGGGGCTGGCATATATCTGACATGCTAAGCACATGGCTGGCTTGAGCACAGAATCCACAGCCCTCCAACCCATCCTGCCAGGCTTGGATGTCCACACGCAGTCCCTCCGTGTGTCCCGGACTTCCTGGAGGCAGTGAGCCAAGCTGATCTCTGTGAAGTTGGGATTTGCTGTCCAGGATTTGCAGGCTCTGCTTGGCCTGTGGACCACGCAGGAAGTCAGTGGAGCTGGTAGCAGCTGTATTTGTCCTTCCCTCATCTTCGTGTTCTTTGTGCATCATGGGCTTGATCTGCAGCCCGGAGAATGGGACTTCCAGGGAATGCAGGGAACTATCCCTGGAGGAGCAAGGAATGCAGGCAACTAACACATTGTTGGATGACACAGGGTGGGAAGGAGAATGTGAGCCCATGTTTGCAGGGCAAATCTGTCCTGCTTACAGCAGGCAGGACTCTTTACTCCCAGCCAGCCTCCTGGAAACGCTCTGCCCAGCACATCCAGAATAAACTGCAGAGATCTCCATGCATTCCCAGGGAAGCATGAAGGCTGGGACTTCACCTTACTGCTGGAATGGAAAACCTGCTTGAACTTGTGCTGCTCAAGGTGCACATCAAAGCCTCCTCCTACCACATTTGCACCTGGAAAGCTCCAGATGTGATTCCTTCCTGGGGTCCTCCACTCTGGAATGATGTGGAGCTGGGTTTGGCAGGTGCCCTGGTGTGACTCAGCAGCCTCATCCCGGGTTACTCAGGAGCCCTTCTGCTCTCAGTCATGTGATGGGGCTGTGGCTTGGGAACTGCTCGTGAGCCACACATGGCTCCAGGTCACTGATGGGTCCTTCCTGCTCCAAAGGGTCCAGATGTTTCTGCTCAGATTATTTCTGCAAATCTGGATAGGAGGGCTGGATGCCAGCTGGAGGGACTGGTTTGCATCAGCCTTCCAGGCTCTTCTGCTGCCAGGGGAGATCTGTTGCTGGGTTTCAAAAACGGCAAAATCTCCAGTAACTTCCCCATCGTCTTGTCCTCATGTCTCGGGTCTGAAGTAGAAGTTTGTAAACAAAAGGGCTGGAAGAGATCCATACCAAAGCTTGCCACAAACAGCTTATTCCCTGAGTCATGAGGACCCACAGCAAAACGTTTAAAAATAAACAGCTCTGGAGGCTGGGAGGAGAAGGATCTTAGAAACACTTCCCTTCCTGTCCCCAGCCTCAGAAATCAAATATTACATTCTTAAAGCTTTTTTTCTGTCTCTACGGGGTCAGTAAAACTCTTCAGCCTGAGGTAAATCATTGAGAAGAGGTGATGGCAAGCAAGGAAGGAACCTCAGCTCAACAGGTTTGAGGAAGAACCTGTAGCTCAACAGGTTTGAGGAAGAACCTGCAGCTCAACATGTGCCTGGGCTGTGGCCACAGAGCCAAATCCCCGTGTGTGCTGCAGCTGGAGCTGCCAGGATGTAAATCATTACATCTTTACAGTCTCTTCCTCTATTTTATAAATACCAGTGGTTATTTTCTTTCCCCTTTTGCAAGCCAGAGCCACACTTGCCACTGTGTCACCTACTTCTTTATTCAGGTCTCTGCCAAAACAGCTCCTCGACCCCCCAGCAGTGCCTTGCTCCAAGGGCACTTGTGCTGGAGAAAGAGGTCACCTGTTGGATTGCAAAAGTGGCTTCTTTGCTTATTTTAAAGCTGTTTGGTTTAACCTGCCTTGATCACAAACTGGACAGTGTCCCCAGCCTGTTGTGCCAGGGCTTCATTTCTGCACCAGCGAGGAAAAGCCTGGTTAAAAAAAGTCATTTATAGATGAAATTAAATAAAAATTAACTCCAGATCTTTATGCCTCTTGCTACTTCATGCCATAAGAACAAATCTGGCTCAATCAGATCTACCTTAACTCTTATCAGTCTTCCTAAACTCCTTCTCATTGCATGTGGGAACAAGTATAACACAACGTGATGCGTGCCATACATTTACTTCCAGGACAATATTGAGGCAAATCTCACCAAAAGCTCAACTCCATGAAAAGAAATACAAAATCAAAGCCTCCTGTAGCGTTTTCATGCTGTGTTTAGCATTATAATTTTCTGTAGGGAAAGAAAAACACCATAATTTTCTCTCCTGGATGCTGAAAATGAGGTACCAAAAGCTTCAATTAAGAATGTGGGTAATTTGACCGCTTTTCCAGAGTCTCTGCTCTCCCAATAACAATGAAAATGTTGGCCAGAATTTTGCACAAATGTTTTCCTGCAATGTTTACAGTCCTGGCCAGTGTGTGCAAACTGGAAATGGGCTGGAAACTGTTGTTAAAGGAGACGTGACTCCTTTCCAGCAAGATGCAGCAGAGACTAATGGCTCTCAGTGGAAATTAATCCAGCGTGTAAAACAAACCCAGCTGTGGCAGTCACCCAGCCTTAGTCACCAGCTGAAATGACGTGGAACACATAGAAAAATGTTTGTTTCAAATCATTACAGACCTGAGGAGGGGTTTGTGTTTACCAAAAGTTTGATTTCTCTGTGAGTTTATTTAAAACATGATGTCTCTTCTCCCTGCCAACCAGTCCCGTTCTGCAAAATTTTACATTATGGATATTTGGGATATTTTCTATAAGTTTTGATGCTGCTCTTGGATCCTGTAGCAGAAGTGGTGGTTAGAGCAGAGTATGTGCATGGAACAGCTCCTGAGAGCACAAATCCACGTGGATTTTGCCTGCAAGGAGAGTTGTGTCACCAGAAGAGCTGGGGGGTGACAGTATTCAGATAACACCAGATAACCTGGTATTGATGTCTGAGCACAATTAACCTTTCTGCTACAATTGGTGTAGTAATTTGAAATCGCCGAAAACAACGATGATATTCATGAGTAAATGTTGAAAATTTTCCCCTAGTACCTTTCCTTTGAACTCGCTTGTCTGTGAAAGTAGAGGAGACTTTTTTTCCTTGAAGCTCTCAGGGTTTGCTGCAGATTAATTGAATGGTCTCAGAAATGTTGTCACAGTGCATCCCTGAGGGTAAAATCATCCCTCCACCAAGTGCCACTTATCCCCCACTTACCCTCAATTAAGGCTTTCAAAATAACTTTGCAGCGGGATACTGTTTTCTATTGAAATATTTTCCTCACCTGCAGAAAAGCCTGTAAAAGACTGTATTTAATATCTTTATGTCTGATAACGGGGTAAAACTGCAGCTGTGGGGGGGTGTGGGAGGGTTGTGACTCCACTCACACCTGCTGAGCCTTTTTCCTTTTCCAGGTGCGTCCACTTTTCTACCTGAGCCTCTCGGACTTGTTCCTGGGCATGTGCTGGCTGGCTGGGGCCCTGCTCTACAGCTCACCCACCTCCCAGCAGGACCTCATCTGCTACAACCTGCAGGCCACAGGACAGGTGAGTGGCCTTGGCTCCACATTCCATAATTAACCTCATAATTTGTCGTAATTAACCTCGCTGAGTGATCAGAGCGTGGCTGTGGGGGCTGTTTCTAGACAGGCTTTAGCAGGTCCCTTGGCTTTGTGTGGAAAAGGGAGATGATGACACTGGGGTTTAGGGTCCTCTGGTGTGTGAGAGGAAAAGAGAAGGTGGGATTTTGTGGTTGTTTGTGTGAAATGAGCAGATGGGGCTTGATCTCTTTCCCATTGGATTCGTGCCTATGGATCTCTCTGCTCTCACGTAGCAGCTTTTCTATTCCTCTTCATGCTTCCTCCAGCCTGGGCAGGAACAGACACATTCTGTGACTTGCTTGGGCTCAGACTTAAATTACTCACATGAACATCCCAGTTCTTGCTCTTCCCAAGGATCCTCCATCAGCACAAGCTCAGCCTGAGTCCCATTGACTGAGCTGCTTTCTAACTGATTCCATGTGCTGGGGACCAGTTGGAGTAGAGTGAGTGAGCACTGTTTTCCTGACAGTTTGCTGTTGCCTCACTCAGTTCCCGTTTCAATACCAGGCTTTGGAAATACTGGCTCTCAAAAATCTCTGCAGGGTCCGGCTGAGCTTGGGCCTGGGCGGGGGTTCATAAGTGATGATCCCTGGAATTAATTATTTCCTTTTAAAGGACATGGCTGGGAAGAGCAAGGGGCTTTTGGAAGTCTTGATGTGTAGGCTCAGGCAGCTCCATGAGAGTGTGGTGGTACCCACAACTGGGAACTGAATGTCCTCATGGAGCAGCAGCATCCAAAGCTGGAAAGGATCTCCATGTGCCTCAGAGAGGGCAGGGAAGTAGCTGCAGGTGCAGGATGGAATTGTTCCTGCTGTTGTGTGTCTGGGGATGGCCTCTGCAGCCCAGGCTTGTTTCAGCAGCTGGTTTTGGAGGTACAAATGTGTTGCTGAGGGTGGTGAGAGCAGCTGTTTCATCCCAGGCTCATCTCTGGCCTCTCCAGCTCTGCTGTGCCGCTCTGGAGGCTCCGCAATATGTTCATGTTGAGAGATGAAACAGTGAGGTGTGGGTAACTTGGCCACTTGGGAATGATGCAGAACAACATCAAAGATGTCTTCAAGGTGATGGTACAGGGAAAAATGAGGAGAGCTTGGAAGAGGCTTTCAGAACTGGGAGGTGGAAGGAGCAAGCAGGACTGAGGGTGTCCCTGAGCTGTTTTCCTTGGGGAACTGTCTGTGGGGGACAGTTCTTGATGCTGGTGTGATCCTTATAAGGCCTGGAGAAGGCAATTTGCACTGCTGGAGGAGAAATAGGTTGGATATGGACAATATGCCCATAATTTCTCAGCTCCCCTGCACTTCTGGCTCTTTTCTGCCCTCACTTTTCTAGCCTGTGGCTGTGCTTCTCAGGGACACCAACGCAGGATAGGACAAGGTAGGATCTTTCTTTTCATGCTGGGTGGGCAGAGCTGGCCTTGGGCCAGTTCTTCCAGAACAGGGCTTGTGGTGGAGTGTGCAGTCACACCCTGAGCTCAGCCAGTGTCCCCTGGTTCCTCTCCTGTGTGCCACCACCAGTCTCCACAGCACAGGGACTGCCTGGGTGGCAGAGCCAGATTGTGCCTGGCAAGAGCTGTCACTGCTGTTTGCTCTGGGACAAATTAAAACAAACTGAGCCTTTTCCATAGCAACCTTTCTCCCAGGGCACGTGACAGTGCAGGACCTCCTCACCCAGCACCTTTCAGTGCCCTTGAGAGGTGAGAACACCTTGTGCGTAAGAAGGAGCCAGTAACAGGTTGAACCAGCAGCTTCTGCAGAGCAGAAGGGATCTGTAAGCTGATGACATGAGTAAATAAATATCTCACTGTGTTTCTGGGTGTCTCACAAACACCTGTGGCTTCTCTGCACACCAACACCAAGAGGGTGTCGGATGTGCCGAGGTGAGGACGGGCAGAGACAGCCCAGCAGTGGAGTTTGCAGCCCTTGGAGAGGCTTACACTGCAGTCCCTGTGATATCTCAAGGCACTGCCTTAAGAGCAGGACAATATTTTGCTTTATTCAGGCTGTTTGCCATTATTTGTCACCATGGGCTGATGTTGCAGTGGATGGAGCTGCCCAATGTCCAGACTGTGTCATAAAGGAGGAGATTCCTTTGTTTCTTGGATTTTCCCTGTTTCAGCCCCAGAGCTTTGATTGCTATGAATGTAAATACTGCTCCCTTTGCTGTCCCTCATTCTCACCTCCTCCTGCATTGCAATAATCAAGTCCAGATTGTGGTTATAATTGCACAACTCCCCTACATTCTTCCAGTTCAGTTCCAGTGGCCTAATAATGTCCTGGCAGGCTCTGTTCATGCTGGGGAGCACAATGGGAGCCACACAAGTGGGATAATGAGGGATTCTTGTGTCTCTGCTTTATCTCCTTGTGGGCAGTGCTGCAGGACTGTCCCCAGCCCCAAAGCTGGGGCTCGGGAGAGCAGAATTCCCTGCCCCTCCTGCTGGCACCTTCACAAGTGGCATCCCTGTTCCAGAAGGCAGCGCTGACATTACATGAGCCTCTCCCAGGCGTCCTGAAGTGCAAGGGAACGATCCTTGTGTTCTGTTTTGGCCTTCTCTGGAAGTAGTTGGAAAAGGGCAACAACCTCTCATTAAAGCTCATTTAATGAGCTGGAAAGTCACTGCAATATTCTTGTGGCAGCCCTTGGACTTGGCCTCTTGAGCCAGCCAGGAGCATTCGCAACCTCAGTGAAGGAGGCCGAGTTTGTTTAGTGACCACTTTCCCAGCCGTGGATGATATCAGGGTGGAAAACGTGTGCTCCTTATCTTTTTGGCAAAGGATAGGAATGGCCCAGGAAAAAAAAAATCCTTTGTCCAGCCCTTCCTCTTTGCCTTTACCGCTGAAGTTTGTGTTTCCTGTGACAAACACAGCACATGCATGTACATGTGATTAGGCAGCCTGGAGCAAGCATGGATTTGGAAACAAATGTGAAAAAGATTCGGGGGGTTTATAGGAAGTTTTAGATAATTGGTCTCATCTCAAGCTGGAAGCAAAGGCTATGAAACTCTCAGTGTGCTCTATCCTTTCTCTTCTTTTTCCTGTGGAGGAAGAAAGGGGTTTTTGGGATGTTAACTCAAGCTGAGGGCAGAGAATACCTGCCCTCACATTCCTCTTGAAGTATCCAATTGTTTTCTGTTTCCGTGAATTCTCTTAGTAGAGAGCTCATTATGCAAGAACCAAATCTAAATGTCACATCTGTGCTGTGTTTCCTAATGGACATAGCATTGAGAGGGTCCAAGTGCCTCTGAAACCCTCACTGCCAGGCTCTGAGCCAAAAAAATGAGCCAGATCACAAAGATTTTTATTTCTAAGATAGTCCTGCTGTCATTAGTTTTCCTGTCTCCTGTCTGAGGCCAAAGTGAAGCTGCTTTTGTGCAGTTTAAAGTGGGAATCTCTCTCCAACCTGGCTCTTCCCAGCTGGATGTGAGCACAGGGGCTGTGCAGGGACCCTCACCTTTGGCAGGTGTTCATCATCCTGCCTCTGTTCCATGGGATTTGGGAGGAGCTAAACATGCTACAGGAATTGTTATTCCAGGACTGAAATGCTGTTTTAATTTCTCAGATATTCTACGTGGCCTCTTTCCTCTACACTGTCAACTACACCTGGCACCTGTACATGGACCTAAAGGTGAAATACAACCAGAACCTCTTCAGGGTGCCTCCCCAGGCGAGTGGGACTGATGTGGGACTGGTGTAAAGGCTGGGAACTGAGGGACAAGGACACAACACTCAGGAAAACTCTCCCTGCATTGCAGGCTGAGCAAACACTTCACACACCCCGTGACCAAAATCCTTGCAGTTGTTTCCTCCCTCACACCTGAACAGGGAGGCACCACCACTGCCGTGACCAGGATGTGGGTTCCCAGGTATTCCTGCAAGATGGCACCTTCCTTATGCAGCTCTTCCAAACAAACCCATAATCTCCACTGCCCTACACAGTTTCCCCAGACATTTGCTGTGCACAGCAACCTTCCTATCCCAGCTGTTCCATCTGGAAGTTCAGGAGCAGCAGGCTGGGCAGATCCCCCTCAGCTGCTGAAATGCTCCCTGGACGCTGCTTGCTGTGAACCAGGGGCTGTAGAAAAATGGTAATTTCATTAGGATTTTTGGATTTTGCAGGTTGTAGATTATGCAAGTTGTGTTGGCCGAATAGCAACGATCTTGTCAAGGTAAGAATTCATTCTCCCTAGTGGGAGAGTGTGGATTTGGTAAATGAAGAGTTAATTCTCCCTGGCAGGAGGATGTGGATTTGGTAAACTGCAGTGTCCTGATCTCTGTTTCCTACTTGTTTTGAAGCAAGTTTTACTAAAAGCTGTGAAGCTCATCTTTAACAGCAGTGACCACATGAATGCAGAGTAAGAGGTTTTTTCAACCAAGTTAATGATAACTTTATTAACTGGATGTGGTTTTCCAGAAGGTTTCCCTTTACCAATGATTAGCCCTCACAAATGAAAGCACCAATGTTGGTAAAGCTGATAAAATACTTTTCCAGAGCACTGCCAATAAAAACAACTTTAAAGTCCTCTGTAGTGATGGGAGAAAAACCAAGCAGTGCCCAAGTGGAGCAGTGCAATAACCCATGACTGTGCTGTCCTTTCTCCTCTCAGCCTGATCCCTTTGCTCCTCATGGTGCCGGTGTTTTGCCTGGGTAACAGCAGTAATTGCTACCAGAACTTCAGCCAGAAGCACGGGTGAGCTTCCTCCCTTCCTCTCACAGCCCCAGGGCTGCTGGGGCTGGGCAGGAGCTCAGGCTCTTCCCTGTGTCCCCACAGGTGTCTCCTGATGCACACGGAGATGGCCGAGCCCCCCAGCGAGCCCCAGAGTCTGAGCGGC
The DNA here is from genome assembly GCF_009650955.1 of Corvus moneduloides. Classification (NCBI taxonomy): domain Eukaryota; kingdom Metazoa; phylum Chordata; class Aves; order Passeriformes; family Corvidae; genus Corvus; species Corvus moneduloides. Next base: position 10,924,803 of record NC_045493.1, read on the forward strand.
TCCGTTTGCCGCGCGATGCATTTCTACAGCATTGGCGTCTTCCTCATCTCCTTCCTCATCAGCTTCGTAGCCATCCTGGTAAGGCTGGTCCTTGTGTAGTCCTGGCATGGCACCACAGGCCAGGCAGTCATGGAATCCTGGAGTGGTTTGGGTGGGAAGGCATCTTAAGCTCACCCAGTGCCACCCCTCCCATGTGCACAGACACCTTCCGCTATCCCAGGTTGCTTCAAGCCCTGTCCGACCTGGCCTTGGACACTTCCAGGGATGGGGCAGCCACAGCTTTCCTTGGAAGGATTTCTTCCCAATATCCCATCCAACCCTGCTCTCAGTGTGAATCCACTGCTTACTCCGTGCTCTTGGTAAATAGGGCAGGGGAATAACTGTGTGCTGCTGCTTCCCTTTTGGAAAGGGTGGTAGGGGAGGGAAAATATCACTGTGCCACCATATAAATCCATCTGGAGTCCAGTGTTCTGTCAACTCATCCCAGAAATATTTAGTAGGATTTAGAAGGCTTGGAGCCTGGCAGGAGAGATCACCTCCTGCGTGGGTCAGCAAGAGGTGATTAATGGTTGGACTCTTTGATCTTAAGAGAATTTTTCCAGCCTAAACAATTTAATGATTCTAAAATCAATTCAGAGTCTTCCGTTTAGAAAAGGCCACGTGCACAGCAACACCTCCCCCAGGATTTCAGTGCTGCGTGAAAAGGTTGGATAGACTGGGATCCACCCTGGATGAACCCAGCAGATCACAGCCTGAACAGTAACATTTGCCTGTTCTTTTCCAGGTTATCCTCAGTCAGGCCCGAGGTCTGTACAAAAGGTTTGTGAACTCCACAGGATTCCTGGGGGATCAGCAGTGGGCCATGATTAAGATGGTGGAACAACGGGTGGTTTTCTACCCCGTTGCCTTCTTCTGCTGCTGGGCCCCAGGTGAGCAGAGATTTCCTCCCACAGCATCCCCCTGTGCAACTCCAGAGAGGTGGGGTTAACTTCACCCTCTCATCCATCCCTTTCCACAGCTGTCCTCCTTGGAATGCTGAAATTGACTGCTTCAACAACCAGCAAAATCTACATGGCTCTGCTGATCCTGCAGGTAAATGTCTGCCCCTGCATCCTCCTGTTTCCTGCCTTCTCACCTTGAGTACTCCTGCCCTGCATCCAGTCCCTGCTGGATGCAGCTGGACAAGGATCTCTGCTGTGTGAGCCCAAGTCTGGTTTGTGCTTTTGCTTGGCAAAGGGCTTGGTTAGGCAGTTTATGTTTTTCATGGCCTTGAAAAGGTCTCAGGGCCCAAAATCCCAGCACTGTAACAGTTTAGTGGTGAACACAGTGCTGGGTGGATGTTTGGACTTGGTGATCTTAAAGGTCTATGATTCTGTGGTCATGGAAACGGTAGCAAATAGGACTAGAAAGGATCCCCAGAAACTGGGGTTTTTTCCCCACGTCTCTAAGTTTTCCCTATGTCCCTAAATCTCCAAATGTGCTTCCTTAACAACACTTGTCCAGCTCCTTCCTGTGCCTGAGGCAGAAGTTAGACATTTTATTAAATTATATAGTTCTTATATTTATTTAATATATTAGTATATATAAAATATATTTGTGTGGCATTTATATTTAATTAGATATTCATTAAACATTTATTAAAATAACAACGCAATTTCTCTGTCATACGGAAGATAAAACCCTGCTGGAAGGGGGAGGTTTTCCAGGGATCTCAGAGCACGGTGCAGTGCTGGCATCCCTGATTCCCCCGTGCTCTCTCCCAGGCTCTCACCGCGGCTTCCCAGGGGCTCCTGAACTGCCTGGTGTACGGCTGGACCCAGCACGTGTTCCTGTCCCTGAAGCGCGGCTCCCTCCGGGACGTGGACACCCAGACCCCGCTCCTGCGCTCCCAGAAAAAGTTCTACTCCAGCACGGCCCCCGCCGCCCCGCCCGACACCGAGGGCTCCTCCTCCACCCTGCTCTGATGCAGCCCTGCCTGCAAGGAAAGAGGCAGAGTCCTTCCAGCTCCTCGTTATCCAGGGATGGAACTGTCCCTCGGGCAGCACAGCCCGAGCTCCAGCGGGGCTGGCAGAGCCAGGCGCTCAGTGGACATAGTTATTTATTTTATGGACTCTAAAGGGATTCTTTCAACGTGGTAAATCTTTAGTCCAGACTTTCTCCTCCTGGAAGTATCCTTAGAAATGCAGCAAACCCCATCTAACGGCTCAGAGACCTGATCCAGCTCCTTGGAGGTTGGGCAGAGGAGGTTTTACTTTATTTCTCCAAGTCTTTGCTTTTACAAATTAACAGTAAAGCAAAATGAGTATTTTTCAATCGCTGCCTTTTAATTCACTCTAACCATGAGAACATGCACCACCCTAAGAGCCAACTGCAGGGAGTGAAGAATTGCAAAGCAGGACAAAACCTGCCTGGAATTTCTGCACGTTTCCCTTCCCTTCCTCCTGCTCGGCCACAATACTCCCAAAAATCAGCTGCTTCGACCCTGTGGAGCATCCCTCATGAACCAGGTGAGCAGGACTTTGTCTGAATCTCTCTTTACATTTCCGGATGCTCACATGAATTATTTGCTGAGGTCTCAACTTTCTATAGAAAATAAACCAGATCTTAAGCTATGTTGAAAACAACTCTTTACCTTTACACTCTTTATTTTCTAACAGCTTCACTTTTTGGGTCCAACCCAAATTCTTCACATAGCAGGTTCTACAAGAAGAGGAAATACTCCAGCTTTGTGTAATTAACTTACATAATGTAACTGTGTAAACTCTGGGTAAGTCACACAAGGGCCCTGGAGTTTTGGTCAATTACTTATTTTCTCCTACAGCGTGAGACCGAGTGAAACAATTCAATATTGCTGTTCTACAGGATAAACCCAAGGTTTTCAGCCATCTTCTTCCACCTGGTCCTTCAAATCCTCCTCAGGAACCCATTCTCTAGTCCCAACGTTTAATGTCCCCTCTGGGGTCATGAAGTATTACAGGGAAGTTTTTTATTCCAAAATATTTCTGCCTGAGTCATGTAATTTACCCCGTCTGTCAATGATACAGAACACTCGATCCTGGCTGGTTTTCCCTGCCTTAGAGCCAAGTTTCCTTGGAATAACTGTATCATGGGCTGTGCAACCCCAGGAGAGCTGGAAGAGGCTGAGCAGGAAGAGCCTTTGGAGCAGGAAAGAGAGGCCCCATTCCAGCAGGAGAACTCCTCTGGCTCTTGGGACACAGCTTGGATGCCACAGGCACTGCTTCCCAGGCTGGAGAGACAGTCAAAAAGCTGCCTGGAATTCAGCAGCAAAAATCCCATGGAAGAGCCCCGTGGATGATTCAGTGTTTCTCCAGCCCCAGTTCAAAGCCAAATATTTTGTGGGGAGGAAGGGATCTGTGCCCTGGCACTGGCAGGAGCAAGCAGGATGTGAAACGTATCCCAGGAGCCTCCTGCACCCTCCAGGGACTGACCCCGTTTGTGGAGCCAGTGCAATTTGTTTAAAAGGGGATTAAGACTTCCTAAGTGATGGAAGATTACCCGGGAAACAATGATTGGATTGCTAATGGACCATCAGAGCTGTCAGTGGGTGCTGACACAGTCCCAGGGCTCCTCAGGCAGCTCAGCAGTCACTCAGTGTTTGTTTGAGGGGAGTTTTCTTGCTAGAAAGAGCCATTCCATGGGCCACACATCCTCCTGGGACATGGGAGAATCCTTTTGGCTCACAGCTGGGGTGGCTGCTTTAAGTGCTCCCAGGAAACTGTTCCCTCACTCCCTTTCCCAGTCTGGATGCTTGGAGGGTCACTCACCACCCAACCCTCTCAGAACTCCTCAAAGGCACCAAGCAGAGGGAAATTCTCTTACAAGGAAGGAGCCTGAGCCCTCACAACTGTCCCATCTTTTGTCCTGAAGTGCTCCTGGGACAAGGCTGTGTCTGGTTCCTGTCACCCAGTCAAGCCCTGCTCAAGGATAACAAAACTATTTCCAGAGGCAGGAAGGGTCCAAGTGCCAGCTCTGTGGTCAGAAGGGTGAGGGGAAGCAATCCCTGCTCCCTGGAAAAGCACAGGGCCAGCAGGAACAAAGGCAGATCCATTTCTCACCACCCTGTGTCCCCCAGTCCTGCCCCAAGTCCCAGCAGGGCTCCCACTTCAGCCGAGCCCAGACCCTGCAAGGATCATCATCCCAAAGGAACCCTTCCAGTGTCACTGAAGACAGAAGGACTCATCCCTTCCTTCCCTAACTGCCCAGTCCGACCCCACAGCTACTGGGAGCACTGGGCAGGTGCTGCTGCCATCTGATGGAAAGCTGGTCTTAAAAAAGGCAATTTTGGGTTATGTTGCCACAACTTCCATGGGATTTATCCAGCCTCTCCTGTCATCCTTTCATCTCAAAGCCTCATTCAAGTGCTTATTCCCATGGATAAGGGAGGGGGGATGGGGGGCTAGGGGGCGGCAGAATAATGGAATCATGGAATCTTTAAGGCTGGAAAGGCCCTCTAAGACCATCAAATCCAAAAATTAACCCAGCACCACGGCATTCACCACTAACCACATGCCCAGGTGCTGCATCCACACCTTCTGGACACTTCCAGGGAAAAGCAGGGTGGCAGGAGAATTGTGCTGCCATTCCCTCTTGCTCCTTCCTCCCTTCTGTCCTACAGGGATTTGGGAACCAAACAAAAGCAGCCAGGAACTTCTGAGTTTAGTAAAATCATTTATATACAGGATGGGTAATATTTACAATGTAATACTGATCCAAAAGGAACTAACAGGGAACACTGAGAAGGAGAAATGAGAACATTTTAACACACAGGAGTTAAACATGGGGACAGACTCTGGTTTCCAAAAGAAAATCCAAAAGTAATGACAGCAAAACTTTGACATGTTGCTATTTCCAATCAAAAGCTCTTTCACTAATCAGGTTCTCCTAATTTTTAGTATATATATAGAAAAGCTTCAAATAATCAAGTCACAGGAGAAGTCAGATATACAGAAAATTTTGAAAAGGTCAAATGATTTCAGAGATTTTTCTTCACTTAAATAGAATTCTAAAAAAAACCCAAAACCCACCAACCTCCAGAACTTTCCCACATCTTTTTAGTGTTTGTACAAAGAAAGTCTTCTTTGATCCCACACTTCCAGCTCAAGATATTTACAATATTCACAGTCTGCTATAAAGGATCAGTAGCTTTATTACCAAGTCAAACCTCAGAGAATCAAGACAAGGTGTCCTGCACTTGCTTCAACTGAAAAATAACAAAACACAGGAAGGAGAAAGCCAAATGCTACTTGAAAATACATAAATGGATCCATTAAAGTTATTGAGCTTTGAAATGTAAAACAGAACTTTTCCAAGAGTAAAAAAATCAACTTTCTCATAAAAACAAAACCATTTGACCTTGAGTCTTCAAATTGTGTTTTCTTAATCTGTCCCTCCTCCCTCTGCTTCAGATCAGGCCCCTTCGTATTTATCACAGACAAGAAAATGTAGAGTAAATCCATCAAAAGCAGTTCCTTATGGCAAAAGCCCTTGGAAATTCGTACAAATGTTCCCACCTCAGGATCAGCAGCACTTAAGGGATGAAGAAAAGGAGGGATCCTCTAACACACATCAGATCCCACCTTCCCTTCTGACTGCACCTCCAATCTGATCCATTTTCCTGCCTACAAATTCTGGCTCCCAAAAAACTGCCTGAGGGTTTTCCTCCTGGGAGGGCAGAGTCACAAAGTGCGTTTTGAGGGGATTTTTTTGCTCTGCCATTCAAACAAAGGTGATTTCCTTGTTTCTGTCTCTATTTGCCACACTTGAAAGTTTCAGTTTCCCAGAAAAAACATGGATTTCAAGTTCAAAATGAAACCATTTCAAGACATGACCTAGAATTAGAATAAGGACAGAAATGCACATAACAGGGCTTGGTGGTACAGCCAAGAAATGACAAAAACTCTCAATTTTTGCCAATTCTCTTCAGTTTTCATCAACAGGTCAGTGCACAAATATTCCAGCTAGTGTCAGAGGTACAATTCCAGCTCACACAAACACTCCTTGCTCCCATCAGAGGATGGATAAGCAGGGACTGTTCTTACCCTGCAATAAATCAGGCATTGGAAAACTGTCCACAGGATTAAGGAAAGCTGACAAAAGAGAATAGGAAACAAAGCATCTCCTTCACGTAGAAAAAACAAGTCACCTTTAGAAAATTGTATAGAAAGAGTCAGACACTGCTTTGCCATCCAGCTAAAGCTGCAAGGAAGTTTTGGTATAGAAAAGAGACAAAAAAAAGAACAAGGCTGGACTTCCATAAGAGAGAACTGGGAGATTCATGGCTCAGGTTTGTCAATGTAAACCCAAAAATGGATGAGCTGTGAAAGACAACAACGTTCAGGAGTGGTCACTGATGGCCCTGGGTTGGCACTTCAGTCTGCAGACCAAACTCACCCGATGTCTGCACGGGTTTGGTACCAAAATAGCTCTATAAAAAGCCTCCGCCCGGTCTCGAAAGAAAGAGAAGCAGAAAAGGTAGAAAACTAGAACTATGTACAGATTCTTCCCATTGGTTTGCTTTATCAGGATTAAAAAAAGCAGCTTTTGGAGCCAATGTTCCAGACTAGAGTAAGAACCTGCCCTGGGGAGGCAGCAAAGGATGTGTGGCAAGGAGCAGCCCTGCAGTTGTGGCTCCCCCAAGAAGGAGCTTGAAGGCATCAGAGAGGGGAATTTGGGCTCCAGAGACAGATCCCAAGGGTTCCCCAGAGCACTGGGAGCCTGCCCAGGAGCAGCTCTGCCAAACAAGAGGACAGGTCTGAACCCAAGCCTTGGATCTTCTAGGAAGGAAAGAATGGGAATACAGGGGTGGATCCCACACAAACAAACCCCAGGCTGGTCTCGGCCCATAGAAGATCCCACCAGGGAAATAAAAATAACTTGTGCATAAGAACTTGAACATTCTTCTCTTCTGTTGTTGGACAAGGTGAGAAAAAGAAGAGTTTTGTGCTGAATGGCTGATTCAGCCTTAAAAAAGCTCTGAGGAAGATGAGGAGAAAGAAAGGGGGTAAAGCCTTACAGAAGGTCTGAGGGAGATGGGGAAGATGACAAAAAAAAGAGAGTCACTGCTCAGAACTGAAAATTCCAGCAAGCACATGGCCTCAGGTGCCTGGGCAAGGCAGCAAGCCAAACTGAAGGGTATTGAATTGATTTTTCTCTACCTAAAGACCTGGAATTTAGGTGCCAAGGGGAGCTGTGAATTTGGATTTCACAGCACTTGCTTCAAGTACTCACTGAGCAGGGGCTTGAGAAACTGTGGCTCTCCTTCGCATACAGTCACTGCAGGGGCTGGATGTGGCAGGTGAAAGGCAGCTTCTGCAACTGGTTATTAAGAAAAAGAATGGTTTTTAACAATAAAATCCACCCCATTTAGGGGGCTCATGATTAACAGTACATAAGTGATCATATATACCTCGAGGAACTGAGTTTTAAAAAAATATTACAGTACCAATGATTTTTTTTTTTGTATCTACAACTATACAGCATTTTCAAGCAGTATGGAAATTTAATGAAATAATTATGATTTATTAATTTACATAAAAATACTTTTTACAGTTAAAGAATAAATCTTAAATGGTAAAAAAAATAAGATTAAGAAGCTCCAGCTATTGAGAGTCGTGGGAGTTTGTCTGCTCTTCAATCACTTGTTTGACAATTTCTGCCAGTTTTAGTCGATCCACTTTGTCTGTGAATCCTCTGCCTGGAAGTGAAAAAACAGGGAATCAGCTGGAGCTAGACACAAGGAGGAAAGCAATCCTGGCTGGAATTAAACAATGCCTCACACAGACTTAGGGCAACATCAGCACAGGATCCAAAAGGAATTATGGTCCATAGTTCTGTTGGAAAAATTGAGCACTTAAAAACCTAAATTAAAGCCAAGCAAATAGAACAGGAGAAGAAGCAGGACCAAGCCCTTGTGAAGCTTCCTAATGCCCCTGGACCCTTCTGTCCATCAGCACCTGCTCCTGGGGGCTGACACCTCTGCCAGCCTCTCTTGTCCAGGAGCCACCTGAGCATTCCCAAGGTGACTGTCCCGGTTTAATTGTGCTTCCCACCCAAGCTGAACTGAAGAGCTGCTGTGCTGACAGGGAGAAGCAGCCTCCAGCAGAAAGAGGGAATAAACAGCTGGATGGAAAGCAGCTCAACACAGCTGAAGAGATTCCTAAAAGGATCAGAGAATCCTGGAATGGTTGGAAAGGACTTTAAAGGTTATCTGAGTCCACTCCCTGGGCAGGGACACCTTCCACTACTGCAGGTTGCTCCAAGCCCAGTCCAACCCCTCCTTGGAGACTTCCAGGAATGGGGAAGCCACAGCTTCTCTGGGCAACCTGTCCAGGGCCTCCCCACCCTCCCAGGGAAGGGTTTCTTCCATATATCCCATCTATCCCTGCCCTCTGGCAGTTTAAAATTGCTCCTTTTCTATCATGATCCATTTGTGCTGTCGTGTTCCTGCTGCCTCTGAAAACTCAGCCCTGACCCTCAAACAGAAATTTCAAAGCAGCACTTCCACCCTCATTTTGGGAACACCAGTTCTGGGAGAAGGGCTGAAACAGTGTCAAAACCTAAATCAGCCCAAATCCAATCAATTTGGGGTTATTTCCATAGCAGGAGGTCTGTGCTTCCCCCGTTTCCACATTCCCTGTGGGAGAGCAGGAATTCTCACCATTCCAGCTGAAGCTCTGCAGGGTGTCTCGCAGCAACTTGCACTCCCTGTTGTATTTCCAGGCCTCCTGCATCACTTCATTCAGCTTCTCATCTTCATTCTCTCCTGTTTGGGACAACAAATGGACACGGAAGGTTTGGCCTCGTGCCTCACTCAGGGATCAGCAAACTGGGCAGTTACTCCTGCTCACCCCAGATAAACCAGGAAATGGGCTTTAAACCAAATATTCCTGTTTGAAAGTTCTTTTAACAGCTCTGCACGTCACTAAAATTCCACATGAACCCAAATCCCAGCCCAGAGGCTGCCCAGGAGTTTTGTTTTTCCTTCCTCACCACTGACACAGACAGACCCAAAGTCGGTGTCTTGCACATTTAGGAATAAAACGTTCTTAAAAGTGGCAACCTTTACCAGCCTGTGGTAGAATGCACTGAGCAATCACATCTCTCAGCTTCTCCAGAGCCACGTTGGAATCGTTGCTTCCATTCTCAGGGTCATGGATGTAAACACCATCCTTTGGCTTGGTGCTGCAGAAGAACAAGGGGGAAATAATTAGAATTTGGGCGCAGCTCAAGCTCGTTACTTGTTGTGTAACTGCTCCAGTATAACACAGCTCCTTCCCTCTCTGGGAAACTGGGAGACAGGTTCAGCGTTAATTACAATTATTGTCCTATACTATGAGACCATTTGAGGTATGAAGAAAAAGAAATATTCCTTTAAATTACTTCAAATAAGGGTAATCCTAAAATGCATGAGGCTATTTTTCAGATTAACTCAAGCAAAGAGAGAGAGAGAGAGAGATATTACCTGACTTTTTCAGTAAATAAATGTCAGGATGAGAAAAAAGATCTTGGAATTCTTTGTCCCAGTTTGCCTTATCTTACACGTGACTCACCATCCCATTTAATACAGGAACAGTATCCAACCTCCTTCCAACCCTCACTGCCACATCTTGGCAGACGAACCACACTGTGCCACTATTACTTGACTGAGTAACACCAGGAGTGTGTTAAACCATCAAAACTGTGCCATTCCCAAAGCCTGTGCCATTCCCAAAGCCATCTTCCAGCCATCCCAGCTGGCTCCACATTGTCCTTTCAAACCCAGCTTTGGAGTTACCCCAGGAGTTTCCGCTTGCGCAGGATCGGGTTGTTCACAGAGTGAAGGGGTTTCAGGCTCACTTTGAGGTCTTGGATTCTCATGTTTGCAAGTTGTTCTGCGTGAGCCTGTTGGATCCCTGCCACCATGGCCTGGAAAGACAAAAGGGGCACTTGGGTTTGCCATGGGTGAAAAAAAGAGGCACCAAAATCTGATTTATTTTGGAGATGTGTAAGAAAATCAGGTTTGCATGAAGCAAGGCATGGTTAGAACTAAAATCAGTGACAAAATATCCCTAGGGGAAATAGGACAAAGGATCATCTCCTTCTCATGTTCACAAGATTGACTGAACTCCTCTTTGAGCAGAAATTAAAGGAAACAAGGACTATTTGTTTAATTAGTGAGGTCATTGCTGCAGTGAGGATAAAACATGGCAAAAAAGAGGAAAGACCTATGGAAGATCCCTCAGGCTCTACTCTCTACCATCAGCACGTGGCTGCTCATTACCACCAATCTGGGAGCATCTCCTTCAAGCCCAAAGTTCATATTTTATTTCCATTTTCATTCTTATTTCCATTTTCTCCCCAAGATCCCAGGCTCTCCTAAAGCAGAAGAGAAGCTCCTCATCTGCATAACCCCAGATAAGAGAAAGCCCTCCACCCATCCCAGAGCTCTCCTGCTCCTGTGCAATATTCCTGATAAAAGAACTGCTGGTCAGACCTTGTCCATCATCAGCTGGGCAGAGGGCAGGATGTTATCCAGGGCCTCCGTGGAATTGAGCCAGGGATGGTCCAACACCCCCTCAATGGTCAGGCGTTCCTCAGGTTTGACCTTCAGCAGCCTGGAGAGGAAGGAATAAATCCCTACTGAGGGGTTTGTTGATTTACAGAGCATTCAAGCATTTTAAAGGCCAAAAAAGAAACTCCTCCAAGAGCTCAAACTGCCCCAAAATCAGCCCCAAATCTGTCCCAGCTCCCTGACCTTGCTGTGGTTTAATGCTGTCCCAGCTGAGCCAGGGCAATCCAGCACTCAGGGCAAAGGAAGGTGCTAAAGGCATTCCTGTGCTGCTGAACTCCACAGCCACTGCTCCCAGGTGGGAAATCACGTTCCAGAGGAACTGGAAACGATCCAGACCGGTGTTCTCTGGAAATGCACTCTCAGAGCTCATCCCCAGAACAGGTTACACTCATTCCAAGGACTCTGGGCATGGAAACTGTGCAGGATTCACTGCTCCCACCATGCCACTCCTCAGCTTTTCTCCCCCCCAACAAATCCGCAAGTAACGAACACTTTGGTTCCAGTTCCTCAAAATAAAAAGCAACTTTATGCTGAGATTGCTGAAAACTCCATGAAATCAATTTTCTCTAGCATGAAACCCTGGAAAGAGGATTTGCAGATTAATTTGTGTGCTCATGACGGGTACAACTAAGTAAAAAAGCAAAATTTCCCACAGAGTGCTGACAAGTCATCCCAAAGTCTGAATGAGAACAGGAATGACTCCATGAGCTTGTCACACTTCCTTAGACAACTCCAAATCAGCTTCTTGGCTGCAGAGCACAATTGTTTAATGTACCAAGAAAGTGGAAATAACTTGTGCAAAATGTCAGCAGCACCACAGGGGAGTTCAGAAATCCCACTTGTTGCCAACCAGGTTAAGTTCCCTTTCGATACCAGACACGAGCATTCCTTTTCCATGCACTTTCCAAATCCTAACCCATTATCAAACCCTCATGAGGTCAGAAATGAGCTCGACACACTTGAGAGGCAGCAGCTGCCTGAATGCCAAACGTGACCTCCAGAAGCCAGAAGAAGAGCTGCCTACATCCATAGAATGTAAATTTAGCTGGAATTAGATTAAATCTGAACGTATTCCTGCACCCTAAACACAGCTTCAGACTCCCTGGTTGGGAAAAAAAGCAGGAAAGGGAATCCTGATAACATTAGAAGGAGAATGAAATGAACTGGATCCATGTGACAACACCCTGAGAGCTGAGTTTTATGGGAATTTTAGAAGACAATAAAACCTTTTGCCTGTGGAGTTTCTGTGTGAGAATAAAGAGCTGACCTTGCTATAAAGGAAAGTTAATTTGGTGAAAGGTTGGGCTCTAAAAAGTCCCAGCACCTTCTCCAAACAATGTGAAATCCTTGGAGAATTTACAGTACATCTGAGGAGCCAGTGACACTTTTAAATTACTTTCCCAACTGATTTTTTTCCTATTTATGTTGCTTTTATTCTCTCTGTTCCTCTGGTGATGCAAAGGCAGTAAGTCCCTGTCACTTTTTCAAAAATAAGTGAGGTCAAGCCCTAATCAGTGCCACATTCTTGCTCCCAAACACACCAAGTCTTTGAAACACTCCCAGCTGAGGGATGTGCCCTGCATGGAAAACAGACTCCATTAGCATTTGGAATAAAACATCCATGCAAAACCTTATCTTGGAGTCTGGCACCTCATGACAGATCTTAACCTCCCTCTCCATCCTCTTGCCTGACTCTTTTTAGGCTGTGTATGATGTGCACAGGGCTTTAGGGGACAGATTTACCATATCCCATTAAAGCCACTTGATTTTCACAGGAATTTAAACATTATCCCAGGAAATCTGTGCCAGTTGTGTTATCCTGAAACCCTTCAGTGCTCCTGCTCCACTTAGGCTAAACACACAATTCACCCCAACAAAAGAGATGTCAAAATTAAACACTTGGGCAGGGGAAAGAAAAATATTGCCCAGACTTGGTTTATGCTGAATGTGACAGAGAATCTGTCAGCTGGATGAGCTGCAGACAATCCCCTCGCTGCTGGAAAAACAACCCTTGGGATAAGGCACTTCCAGGTGCTTTTCCAATTCCTTAACATTGAAACATTCCAATTCCTTAAACACAAGCACAGAGCAACAACAGGAGTTTCCTCCATGGACTCACTTTCTCACAATGTCTTTTGCCATTTCTGAGATCTGGCTCCACTCTTCCTCTGGGAATTCAAAGCTTCCTGTCATGATCTTTTTCCTCATGTCCTTGGGAATCGTCCGGCTGTGGTGCTTGGAGTAAAAAGGGGGGTATCCACACAGCATCACGTAGATAATGACCCCCAGGGACCACAGGTCACAGCTCTGCAAGCAAGGACAGGGTCACTCAGGGGAGCAGTTTGCAGCAAACAGTGGGGGAGCGATGATAAAAGCTCTGTGTGATTCCCTACGGGAACAGAACCAGCTCAGCTCCTCCTCCAGATCCACCTTCATGGATAAATCTGGCTGCTGTGAACAAGGCAGCTCCGTGCTCCAAACTGAACAGTTTCCAGGTGGTTGGGAATTGTCTGGGAGCAGCCAGGGATACCTGAATCCTACTCCCCCAATCCCATAAAAGAATCCGGTTGTTTACAATGGGAGGCTGAAAACAGAACCACCATCCAACAAAGCAGCCAGCAGGGATATTAAATCAGAGCTGTCTGTGGTGACAGCCAGGGAGATGAAGGAGCCAGGAGCACGACTGGACTGCCTTGGAAGGACAGAGCACCTGGAAGCCTGTCAGGGTCTATTTTGGGGAGCCAGGCAAGTGTCAGACGCTGCTTTTGCAGAGTCACACTTGGAAACAAGGCCCTGCCTTCAGCAGCCTTTTCAGCCAGTGCCACCAGGGCTGCACAGCTCAATTCTTCACATGAAACATGAAAAGAAAATCACTCCCACCTTGTAGATCCCAAATCAAGGGACAAGAGAGAGAAGAAGAAACTCCATATTGAAAATACTACTGGCACATTCTAAAGAGTTCAGAAACAGAAGTGTCTGCTACAAGCACCAACCTGCCCCTCCAGGATGGAGGAAAGGCAATCAGAGCCCTGAAGAAGGTAGGTTTGTGATGCAGACTAATTAATATTTGCTTTAACTCTCTCTATGAGGCTACTAAATGCTAACACTGCATACCAAAATACCTGCTCAGGAACGTGGTGGAATAAACAACCATCCCTAAAGCTGGAATCAGGGAGATCCTTACACTGGGATCACAAACCAGGTAATTTGAATTAAAGTTGACACTCCCAGAACATTCAGTGGTTCAAGCACTGCTCAGCCAGCAGAAGACAGCGATGATAATACAGAGGAGAATGTCTTGGAATGCCCAAAAAAGATTATGACCTTTCAGGGCATTTCCTGCCATGATTTTGCCAAGATTCCAGCAGCTACACAATAAATTCTTGGTTGTTTTCCAGAAGATCCAGGTACCGAGCAGTTTCTGGCACAGCTGCCTGAACAAGGAATGCTCTGCACATCCAGAAACTCTGACAGCAGGAAAGAGATTCCCTTTGAACAGAGGTGAGACAACTTCCCTCATGGCCTCACTCCAGCAGAGTCATTCTACTCTCTCCAAAATCTTGTCCAGATTTAGTGCTCCTTAAGAGCATTTGTGTGTTTTTCCTTTAATTAGAGGATCATTAATGAGGTCTGGATTAAGTGTGCATTTCATTATTTGCTCTATCAGAAGCACCAACGGGGTGGGGAAGACTTTTAAAGCTGTTGTTTCCCAGCTCACCTTGTTGTAAGTGTAAGGAGTTGGAGAGGTGGGGATAATACCAGACTTTTCTTTCTGATGTCTTCTTTGTGCCTCCAATACCTGGTGAGAGGGAAAAATAAAAAAAAAGACAACAAAGAAAAATCCATCTCATCAACAGGCACCACAACCAGCAAAGCCTATGCCAAAGATTCCTGAGGCTTTTCCATTCAGGAAACTTATTCCAGCTACTGAAGACTCTACCAAACTCCAATTTTTCCCCCAAAGAAAGACTGGAGCTTTCTACATGGGGAAAATACTAAAATATTTTGGTGCTTTGACTGAAGTCTCCAGTTCTGCCTGAATTAAAGCAACTGCTCACAACCTCCAACCCCTCCATGCTTGGAGCTAGAAGCTAAAGTGTCTTTGGAGGGTAACCCAAGCTCCTTTTTGCCTCTCCCAGGAACAAATCCCATCAAATCCATCCCTTGCTGATCCAGTCTGTGGCTTTGGGTTGCAGGGAGCCCCAGCAGGCTCCAGCTGAGAAGGCATTTTCAGAGCATGCTCTGATCTCTGAATTGCCCTTCCCAGTGATTAAAGGCTGCCCAGCACTGCAATTAAATCTCCAGCTGCAGCTGCTTTTCATTTTCTCCAGGACTCCAACACAAAGGACAGAAGAGAGGGGAGGAAAGCAGCACTACAAAGAGCAGCCTGTCTGTAATTAGAGGTTGTGTTTAATGACAAGGGGCCAGGCCAAGGCACCCAGGTACCAACCCTCTGCCAGTGCCCTTTGGGAGCAGTAACCTTTTCAGAGCCTTTTTGTTCCAGCAAAGTCCTTTTTAATGGAATCCTGAATTAGCTGAGCTGGAAGAGGGATGGCAAAGCAGGGATTTCTCCAAAGCAGCTACTTTAATACAGCTAAAGGCCAACTGTCACCATCAGTGCTGAGCAGAGACTGGGGAATTTGACTTATGAACAGATCCCCGCGGCACTCCAGCTCCAGAGGTGGCTCATATCCAATTCCTCAAGATTCCTGCACCCAGAGCCCTTCCCAGGACAGCAAAGGGTGTTAAAATGATGTGGATGTGGAGGCTCAGGCATTAAATGATCCCCCTTGAGCCCAGAGCTGGAACTGGTTGTTACCTGAGGTGCTACGTAATAGGGAGTGAACTGGGGTGTCATCAAGTCACCTTGGTCTACTTTGGCAAACCCAAAGTCACACAATTTAACAGGTGCATCCTAAAACAAGGAGAAGAGGCTTTATTAGACAAAGCTCATTAAATCAGTTTTTCTAACCCATAATTCTCCCCCCCCCATCCTCATCTCACCTTTTCCAAACATCCACCTCATTGTATTTACACCCTCACACTCCACCAAGGCAGCTGAAAGGTCACAAACTGACCTTTCAAAATAGAGGTTTTGCTTTTCTGGGTGCTCCTGGCCAGGAACAGCCCCCGCCCCTCAGGGATTGGGAAAGCACTGAGCCCCTCGTAGGGGGGGTCACTGCACATCCAGGCTGGTTGTGAGACAAAGAATTGTTTGGATCTGTCAAAGCACTTCTAGGTAGAGGGTTAGAACATCCTGATGAGGGGGCAGAGAAGATTCTGTCCTCAGCAAAGCTGGATCTATGTGCAGGTGGAGAACCTGACTCCTACTTAACAGCAGCAGCAAGGACTCACTGCCCTCCAAGGAGATCAGGGGATGGAAAAGCACCAAGTCCATCAAGGTGGTTAAATTTTGTCACCAAAACATTCATGTCATTTTGCCACTATTCTGAGAGTCACCCTTGAGCCATTTTACAGAATTCAGCAGCAAAAGAATTCCAGATGTTCATCTTACCAGAGAGTTATCCTTGAAGAGGAGATTCTCAGGCTTGAGGTCTCTGTGTGCAATGTTTAGTGAGTGGCAGTGCTGCAAAGCCAAAGCTATCTGGAAAAGGGCACAATAAATCAGCTACAACCACTGACGACCTCCTGCAGCCTGGACATTTATTTCAGCTTTACAAAGGACATTTCCAACACAGCTCAGACCCCAAACATTTCCACTCCACTTGGGTGGAGTTCTGAGTTAGGACAAGCCTGGCCCTGCTGGGCAGTGGTGCAGTGAAGTGACAACTGGGACATGAATCCCACCAAGAGTTTCGGTTCAGTTTGCACTCGAAGCAAACAGAAAACAAAAGCCAGGTTGGCCTGGGCTTCCCAATCACCTCAGTTTGAGAATTCAAGGCATTAAGAGGCCCCCAAAGTGAAGCAGGGGGTGCCAGTGCCCCTTCCCTGCTGTGCCAGGGCTCCAGGGTGCTGCCCTGGCCCAGCAATTCCACCCTGCCGGACACTCAGCAGCGAGTTCTTGCTTCAGTACTCCAGGGAATAATTCACTGCTCTTGTTCCTGCCTGGAGATCCAACACTCAGGCAGTTTTATTCTTTAATTTCTGATGGTACTGCCTGCACTTGAATCATGCTGTGGATATCCCACAGAAATGCATCCCTTGATTCTTTCAAGGATGCTTCAGGAACCTGCAATCCAGGCAGGAAAGCTCCAGGGACTGCACGATTCCAAGTGCAATTCATTTAAAGAAAAGCCAAGTATAAACATTTAAACAGCATTCCTGAGACAGAAGTGAGGCACAGCCACACAACCCTTATTTGGAAGTATCCCTACTGGATTCTGGAGGATCCTACCCAAATTTAGAGTCCTTAAAAAACTCCAAGTTACTGTCACAAGAGAACTTCACTGCTAATTTAGCTCAGCAATAAATACAAACACATTGCCAGAGAAAATGAGTGCTGTGGCAAGTTTTAACCATTCCTGGGTACAAGACAGTGATGAAGAACCACCAGATAAAAGAATTTTATAAAGACTTTCACAATTCAAACGTCATTTCTATAAACATTAAAGCAAAGAGTTACTTAAGACATGAAGAACCCAAGTGTAGACACAAAATTCAAATCAAAGTCTTGATTTCTGGTAAAGTTTTACAAGATTTTCCCACCATGTCAGAATCAAACAGCCCAAAGGATGTCAAACAAGCTGTCAAGAATAATTCTGTACTTCCACCTCATTTCTTTGTTGGATGAGACCAAAAAGTACCAGCACAATTAGCATTTCATTAGAAACAAGTCAAAGCACAAAAGTAACATGAAATATTTTGCCCCAGGTTCAAACATTCTCTCTCCAGCTGAGGGGAACTGGGGATGCCAGCACTGAAATCCACAGAGATCCTTCTGTGAGTCCCACCAGGCACTGCCAAGGAACAAAGAGCCTGATGGACACCAAAACCCCCTGCAGAAACCACCGTGGAAGTTATAAAGTACAGCACTCAGGAGTGAGCTGGGAGAGAAATGGTGAAGGAAAAACAACATTGGAACAAACAGACACAAAATCAGAACAAACAGAAACACTCCTTGTTATCTTCCAGGAATTCCATAAGCCCAAGCCCAGAACCCAGCCTGAAAACCCCTGGAGAGAAATGCCAAGGGTGTCACGGAGATTCCGGAGCTCAGGAGTCCTGCTGGAGGCAACATTTTTAGGACAAGAGGAATGACAAAGTTCTCTTGGAAATGTTCTCTGGACACAGGTGAGGAAAAGTGTGGTTAAGCACAGCAGCCCTAGAGAACAAGCCCACACCTTCAATCCTTTATTCCTAGTAAAGCTTTGGCATTGTCAGTTATAACAAAGCAGGCAATGATCATCGGATCAGAACTGAGGATTCTTTTATTTCATCCTTTTTTCCCACCCTTCCAGCCCCAGGAATTGTCCCTACTTTAGCCAGAGCATGATGGATTTGCTGGGACAGGGGGTGACTTGCCTGCTTTGTTACTTGGCTCGCTTGCTTCTCAGTAAAGTGCCGGTGCTGGCTGATTCTGTGGAAGAGCTCTCCCCCTTCCATCATCTCCATTACAATTAGGAGCCGAGCCCTGTTCAAAAGCATTTCATGTTGTTACATTAAAAATCAGCAAAAAGAACAGAATTGCTAAGCTAAGAATGCATATTTCACACAAACACTGCTTTCTCTATGCTGCCTGGGGCTATTTTGGTGCTCTCATTTTGCCTTCAAGCCTAAAATCCGCAGGATTTTCTGGCTCCCAGTGATTGGCAGCCAGGAATCTCCAGTTTGCTCCTCCTGATGGGCTCCCACATCCAGCTGGAACAAACTTGACATGGATAAATCCAGCTCCACCCAGCATGGACCTGGAAGCTGTGTGGACACTCCAAGGGATAACTCTGCCCTCAAGGATAACACAGCACGTGGATGCTTTGGAGTGTGGATCCCCATTATTTTAATTTCCAGCTTTATTGCCATAATTATGAAGGGTAACAAATAGGAAGGTGGAGATCAGGGCCAGATCCTCAAGGAATTAACTCCCAAGTTCCCACCACACAGCAAAATCAGCTACACCAGAGCCTAATACAGGTCTCAGCTCTTTCATTCTCTCAGCTCTGATGATTTTCTCCACTAAGATCCCATCAGAAGACAATATTTTTATCCTAAGCGATAATAATGCACGAAAAATCACTCTGCTCCATGTTTTCCTGTGTTCATTTTAAGCAGGACAATGCATTGAGAGTTTTCAGTGCTGAATTTCATATTTTTTTAGAAACAATTCTTTCACACAATGCAGACTGAATCAATGGAAAACCTAAAAAAATGGAGATGCATTCAAAACAGGGAGTGAAGGAGGCAAAATAATTTAAATACACAAAAGTCAGGGGGAGGAAAAAAAGCAAGAGCTGCTTGGTCTGCAGGATAATTATTATATCTGGGACCCCTTTTAAATAATAATTCTGTGATTAAAACCAAAACAAAAAAAAGCAAACTCCACTATACCTTGGGCTAAACATGGAAAGCAAGCGGTGGGAATGAATCACCCTATGTAATCTTACCTGGGGCTGGATTCATGTGGGAACTGCACACTGTTAGCATAAACTTCAATTATTTGAACAATATTGGGATGTGTTGCACACATCATGTGCAGACGTACCTTGAAGAGAAGGGAAGAGCTGTTACTGCACACAGGGACAGGCACCTGAGCCCTGCTGAGCACTGCCACTGCTCATTTTGGGATAAAAACATCCCAGGCTGGCCCCCAAATTTGTTACAGACCATGGAATCACACGCAGAGCTCCAGGGAAAGCTCAATCTTTGAGTTCTTTATATGAATTTAAAGACAGAACCAGCTCTAAAGTAGCAACGTAGATGCGATTGGAACTGAAAATTAATGAATAAACCCTAAAATTCCATAATCTGGCTTCTTTTGTGGCTCAGTCCTTCAGCACTCACAACACCTGAACACCACCTCCCATCCCAACATTGTGGAACAGGGCACTTCAGGAACTCTCCTCACTTTAAAGCTCCCTGGGCTGCTCAATCAAGCCAAGCTTTTTGTGCACAGATTATGAGAATTTTAAAGGAGAATTTGCTCAGTAACAAGAAACGGAAGTTGCCTAAACCTTGAGGACAATTAATCCTTCCTTAAAATTCCTGACAGCTTGTAGGAGTGCCCATCATTCCACAGGCTGACAGCTTGGCACCTCAGGAACTCCCAACCAGTGTCAGGAGCTGCTTTAGCTCCTGGAACACAGATAAATCCATTTCCAGAGCAGCTTGAAGCATTCTTGGAGCAGTGACATCCCAGAGTGAGATGTATGGAAACAAAATTCCCTCTCAAACTGGTTCTGTTCCATCACATGGCACGCAGGGAGAAGAACAGCTTTAAAACACAGCTCAATTAATTACAAATAAATCTCTGCAAGCACAACCAGCACATGGGGTTTGGTGGTGGGGTTTTATTTTTAAAACATCCCAACAATTGAAGAGTTTTTGGAGAGAAAAGCAGGAACTATACCTCATTTCGAGCTTTTGGACGATCGAGGAGGATTTTCAGTGCAAAGCGTTCTTGGGAGGATTTTTTCATGCAGACTCTGGTATTACAGCAACAAAATCATTCAGTCAGCAAGGATGTTAAAAACAGACACCTGAAGCAATTGCTTTGTGGCTCTCAGTTTGCTCTCCACGTGGGAATTCCCAGGAATGCCCCCAATCTGGGATACACAGGGCACAGCCCAGCTCTCACTCTAAATTCAGCCTCAAAGAGAGATTTGGGATGGAAATAACCCCAAAGCACACCTCAACAGCCCCAGTGATGTTGGAATAAATAAAGTGTTTGGAATAGATAAAGTGCTTTGGGAAGGAAATCCTCGTTTTGGTGTAATTTTTTCTTTTTCCCCCCATTTAACACTGACAGTTGAGGAAAGGGCTCATGTTTGAACAGGCAGCTAAAAAGAATAAAGCACAAAATGGGAGTTTTAATGAAGACACAGCAATACAAAAAGGATGAGGAGAAACCAATGACCCACACAGGAAGATAAATGATGAGAAAGACAAAGGGAGCTCCAAGGAACAGCAGCACAGTTGTTTTCCAGCACAAATTCCCCTTCCCTGAAGGGAGAGGCCGTGTTGGAAAGGTGTTTTGCTTGCCAGGAAGTATCCAGAGGTTAGAAATCCATGAGGAGGCAGGGCTGGGATGCAAAGTGGCAGTGTCTGCTTTGGGTTCATGGAAAAACAACTGGAAGAGCAGGAAAGGGGCAGTGCTGAGGCATCAGGATCCAAGCATGGGGGTGGTTCAGGAGGAATTTCTGTTGTTGTTACTCCACAACCAGCTCCTGTTCCCTCCTGGCTGTGGGAACAGGCCAGGACAGGGAAGGGAGGAGAAGTTTTCCTTCCCACATTCCCCAAAAAAAGACAAAACCCCTCCTGCGTGACCCACGTGGGGCAGAGATATTTGTTGTTTATAACTTTCCACGTATCCCATCATCACATTTAGTAAAATACTCACTGACTCCTCCCCAGGTCAGCGACAATCCCGGAGTGTTCCCTTACCTAACGGGCCCACTGATCCCAGCTCCCAGCTTCTGAGTCCAGTTAATGTTGTATTCCTCTAAAATGGAGGTTTCCTGTTCAGGAAAGGAGCAGCAGGAGGGAAAACACAGTCAATAAATACATAATAAATCAAATTCCTACAGCCTTCCCAAAAAAAACCCCAGCTCAGCAGATATGGCTGGCAGGAAAGTGCCTGCTGGGGAGTTTGCTTCCCTGAGGAAAATGAAATAGAAATATAAATAAATATAAATGCTCATGTCACGATTTACCTGATTAAAATCATTCCCGTGCAGCTGGAATTTTGGAACAGGATTATTGAGAGCAGTAAATGGGATTTTGTGGTTTTAACACCCAAAGTGTAACAAGGGCATCTCTCCCTGACTCAATTCCAGCTTCCCACCTATAAATGATCAATCCCAACGAAACAAGGAGCCCATTTCAGCATTAAAATGCATTTTTCAGTCACAGAGTACAACAGAAAATGGGAGGTTTCAAACCTTTGGAACCGTCACCCTGTAAATTAAACCCTGCATGATTAATTTTAGATTTTTCTGATAAGGAACCAGGCTCCTTTTGTGCAAATCCATACAAACAGGGCTGGGTTTTGTTAGGCCACAGCTTGGGTGCTCTCAGGCTTAACCATGTCCCAAGGCAGGCTGTAAATCCAGGGCTCAGTGCTTTGATTGATGCCCTGTGTGCTGGGCCTTTGTTCCTTTATTAAATTCCTGCCTCTGCTCGGGATAAATCACAGGAAAAGGAGCTGCTGCAGCACCAGCACTGGGGGAGCGTAAGGAAGCAGGTAAAAGAATTCCCAAATACACTGGAAATTCATGGAAGAGGCCACCACTGGAGGTTTTATAAAACGTTTAGAAGAAAGGGGCAGAAAAGCTCAGGGGATCACCCACATCTGTGGTTTTCAGGAGGAGCTCAAAGAAACTTCTTATCAATGCAGCTCAGATAAATTTCATTTGTGAGGAGCCTATTAGGGAAAAGCTGGTTTAATGTGCCTGATATTCAGCTGCAGAGAACTGAAAGCAGCAGGGGTGGGATGAAAACACAGCTTTAGGAGGGCATTAACGAGCAGGGAAAATGTTCATTGTTTTAAAAGAAAAAGGCAACAATTTTATTTCCTGCACTTACTACATTTGAATCCCAACCTTCATCCCAAAGCACCTTTCCAGCTCAGAAGTTAAAAGGAATAATTCAGGGGTCAAGAAACATAAATGACACCAAATCCAAGATTTGGGAGCTCTGATGCCCACCAATGCCCAGCATCACTTCCCCCTCCCAGCTCAGGAATGGGAGCTCCAACTTCAGCAGCAGGAGGTCACATTTGGCAGGTGAAAGTTGGACTCCGCCACCTTGGGGGTCTTTTCCAACCTTAAGGATTCCATGATTCTGATCCCAAACAGCTGGAAATGCTTTAAAAGCACCAATGTATTTGAAAATATCCAAGTGTTTCAGCTGGGAAGCACAAAGGCTTTGTCTCCTGGCTTGGATTCCAGGGGTATGGAATTCCTGGGCTCAGCTCCACATCTGGGAATCCCCTGCCCCCACAGCAGCCCCTGCCCAGCTCCAAACTTCCAGGCTGGCTCAGCTGGGATTCATCTGCTGTGCCTGGGAACAGAAGAGGAGCACTTCCAAAAAAACCTGCAGGGGTGCAATTCCTCACAGGAAACCTTTCTGCTCTCCCTCTGAGAGGAACCTCAAACCTCTGATCTCTCCTTACGTTAATTTTCAGTGGGAAAAGGGGATGCTGACACGAAATATATGGAATTACAGCAAAGTTTCACTCCCACTTGGAGCCAGGATCTCTCCAGCAGAAATTCCCTCCCACCAAGCCTCAGCCAACAGCTTGGGCACCCTCCCAAAGTGCAGAGTCAGCAGTCTGGGATGCTCAGAGCCTGGAAAAGCAGCATTCCAAGAGTTCTCCCAGCTTGGATTGCACCAGGCTGCTTTCACACACATCGGGATTGCTCAGCCCCTTCTGACTTGTTGGTCTGAAAGGTCTTTTCCAACCTTACTGATTCCACGATTCCACTGGATATTGATGGGAAAAAGGTTTGAAAGAAGGAGCTTTGGGAGTCATGGAGTAACTTGAAGGAGTGCAGGCTGCTGCTGCTGCTGCTTGGACAAACTCCATGGATCCAACAAGAGCAACGCCACATCCTGGGGAATTCCGCCTCCTGCTCCTTCAACCTCCCCTCAATTCCCACACATGGATCACTGTCCTGAATCCCAGACCTTGAACCCAAGCTGAGACCAACCAAACCTGACCTAATCCAAGGATCTGAGAAGCAGAAAAATCAGCATAAAGTATGAAAGTACTAAATTATGGGGTAGATTCAGACTGTGCCCAGAATTCCAGGGATTTGCCCAGGGAGGTTTGGTTGAACCTCTCTGGATGGGGAGGAGCAGGAGCACAGAGCTGTCCCTTGATTGTCACCTACTTCCACAACTGCTTCAGCTTTTCAGCTTTAAACCCCAAGAGTTCTGATGTGGACCTTCACCTTCACATGAAATCCCACAGAAATACTTAAATCCTTTTATTCCCCCAAGCCTTCAGGATGGCTCCTTCCCTGGAGCGTGCCAAGAAAAACACAGGCAACAATTGTGACACTCGATCTCAGGGGTTAATTACAACCCCTTTAGATTTCCTTCCACTCTGGGCTTTTTCAGTGCAAACCCCACCAATTTTCAACATGGAAATGCTCAAAGCCAGGTTGGAAAAAACTTGGAACAACCTGGGCTAGTGGGAGCTGTTCCTGTCATGGCAGGGGGTGGGATGGGATGAGTTTTAAAGTCCCTCCAACCCAAACTTTTCTGGGATTAATCAACTGCACAAGGCAAAGAACCTCCAGAAAACATTGGTTTACATCCCTTTATCCCAAAAGGGAATTCCCCAGCTCCCACAGGAAACCCACCCAGCCACAGCACAAAAGGATCCTGAGCTCACACCCTGAAACCCTGGATCTGTTCAGCTCCAAACACACAAATCCCACACTCCAGAGTGGTTTTTCCACAGCAGCACCTGAACAGGAACTCTGGGAAGGCTGCCTGACATCCCAACGGTTTGCCCAGTTGCAGGGAATGAGGAAGGGGTTAGGAAACAGGGTCTGGAAACAGGGTTCTGACTGCTGGAAAATGTGGAAAAATTCTCTTTAAGAAAGGCTGTTCTTTGGGGTTTGATCTTTGTAGCTTTCAAGCCTCATCAACAAGATTTCATCTGTGAAACAGAGCAGCCAACAAGCGCTGAGTGGTGTCCAGGTGTTAGAAAACCAAATTACTTGGTGGCGGAATTGCTTCGTTAAGGTTTAGGGCTTGATGTGTTTCAGTGATCTTAGATCTTGGGGATGATTAACAAAGCTTGGGAAGAAGGCTTTGGACAGAAGGACTACAGAATTTATGGGCCACAAGGACATTGGGCAGAACCCCCAAGATAAGCAAGAAACTAAAAACCCAACCCTGCATCTGGATTGAAATCAGCTCCCATTGGGTAAAAGGTAATTCCAGCAGGGACAGATCATGATCACCAACTCAGAGACAGCGAGCCAGGAAACGAGAAGGACTGAGCGTGGCACTAATTAACCCGGGAAGCGAGAGAATCATTAACCAGTAGAAGATAAAACACTAATTAACAAGAGAACTCAATAACTTGGGAGCCAATGAACACCAATTCCTTTGTTTGCTAAAATGTATAAATAGCAAAAAGTTTGGACACTCGGGGTGCTCGGCTGGCAGCATCCTCCGCCTGGCCCCCTGCGCACGGTGAACAACCTCTCCTTCCCTACCGGGCTCCGTTTGTGTTAAAAACACCCCAAAATCGGCCACACGGCCACCGTGACCCGGCGCCCCCAGCCCGGGGCTCCCCCTGCCCTCCCCGGCGGCTCCCGCCAACCTTGATCGTCTTGTCCATGTCGTGATCCTGCGACATCGTCCCGCGGGGCCGCGGAAGCCGCCGGGCACGGCGGGGCCCGGGGGCGCTGGGCCGCGTCAGGCAACGCGCAGCCCCGGAGGAGCCTTTGTGCCGCCGCCGCTCCGCCTCATGCCCGGCCGGGCGGGCCGCGGGTGCCGGACCCCGCGGCGCGGGGAGGGCGCGGGGCCCGCGCGGAGCCGCCGCTCAACCGGGAGGAGCCGCCCGGGACCCGGACATCGCCGGCACCCCGCGCAGGGCAGCCCCGCCGGCCGCCGCGCCCCGCCGCAGCCCCGCCGCCGCCGCCGCGGCCCCCGTGAGAGGACGGAGCGGGACCCCCGCGCCTGCTCCGCGCCCGCCGCGAGATTTTGGGAGCCGCCGCCACGGCGCTAGAGCGGTTTGCAGGCGACTACCGGCAGCTCTAAAAGAGCGACCACACCAGTGAAGCCCCCATGGGGCTTTCGAGCCAGGCGGCGCCTTTTGATGACGTCTATGATAATTTACCCTCGGGGCGGGGCAAAGCGCTCCGGCTCCGCCCCCTGCTGGCACCGCGCGGGGCGGGGCGGAGTGAAGCGAAGTCTCGCGAGATCTCGGCGGCGCGGTCTAACGAGGGGAATTGCCGCCCGTCGGGTCCCGAGATCTCTCGCGAGATCTCGGGGCGCCCGCCTGTCTGATGGACCGGATGGCTCGAACTCTCGCGAGATTTCGGGCGCCCGCCCGCCTGAGGGGCGTTGGCTGCGCTTGGGGCCGTGAGGGGGAGCGGCGAGAAGGCGCCTCAGAAACCGCTCTGTGCCCTCCTCCGGCCGGGCATGAACCGTCTTCCCCAACAATCACACCTTGGGCGTGTCTCCCAGGGCGCACCTCCCTCACTCAGGCTCAGACGCCCCTCACACCTCCAGCCGCGCTGGGGCCAGGTACCAGCTGTAGTTTTGCCTGTAAAATTAAGACAACACAACGACAGGGGGCAGGGCAGAAAGTCAGCGAAAATCCTTAAAAATTATAGGTGCAAGGATTTGTGTGCGCTTGGCACAAACCTCCAACAAAGGTAGGGTTGACTGCACTGAGACGAGAAATGTTTATTTGGAGTGGCTACAAGGAGCAGGACAGAACAAAAAAACCACTTTTTCCTCACAGATTTCACTCTGCTTCCTGGCCCAGGTACACACTGAACTCAGTTCACTTTGCTCACAGAAGAGAAACATAGTTTATAGGACAAGGGTTACGGACCTAGTTCTGGAAGCCAACACGTAATTGTTATTTTCTATGATATAAACCCTCCTAGACGAAACGAGCATGTAAATGATTTCTCAGGAAAAATAAGCTTGTTTATCAGAGAGAGATGGAAAGATCACATCCCTCTCCTACGAGTGATTGCACCCATATAATACATACCCAAAATGTACCCAAAGTAACCACCCATCTTGTTAATGCTCAACCAACTGTATTTGGCATTTTAAAAAGATAAAGCCAAGTAGTTTGCTTTTTTTTTTCTTAACAAAAGCTCCTTTAAACACCTAAAAAATACCTCTTAATGCAGAGTTACATATTTTTGCACACTAAATTTTGTGTGTTGAGAAGAGCTTTCCTTTGTGTGCCATGAAGCTGCATAATTATTTCCAAATCCGTGGAGAAGGCTGCTGTCCTTTTAGGAGTTTTTCTGTGGGATTTTGATTGTCACCTAGAGGGGGAAAAAAAAAGTAAAGAAAAGTCACAAAGTTATTTGGGATTTTTCTGGAGAGTTCTCAGGAGTATTCACAGAAAGGGTGAGAGGGAGGAGAAAACCCAGTGTATCCCAGTCAGGGACAGGTTTGGAGACTGGGAAGGCTCAAGGAGAGGGGGAAGCTCACGGTTTGGGTCACAGTTTTGCCTCAGTTTGGTTTCAACTCTGAGCCTAGCCCACACCAGCAAAGGCACAAAGACAATCTGGAGCTACCCCAGCGGGTTGGGAAGGCCGTGGATCCAGGGATACTCACGTTTTTCACCTCCACATAGGCCTCCAGGCCGTACTCTCCCAGCTCCCGCCCGTTCCCTGAGGCTTTGTAGCCACCAAAGGGGGCCTGGGCACCAAACACATCATAGCAGTTTATCCTGGAATGGAAAGCAAGGATGAAACACCTGTAGTTCAGGGAAGAGCCCTCTGGCAACACATGGGATATCTGAGCTGTTCACAGCAGAGGGAGGGTGGAATTTCTGGGCAGGATCCCCTTATCTGTCAATTCCCTCAGCCAACAGAACCAATCAGCGCTGGAATTTATCAGGCAGGACACAGAACATCACGGAATCCACCCCCATCTCTCATTATTCCAGGGCCAAGTGTCCAGGTTGCCACTCTCAGCTGCAACTTCCAGGGATGGGGCAGCCACAGCTCCTCTGGGCAACCTGTGCCAGGGCCTCACCACCCTCACAGGGAGGAATTTCTCCCCAATATCCCATCTAACGCTGCCCTCTGGCAGTGGGAAGCCATTCCCCCTTGGCCTGTCACTCCATCCCTTGTCCCAAGTCCCTCTCCAGCTCTCCTGGAGCCCCTTTAGGCACTGGAGGAGGTTTTAAGGTCTCCTTGGAGCCTTCTCCAGGCTGAACACTCGCAGATAACCACTCTCATAGGAGAGATGCTCCACCCTAAATAAATAAATAAATAAATATAAAAACCACCTAAGTTCCCATTATACCTGAAGGTCTGACATTACTCTGAGCAAAGTACACGTAAAATTAGACCCAAAGGACAGACAGGCTATCAAAGAGCAATCCCAATGAGCCACGGCAGCATCCAGGGAAGCTCCCAGCAGCTGTGGGGGGAGGCAGGGAGGCAGTTCAGGCTCACCAGACTGTCCCAGCCCGCAGGCTCTGTGACACAAAGTTGGCTTTGTCCAGGTCCTTGGTGAACACTGCGGCTGCCAGGCCATACTTGGAGTCGTTGGCTCTCTCAATGACCTCCTCAATGGTTTTGAATTTCAGGATCTGCATGACTGGCCCAAATATCTGCAAAACCCAAGCAGAGCGTGGGAAAATCTGTGTAAATGGATCACAGGGAGGCCATGGGTGATGTGGGGCTGAAAGTCGCACAGGACACGAAATTCAGCGTCACTGCCCCTGTTAACAAAGGGCCCAGGATGTAACCAGAAGGGAAGATCACGTAACACGGAGAAACCTCGGGTTCCACAGCTCATGAACAGCCAGTGCTTGTAAACCTGGGGGTTTTTACATCAAGAGGTGGGAAGGGGCTGGACAGGGGGTGCTGCAGGACTCACCTCCTCCCTGGCAATGGTCATGTTGTCCTGCACGTCCCCAAAGACTGTGGGCTGGATGAAGTAGCCCCTGTCTGCAGCGGCGTTGCCACCACACAGCAGCTTGGCTCCCTCCCGCTGCCCAGTGCTGATGTAGCCCAGGATCTTCTTGAACTGCTCCTCATCCACCTGAGAGCCAGGAGGGGGCACACGTCAGCTCCACTTGAAAAAAGATTCCTTGTTTCAACAGGCTGCCAAGCCAGCTCCAAAGGGAAATGATCATTTTTAAATGCCAGCAGCAAGTTTTGGGATCATCCGAATGGTTAATTAACTCCTCCCTCCTGCACCAGTGAGGAGATAATGGGCACAGTTCAAATGAGGTTAATCAATAGACCAAAGGATATCTCCCTTCTAATCTACACAATGACCCAAGACTGGGATTATTTCATGAGATAACAGCTCAGGGTGTTTCCTGCTCTTACCTGAGGCCCCTGCTCAGTTTTGAAGTCAAAGGGGTTTCCAACCACCCTGGCCTTGGCCTTCTCCACGCTCCTCTCCACAAACTCATTGTAAATGTCCTCCTGCACGTATGTCCTGGACCCAGCACAGCAGCACTGTCCTTGGTTGAAGAACAGGGCAAAGTGGGCTTGATCCACAGCCCAGTCCACTAGGATGGGGGAGAGAAAACAAATAAGCAGATAAACCCAACCAGAGTCCAGGACTTCTTTAGGACAATTATCACAGAGACTGCTGGGGATACAAAGTCCCTTCAGCTGACAGCATTCGCCATGGGTTAGTAGGGCAGGAGTTACAGACTTAATTCTTATGAGGGTCTATTAAAGCAATCCAGACTAGAGAAAATTATCTGAGGCAGATTACAGTTCTCATTGGAAATTATCGGGTATTAAGGACAAATTTTCTTCCTTACTTAACTGCCATATAAAAGGCCATGTGTTGGCTCATCAAGACCAAAAATGAGTTTATACTCAAGGGATGAGGGAAGCAGGACTTCGTAAGAGAAGAAAAGAGTGGTGTGCTCCAAGAGAAATGAAAACAAAATTGGAGCGAGGACTGGAGGAAGATACTGAAACAATCATTGTTTGTTGGTAACTGAACTTCCCAGCACTGGGAAAAGATGTGGGAGTGGAGAAGCACTGATACACAAATGCAGCAGCTACAGCAAGAGGCACAGAGTGGTGGTGTCCGGGCTGGAGCCTCACACAACACAGGAGAATTTTCCTTCCCTTTCCTTTCCCCTCCAGCTCTGCTTGGAAGTGGCCAAGGTAAAAGGCACAGATTAAACATTGCACAGCAGGTACTCACTGTCTGCATCAGACATGATTATATTTGGGCTCTTCCCTCCAAGCTCCAGGGTCACCCTCTTGAGGTTACTCTCTGCTGCAGCCTTTTGGATCAGGTGTCCAACCTGCAGGGAGAGCAGAGCAGGTGTTGCAATTAACTCCCACATCAGCAAGGCCTGGCAGGGCTCTGGGTTTGCATCTCAGTCAGCACTTCAGTGTTAATCCCCTCATTGTCAGGGCTTTAAGTCTGCCTAGAGTTTCACCCCCAGTAAGAAGCAGCTCAAGGGAAACAATAGGAAATATTCTAAATATTCAAATCAGAACAAAAGAGTCTTATGTAATGCAAAAATACACATCAAACCCTGGAATCAGCCTTAAATGAGGTGTAGAAGGCAAAGCACCTCCAGTATTTTATCCAGCAATGCGATACTCCGTGGTCCCAAGGGCTGAAGGTTCAGGTGCTCCCTTACCTCTGTGGAGCCGGTGAAGGCCACCTTATCAATGTCCATGTGGGAGGAGATGGCAGCCCCTGCCGTGGGCCCATAGCCAGGGATGATGTTCACCACGCCCGGAGGGAATCCAGCCTGGCAATTCCCAGCAGGACACAGCAAGGTTATTCCTTTTACACTCCAAGGCTTCCCCTCCCCTCCTCTGTTTGTGCCCCCACCAGCAGCAGCCTTTACTCCTTTGATTTCCCAGGGCTTTATTTTAATGCTGTTTGCAATAACCGAGACATAACTGCTCTTCCCACCCCATATCCCGAGCACAATTTGAAGGTGTATTTACAGATATAGATATAAATACAGATGTATGTTCACTTTCTGGTCACCCTGAAGTTCATTATCTAATCAAACCTCAAAGAGTCCTTCCCTAATCAAGAGTTACATGGTCTGCATATGCATTTATATGAACAAGGGGGTTTTTTGCTAAATCAGCTGCTGAGAGACCCAGGACAACCCATCCTTCCTGCAGACAGCCCTTCCCTGCTCCTGTCTCCAGTGGTGATGGAATCCTGGCCTTGTCCTCACCTCTTTGATCAGATTGGCCACGTAGAGAGCGCTCAGGGGGGTTTGCTCTGCCACTTTCATCACAACCACATTCCCAGTGGCCAGGGCAGGCCCCAGTTTCCAGGCTTGCATCAACAGTGGGAAGTTCCACTGAAAAACAAGGAGGGATTTGCTGGCGTGAACGTGAAAGTTTCTGATTAATCAGTAATTAACCAGTGAGCTCCACTCAAATCAGCACTTAGGGAAGAGCCTTGGATCTTTCCTCATCACACTGAATTTTGGGGTTAATTCTAGGTAGTAGTTTAAACTTAATTGTGGTTCTGAGACAGGTAATTCCTATAAATGGGGTTAAAGCCCCCTTTTTTTTTTAATCAGCAGATACAAAGTAAACCTTGCTCAGAGCCCATGAAATGAACAGGCAGTTCTGTACTCCCGGAGTGAAGTAAGAGCCCTCCCAGCTGGTGCAAGCCCGACTTTGTTTACCCCTGGGAGGAAGCAGTGGTTAGCAACAGAGGGGAACTTACACTGTAACACTGAATTCTTGCAGCGCTGCAGGAACTGCTGTTACATTTTACTCACCGGGATGATCTGTCCACAAACTCCCACTGGCTCATGTCTTGTGTAGCAGAAGAAGTCTCCATCTAACGGGATGGTTTTGCCATGGAATTTATCTGACCAGCCTGCAAAGTATCTGGAAACAGTAACAATTTGGTCATTGGAATTAAAATAACAAGTCTGCTGCCCACAGAAGATAAGAGAGACTTCCTCCAGCTATTTGCTTTCTTCTCTTTTTCAGTCACTTCAGAAAACACAACCCAATGCAGGTATTTCCCAAACAGGTGATTTTAAGAATGGACAGTAAATAGAAATATTTGTGTCTCTTATTGTCATTTCTGTGCTGTAACAGATCACCACCCTTTGTGTGACTTTGGGAACTCAGAGGAATTACAGCAAAAAGTAAACCCAAAGTGTCTGATATGAAACCAGATCAGTCAGATCCAGATCCCACAGCACCTGTGGCCTCCAAACCTACCTGAGACATTTGACCACCATGTCCAAATCCACCAGGTAGGAGATGGCATAGGGTTTGCCGTTATCCAGAGTTTCCAGTGCCTGCAAAAGACAGCAAGGTTTCCTGAAGAGCCGGGGGGAAGTCACAAGCACAGCTTTGAGTCAGTTCTCAGTTTGCTGGATCTGTCCGGAGTGTTGGCCTCCCAAAAGTTCTTCCCCCCACCTTTGTAAGTCTGTCCCCCAGCCTGAGCTGTGGATGAAGCCCCCAGCCCACCCAATGGACACAACCCCCCGTGATTTCCAGTCCCTGCACTGCGGCAGAGCACAGCACTCACAGCCAGGTAGGCACGGTCCCTCTCGATCAGGTCAGCCAGACGGTTCAGCAGCTTGCCCCGGTGAGATGCGTCCATCCTCCTCCAGGGAGAGCCCAGCTGGAATGCTGCCTTGGCTGCCTTGACGGCTTTGTCCACATCTGCCTGCGGGGGAGCCCAGGCAAAGGGTGAGAAAGGGTGAGAAAGGAGTAACCAGGCCCCACTCCTTCTCTGCAAACAACAAAAGCTCTCCCTGCTCCCCAGGAGAAAACAGCCTCCAGCCAAACAGCACAAGAGGCTGCTCCTGCCAGGCTTTTGGCAGCTGCCCCACTGCAAGGCACTCCTCGATCCCAGGGCAGGGGAGCACACGGGTACAGCCCCTGGGCCACTTTCCCCGTGAGCACCATCCTCAGCACAAACACTGCGCTGCACCAGACACAGCTTTCCCACCCAGGCTGCATCCATGAGGAGCAAGGAGCAGGAGTGGCAGTGGACCAGATGGATGCAACAGCTGTGCAGCCACAACCTCTGCCTGTGCTCATCCTCTGTTATTTCAGCTACACGGAGTGCAAATATCATCAGGTTATTTCTGCCATGCCACCTGCTGGGTTAATATTTGCATCCTAGAACAAGGCATGGGAAAAGCTCTGGAAGTCTGCTTTTGGCACTTTTTCAGAATCCAATCTAAAAGGGTTTTTTCCTTGATCAGCTGTCTCTGATCCATGATTTTTGTCCTGTCGAGGCATTTGCTGGTTCCTACTTGGTTCTCTGTCCTGGCTTGCTGCAATGGTCTTGCCGGGACAAGCCAGGCTGCCACAGAGAGGCAAACAACAAAGGGTTTTCCTCACTCACTCCTCCCTTGGGGAACACACACAAGTTTCCAGACTGCAGGAAAAACCCAAAATTGCTGGGAAACACCACCTCAGCTCTGCCACCAGCTCCCAGCAGGGCCTTGCATAAGCAGGGGATGATGACATGACTTTATTCCCCACCATTTCTTTTTTTAAAAAAGCAGTAGTCAAGGAAGAACAGGAGCAGCACTTGATGTGGTATTTGCATAGATGAGACACTGCTGCAAACATGGCTCTCCTGGAGCTGCCCAGGTGAGAGGTGGAATGGTGTCTTCCTCTGCAACCCCTCTGGACCCGCTCCCATGGAAAACAAACCCATCTCATCCCAACAACATTTACCTTATCGCCCTCAGCCACCTGGCAGATGACTTCTCCTGTGGCTGGGTTGATGGAAGGGAAGGTTTTCTTGCTGACTGCATCGTGCCATTCGTTATTTATGAAAATCTGCAAGCAAAAAGCCAAGCAGGGCTGAGCCTTCGAGCCAGATCCCAGGGAGATCAGGGGGAGCTTTGGTTCTTTGATGGCATCTGAGGAGCCTGGTTAATTAAAAGGGCTTAACTTGACTTGTGTGGGCTCCAAACCTGCAGCGATATGAAGGAGATACTTTAGCCTAAAAGCACATAACAGAGCCTCCAGTGAGTAAAGGAATTCACAGCTCAGCAAACAGCACGTGAATTGGAAGATGTTCCCATCTTGGTAGGTCCTTGCAAAAGCTGGAAGCCTGGCTGGAGCTGTGCGGGGACACTGGGGAGCTCAGGAGACTGAGAAGTGAGAAAATGCTTTAGGCATGGACAAGTGAGTTGATTTTGCCCAGAGCACAAGAGCTTTTGCAGCATTTCTTACGGACTTATGAGCCTTAAGGGTCTTTTCCAACCTAAATAATTCTACTATAACCAGATTAACCGATTTTAGGCTCCCCATGCACCAGAACCAGGTGTTAACAGCAGCTTTTTACCAACTCCTTCTTTCTAAAGGTATTTTTTTTTTCCAGGTCGATGGCAAGGGAGTGGGAGTGCAAAGATCGTGGTGCTCGCCAAGAACTTGCTGAACGCTCAGACAACCGCCAACGGCCTGGGCATGGCCACCGGGGAAGGATTGACCGGGTGCCTTGGAGTGCTGCCTTCCACCAGCACCTCGCACAGGTGATCCCACAGGATTTTCCTGGAGCAAGGGTCTAATCTCTGCAGATAACCAGCCAAGTACCTTCCCCTCCCTTCCCGTGCCCTTTCTCAGAGTTTTCTTCGTAGGTCGTTCGCACCGATGCGGGGTTGCCGAGCCCACCGCGGGCACGGGGACAGAGCCCGGTGGCGGTGGGACTCATGCCCTGTGCCCCGCATCTGCGGCTGCACCCAAGGCTGCTCTTTTCCAAGGCTTTGGGCCCGAATCCCCGGCTGCTCCGGCGCTCCGGGTTCAGCGTCACCCCGGGCTGGCCCAGCCCCGCACCGGGCTCGATCGGCGGACACGGAAGCCCCAGACACCCCTGCCCAGCCCGGCTGGCCTGGGCTCCCAGCGCGGCCCTACCTTGTTATAGGCGATGTCGGGGCGCGGGTTGGGCGCCGGGATGGGGGAGGCAGCGGCGGCCGAGAAGGGAGCCCGGAGCAGGGCCGGGCAGAGCCGGGAGCCGCGCACCACCGCCCGCAGCATGCTGAGCTCAGCTGGGCCGGGCCGGGCCCCGCAACTCGGGACAGCCCCGCTCCGCTCCCCCCGCCCCGCCCCGGCACCGCTCGGCACCGCCCACGTCGGCTCGGTTTGGCTCGGCTCGGTGCTGCTCTCAGCAGCGCAGCACGGGGAGAACCAGCCTGGCGTCCTTGGTTCGGATGGAATAGGCTCGATCCAGCTCGGTTCGGGCGGTGCTGGCTCAGCTCAGCTCTGCTCAGCACGGTCCCGTTCGGGTCGGTTCAGCCCAGTTCAGCTCAAGTCAGGCTTGGTTTAGTGCAGCGGGGCTGCCTCATCCGTGTCCAGCACCGGCACTAACTGTCCCTGTCCTTGTCCCTATCCCGTCTCTGCCCTCTCCCCGTCCATACCCAGAGAATTTCGTGCCTAATTGCAGGCAAGAACTAGGAAAAAAGAGGAAAAAAAATACAGAAACACCTCCGCTGAGCTGGTTACTTTTGAAGGAAGGTGATGAGGGAGAATTTGGGGACCTAGACCCTCGGTTCCATGGACGTGCCACCATTACCGTCCAGCCAGGCATCCAAAAAACCCTCCCGTGTGTAGGGGCAGTGGAACAAAGCCAGGGAAGTGCTTTCACAACAGGGAGCTTCTCGGTGAATGCAAATGAGAGGCTTTGTGAAATCGCTCCCATCAATGGCTAAAGGGCTTCTTTTCTGGTTTGTTTTAGATGCATTGTGCAACTTCAGTGTATCCAAGTGCAGATTCACGTGCAGGGAACAGAGGAGCGCTCGGGTTATCATGACCATCGCTAAGGAAGCCACAGACCAAAAACACAAAGAGTTTTTAACCTCTAAAAAAAGACCTGGGGAATACTCTGTGTAAGAGACTGCACCCTCTGGCTTCTTCAGTGAGGGGTCTGTGAAGGGTGACAGGGATAGCTCTGGTTTATTAAAGGGGCCAGAAAAATTGTAGGATATGTGAGTCCAGGAATAATTTCACCCATTGTCCTGGACGACCCAGGTCACTGAAAGTCTTGCTGGAGGTTCCTGCATTTGCACTTTCCAGGCGTTTCTCCCGGGAGAGGGGAATATCAGCCGTTTGGTGCAGGGAGGAACAGCACAGCCCAGAGAGGCAAAACGCCCGCTCGAGGTTATCCAGCAGGACACGGATTAGGCCGTGTGTTTCCTGGATCAGTTGAGAAGAAATCCTCTTGTGCTGGATCTCAGCCTCTCTCATCCTTGTCCACCCGCATCCCTTAAAGGGTGACGGATTCCCGGTCAGTGGCTCCTGGGCAGCCCTTTTGGAG
The DNA here is from genome assembly GCF_009650955.1 of Corvus moneduloides. Taxonomy (NCBI): domain Eukaryota; kingdom Metazoa; phylum Chordata; class Aves; order Passeriformes; family Corvidae; genus Corvus; species Corvus moneduloides. The sequence continues at coordinate 10,960,465 of NC_045493.1, forward strand.
GTGGCACTCGCAAGGACCTCTTGTTCCGACCTGTTCTCCCTCCTGTCACAGCCCTGCGCGTGTTATAGCACCTGTGGGAGATGCCAGACCGGTTTCACCTGCAGAGATGTGCCCGTGTCTCCCGGAGGGAGCGGCTCAGGGTACCCACAGGACACGTCACAGAGCTGAGCTCCAGCTCGGGGCTAAGCTCCCATGTGTGTCCTGTCTGTCTTCTGATGATCCCGGAGTGGACAACGCATGACATTGAGCACTAGTCCTGTGTTAAATAAAGCTTTTCTTCTCTCGAGCAGCCCCTTCTCTCTCCTGGGGCTTGGAGACAGATCCAGCAGCACTAAAAACCTTCAGGGCAGACCCGTCTCTCAGCCCCCTGAGCCTGCCTAAAGGCGGTAGGAGGTGCAGGAGTCAGGTGCCTCCTGGGAAAACCATCCCAAAAGTCTGGGCTGGACAGATATAGGCTCAGCTCCCTCCCCCTTCCACAGCAGAGCTAAATGCTTAAGGCTGAGGTGGAATTTCACCCTGGAGCTTGGGAGAATCCAAGGCTCAGATTACCAGCTTCCCTACAGCCTCATGGTCCTTGTGCTGAGAGCCAGCATGGCCCCTCAGGGCTCTTTGTAGCACCCCTTGTGCCCCTGAGGGCTGGGAGGTGGCGGCCACCCTGGGCAGATGGGCTGTGAGGCTGTGCCCATGCTGGAGGAGCTGGAGGATCCAAAGAACTGTGCCCATTACTTTAATATTGAATTAATACTACATATAAATTGCTCGTGCTCATAAAGTTACCATGGTTGTTCCCACAGTTCTCCCCTTGTTCTGGCCTCTGTGAAGCACTGAAAGCCCCCATTTGATCCAGTCTGCATCCTCCATGGTCCCCAAAGAGACCCCAGAGATCCACTGCACTCATGGGACCATGGAGTCCTCTCAGTTCCTCCCAGCTCCACGGGGCAGGCACTGCCTCAGCTCTGTAGTCTCCCCTGAATCCAGAGACCTCAAGTTCCTCCCACCACCAAAGACTCTTCCAGAATCTGCATGTTGCTGGAGGTTGTGCTGAATGAGGAGAGACATGCTGGTCCATTCTCTTTATTCTCAAAACCAAGTCTTGCACCCCCAGCCAGATCATTCCCAACCAACTCTCCCTGCTGCAGGACTGACTTCCTGCAGCCTCATGATCCAAGGATGGATTTTGCCCTGTATTGAGCCAGGCAATAAAGGCACTAAGCACAGATAACACCAAACACCACTGGAATTGAGATGCTCACAGGCTGCAGCCTCTCCCATGTCAGAGGGGCTGGTTTGGGTCCCCATCCAAGGTTTCCTGGTGCTGCAGCTCCTGGCTCAGCTCTGGTGTGGAGAGTCCTGTCCTGTGAGCCCCCCAGGACCCTCAGCCAGACGTGGAGCTCAGGTCTGAGGGAAGTGCTGGGCTGGGATCTGCACTGTGGAGATTTTCTGCTCCAGGGACCTGTGGGAGAGAGAAACCAGAGCCCATGTGGGCACACAAAGGGCTGCAGGACCAGGGCAGGATGGCAGCAATGTGCCAGTGCTTTTCCAAATGCCCTGGGGACCCCGTGCTGGGGAAACATCCTCACTGGGGATCCCACAGCAGACAGGACAAATCACCCCTCATGCTCACAGGCCCCAAACTGCAGTGGCATGGAGGAGGCCCCAGAAGGGAGGGGTCCCAGTGTTGCTGGTTTTGGGTCAGGGAAGGCTCAAGCCTCAGGAATTTGCTCACTTGTCTGCCCTGATCCATGGCCTGTGCAGCCATCAGAGCCACTGCCTTGGTCCTTGCACTCTGTGCCTGGGGGAGGAGGATGAGACACATCGATGGTGTGGTGCCCCTGCCACTGACCCCCTCTGACAGCCAGACGTGGCTCTGAAGGAGAAACTGAGCTTCCCTGTGCTCCTCTGGAGAGGATCTCCCTGGGGAACTGCAGGGACAGGCAACCTTTGGGATCAGTGTGGAAAGTCTGCTGGCTCCTGGTGCGGAATGTGGCAGGATCAGCTGAGATCCTGCCCTGCTCGGCCAGGAATGCCTCAGCCAAGGGCATCTGGCTGCCAAGCTCCCAGGGATGAACCTCTCCCTGGCAGTGCCAGCTGGCACAGGGCAGCCTTGCCCTTGCCCAGCTCTGGAGCACTGTGGCAGTTCCAGGCTGGGAATACTTGGCCATGTAACAGTTCTGTGTGTTATCTTGCTGTTGCAGGCAGCAAAACTTCTCCCCTGGCTTTCACAACACTTCCACAACAAAGGCCGACAGTGCAGGGATGATGCCAAGGGAAAGAGCAGTGGGATGGATGTGGAGGTGGCAGGGATGAGGGGGATCTGTGGAGCCACACACAAGAAGCAGCATCTCCACAAGCCCAAGGCATGGAGTAGAGAGAGTGTGGCAATCCCGATGTTTGGAGACTTGGCAGAGATGAATGTTTCAAGGAAGGGCAAGGAGATCTGCTCATCTCAGCACTTCCAAACTCCCCACAGCTGCTGCTTCCCTGCCCTTTCCACCTTCTCAGTGGATCAGCTGCCAAGTGCCCTGACAGGCTGGTGTTTGCTGGTTTCTGCCAGAGCACAAGGGAACACTTTGGAAGGGCACCTGGATATTTTTTTGGCAGCTAAAAGAGGTTAAGTAACGCACTAGAATTTGATAATATAATTAGAATAATTAAGAGTACAATCTTGGTAGCAGCCCAAGGGTGGGGTTGTTTGCTTCCACTCACACTGTCAATGGAAGATGGGGAGGTGCAAGCAGCTCCTGCCCCATCTGAGGGACCTCCCAAGGAAGCACCAGAGGGACACAGTGAAGGGAATTAACTCAGCCTTTCCCAGGGAGAGACAGGAGTGACGTTTCCCTGGATAGGGAAAGGTAAGGAATGATCATTTCCTCCTGGACTGGCAGCTGTCGAAAAGCCCAAGCCCAGCCAAGCTCTGGGCACGCCATCAGCACGGATGGCAGGACCTTGGGGGAACAGCACCAGTGACCACAGCTGGGCTGGTGTTAATCTGCTCCTCTTGGAAGGGAGTGCCAGCCTCCAAAATCACTGTTTCCCAGGATATGAACTCTGCTACAGCCATAGGAACCCAGCCCTCTGCCTTCAAGCCACTGGACTCCAGGAGTGCCAAATATCTGATGTGATCAGGAGAGCCAGGACACCTGGAGGCCCCAGTCCCCACCCTGGGGCAGGTGCAGCAAAGCAGCTTCAGGACAGAAGGTATCTCACCTGCAGTTCTGGCAGAGAACATGGAGTCCTTCTGGAATGGGAACTCGGAAAGTCCAACTGGATGCCCATATTTTCCAGCTTGCAGCAAAGACCCTGAGCCATCCCCAACAGGCTGCTGGGAGTGCCCAGGGGGACTCTGGGCACAGGGGCTGCCCCAGGCCGTGCCCAGGTGCTGTAACTCCTGCTCAGGAACAGCCCTCGCCCAGCCCAGGTGCTGGAATGTCGTGCGAGCAGCTTTGTGGGGGAGAGGTTCTCAAACACACGGAATCCTTCTTTTATGGCAAAATCCCAAGCCAGCTCAGCCACAAACTCTGCATCCTTGGGGCTGCTGTCACCTGGAGCTGGCCTCCCTGGGTACAAGAGAACAGCACACTTGTTTGGAAGATTTGGTGTTATGCACTCACATCCCAAACAGCACCACGCGCCCTTGTCTGGGCCAGCCCAGCAGGACTCGGGGAAACTCCTCTCTAAGGCTGTGAAAATAACATCTAATTTAATTCTCATAAAGGCTCCAAGGCCACACCTGATGTGTGCAGCCAAAGAGCACCAAGAGCTCTCACCAGCTCCCCGTGAGTCCCTTGGCAAGGCTGGTGCTGAATTGGAAGGTCTGAGAGCTCCATCTGTAGGACACAGCTCTGGGCTCCCAACTTTGGCCTCTGCTCCGCTCTCCCAGGAAAGAAAGGACCCCACAGCACAAACTCCAGGCCTGTGCTGGAGCAGGGAGGCAGCTCTGTGCCCATGGCTGTGCAGGGCACTGCTGGCCTGGCTGGGCTCCTCACCTGCCAGGGAGCCACGGAGACGTCCCTGCAGCATCACAGCCAGGCGGAAAAAGGCAAAGGCCAGGTAGAAATTCCAGTTCTCCGGGTGCTTCACTCCCATGTGGCAACAGTACATCTGGGAATACTCCTCTGCCGTGGGAATTCCCAGGTGCCCCAAGTCACACTTCCTCAAGCCTGGAAGATGGGAAGAGGTAACAGTGAGTCAGCTGACAGAGAGCAGCTCAGAGCTCCCTAGGGATGGTGTGAGCTTAGTGGCACAGCCAGGCACTTCCATGGAGACACCTGCACCCTTCCAGGACCTGCACAGCTGCCGTGCTGGCCCCATATGGAACTCCGGTTGGCAGCAGCCTGCACCCCAAAATGTACACAGGGCAGTTCTCCTGATTAGGGTGAAACTGTGACTGACAGATATCCCTCCTAAATGATGGAACCTCTCCATTTAACCCTATCTTTTTCTTCTAAACAAGTGTATAACTTAGTGCACAAACCACTCCTGATCTGCTTCACAACCTTCCCACCCAAAAGAGCTGCCCAGCTTCCCAGCTGGACTGAGAGGGAGAATAATGCAAAGCCAGAGCCCTTTCCAGCTGCACTGAGCCCCACTGCCAGCTGAGCTGCTTGGGCAGGAGCTGATCTGTTTTGAACTCTGGTTCCTCTGCTTGTGCCAAAGGTAACTGTGCCCCCTCTGTACCTCTGTGAGCACTAAAGTGGGCTGGCAGGAAGAAGCTCATACAGCTATTCGCCAAATCACACATAGGATCTCCTAGAGTGGCAAACTTCCAGCCCAGCACAGCAAGGACTTCTGGCCTGTCTGGATGAAAGACCAGGTGGTCCATCCTGTATCAGAGAGAAAAAGAGATCAGAAAAGTCTCCAGAGGAGGGAAAAACCCGAGGGCTCAGCAGCAGTAGGTGCTTTCAGTGCTCTTCACTCTCTTCAAAAATTCCTGAGTCCTTTGGAAGGCAGCACAAGTGAAACATTAATTTCTGCAAGCAGAGGATGGAGGTTACTCAATATTGAACTCCCTGGTTAATAATGGACTAAACTGTGCTTTGGAGAATGAAACCAAGTTAGTCAGAGCCTCAGATCAATGGCAGATGCTACTGGCCAGGGTAACGAGAAGATGAAGCAGGCAAGTCACTGTCCAGGGGATCTCCTGGTCATTCCAAAGGCACAGAGCTCCTGCCATGTGCTGTAGATTATGCACAGCCCTCACCAGTGTGAGCCCATGAGAGGGCAGGAGCCCACTGGGGAACAACCAGAGCAGACAGCCATCCTGCCAGGGTGCAGAGAGCTCCTGCAACCTCGGCGAAGGAGCCTTGGTCCAGACCTGGCACTGCAGCCCCACAGCCCTGGCAGGATCCAGCTGAGCTCTGGCAGCACAGAAGCACCACAGCATCCCTCCCCTCTGTCCCAGGCACCCCACTCCTGCAGGACTTCACCTGGAATACTGGCAGGTTTTGTCACCCAAACCCCTTCAGCACCAAATACCATTGGCAAGAAGCACCAGGGCTGATTCCTGAGTACTGCAGGAAGAGCTGATGATCCTCCAGTGTTAGACCAGCATTTGCAGCCACTGGGTGAAGAAACTCAATCTCAGTCCCTGGGGGATGCTGACCCTGACCCTGATCCAAAATCCAGCTTTTGGACTGTTTGAAGCTGCTGCCCCAGCCCAGTCAGCACCTTTTGGAGTTTGTGGATCATTTTACACTCAGTCCTTCTCTCCTGCCTGGGATGTGCTCCAGGGCAGTACCTGAAATCACCGTGCACCACTGTTGTCTTCTGGGAGTCAGGAAAATGCAGAGGCAGCCACTGGATGAGCCTCTCCATCGCTGGGATAACATGAGTTTCCACAGCTCGATACTGCTTTGTCCAGGTCTCAACCTGCTGCTGGACGTAATTTCCTGGAACAGAGGAATGGAGGCTCCCAGGGAAAGGCACAAAGAAAGGCTTCAAAAGGGACACAGAAAAAGTCAAACAGCCAAGTAGATCTCAGACCAGAACCCTGAGTTAAGCTCCAAGAATTTAATGGCAGTTTCCAGGGGTCTCATACATTCTTAACTGGGCACTGGATTTAATACTCAGGTGGAAATAATCCAATCCTGGACAAAAATGTAACTTCTCCACCAGCTCCAGGAAGCTGAGCTATCTCTGCAGAGGGACTGGGGGGGATGCTTGGGGAGGTTTGGTCAGAGACGGCAACAAAGAAGTTACTCCTGCACCTACAGTGGGCAGAGATGGCAACGAACATGGCAGGAAGCTCTGGGAGCTAGGAGAGCTCTGGGAACTCATGGGAAACCTGGATTTAAAGAGCTCTCCACACTCGCCCACCACAGCTGGGCATTCAAACTCTGGACTGCTCATCTTCCCTTTTCTCCCTGCCCCCAGTTTGGTCCATCCTGCCTATCCCTTGAAATGCTGACACACAGGAGAAGAAAGGATCCAGAGCCTCCTCTCACCATGCTCCCTGAGGTCCTGCAGCTTGGCTGCTCCGAGGTCCAGGCTGTGGATCCTGGCCAGGACACTTGCCATGGCACTGTAGCAGGCGCGGCGCCGGCGCGGCGGCACCGCGGGCAGGGCCACGGCGCGGTGGATGTGGCCAGCACAGTGCTCCAGCAGGTAGAAAGGTGTGCCAAGGATGCTGGGGAAGCAAATTGGGATCAGTGGGGCTGAGGTCAATCCTGCTTCTACCCTCCCAAATCTCACCTGCACCCTGAATGTGCCCTCCAGGCCTCACCTGCATGGGCAGGTGGAGAGCAGCCCCAGCAGCACTTGGGTGCCCACTGGAGCCCAGCTCAGGCTTTCCGGTGGCACACGGCTGTGGCATGGTCAGCCCTGGTCCCTCCAGCCACAGGAAGGTGAGCTTGGAGCCAGGCTCCAGCAGCAGCTGTTTCCCTGCTCCCTGCAGTGGGTGTGAGCTGGGCTGTCGGGCTCCTCACAAACACCAGGAGCAGTGGACACACATCCATCGAGCTGCAGTGCAGAGGCCGATTCCTGCAGCCAGCAGAGATCTGAGCCAGCTGCAGGCCTGAGGGGTGTCCTGTCACAGATTTGCTGCAGTCACTGCTGTCTGAGGTCTGGCAGTTGGAAAAATCCCCTCTTTATTGCAAACCTGGGCACTCTGAGTCAATGGGAAGCCCTACAATATTGCTTTATAGCTGCTTTTCAAAGAGAGTATTTGGATTAATTGCTAAAACAGGACACACCTAAACCAAGCCAAATAAAAAAGATCCTGTCCTTTGAACATCTAGAGGCTCCTCCAGCCCCACACTGCACAAATGCTCATTAGACCAGTGCACTTTGTGAGCTCTGGCTCCTTCTTCTCTCCCCTCTTCATCTTTGGGGGAATCTGGCTGCAGTTATCAAGCACAGAGTGAAAGCAGATTACCTTCTGTCCTCACAGAGAGCAAGCACAGGGGGCACAGGAACACCAGCTGCAGAGAGAGCCTTCAGGACCCTGCCAGGGAGGGAGAGAGGCGCAAGGGAATCAGCCCTGGAACTGCAGTGTTGGAGGCAGACACACCATATCAGAGTCCTGGGCTCAGTTTTAAATACACTAAAATAACGTGGCTGGGGGAGGTGAAAGGAGCACACCCCCATCTTCCCATGGCCCAGAGCCCCCAGACCTATCCCACACTCTGGAAAACAAGGGGAGGTCATAAATGATCCTCCCCACGTGTCCTGCCACTCTGGTGTTGAGGGAGCTCCTCTGGCCCAGCAAACTGCAGCAGCGCCCCTCTCACCTGTATTCCCTTGGGACAGAAGGGCCTGAGGGGCCATCGGGAGGCTCCTCCTCCTTCTTCAGCACCAGCAAACGACCTCCAAACTTCACCAAATAGCTCCGGGTGGACTCTCCGTGGTCGAACTGCCGTAACTCCAGTGGGGCTGGGAGTTGGGAGCAGAGGGTCAGCACTTCCCCAGGTTTTCCACCCCCTTCCTGCACTTGGGGCTGAGATCTCACCCTGTGTCCCTGGGGAACATGGCAGTAGCTCATGGATGTCTCACAGGACAGGAATATTCCTGAAATCTCTTGGCAACTTGTGCTCAACCCCTCCCATATGAGGAAGTCCTAAAATGTTTCTCATTTCTGGGGAAGTGATGGATCACTGGAACTGGAATGGCTGTGCTGTTTGCTTGGAGATTAGGAGCCTTTCCTTAATATTATTTTTCAATCCATATGTCATATGGAAAAAGCCAATGGCTCCAGAAAATCCAGGCTTTCTGATGGAAGGGCCAAACCCCCTGCAGTACCTGTTGGATGGGCACCAAGAACATCTTCAAGGTACTCCTGCAGACGATCCTTTGGGATTTCCATGCCTGGTCTCACTGAACGAGTATAGGGAACAAACCCTTGCAAAGGAAACCCCAGATGGGTTTCCAGCTCTTTGAGTGCTGCTTCTGGATCATCAACCTGAAACCAGGAGGGAGAGAGTAGCACTGGGTGACAGCTAGAAGACAAAATTTCCTGGGAAAGAGAGAGACTTCCCTGAGGTTAAACCGGGTTTGGAGCCACGAATGAAACAGCCCAGAGCAGTCTTTGCCAGCAATCCCTTCTTTAACCCCACCACATCCTGCAGGGACAAGCACAGGTTTGGCAAGAGTCAGCCACTGCCACTGGAAAATCCTGAGCTGTTCAAACCAAACAGTTTCTGGACACCAAATCCATCCCCAAATCCCACCCTGGCTGTGTCACTTTGTACCTTCACTGTTTTCATGCCAAGCTGGGCTGCTGCCTTCAGGTTCTGGCTGCTGCTGTCCAGCAGGATGGATTCCTGGGGCTGGACACCCAGGCGCTCCAAGCACAGCTTGTAGATCCCAGGATTTGGCCTGGGCATCCCTTCCTGATGTGATTCAACCATCTACAGCAACAACAGATGGATTATGCATGAGCCTGCTGTGCCCACAAACATCTGGGCAGTGCTGGAAATGGAGATGGGAGGGTGGGAAAGAGACTGGTTTAATTAACGTGAGAAATAAAGGACATGGAGCTGGATGGGGACTGTGTGGGTGCCAACTGCCTTGGCTGTGGCTCCTCAGCTCAAATCAGCCAAACAGGATAAGCCAGTCCTTGGATGGGAGATATCCAACAAGGTGTCCCAATGTGGGAGGCTCACTGGCCAATTGCTCAGTGCTGTCCAAGGAAGCCTCGGATGGCAGCACCTTCCAAAGGCTCTGGAAAAGCAGTGTCCTGACCACTGCACCCACCAAAGCCACCTCCACAGCAGCTGTGTTGACCATAACCATCCACCAAAATTTGGATCAAAAAAGCTTTGACTCAGTGTCTGAACACTCCCACTGCTCTCACAAGCATGAACAATCCAAGCAGCCATTCCCCTGCTCTGGTAACACTCCAGGAATAGGAATCTATAGGATGGATATAAACCCACTGCTAATGGAAATCCACATTCAGTTCTTTTTCCCCCACTAATGGCTGTGACACGGCTGTTGCTCCTGTTCCAGGAGCACCACACACCAGAGAGGCTGTAGGTATTGGAGCCTTGAGGTTCATGGCTCATCTGTGTCATCTCTGCAAAGGTGAAGGGTGTTGGGAAAGGAGACTCCGCTGCGAGAGGGGTCCTTGCTCCTCACCTCACACCGGTCAGCACATTGGGGTAGTGGTTTTTTTGGAGTATAGGGGGTGCTTGGCAATTCTTTGAAGAGTCCTTACTCTTTTAGAGCTTTTTTGTTTGTTTTTTAAAGCAGGCAGGGCACTGAATAATAACATTTATTTCTTGTCTGGTGTTCCAGCTTGCAAGCCCTTTATCTCCATCGCTGCCCGTGCCTCTTACACAGAGACTCGTGGCTGTGTGGGCACTTTGCAGTGGATTTGCAAATGTCACTCAGCTCCTCTCCAAGTGCCTAGCAGGAATTATGTCACGAGATGTTTTCCCAGGCTGTTCCACTGATGTCAACCAAACTGTGCTGCTGCTCATCTGGTACCTGCACTTAAAGAATTTCAGCTGCTGCTTTTACAGGTGGAGGAACAGAGCCCCATTTGGGATCCACTCAGACTTACCACATCAAAGTGCTGTTGGTCCAGGGGCAGAAACCTCTCTCCATCCCCCAGGCACAAATTGTGGCTCAGCAGAGCTGTCTTAAGCCCTTCTGCCCGGATACACTGAGCTGCTTCTGCCATTATGGTGAGCTGTTTTATCATCTCATTTCGGATTAAATCCCAGAGAAAAGAGTCCACTGGAACACGGACATTTGCCTGAGGAACACAGAAACCCCAAGAATGATAATGGGCCAGATAATGGGGTGAAAATAAGAGTGGTTGGGTAGGCAGGGTTGCCTGATCATCTTATCTTGCTGTCCTGCTTCCTCTGGCAGCAGAAGGCAGGCAGGGGATCTCCCAGCTAAACTGCTTTGCCCAAATAAACAAATGTTCTCACATCCCTAATTCTACAGCAGAGATAAAGGGCTGATTTTGGGAAAGAGAAATCACTGGGACTGTGCCTGCCATGGGATCAAGGCAGGTTAGAGACAAACACTGACAGACCAGCAGGCAGGAAAGGAATCTGCATTTTAGACTGAACTGTTTAAAAAGGACTTTATTCCAGTAGGAAATTAAGGCAAATTCATCTGCCTGCCCTGCCCAGGTACCAGGATAATGGTGCAAATCTGCCCTGTTCAGACAGCAATGCTTCCTAGATGGAAAATCCAGACCCTTCAACCAAAGGATTTCTTTTTAAAGCTCCTCTTTCCTCACTGGACCTGTTTCCATGCAGTCAGGAAGCACAAGGAGAGCAGGGGGGAGTTGGCTTACAATCTCAAAGCACTGCTGTCCCAATTCCTGCAGAAACTCCACAGCTGTCAGCTCTCCTCTGGAATACTTGAGAGAGAGGCTGTTCTCCCCTCCAGACACTGCAGCTTGCTGGATGGTGCCGGCTGGAATACAGCTCTGGGCCTCCCAGTCTGCATGGAGAACAGTAGGGAAGACAGGAAAGAGCATCAGCAGGACTGGGAAATCAGCTTGGAATCCCTCTGAGGTCTGATGTGCTGGCCTGGGGTGATTGACCCAGCCCAGAGGGAAGAGTTTGGGCATTCCAGGAACTGCAGCACCTCATCCCTGTGTTCAGTGTGGAGAGTTCCTAAACTCTGGTGACCTGTGACTGGATCAAGACAATGCCTGGAGCTGCGCCAGGGCTCAGTTAGGTCGGAGATCAGGGAAAGGCTCTCCCCCCAGAGGGTGCTGGGCACTGCCCAGGCTCCCCAGGGAATGGGCACGGCCCCGAGGCTGCCAGAGCTCCAGGAGCGTTGGGACAGCGCTGCCAGGGATGCCCAGGGTGGGATTGTTGGGGTGTCTGGGCAGGGCCAGGGGTTGGATGAGGATCCTTGTGGGTCCTTCCCAGCTCAGGACGTTCCGTGATTCTGTGGGATCAGGAATGGGAATACACACCTGTGGCTGTCCTGTGAGGGGCTGGGAGCAGCACCCCGCTCTCCTCAAAGATCACAGCTTTGTAAGAGAACCCTCTGGATCGCTGCTGGGTCAGCAGGAGCTGCCGGATCCCGGCACAGAGAAGGTTCTGGGCACAGGCAGCGCTCCTCAGGTACATGCTGGAAACCACAGGAAGGGCCAGGGAAACTCACACCTCAACCAAGGAGAGAGGCTGGAACACAACTGCAGAATTACAGGGGAAAATGTTTATTTATGCACACACAATCATGGAATGGTTAATGCTGGAGAAGATCTCCAAGATCATCAAGTCCAACGTCCCTGGATCCACCAAACCCTATGGCTAAGTGCCACTTCTGCACAGGGATGGGGACTCCACCTTGGGCAGCCACTGAAGTGTCCCACACAAAGCAGGGAGCCCCGAAAGGGGTTTTACCCAGGGTCCAAATCCCTTCAATAGTGTTGGGGATCACTCATCACTAACACACACTCATTACTGATCATAACCGGTGATCGGAGCCACATGGGGTCAGGCTCTGCTCCCGGGGAACAAGGGACACAACAAAAGGAAATCTGTGCCAGGAGAGGCTCAGGTCGGACATCAGGAGGAATTCCTTCATGGAAAGGGCTGTCAGCCATGGGGAGGGGCTGCCCAGGGAGCTGGAGGTGTCCAAGGAAGGGCCGGGCGCGGCGCTGGGCGCTCTGGGCTGGGTGACGCGGCGGGGATGGGCCGGGCTTGGACTCGGTGCTCCCGGGGCTCGTTCCCCTCAGGGCCCCCGGGGTCTCCGGCTGGGAGGCGGCTCCCCGCTCTCGCGGGAACGTACCTCCAACTCTCGCGAGAAGCAGCGGCCGCCCCTCGCAGCCCCCCGCGCGCTACCGCAGCCGCCACCGCCGCGCCGCCTGCTACGTCACCGCGCCGTGACGTCACGGGGTCAGAGGGGAAAGGTGCGGGAGGCGGAAGCGGCGCCGGTCCCGGTCCCGGTCCCGGTCGGCGGCGGCCCCGCGGAGCCCATGAGCGTGTCCCTGGTCGTGATCCGGCTGGAGCTGGCCGGGACCTCCCCGCTGCCCGCGGGCTTCGCCTACAGCGCGGCCGGTGGGTTCCCCCCGCCGGGGGCACGGGCGGGGCGCGGGGCAGCGCTGCCGGGCCCGCTCCGCACCGCGCAGCTGCCGGCGGGGGCCGTCCCGGTGCTGCCGATCCCGGGGCTCCGCGCCCGGCGCTCCGTCCCAACGCCTGCTTTGTCCCCGCAGCTCCGGACATGGCAGCGGAGAGCACCGGCGCGGCCCTCGCCGCCGTGCCCGCCTGCCTGGAGGGGAAGGGCCCCGGGGAGCGGGCGGCCATCCTGCACCAGCACCTGGGCCGCAGGGAGATGACCGACATGATCATCGAGACCATCCAGCCGCCCGCAGGTACCGGCTGGGGCGGCGGCCCCGTGGCGGGGGGAACGTCCCGGTGCTGTTACCGGGCGGGCAGGGCGGGGGGCCCGGGTGGTGTGGGGTGTGCGGGGCCGGAGTCGGCCCTGCAGTTTGGAAAACAGGCAGAGAAGTTCAGGAATGTGCTTTGGGATGCGGGTGACAGAGCTGGTTATTCGTGGTGAACACTTCCACTGACCTCATCCCAGTCCACAGCTTCCTCCCGACGGGCAGCTCCAGTCTCCGCTCTCTGGGAGCAGGGACAGGACACAGGGAACGGCTGGAGCTGTGTCAGGGCAGGATTAGGTTGGATCTCAGGAAAAGGTTCTTCCCCCAGAGGGTGCTGGGCACTGCCCAGGCTCCCCAGGGAATGGGCACGGCCCCGAGGCTGCCAGAGCTCCAGGAGCGTTTGGACAGCGCTGCCAGGGATGCCCAGGATGGGATTGTTGGGGTGTCTGTGCAGGGCCAGGGGTCAGACTGGGTGATCCCTGTGGTCCCTTCCCCTCAGTAATGAGGAAACTTTGCCTTTGTGAAAGATGAAGCAAAAGCTGCCATGGAAAGAAGGAAGTCCTTGGAAGCTGCATCAGCTGAGGACAAAACTAAACAGGAGGATCAAAGCAAGGAGTGTGAGGCTGCTCCAGACTCGCCTTCCAAACAGCTGCCTGACCAGATCTCCTTCTTCAGCGGGAACCCCTCGGTTGAAATCGTTCATGGAATTATGCACCTGTACAAAACAAAGTAAGAATTCCTGACTAATGGTGGCTCAGGTGGGAGTGGGAGGGTGAGTTGGCCACCCCGGGGCTGTGGCTCCTGAGTGGAGACAAACAGGAAGGGTGACTCGATGCTGGGAATGCAGAGGGTCACTGGTGTTAATGGTGGAGTTTGGGGCTGGCCCTGGTCCCCTAGCTGTGGGTGACACTGGGGGTGTTGAGGGCTTGTACTGGGTTGTAATAGTGTAAGATAAACACAAATTTAAAAAAAAAAAAACATTTGAAAGCAGCTTTCCAAAGGATCCCACAATTAAATCGTGATCTTTGGGGCCTTGGTGACAGGCATGGGGAGCTGTGTGAGGCAGGAGGTCTCATCCAGGGGTTACAATTCACCACCACTCCCCTATGATTGTGTGAGAACTCCCATTTCAGCTCTTCCTGAAAGCCACCAGGAAGAACCCCCAGATGGGCATTGGGAATAGTAGCAAACATTGCTCAGTTGTTCTAGGAATAGTGCTGAGCATCTGGGGCTTGCCAGCTTCAGCTGTTTTTGTAGAAAAACAGATATCAAACTATTCCTGGCAGTCCCATTGTTCTTGGAGCATGCCCAGGTTAATACAGGATGCCTGTGATTGTTTGTGGTCACTCACCACAGCCTCATCCTCCTCCTCAGTGTGAGGGATAAAGTTTGACAGCAGAGTTCCTGTGGCTCTGTGGCTGGAGCTGTGTGTCCAGCTGTGTGTCCAGCTGTGCCCTGCCCAGGGGGAGGTGAGGTGCAGCTGTGTCCCTGCTGTGTCCCCAGCAAGATGACGTCCCTGAAGGAGGATGTGCGGCGCAGTGCCATGCTCTGCATCCTCACTGTGCCCGCCACCATGACCAGCCACGACCTCATGAAGTTTGTGGCCTCCTTCTATGAGGTGATCGAGCACATGAAGATCATCCGAGACTCCACCCCGAACCAGTACATGGTGCTCATCAAGTTCAGCTCCCAGGTAAGATGCCTTGGCTGCAGGAATGTCACACTCAGTTGCTGTTCAGGGGGGTTGGGTGGCTTCACTGGGCAGCCCTGAGCCAGGGTTGCACTTACCCGTGGAGAAACAGCCCTGTCCTCCTTCCCAGAGAATTCCCAGGGCTGCTGAGGTTAGTCCCACACCTGGAAGCAGTGGATGCCATGCTCTGGCTGTCCTGTTCTTGTTGGCAGGATATTTTTCAAGAATCAGTCCATTTACAGAGCTTTCTGCTATCTCTCAGCTTGTTCAGAGTGTTGTGCTGTGCTGAACAGAAAGGAGCTGGCCTGGGGAGCTCCCTTTGTTTTAAGAAAGGCTTTTCCTGCTTTTCTGAGGAGCTGGGTGGTCTCACAGCCACTGCCAGTGTGGAAAGGACAGAGCCTGAGAGCCTGGAGGGTGAATTGATACCCAGATAACACCATTTGCTCCTTCAGGCCCCTTGGACTGGGCAGCTTTAAATTCCCCCCTCCAGCTCTTGTGTGGACCCTTTCACTTGGACATTCTCTTCTCCCAGCTGCACATGATTTATTTTGGGGTTCAGGGAGAGGTTTCTCCCAGCTGTGAATTCTGCCTGAGAGATTTCCCAAGCCCTTTGTGCAGGTGGAGGGTTTGTGTGAGTCCTGTGCTAATTGCAGTAGTTACAAAGATGGTTTTATATCTCTTGTTGCATTAAATTACACAGGCAAATATCTGGTGCTAAACAGCCTTGCACCAAATCCCTAAACTTGTGCTCAATTCACCCTGAAATTCCTGTTTCTCAGGCAATTCCCTGCAGCTCTGTTGATCCCTGATGGCTGTGCCTACAAGTAGCAAAACAAATCTCTGGGGCCTTTATTCTCCTGACTGGAATCACCAGGAGTATGGGAATGTGGCATTTCATTCAGCTGATTGCCTCAGTGCAGTGTGGTGGCTGTGGAGAGAGGGTTTGGGGTGCTCCTGGGGGAAAAGGGATGATGGATTTGGCAGGGTTTGGGTTGGTTCTGCCTCCTTTGCCCTGGAAGGTGCCTGAACTGTGAGTGGTGAATGGGTTCTCTCCCACAGTTAAACTGCTGTTCCTGACACCATCCTGCAATGTGGCCCTCTTACATTTTTGCAGAGACCAAATTTGCTTTGCAAATGCACTGAAATTGCTGACAAGGGGTAAAACAGGTGCTGAAGGGAAATCCCTAATTCCTGCTGAATGCTCCCATGTCAGCGTGGTGTCACTGCCCTGAACTCCACTTGTGTCTTCCAGAGGTGATGCCAAACCTGGCGCCAAAATGCAGTGCCTGGAGCTGGCTGAAATCCCTCCTCTGGTGTTCCAGGGAAGAAGAGAGGATATGGGAGGTTTCTTCTCCTGTCCCTTGGTTGGATGAGCTGGGAGTTTCCTGTTTTTAACCAATTTTCTCTGCTCCGTGCCCAGGCTGATGCAGACAGTTTCTACATGGCCTGCAATGGCCGGCAGTTCAACTCCATCGAGGAGGACGTTTGCCAGCTCGTGTATGTGGAAAGGGCTGAAGTCTTCAAGTCAGAAGATGTAAGTTGAGTTTGGGGTTTTTTTTCCCTGCACTTCAGAAGGTTTTGACAGGATTATTTGGAGAATAAACTGCAAGAACAGCTTAATACATCAGCCCCAGCCCCGTTTCCCATTGCAGTGGTCCTTGGGAGAGTTTGTGTGGCGACTCCGTTTGTGCCTCAGCTGTGATCTAAGCCTGCCTTGGGTTGTAATTTAGGGAATCCACAGAGCACAGTGGGGCTGGTTGCAGGTGCAGCCCCTTCACTGAGCCCTGGCTGTGGCCCTTTGAATGCTGGGGATCACTTTCTTATCTTTCTAATAAATTCCCAACCACAGCGTTCCCGTGTCGTGGTGCTGGCAGTGATGGGAAGTTGGACTTAACTGCTGGTGATGGGAAGGTGCTGAGCAGTTTCTCTCTGCTTGGTGCTCGCAGGGAGCCAGCCTGCCTGTGATGGACCTGACAGAGCTGCCCAAGTGCACCGTGTGCCTGGAGAGGATGGATGAGTCCGTGAACGGGATCCTCACCACGCTGTGCAACCACAGCTTCCACAGCCAGTGCCTGCAGCGCTGGGAGGACACCACGTGAGAGCCTGGGCTTTATTTCCACCTCTGAGGCCCTGCTTGGAGTGGGGGGGGTTGTGCTTACAAAGCTCTGCTCGTCACTGTGGGGGCAGGAATTACTGCAAGTCCTAATGTTCAGTTTTTCCCATTAAGGGGCTCCCAGAGAGAAATCTCCCCGCCAAAAGTAATTGAAGGATTATTCCCAGGGGCCTCGCTGCTGAGGCAGGGAGGGAGTTGTAGAGGAATGCTGATTATTTCAAAATACTGTAGGAGAAGAGTGCTGGGCTAAACAGCCCTGGCTGCACACACAGCCCTGCTTCACTCAGCCTTGGCAGCTTGTCCAGTCCCTTCCTTGGCATCCTGCAAATGGAGCTGGGGGGCCCTGTGGGGAGCCCTGCAGCCTTCTCTCCCACCTGGATGCTGGGAGGGGAGGAAGAGGAGGTGAGAAAGAGCAGGTGTGCAGGGGCAGGCAGGGAAAGAAGGGATGATGACAAGGTGCCTCAGTAAATCAGGCAGGGGAGGCTCCTGTTGTTCCAGGTGGGTGTGGGATGAGCCATGGGAAGTCGTGTCCCTGGCACAGGGAGACCCTCCAGGGCACTGGGCAGGGCTGGGGGTTGGACCCGTGCCACTCACCCTTTCCTCTTGGTGCTCCCAGCATCCCAAATCCCTGTGGGGTGGCATTTTGGTGTGCCGGGAGCCCCCGACTGGCACCAGGTGCTGCTGTCAGCTGGGTGTGTTTGCCATTCCTCTGGAAGCTTTGCTGGTTTACTGCACCTCAGGCAGCCACAGACACTGCAGCAGGAGGCTGCAGATCCTCCCTGTGGCTGCTGCATCCCTGCTATCCCAATTCCTGGATTCTCTGATGGAGTGTGAGGAAGACTGTAGCTCTCTGTGATCTATCACTCCTAAGCCAGAGTACCAGAACTCAGTGAGATCAATCAGGTTTGGAGCTGTGCAGGCTGATGGGCTGCTTTGCTGCATAAATCCAAAGCACGGTAAATTTGGGGCAGTGGAGCATAGCCAGTGCAGGAGCGAGATCCCAAATAGCACTTAAATATGGAAGATACAATTTAAGCTGGACTTATGCTCCCAGTCTGAAGAAATGACAAAGGAAAATCCCCGTTCTCCTTGCTCAGGCACCACGGAGGCTGCAAGTGCCTGACTTTGTGTAGGAACTGACTGCAGCCCAGTTGTCTCCTCCCTGGAATTATTCCTGGGCCTTTCCCAGCAGCTAATGAAAAATACATAGACAGTCCTGGCAGCAGGATGCAGCCTCAGTTATCCCATTCCTGGCCCAAACTGCTGCTGCTCCAGGGCTGGACACAGCTTCCTTCTGGTCTGGGGTGTTCTGTCTCTTTGTGGCAGCACTGGGAGTTCCAAAAGAGATAAAAGATCTGGATCTTTGGTAGATCCAGAAGGGATTCCTGCTGCTGATTCTTTTAGGGTACAGTTATGGGGTGTTCTTCCTGGGAAGGCTGAGATTGAATCCTTTGGGTTGGGGTGAGACTGAAGCATCTCCTCAGGGTTGTTTTAAGCACTGAGGTGTGTTTGCAGAGTGTCACTTGGCTGTCCTCAGCAGGGTAATTCCGACACCCTTCCTCAGTGTGTAGCTTCTGTGTAAATCCCTTGGACTGCAGCAAAACCAGATCCAGCTGAAATGTCTTTGGGAGAACTCTTCTTTGTTCTGTCACCAGCTTAAAACCAGTAACTTTGTGTGGAATGATTTTGAGTGGGGTAAATGTGAGCTGGTGGGTGATACAGGGAGCATCCCGCTGCACAAGGCACTTCCCTGGAGCTCTCTAGCTCTCTTCTTAATGACTGCAATGTGGAGATGTTGCTTCCTGTGTCTCATGACGTTCTTGTTGCCCTCCAGGTGCCCTGTGTGCAGGTACTGCCAGACTCCAGAGCCCGTGGAAGAGAACAAGTGTTTTGAGTGTGGAGTTCAAGAAGTAAGTAGGTGGGTGGATGGTGAGATCTAGCCTAGATCTGACTGCACAGCTGCTTGGGTTGCTTTGGGCCTTAATTCTTGGGCTGATTTTGGGCTGGTTTTACCAGCCAGTGGGCTTTCAGCTTTCCTTTTGAGTTGCATCAGTGCTGGGAAGGGGTGTTTCCTCACAGGTTTCCTGTTCTGATGAATTTCTGTGATTCTTAGGAAGATGAGTGTGACAGCAGGGAGCTAACCCAGCCTGCTGGTGATGGCCCTTCCAGTCTGTGCCCTCCAGAGCTTGCTGGGATCCCTCATTCCTTAGCCAAGGCCACTCTTCCACCTGGTGGTGATTTACCCAGCCCCTGCAGGGCTGTAACTGCCTTTGATGGGCTGGGACCCCCTTGTCCTTGGCCTTCCCAGAGGAGGGGGAGTGGGAACCCTGCTCGTTCCTGAGGGTGTGACTGGAGCAGGGGTGGGTCACGCTGTCTCAGGGTGCTGCTGCCCCCCCAGAGCTGCCCCCCAGAGCTGCCCGTGTTTGTTGCAGAACCTGTGGATCTGTCTGATCTGCGGGCACATCGGCTGCGGGCGCTACGTGAGCCGCCACGCCTACAAGCACTTTGAGGAGACGCAGCACACGTACGCCATGCAGCTCACCAACCACCGCGTCTGGGACTACGCCGGGGGTGAGCCTGCGCTGCCCTTTGGGCACCCTTGGGAGCAGGGGCTGAGGCACAGTTTGCTGGAGATGGAGGAGCTTGTGTCCATGCTAGTCCCTGGCTTTGGGGAGCAGCCGTCTCTGCTCTATCAGCAGCTTTCCTGGGGCTGGAGCAGCTGGAGGAGGGAAAACGGGACTCTGTCATGAATCGGGGCGGTCCTACAGCATCCCTGGAATGTTTTTTACTCCCTTTCCATCAATTTGCCCATGGCTGTTGTGATAAATACCCCATAAGGTGGCTGGGAGGAATCTGCTAAAGTAGAACGAATCCCTGTGGTGTTGGGTTTGTGCCTTGCAGAGCAGCAGGGTCTGGGTGGTTTGATTGTGCTCCGTGACTGGGGGTTCCTCAGCTCTGAGTGCCCATAGTTGGATTTTCTCTCCCCAGACAACTACGTCCACAGGCTGGTGGCAAGCAAAACTGATGGCAAGATAGTTCAGTATGAGTGTGAGGGGGATATGTGCCAGGAGGAGAAAATTGATGCCTTACAATTAGAGGTAAATATTTTCACTTGTTGGACTCTGCGTTGTGGAAGTGTTTCCAGCCCCACCATGACCACTGTTCAATCCCATCAGCTGAAGCAGCAGATCTGCTCCCAGCCTGGAGGAATTGTCTCCAGGCAGGAGCAGAATGGGTTTACTGCTTTTTTTTCCCCTTTTTTATTTATTTTTTTTTAAAGCCTCTCCCTGGCTCTGCAGTGCTGATGCAGCGCAGTGTGAGCTGGCTGCAGTGTCGTGCTGTGGTCACTGGTGATTGAAGAGGAGCTGCTTATGCTGCTGCAAACAGGGGGCACTGGAGGGAGAAGTGGGTCTGAGTCACTCCCCAGACCATTCCTAGTGGCTCTGTGGCTTGGGTTCAGAGCCAGGATCTGTGTGGAGCTGTTAATTTGGATAGTTTAGCTCCCAAACTGAATGAGGGTGCAGGAATCCACAGCTGTGTGCTCACCTTGGTGAGCACAGAGAGCTGACAGTCTGCTGCCAGCCCTGTGCTGTTCCCTTCTCTT
The DNA here is from genome assembly GCF_009650955.1 of Corvus moneduloides. Classification (NCBI taxonomy): domain Eukaryota; kingdom Metazoa; phylum Chordata; class Aves; order Passeriformes; family Corvidae; genus Corvus; species Corvus moneduloides. Next base: position 10,980,671 of record NC_045493.1, read on the forward strand.
GAACAAATAATGATTTATTTATTTTTTGTACCTGTTGCCCAGCTTCTCCTCTCCTAACTAAAGGAGAGGAGCTTGAAATCCCTGCTTCACTGAGCAGACACTGCAGCACGATTTCAGCCGCATTAGACACGAGGGTTTGTGAGGAGGAACAGCCCACAGAGACCAGACTGGAGGAGCTCATTGCTCACATAAATATTTGGTTGCTTTTCAGTGAATTTTCTGAATAACACTTAGATGCTAAACCAGCTAATTTTAACCCTTTTTTCCCGTAAGGTGGTTGCCTAAAGCGTGTAAGTTCTCTCTGTCTTATGAGATTGAAATATTTCAAGAGAGAATGAATTTGGTGGAGTGTTTTGGCACTCAGAAATTACTGAGAGTGATCAAGGCTCTGTGCATGTTTAATTCTCTAGTGAATGCCTAATTTGATGCTTATTAGCCTGATGAAAAGGAGTAATCACCTTTTTCAACCTTCTCATGACTCATTTGCAGAACTAAAAGGGAAAAGGTGGGATGTAGGGCATAGATCCTTGTTCCAGTACCAAAATGGTGTTGGAATGGGCCATACATGTTGGAGAAGAGTAATTGGGAATTACAGAGAGTTGAGGGTGCTTTCCCAGGAATCTTCTTATAGGGAAGCTGGATATGTACGTTGATCCTTCTGCCTTGGAGTTTGGGCTGTGGGTGGGAACTCTTCCCCTCAGCCTTTGGGGTCTCATACTCTCAGGACAGGGATGGGTGATGGTTCATTTTCCTGCAGACATTTATTGCTATTGCCATGAAAAATCTGTCTCTTCCTTGAACAGTTCTTGGCTTGATACTTTCACTTGATCATTGTTGTGCTCTGAAGGCTTTCCTTAATTTCAAAAAACCCAAAGTGATTTGGTTGGGAAATCAAACTGGTGAAACCCTGCACTGGATCTGCAGCTGGGATGTGTGTCCAGAACCTCCTGATTTCATCTGGTTAAATTGATTTGGGGATTGGATCCCTTTGGGCTCCTTAACCAGCAGGGCCACCCTGACTGCTCTGTGTGTCTCTGTGTTTGTAGTATTCCTACTTGCTGACGAGCCAGCTGGAATCCCAACGGATCTATTGGGAAAACAAGATTGTCCGCATCGAGAAGGACACAGCTGAAGAGGTGAGCTCTGCCCTGGGCCTGGGGGAAGGGTCCTGGCCCTGTGCAATGGGAGAAGAAGGAGCTGATGGCTCTCTGGTTCAGCCTGGGTGCTGTGTGACGTGGCCTTGCACAGCCTGCTCTGCTCCCAGCTGGGAAAATTGGCTCCAAGATGGATCTGTCCCTTATCTGGCTGCTCCCAGGGAGCAATTTGCTGCTCAGTGGTGCAGAAGCAGGTAGATTGCCACGGAGATTGCAGCTTGATTTAAATGTGCTGCTGGGGAAATGCAGCAGTGGTGGAAGGAGCGCGTGGTGCTGCAGGATCCCGGAGCCATCCGTCTCTCCGACACGGATCTCCAGGGAATGTTGGTGGAGCAGAGACAATATGACTTTAATTTGCTCGGCTGCAGAAGGTGGAACTGTCTCTGTGCTCCAAATGCATATTGATTTGCCCTTTCTTTTTGATCCCCTCTCTTTCCTCATCACCCTTTGGGAAAAGTTCAGAGTCTCCTCCTATAAAGCATCCTGCAGGCAGGACTGCTTCAAAATGTCACCAGGAAAAATCCAGGGAAGATATTCTACTGCTTTTTCACTCTACATAGATCCTTTCAACCAGGTTTAAAGTGAGTCAGGATTTAGAATTGAGTCCTTAACTTTCTTCAGGACTTTTAATTAACCATTTAAGTGTCTGCAGTTAAGTAAAAATAGAAATTGTGACCATTGAAATAGTGGTCATTGACCTTGTTCTAAAGAACAGTCCCAGAAATCTTATGGAAAGCCCTATAAAAGGAAAATATTTTATCAAAAACCATCTTTCGAGTGGCCAGGAGACGCAATCCACAAAGCAGCTCCAAAGTGAAACCACTCTGATCCACGCCCCAAACGTGGTTTCACGTTTAAAGATCCCAATAATTTTATCCGTGGCACTTGTTCCATGTAAGTCTTGTCTGGATTGGTGCCACCATGCAGAGTATTCCATTATCGGTACTCAGGCTACTTCCCCAAATTAACCATCAGCTGCACAAACATTCCCTGATTAGGGCTGGAAGGCTTAAAACCTGCTCTCCATCCATGTGTGCTGACACTGCCATTTGTCCAGACTGCTCCTCCAGGAAAGCATTTTCCATTAAATCCCTGCCCCACTGCATGTGAGCACTGATAGAGGGGAAACAAGAATTCCTGACTAAACCTCCCCTAAGTCTCATTCTGGAGGCTTGTCACTTGGAGAAGGAGAGCTTGGCTTTCTCCAGGAGCAGCACCTGGAGTGGGGCAGCAGAGGGAAGAGGAAGGCCGTGGCCAGTGGGTGTTTGTGTTTGTGTGAGGGAGATATTGGTGTCAGTGGGTCAGTGCCTTCTGACAGCTCTGCTGAGTCAGCCCCGAGCAGGGCAGCCTGTTCGTGTTCACACTCAGACCACATTCTCTGAGGTTTAGTTTAAAATGAGCAAAAACCCAGCCTTGTAACGCCTCAGGGTGGAAATCTGAGTTTGCTGCTGGATCCAGAACCACCAGAGAGTGGCCAAAGGAATGCTGGATGCAGGCAGGAAGAAGTTAAGGAGCTGCTGCAGCTTTTGGCAGTGCCTGGCATGGATCTACAGCCGGAGTTGCTGTTCTGTGGGAGCAGCTTCCACGGCAACGTGGCTCCTTGTCTGGGATCCGAGGGTGACACAGGGGGTCCTCAGCAGAGCAGAGCCTTGGCTCCAAGCTTTCCTTACCTGGGGACAGGAATTGGTCAAAGTCTAGAAACCGCTCCAGAAAATGGAGTGTCCTGACGAAAGTGCAGCGGACTTTGAGCTGTTGGAAATGCCCCTGTGTTTGTTTTTACAGATTAACAACATGAAGACCAAATTTAAAGAGACCATTGAGAAGTGTGACAGTCTGGAACAGCGGCTCAATGACTTGCTCAAAGAAAAGCAGTCAGTGGAGAGGAAGTGGGTACCGCTGCCAGGTTTAGTTCCATGGAGCCATTAAAACACCGTGCGCTGACATCCAAAAAGAAAAAAAACCCTGCTATGCTGGGCAATTTTGAGCTGTTTAAGCTGGAATACTGAGAACATGGCTTGCTTTAAAAAAAGCTCTGATTTCTGTAGGTGTTCACAAATGGGAAGTGTCTGAGTGAGCACAGCTTTGGGGCCCTCAGCTCCCTTTCCACGCTCTGCATGTTTAGCGTTCAGGGATCCTTCCTCTCCCTGCTCCAGGGAGATGCCAGCCTGCTCTGCTGTTGGTGGGTGCATCCAAAGGGATGAAAGGCAGCTCAGCAGAGGCATCACCCAGCACAGAGGAAAATACAGATCTTGGGAAGTGCCTGGAGGAAAGATGTCGAGCCTGGCAATTGCCGATCCGTGTGCTCCCTGTGTCCCCTGTTCCTCGCAGCCCACATCCTGTCCAGCAGTCCTGGCTGGAGCAGGGAGCACAGGCAGGGAGTGAGCAACAGGCAGAGGAGGGTGCCAGCAAACTGCCAGGGCAAAAGCAGGGTTTTGGGGAGCAGGAAGCCCTGTGTGTGAATCACAATGCTGATACCCTTGTGGGAGCATCTTCCTTCCCAGGGAAGTGGTATTTTGAGGGTCTTGGAGTGTGGCAGGAGGCCCCTGACTGCCCTCAGATGTCTCAGGCTCCCTTGTGATCCCTGTGCCCTTTTTGGCACCCATTCCAAAAGCTGCAGGTGTGTGTCCAAGGTCAGTTCCACCTCCCAGGCACATCCTGCCTGTTGCCTGTGCTGTTGGCTTTGGCATGAGATGGAATTGCCTGACCTGGGTGGGATTTCAGAGTCTTCTTGTATTGCCTCCCCTTGCCCATCTTTGCTGGAAAACCAAATTCCAGGTGTGGTTGGTGGGCTGGGGGTCAGTTGCCCAGTGAAAAGCTGAGGTGCTGTTTGGTCTGGGTGGGCAGTGCTGCTGTCCTAACTTGTGCTTCTCTCTGCAAGGTGTTCCCAGCTGAACAACAAAGTGGCAAAACTCTCCAACGAGCTGAAGGAGGAGCAGGAGCTGAACAAGTGCTTGCGAGCAAACCAGGCCTTGCTGCAGAACAAACTGAAGGAGGAGGAGAGAGTGTTAAAGGAAACCTGTGAGCAGAAGGACCTGCAGATCTCCGAGATCCAGGAGCAGCTGAGGGATGTCATGTTCTACCTGGAGACGCAACAGAAAATCAACCACCTCCCAGCTGAGACCCGCCAGGAGATCCAGGAAGGACAGATCAACATTGCAGTGGCATCTTCTGCCAGCTCCTCCACAGCAGGCACGGGCAAACCTTCCTCCAGGAGAGGCCGTGGCAAGAGGGGGAAATGAGAACAGGAATTCTCTGCTCCCACCCTGGAACTGGCCGTGCCAGCAGCAGGCCAGGCTCACCTCGGGACTCGGGCTGGGAACACCCAGCTCACTAAAGCTCAGCTAGAAATTGTCTCCAGAGCTGCTCATAAAACTGGCTGCCAGTCAGTGGAGGTGTCTGTGGTATTTAAAAGCATTTCACTGCACTATTTAGCTGTTTTTAGGCAGATCTTGGTGACCATTTTGCCTTCCCTCCTTTTCAGAGCCCCTCCTGTCATGCATTTGACTTTCTTGGAGAGTGTTTTGGGGTGGGGGGGTGTGTCCATGTCCAACATCCTATTCCCTGCAGGGATGCTGTAGAGTAGGCTCAGCCCAGTGTGTAAGGCTTCTCCAGTTCTTCTCCTGGATTAAAAGTATTCTCAACTAAGAAGTTATTTAATAAACAGTGTAAATTAGGTTATATACATCTGCTTTTTGTATGTGCAGTCCTGACACTGCAGAACTGCCTGTGCAGGAGTAGAACTGTAGTTTGGAAAGAAAAAGGAGTGAGGTGTGGAAAATAAACCATCTTAGCGGTGTAAGAAACCAGGCAAGTCCTAAAGGCCAATGGGCTGGGAATTTAAAGGCTTTTAAGGGACTTTGCTCTGATCTCTCTTCATTTTAAAGGTGGCCTTTGAGTGGCCAGTGGTTGCTGTACTGCCTGCAGGGCAGAAAGTGTGGAAGTTTTGTGTTCTGGATGCTGTTTAACGTGGTTATTTTACAGGTATTTTACAAATTAAGTAGTCATCTGTGAATTGGGGAACACATTCCCAGCATTCCAGCACTCCTGGAGCAGGGGGGGGGGTGTGTATCCCCTGACCCAGTGGCACTGGGAGTATTGGTGTAAGCTCAGAGCTGTTCTCCTCAGAGCCAGGTGAGGAGAGGGACAAGCAGAGCCTTTTCCAAACTCTCTTCCCACATTCTCAGAGCTCCTGGTGCTGGCTCTGTGGCGGAGCCGGGGGCGCTGCCCCTCCACGGGATCCTCAGCAGGAGCTGCAGTTCTTGGTTCCAGTTCCTGTGCTCACCAAAACGTGGCACTATCCACAACCTCAGCTGGCAAAGCTTCCATGTGACTTGCCCCAAAGGGACACGGGTCCTGTAAGGGAATTTCGTGCACAAATCTGGTTTGGTTTGGGTTTTTTGTTGGTTTTTCACTTAACATCTAAGACTCGATGCTCTGGGGTGGGAAGTTTTCCCTGGAGAAGTGACTGTCCTGGTTGCTGTTGTGCTCAGAATCAGAGAATTTAAAGGCTGATCTTTTGTTAAAAATGCCAGGGGAGTCCCCAGTTGTCTTTCCAGGCCACAGGATGATCCTGGTCTTTGTTGGAACAATCATGACCTTAGTTTGGAACACTGAAACAGCTCTGGCTGAGCAGGTCCAGCCTGGAACACGGGCATGACACAGGCAGCCCTTTATTGCTAGAAGTTGTTCTTTTTTTGGCCCGTTGAAAGGGACAAGTTCCAGTCCCTGGAATGACCCCGGGAAGGCGGGTGGTTCTCATCTGCTTCCTGGCTGCATGGACTGAGAGTGTTGAACTTCCTCCTTGGAATTACAGGGTGCTGTTAGTGCACTCTGGGCATCCACTGCTTGGCTTTGGAGATCTGCCCCCACCACCTGGAACTTGGACCTTTTCTAACTTTGTAGCAGGAATGTACACTCACTTTTCAGTGTTTGGATTGTACTACCAGGCTTCTGCCTTCTGTAAATGACTCTAAGGACCTAGAGATGTACAGCACGGCTTGCTCTCCTAGAGAAACTATTTTATTTAAGATATATTTTTACACCATTAAGATCCTCTGACCTTTTGCTGAAGGCTTGCTTTGTGTAGAACACTAAAGATGCTGTACTGTATCTTGGAATTCATTTTCAAAAAATGTGATGGAAAATTAAACCAGCGTGCAGTTCTTTCTGTGTGTGTGTTCCACTGGAGGGGAGGGAGGAGGTTATTTTGGAACTCGGATAGTTTTTAACTCAAAAGCAAAGCTGTCCAAATGAGTTCTTGGTCATCTTTGGACTGGGGAAGTTGGGCTCAGCTGAGCTGATAGGAGCAGATAAGGCTGGGCAGTTATCTCTGGGTAGCTCTCGCAGGAAAAGCAAGAATTGTTGAATGCTTTATGTTAAACCAAATCACTCTCAGTCCTTGAGTCCCCTCCAGCTTCTAAAACCCTCCCAGGTGCCCAGAGACCCTGCAGTGTCTGTCTGGGTGTTTATTCACTGCTGTAGATCATCGGGCTCCCCCAGCCTCCCTCCCTTGGGAGACTTCCCACGAGGAGCTGGGGCTTGCGGTGAAGGGAAAAGTCCCACGTCAGGCCGGTCTGTGACTCTTCCTTACCCATCATCCGGCCCCACAAGTGCCTGGAAAAAGCATTGGCCCTGGGACCTCAGCCTGTGGTCAAGTTTTGACATCAGTAGCTGGAGCAGCAGGTCAGCCCTGGCCATGACTCACTGTCACCACCACAGCAGGAGGCTGCAGCAGCGTGAAACTCGCCAGCACTGAACAGCTGAGATTGGCCGAGCTCCTGCTACGGTTCCAACCCTTGAAATAGACTTTTTTATTTTTAAATCCTGAAAGGAGCACACCTGTCCCCAGCTGAACAGCACAGGGGTTTGCTGGCTGTGCTGGGTGCTGTCCCAGGGAGCCGGAGGACACAGCCTGCCTTGGCACTTGCCACATGGGCTGTGTCAATTAATGGAGAGATGTTCCTGCAGGAGTGAGAAATGAGGGACCTGCTCTCCCCAAAGCACTGCTGGTGGCCAGCACGTGCTGGGAACTTCACTGGATCCTGGTGCTCCCTCTGGAAAAGGTCCCTGCTTCACCTTCCGGCAGGGAGGGAGCAGGACACCAAAGTGATTCTGTGAGCAGGGAAGGACAGTGACCAGGAGCCTCTGCTGTCACCACCATGGGGACAGCACCCAGGTGCCCAAGAGAGGAGGTGGGCAGGGGCTGCAGGAAAAGCTGCGGGATTTCAGTGGCCAGGGAGAAGCCCAGCTGGAGCGGGGTCCCAGCCAGCAGCCGCACGGAGCTTGGCAGAGTCTGGAGGATGCTGCGATGATTCACTCCAGCAGCTGTTCCCCAGCGAGCGCAGGGAGAGGCGGCTCCACGGGCTGAGGGGGGAAGGCAGGGCCAGATGGCTCTGCTCCCCTGCTTGGGAGAGAAGTTTAGGGCAGCTGGGGGTGAGCTGGGGCCCAGGGCTGGATTGTCGCTGCTTCATGACAGGAATGTTCCCCCTGAGCCATGGCAAAGCTGGATTGGTGGTTTGGGGTAACACATCTGACACTGCTGTTTCTGGTTCCAGGGACCCGATCGTTTTCTGTCCCTTGCGAAGAACCTGTCCCTTAATGGCAACTAATCCCCTCCATGTCACCATTCTGCCCTCTGAGGAGCCAAAGTCCTGAGTGGCTTGTGCCCGAGGAAAACCTTGCACGGTGCCATGAGCAGAGTGGACACGGAGTCCCCTCCACAGATGTCCATCTGTCCGAGCAGCTGGAGCCCCCCACAGCCGTGCCCTCCAAGGGGCCACACTGCTGTCCCACCACCTGCTCTCGGCTCCCTTTGCCTTTCCCCCAAAGCCCAATTCCCTAAGGCCCACTGGAAAATTCCTGCCTTGATCTGCACCAACTGACTTGTCTGTTCTCGCTTGAGCTCTGAGAAATTCACATCCATTTCCCCAAAACCTCCTCCCCCCTTCTTTTTTTACATAAATGGGCATTTTGGTCTAATAATTGCATTTTAAAGGCAAACTCACCCAGCTGCTCCACAGCAGGTCCCACACTAGGACAGCCAGCAGTGTTTGGGGTGAGTTTTGCAGCACAGGAGGGACATTTGTGTATTCCTTCCCCAGCCTGAATTCCTGCACACATTTCCCAAGGCAGGAATGTGCTCAGGTTCACCCCAGCCTCTGAGGAGCAACAGTAAAATAAGGACAGGTTTGCTGGGAGCAGGAAGCAATCAGAGATATTTGCTTTCATTCCAAGTTAAAGCCCCACACCTACAACTTCCTGCCTCTGCACCACCCCTGAGCAAACACTATTTATAGCAGCAAGAGCAGTTATAGCTTTGCCCCTTCTTGACCTGGAAGTAATTGGTTAATTGAGTTAGACAACAAACCTCAACACATTCTCATGGTTTCCTTCCACCTTCTCCCAGGGAGCTGCAGAGTCAAACTCCTTCCATCCCAAACTGGTTAAAAACATCAAACACCTCCAGGAGAACAATGTTTACTTCCCCACCAGGAAACTGGGCCCTCTTGAACCTTCTTCAGGGCCAACAGCTCCTCTAAAGCTGCTGCACCCGGGGGGTTGCTGCCTTGCTGGAGGTGGAGTTGGAGCTGGGGTAGGGGGGGCTCTCTGGGGAGGGTTTCCTGAGCTGTGCTGAGACTGGGAAGCTGTGGAAAGCTTTGCTGCTGCTGCTGGGAGCTGAGCTCTGAGCAGAGGTGTCTGAACTCACCAGGAAGCTGAGACTTTGGTTTCTGCAGGTTCAGTAATGTGCTGATTTGGTAGTTGGAGAGGTTCTCTGGGTTTGTGGGCCCGAGGGCAGTGGGTGAGGATGAGCTGTGTTGTGTACATGCTTTATTCTCAGCCTGAGATCCTGGAGCTGTGCTGATTTTTCCTGGAGACAGACTGCAATGAGCTGGTTTCCTTGCCTGTTTTCTGTGTCCCTATGTGGTGGCAATGGCCTTGGAGAACATTGTCAGTGTGGGACATACCTTGGTCTCCTGGATGAAAAGATCATCCATCAACAACAATTTACAGGCCTCTGCCTCCCGGTCTCCTCTTCCCTCGTTTGTGTGTTGTTTGGGATATTTATCAGTCTCTACTGTGAGGGGACATTCTCTGGGGAAGAAGAGCCTAGGTGGGCTCCTCTTTGGGGTGCAGGGAGACACCCACTTCCAGGTGTGAGTGAGGTTCCAAAGCAGTTTCATGCTCTGTGTGTCAGGGTTCTGTAAAACTAAACCAACCCCACAATAAATCCCTTTAGCATCCAAACCAGGACTAGATCTCCCAGAACAATTCCTCTGCGCTACTGGGAATCTCAGCCCAAGCAGAATTAACAGAGGCTGGAGAAACTCCTGGTGCTGTTGGCTTGAATCCATGGTCTGTGTGGAGTCCCAGTTGGAAAACCTTCTGTGAGGGCTGGAGTGGGAGATGTGGCCAAGCAAGATGGGTGAGCTGGAGTTATCCACAGTTAACCACAGGAGACAGGGATGCTGCTGCAGCCAGAGGCCCTGTGCTCAAGGAGGCGAGGCCAGACGGTCTTGTCCAAGCACAGCTGTGCCAAGAGTTTCCCTCTGCAAGTGCAGGGGTTGCACAAGGAGCAAAGAGGACTTTTCCCAAGCAATTCTCCTTGGCAGCTTTCAAATGTGCTCTGGCTTCTGGTGAAGAAGAAATCCCAGCTGGATTTTGCTTGTTCAGTGAAGGAGCACCAAGGTGCTGCCCTGGGATCTGGGAGATCCTGGCCTCCACCCCTTCCTGCAAAACCCCCTTAGCTTCATCACAAGGAGCCAAACACCTTCTCCTCCTTCCAAAAAATCAATGTGGAGGAATGATCAATGGTGTAAAAGCCGATGCTTATGTGGGAATGCAGGCAGCACTCTGCAATCACAGCATTTTCCTCTGCAGCGATCGAGTCAAACTGCAGAAGCAGTTAAGAGGATTAGATATTTTTGATCATATTTGCAGCTGTGCTTGCTGTAACCGAGAGGAGAAATCCAAATGTCTCGCCTTGGGAAGTGACTGAGAGCCTGGAAGGGAGCGCTCCCTCAGGACCCCGCAGCCAGGGTGTGCTCAGACCCCACCGCTTCCCAGAGCCACGAGGAGCTGTCGTTCCTGCAGCTGGAATTGTGGCACTTGGCTCCCCCAAAGATCCAGGCTGTGAGCCAGCCTGGATGCAGGGCTCCGAGCTGCAATGGTGGCTCCAAAGTCTCAGCAGGTCCACGTCTCCCAGGTGCCAGAGCTTAAACAAGGAATGCTGTGGAAGCCCTGCCAGGTTCAGAGCCAGATGTGAGACAGGAGATCCCTGGACATCACCAAGGATTTCTAGCACTGCAGTGCTAAGTAAGGAAAACTAATTCCACTGTACAGTTAAATTTCAGTGTCTAATTCTCACACATTTAGCACTGTTGGAGTCCAAATAAAAATACCTGACTGTTCCCTCCAAACCCATCCCTGCGGAGATGCTGGGGATGCGCTGCCAGCACTGCAGTAGGAAGCTCCTCTGTTTTTCCCAAGGGACACTTCCAGCTGGCCCTTGGCCCTCAGGATGGGCTGAGGGGGAGTATGGAATCCATTCATCCCTTTTTCCATTCTTAAATAAAAATGTGGCCTTGTGACCAAGGAAGAAGACATCGCTCCTTGACCCATGGAAGTGGCTGGAAGTGCTTGGCCCTGCTCACAGAAGCTGCCTGAGCTTTCCCTTCTCCATGGATGGAGCCCCTGTCCAGGACAGGCAGGTTCCTCCTGAAGCCAAAATCCCAGATCTGAGCCCCAGGCACGACACGCTGGAGGAGGGGAGAAGTTTCACATCTCACTCCCAATTTGCCTGATGATTTTAGCACAGTGAACAGGGGAAAGAGCACCAGAGGTAACAAATTCAACCCTTTCCAAACACATTCATGTGGTTGTCATCTGCCAAAAACATAAAGCACAATCATAATCCTAAATTTGTCCTTTGAACGCACCTGTGCCTGCTCTGTCGTAGTTTCCTTCTAATCCCCAGGGATTAACACTGAAGTGCATTGAAACATCTGAGGTGAAGGGCTACAGTGGAAATTCCTTGCAGGCTGGTAATAATAACTGAAAGCTTCTCTGTGAAGCAAACCTGAGGCTGACTTGGTTTTTAATGGACATCTGTCTGTAGGGGGAAAAAATGCCATGGCAACTGGCTTTCTTGTTGGCACGGCAGCCTCAGCGAAGGGCCGGGGAGAGGATGGGTATGGGAGGGTCTGTGTGGCTGTGCTGGGAAACCTGGAAGTACTGCTCGGCCAGGCTGGGAGGCAAAGGTTGTTTATGCTCTGTGAGCACCAGATCTTGAGGGATTTAACAGCTAAATCTTGGCATAATGATTGCTTTGTGTGCTGCTGCTGCTGCTGCTGCTTAGCAGGAGCCAGGCTGGGTTCCCCCTTCTCTTTCCTAAAAATGTGAAATCTGAAGGCGTAAAGCACCTGGTTGGCGATTTCCTGGCACTTTGCTGGGCAAGGTTGGTCCTCCCAGTTTGCAGCTCTGACCCAACAATCATTGCAGAGCCACGGCTTCATCAGATGGATACTGGGGCTTTGCTGGGTGAGGAAGGAAATGCTCTTCTTGTGTCCAAGGCCTGTGCAAACTGAGCAAGGGTCATTCTAGTGTTGATTATGGGTGCGTAAGCTCTAGCACTTCTGTGCCTCCCTCCAGAGCTCCGTGGACATCGGCATTTCCCTTCATCTCCTCTTGGTTGCAGGAGAAGCAGCTGGAAGCATGGCTCAGCAGGGCCATCCATCATCTGAGCTGGAGGGCTGGGAATTGGGAAGAAATGGCAATAAAACTGCAGATCAGAAACTGTATCTGATGGGAGCTGGTCTCTGCTTGGAGCTGAGCTGTGAATCTCGGGGGCTGGAGGCAATGGGAAGACTGGAGTGGGGGGGAAAGGCAGAGGTGGCAGCAGCTGTCCCTCGTGGTTGGTTTGGAGTTTGGGGTTTGGTTTTGCTGTGCCACCAATTCTGATCCGGCCAGGGGCGTGTCATGAGTCAGAACTGAGGGCAGCTCTGCTGACGAGCTACATCGTATCTCTCTGGGAAGTGCTGCCGGTGTGTCAGAGCACCTGATTTGTTTTCCTAATATCCTTCCAAGCGTTTGGAGATCCCCGTTCCCACAGCACTGTCCACAAAGCTTTAGCCTCTGAGAGGAGGGGTAGGGACAATGAGACTGAAGAACTGAAGCCTTCAGGGGAGAGAAAACACGTGTTTGGAAATGCTCAGTTCTCTGAGCTTCTCCAGCAGCTGATTTTGCTTAAAGTAAACCCCTGTCCCTGTGCTGTTGTCCCTGTGTATCCAGGCGTGTTTTGCCTTGCTAGATTGCTGTTGAGGATCACCCTGGGCAGCTCAGGGAAGGGAGCACAAGATGAACAGCAGGTTAGATCAAGGAAATGTTACATCACACGGCACTTCCGGCTAAGTGCTGCTATTATCAGCCTCACTTATCTCCACATGCAAATACAGCCTGCACATGTAGTCACACATCTGGATGGAAACACTAGTCCCGGAAAGGAGCAGCTCTAACTTGGATCGTGGACAGGAGAGGCAAAAGGGAACATGATTCTCCATTAGGAACAGTTTCCTTTCTTTCTCGATCACGGAGCAGGTGACTGAATTCTTAATTTTTCTCCAGCTACACCACCACATCCACTGTTGGCTGTTCTTTGTCACAACATCATTGACATCCAAAATATCAGCTATAAATGGTGGGGAAGAGCAAAAAAAAAAGGGTGAGAAATTGATAAAACCAAGCCATAAAATAATAAAGATTGGGAATGGTGGGCTATCAAAGAAGAGCATATTCAGGCAGAAGTAAAGGGAATGATGTGCCCTAACAGCAGTAGAACCCCATTACACTGGGAATTTGGGGAGTTCACTGCAGACACACTGCAGTGTCCATGCTGGTGGTCCCTGGAGAAGCTGGCTGCCACTGGAAACCACCCTGCACCTTCTCTGGTGGTCATTCCTGACAAAGCTATTTTAAATGATCACTTCTACATTTACTTTTAATTTGTTTTTTTATAAAGATGCTCGACAAAGAAAAAAGGGAGGGCACAATGAAAGCCAAACAGAGCTTAAGAAAACAAAGAATACATTGAAGGAGCAAACAAGTCAAACTGCAACTGCTCTTGAGTCATTACTGAGGATGTGAACATCAGTCTATTCATACCCTGCTTTCTGAGCATGTAATGCCACCCTGAAATGTACTTCAGTGTGTTCACGTCATGCCTTAGAAACGATCTCTGCCTGTGGAACTCGTTTCTGTATTTTTTGACATTCTTGACTATCAGGACCCCACAGCCCCTTCAAACTGCTGCAGGTGCTTTAATGGTTCTTAAGCTTCAGCCACATAAACAGTCACTAATTGCTGTGAGTTGTGAACATTTTAGGCTGGAAAAGCATTGAAGTGATGTCCTCTAAAAACCCCACGTTAAGTGACCTGGATATGTTATGCTCAGTCTCTTATCAGACTTCCTTGTGCTTTTTATTAACAACTTCTTTTTCAAAGTTGCTCAAGGTTCAGGACAACCAAAAGCTGTAGAACTTACAAACAGCACCCTAAAGAGGTTGGTTCACAGAGTCATGGAATATCCTGAGTTGGAATGGACCCATAAGGATCATCCAGCCCAACTTCTGACCCTGCACAGACCCTTCAACATCTTCATAGCCTCTTTTGGGCACTCTCTAACAGTTCTGTATATTTCTTAAATTTTTATATCCTATTATATACTACTACTAAATCTACTATTAGTAGTACTGTTATAATTACTACTACTATATAGTTACATATTGTCTTATATTGGTTAAGTGCCTTTTCATTCTGGATTTTACACACACATATATAAAGGACTTTTCTTAGCTGCTCTTAGGGCAAGTTATTTATCCTATCACATGCAGTGAACCAGACTCCTGCTCTTACAGTAAATGGTCCCAAAATTGGTGCCAGTGGCTCTGCAGGTGCTGATGTCTCCCACAGAAACTCTTGGGCTCCAGAAATCCTCAGTGTCCTGAGTGGCTGTGAAAGAGTGGAGTGTCTTGTGAGTTCACTAAAAGGATTAAAATATATAATTTCATTAAATCACCAGCTCTGTTTAGAGTATTTTCAATGGGAAAATTCTTAATGCTGAGCCCATTTTGGGTAGAATCTGTCATCGAGCTCATAAAGCGTTAACCACAAGGTTACTTGGGCCTGTGAGGTAAAACAAAGCAATCAGTTTAAAAGGTAAAATGTAAGGAAAATGCTAATTTAAGAAAGCTGTTCAATATTTGTTATCTTTTTACCATTGTGTGCTGCCACCCACAACTCTTCCAACTGCATGGGAAAGCTGTTGCTTTAGGAGCAAGGTGTATAAATAATGCCTGCCTAAGAGCACTGCTCCTTTTTATTCCACTGGAATCCTGTGGGATTTCTAGAGTATTTCTATGAATAGATTAAACTCTGAGCATTTTGAGTAACCATGGCTATAAATCAATTTAGCTCTTGGTTTTCAAGTTGCATCTGCTCTTACTAATCCTGTATGTGCATAGTTTTTGGGGTTTTTTTCTCAATAGGACCGACCAGGCTTTATTTTTCTGTATGGGTTTGAGTTGGTGAAATTCCCACCCTGTACCAAGCAGGTTCCACACACAGCCACTGCACCCTGGATTTCTGCAGGGAGCCTGGTGATGGTGGACAGGTAACACGGAGTGAGGGGAGAAGAGGCATGTTGAGCTTAAATATTTTATCCATCAGCACAATGCAAATTTTAGTTTCTTTACACGAGGGGAAGCCCTGACTGCTCCGAAATCTGTAAGATGGAGGGGCACTGCAGGGAAAGCAGCCATCCTCCAGCCCCATCTTGCTTTCCCCCAAGAGCAGGGATGTGTTTAGCAGCGATGGCTCGGGATCTCTGCGGATCAGGGCAGCAGCCGCTCCGCGGCTCGGCAGGGCCCGGCTTCCTCCACCGGCATTTCCCAACAGGCCGGGGCTCGGCCATTTTTCCTCCATTTCGTTGTCTCTCGACGCCTGGTTTCTTTTGAACGATGCGCTGCGGGCCGAGCCCGCCGCCCTCCCACTGCCGCTCGCTGGGGCCCGGGGAGGGGCGAGCGCGGCCGGGCCCCACCAGGCCGCGGCCTGCGGGCCCGCAGCGCGGGGAGCGCTGCTCGCGGGGACCGCGCGGGGCCGACCCGCCTGGTGTCACCGGCGGGTGCGGAGGGGGCTGAGCGGGCGAAGGGACCCTCCCGACCCCGCCGGGGCCTCACGGCCGAGCCGGGCCGGACCAGGCGGGCGCTGCCGCCGTCCCGCGCCGCCGCCGCCTCACGTGTCCCCCCCTCCCTCCCCGCCCCTTCACCCGCCGCAGCACCGCCGCCGCGCCCTCCGACTTCCCGTAAAGAGTCCGCTCCGCCGCCCGCCCCGCGCCCGCCGCCGCCGCCCCGCCGCGCCCCGCCGGCCCCGCGGGGGTGCCCTGAGCCCGCGGGTGTGGTCGCCGCGCCCCCCGGCCCCGCCGCTGCCCTCGCCCCGTGGCGCGGCCCGGCCGCCGCCCGCCCCCCCCCCGCGGATCCCTCCGCGCCGCGCTCCGCTCCCTCCGCCCCGCTCGCACTGTTTGGGAGCAACCGGCCGAGCCAGCGGCGCCCCGGCCCCGCCAGCGCAGCGCGGACCGGCCGAGCGCACCCAGCCCGGCGCGACCCCCGGCGCTCTCCCTCCCTCCTCGCCATGTCCCTCAAGCAAGCGACGGCGGCGGCGCAGCCCGCCGGCAACAACCGCAAGCCCCCCGGCGGCGGCGGCCCCGGCCTCCCGTCAGCCGCGGGGAGGCAGAACATGGGAAGGTGGGTGCGCAGTGCCGCGGGACCGGCCCCGGCTCCGGCCCCGGGCCTGGCGCGGGCGCCGCTCGCCCGCCCCCGCCGCCCCCCTCCCCCCCGCCCTCGCCCCGCACCGGCCTCCATGGGCGGCGGCGGCCGGGGAGGGGGGGCGCGGGGCCCGCAGCATGGCGGGGCCGGGGCGGGGGCCGCGATGGCGGCGGGCGCGGCGCTCGCGGCCCCGCCGAGGGGGTTCCGCAGTGCCGGGGCGAGGCCGGGCCGCGGCCGGTGCCCTTCAGGCGCGGGGAGGGCACGGCGCGGAGGCTCCATTTCGGCCCCCTGCGGGGCCCGGGGCGGGGGGCGCCGCTTCCCCCGGGCCGACGTGACCCGCCTGCTGAGGAGGGAGCGGGGGGAGCGGGGGGCGCGGGCCGCACGTGTCGGGGCCGGCGCGGGAAGGGCCGCGAGCGATGGCGGCGGGGCCGGGGGGCGGCCCGGGCGGGGAAGGGGGCGGCGATCCGGCCCCGCGATGGCGGCGTAGCGCCCTCGGCTCACCCGGGGGGGGATTTTTTAATTTATTTTAATATCTAGGGATCGTTATTATTTTTAAATTTTTTTTTTTTTTTTTTTTTTTTTAGTATTTTTATTTATTTATTTTTTTAATAATGGAAATCGCAATAAAATTCTCGCGGGAAGGCGGGCCGCACCGCGCCGCTGGATGGTGGCTCCAAGCGCGGCCTCGCTTTCTCCCAGATTTTTGGGGCAGGAATCTTGCAGAGGCTGAGCCCTCTCCTCGCCTCCATCCCCCCCTTCTCCCCATGCTCGCTGCCTCTGGAAGACTGATCCCGCTCCTGCTCCTTGATCGTTAGCTACGCAAATCCACTCATATTTTTTCCCTTTCTTTCCCTCAAATAATAAACTCTGTAGTGCTGTGAATTTTTCTGGGGCTGTGGGGGTCATAACAAACGATCAGAGCAGGACGGTAACAGTTCTGAAGGTCACAGTCACTCAGAGCAGTTTCATTTCGAGTTTTATTCATCTTCCTCTTCAACTGGACGTTTTTTCCCACTTGGTTTTGTGCACTGGCAATAAAACAGAATTTACAGTGGCCCCATTGTTGGACATCACTGGAAATAGGGTTTTACTTTGTTCCCAGCCAGTGGAACTGGAAGCGGAAGAGCTTTGGAAGGGTTGAAAAGGACAAAATAAATAACAACAACAATACCTCAGCAGCTCAGAGCACCAGTTTAATAGTTTTTACATATGGCATTAGGTGGGATGTGATGTTTACTGGGCTCTGTCCCTGCCAACACACAGTGGCACTGTAGAGGTTAACGTGAAGGGCAACAAAACCTCCAGCTTATTTTTTTAGATTCAGCCTGATGGTGAGCACTTGCCCCCATAGATTTGGGCATGTGAGCTTCAAATTCTCTCCCAAGTTTAAGATTAAAGCCACTGGATTTCTCCTACCAGCATTGCCTTTGTGGTTCTATTGGATAAATTCCACTTCAGAACTCCTTAGGGAGTTCTGGTGGGGCTGCTGAACAACTGACATGTTCCCTCAGAGGTGTTCACGCTCTTTCTTTCTTAACTTTTCAAGTTATTTCTGAATGGAGGGCCTGTAAAATCACAGTCCCAGGCCTGCTGGAGCCCCGTGGAACACCTTCAGAGAACTTCCCCTATAGCTGTCCTTAAGACAAGTCTGGTCTTTTGGGGAGTGCAAATTCAAAGGTGGTTCATGCTGCTAATCTGTAAATGAAAAGCTGAGTGGCTTTTCTGTTCAGAAAAATCAAAATTTAAGTGGCCTGCATCTTGGTATCAATTTGATGCGTTGTATTCTTTAATAAAAATGTAAACATCTCCAGCTTATGCCAAGCTTTCCACCCAGCAGCTCATTTCCCTGCAGCACTAACATTCCCATGCAAAAAAAAAAAAAAAAGTTACTTTTCATGGCTAAGTTGCTCTTGAAAGCTTAGTTTGGGCAGAAAACTCATTGATAATTAACTGTCCTGGGCCTAATTTTCTGCTGTGAGTTTACAACTGGAAGAATTGGGCTGAGCACTTGTCCTTCCACCTCTGATCATGAGGGAAGGGTCAGCTCTGCTCACTGTCTTGGTCTCCTTGGGTTCATAATGCTGCACATCTGTATTTCAGATTAGAAAAGGTAAAATGCTGTGTGAACAACCAAGATGTTCCAATGTTTTTCACTATACTGTCAATTGCTTTTAGACAAAGGGAAAAAATCAGAAATGAAGGTATCCTTGAAAGTGTTTGAGATAAAAAAGAAGGATTAATGCCTTTTTTATAAAGAGGCCCCAAGTGAAATGCTGTGTTTGTTTAATGTGCACTATGGCAGATGGGCTTGGGCTGCAGGGGAGATGCCAATAGCACAGCGAGCTGTAATTAGGGAAAATGTAGGTTTGGTTCACAAACCTGCTCCTTGTGCTCTCAGAATATTATCTAACACCTACTTTCTGTGTTTGGGTTGAGTTTTGCTGTTATGCAAGCCCAGGAGGGTTAGCTGTCCTTTGGCTGGAAGTTGCATCTGTCCCAGCCTTCCTCCAAGCTCTTCATTCTTTTTTGTTGTTAATTTTTCCCCATCGTTTTTTTATCTGAAGGCAAAACACCTCTGAGTCAGGGTTTGGATGTTTCTTCTCTTGTTACAATTGTGGCAGAAGGGATTTTTCATTTTGGTAACTTGCTTGCCTAACTGGACTTGGGGGTCCTGTAAGAATACACTGAGTGTCCTTTAAAAATGGCTTTTCCCATCAAAAAGCTAAAACTGAAACACCCCATGATTAAGTCTGAAAAGCAAACTTCTTGCCTCCATTTATTTTCCTTCTTCCTTGACATCCCTTTTTTAAGAGCCTAACTGAAGGCTTAAGGAAAGAGCATGAGAGGTGTTGGTGCTGTTCAGATGGAAGGAAGGGGGAATGTTGAGTGCCAAGGCGCTGGAATTTAATGGCAGTGACTGTTCTGGAAGTCTGATCACACGTGCCAGTCAGAGGTTTTCTAGTTGGTTCTGACATCTTTGTGTGGGTTTTAGTGCAACTGTGCTAAACTGCTGAGCAGAATGACTGGTTAACCTGCAGGTCTCTTTCCTTATCGCTGTGAATGCACTTCAGGGTGATATTATATCCCTGGTTTGGAGTAACTTTTAATTTAACAACTGATTCATGGCAATGTCTTTGAAGGTTCTTCAATGACTAAGCCCATCAACAGGTTCCAGGTGTGCACTGGGCCAGACTTGAGTCAGGTTGTTACATATCCAGATGCTCTAGAAGCTGTCATCCTGTGTGGAGACAGGAATTGGCATTATTGATGTCAGTATCGGGAGGAAAACTACAGAAAATAAAGCTGCAGGACTTCTTGCATAATCTTCATTTGACAGCTTCGATTCATTTGGCTTTATAGAGCCAAGCACTGCGCTGAAATAAAACCTTGCACTTTGGATTTCTCCCTTAGAAGAAAAGCTTTGCCAGCTCTCTGCACTAAAGTTCTTTAGACTAGCCTGTAAATTTGTTTTCCAAGCTGCAGCAATGTCAGTCAGCGCTCCAGAAACATCCATTCCCACTCTTGAAATTCAAGTCTTTGTAGCTGCATTGCTGCTCCAGACATTAATTGCAGCGTGGCTGCATTTGTTTCTTAGTCTCAACGTGAAGATGCTGCTGGAGAGAAAACTGGAGACTTTCTTTCCCATCCTGGAAAGACTTTGTTTCCCTTGCATTAACTGGGAAACTACAAATGCGTGACCTTGTTTTGCTTATACAAACACTCTACTTGGCATGTAAACATTAAGGAGGGAGGTGAGGGATGCTGAGGAAATACTCGTAAAAATAGAAAAAAATGTGCAAGTTGCTGCTGGGAAAAAACATTTATAGTGCAGCTTTTGGGCCCTGATGATGAGAGACTTTGCCTCTTGGGGTGTAACTGCTGGACTCAAGGAGTTGGCTACTAAGTTTAATTGCTCAGTCATTACTTTGTCCCGACTTTGTGACTTTGCTTCCCCAAAGCAAAGGGTTTCCAGCTTGGATTTGCCAGGCTATCCTGCCTTCACCCAGGTTTACCTTTAACCACATATCTGCAATGCAAAATGAATTTTTTAAAAAATTTATTTTGCCGTATTAACCCTAATGAAAATGGGGTTTTAGGCAGCAGTGCCAAATTGCTGTTGAGCTTTCCTAGATTCCGTCACCTCCATTTTTTAGTGTTACTTTCCTGTTCTAAATTATGTTAAATATCTGGCAAAACCCATCTACCTTCTGCCTTTGTAAAGGTCCTAGGTTGTTTTTTTTTCATATATTGCATCGAAGAGGTGTCAAATGATAGTTTGAACTTCAGTCTCCACCTATTGGAATGTGAAACTCAAGTTGATGGCCTTGGTTTTAGCAGAAGACACAGTTTTGGCTAAATTGTTGCATTGGTAGGATTGGTAAATATATTTCTTTTTTCACCTTGGTGAATGTGGGTTTTTTTCCCCAATGGTTTGGGATTAGGAGTTGTAGCTGGAAAAGAAGAGGTCAGGTCTATAAAGAGACCTATTAGATCAGAGAATTTCTGCATTAATTCTTGGCTGATGTAGAGCTTGGGACTCCTTGCTGATGTGGATGTGCACAATCAGTTTGTTTCTTGAAGAAATGTGGGTAGGAACAGTAATTTTGGAAATGTGGTAAGAGATGGCAAATCTGAAACACTTGGGTTGATGGAGGGGGTGCTCCAAACTTTCTGCCCGGTGTAGCAACCCAGTTATTTCAGGTCTAAGAATACTTTGTCTCAAAAAATGGGAGTGGTTTCTCTTGCACAGACCCGAAACTCTTTCGCTTTTGATCTACAGCTGATGGAGGAAGGAGGATCTTCTAAAATCTAAGAGAGCAGCAGATGGAACTGGTGAAATTGTTTGACTCTGGCCGAGTTCTGTGAAGTGACCGTGGTGGTCGCATTTTTGATTGTAGTAGAAGGACAAATCACAACTGGACTGTACCTCTTATTTGGGGGTTCCACATCTGGTGAAATGACTTTTTCTGAAAGAGGAGGGTCTGAATATTGTGCAGAAATGCTGTTCTAGGTTCACAAGGGCTCAGTTCTCTCAGAGGCCATTTAACAAATGTCCAGTTTGGTAAATGGTGAGAGTTGCTCCCGAGCAAGCCTGAAATTGTGAAGTTGCCCTATGGAAAGTTAAGGTTGATGGGTAGTTAAATAAAGGTTATTTGCATCAGAGCTTTTTTTTTGTGATATTAGCACTCTGCAATATCCTGAAAATGCCTGCTGGGCACCTCAAATCCACAGTTCCTGCCATCAGCCAATGCCCCAAGCATGTGTGATGCTCTGAGACCACAGTTATGGTGCAGAAGGTTGTTTGAAATGAGTCAGGTGATAGTTTAGTGGTTTTTCATTTTTTCCTCATTAAGGCCTTTCATGGCTCTCTGATGGCTTTGCTTATTTCAGCAGAATTTATTGGAGGTTTATTTATGTTCACTGAGAGAAGTTCCTTTGATTTTTTGACTACTCTGTGAGCTCTCTTTTATAAGGGCCTGTTATTTTGGGGAGTAGGTTAGCCCCAGCTTGGTGTTTTTAAAAGCATTTGAATGCAGCTGGCACCTAGTGAAGGTGTTCAGGAGCTCTGAGCAACCTGGTCAAGAGGAAAGTGTTCCTGCCCATGGCATGAGGATGATCTTTAAGGTGCTCTCCCACCCAAACCATTCCATGATTCTGTGACATTCAGTTGGATTTAGATTTCAGCGTTGTTTAGATAATGCCAGACATGATTCTTCAGGTGTCTTTAATGAAATGGTTGTGTGTCAGTAAGGTGAGTCTATTTAAAAAATTGAGGGTTTTTTTAATAGAACAGAAGATTTATTTTTGCCTCACATTACAGTGAGCACTCCTGAAGTCATAACACCAATCCAAATCACTATGAGAAGTGTTTGAAACTAGGACTTCTTGATACAAGGAAGGAACTTAGAATTAAGACACACCAGTGGGGTAGTTGAAGAATTGGAGCTGTTGGGGACTTTTTTACCTGCAGGGATGCTTTGGGACTCAGGTGCCTGAGGAGGAGGGCACAGACTGACCCTTCTCAGTGTGCAAGGTGTTCTGGGCATCCCGACGTGTCCTGAGTGCTACACAGTGACAGATTGGCATTAGGAGGACCTGGTGTTTTGGGGGGATGGACAGACTTACTGGGTTTGCAGGGTTGTGAGAGCAGTTAGAAACGAGCTCTGTAGGTAGAGCCTCACAGTCAGGGCTCCTCTGTGGCCTGTGGCCGGGTCAGTTGTTTGGGTGGCCCAAATCTGACACAGTGACAACGTTCCTGGCTCAAGGAAGGGACCCTGTGCTGTGTAGGGTTTGAGCCTGAGCTGGGTCCTGGTTTTGGGTGCCATTAAGTTTTGGAATTTGCTTTAGTTGCAGGATTGTTCTTTTCTTCTTACTCTGGTTTTGTAATGGCATAAGCTTAGTATTTTCTTCATTTTGTCCTTTAGTTTATCACAGGTAACCCCCTGCCTGCTGATGGCACTTGGTAGGTCAGCAGGTTGGAGATAAACCCAGTGGGTCCTTGTCAGGCTCTGCTCTCTGGGAATGCTGGTTTTCCTGATCCCATTCTGAACTCTAAATTAAGATGGGTTTGGAATTCTTGCTTGGTAGGAAATGCAGCAGTTTCAGCAGTAATTTAATCGTATCCCATGTGTGTGTTTAATTCCAGAGGCCGCAGCAGTGGCAAAGGACCACCTCAGCCTACGGTAAGTTTGTGGTTTCTCCTCTTTGTGCCAGTGCAGGGTAGGAGGAAACAACTTATAAGAATGGCAGATACTGGAATATTTCTCTCCATTTTTTCTTTGGGATACCATGGTGGGTGGATACTTTAGAGTGAGATACAATTTTCTGAAGAGTAGCATCTCACATTCATTTAAGTCTCCTGGGAGGGTGAAGGGAGGAAGGTTCACTTAAACTTTTGCCTACACTAATATAAATATTCTGCATTTTCTTGCAATGACAGCTGTAAATATAAATAACATTTAACTTAAAGCAGTGCTTTTAAAATTCCTGTCTGAAAATTCTAACATTGGCTTTTCTCTTAAACAGATGACAGTAAGGCAGCACTTAATGAAATAAAAATAACTACTCTGTTTAGCTTTACTATGAAATTGCTAAACCATTGTTCTCAGTAATGCCAGTGTGCAGCTTTAGTTGTTCTCAAGGCTGTGTATTATTGGAGTATAGAAGTGTCTTGACTTGCAGAACATCATTTTATCAGAGCTAAATACGTGGATCTCGATTGAAAGAGTGAACCTTTGAACTGCACTAATCAAATATTTGCCAATTTGTTGCTGGCCTGGTTTTCAAAGATGCCTAATTTTGAGGAATAGAGCAGAAGCAGGAAGGTTTAAAAGGGCTAAGGGTTTACAAGTTTGCTTACATAAATGTTTATTGAAGATACCAAGACACTTGAGGAAAACTAAAGAAGCTTTGAGGAAAACTGGTGGAAAGAGTCATAGGCAAACACTAAACATCTCCAGGTCTTGGTCTGTATGTGCTCTGTGCTGAGTGCTGGGCACGGGAATGTCCCTAAACATCTCTGTTCAGCCCAGGAAGGTAGCTGACACTTCAAAATACGTTGTTGGTTGAAAATATCAGAATATGGTCAGATCCCAAGAGCTGTTTTAGCATCTCTTGTTTTACAAACACGAAGCTGACAGGAAGAGATACCAGGTGTTGCAGCAAAACACCTGCACTGAGGTGAGTGTGTCCTCCAGCAAGCTGGGGATACCTGCCCAGCTCTCCCAGTCAGGATTGCAGGTCCTGGTGCTGCACTGAGTTACTTTGGACCAAATTAATGACAGGGTTTGTGGCAATTTGGCACTCCACAATTTGGTGGCTTTAGCTCCTGTTAATGTGTGTAATCAGCACTGGGAGATGAAAGGATGAGGTTGAGCAGGCCTGAAAGCACCTTTTTGCTTCTGCAGCACTGCAAGTGCCTTATTCTCTTGATGATTCTTAAACCAGCAGGGCTTTTTCTGTTTAAAAACAAAGCCCTGCCAACATCCCTCAAATCTGTGCATATCAGCTGCACCCAACCAGCCAGAGAATTTCCTTAATGGAGTGACAATAGGGGCTCCCCCTGGTATTTCTAGCTTGTTTGGGAGGATGTTAGATCTTTAACTGGTCAGATAAAAGTCAAGGGCCCTCTGGAAATCTCCCCTGGCATGTTTAATATTAATATTTAATACCTACATTCCATGTGTCTTGCCTGAGTAAGGTTTTGACCCAATGTTTCTGAGAATTTCTGTGTACTGAATGAAAGCCTGGGTTGGGTGCTCTGGCTTTTGGAATTTCTTCAATATTCATGTTGTCTTTCTTATTTTTCAGATTTCTTTCGATGGCATCTATGCAAACATGAGAATGGTTCACATACTCACATCAGTTGTTGTAAGTCTTCATATTTGGAAGAATGGTTCCTCTAGTGACAGGGAATTTTTGACTAATCCACTGATGGTAATACAGAGGAGTGAACATTAAACACTTTTTGCCAAGGTTGAACTTGAAAGGATCACAGAAATTTTAGGCTTGGAAAGATTTAACTCTAATTTGCAGAGGTACAGCAGATTTCTTAGGTGTGCTGGTTGTATTTTGCATTTTCTGTCTTTAGAGAAGTTCTGGATAGATAAAATGAGTCTGTGTGCAGGGATTAGAAACCTTTCTCCCCAGATTTTAAGGGAAGCCCTGACATGGGAAAATGAAGTAAGGCAGACTGTCCCACATCTGCCTGAGGCCAGGATAAGCTTTTATTCTTACTTGTACCCACACAGGCACAGATTTGGGGTTTGCACAAAACCTCCTTTGTGTGTTTTAACTGGTCAAGAGCCTTGTGAGAACCAAATATTCTCCTGTGAGTATCTCAAATCCCTTCAGGACTGCCCATACACACCCAGCTATTTGAATTTGCAGAGCACAGCAGTGCATTTATAAACGGGCAGATGCTGAATGAGGAGATTTCACTAAGAATTGAGCTGTATTTTTACACTTTGGACATATGTAAAGTACACATGTTTAAGAAAATCATTGTAATGTCATTTGTCAGGTTGGCAGAAAGTCATATTTCCGTTTTTCTTGCATTCTAGGGATCCAAATGTGAAGTACAGGTGAAAAATGGTGGTATATATGAAGGAGTTTTTAAAACCTACAGTCCTAAGGTAATTTTCTACATTTTGACTCTTTCGTATTGTGAAAATTCCTAATTCTGAATAACCAACATTTGATTAAAATTGGAATATTTACCAGGAATTGTTTTTACTGGTCATGCCTAGATTTACACAAGCAGATTGTAACTACCTAGTTTTTGCAAATAGGTGAAATTATTGAGGGGGTGACTGTGCATTAAAGCAGAGCCTTGTGTTTGTGTCTCCCACAGTGTGATTTAGTGGTTGATGCTGCTCATCGGAAAACTGCAGAATCCAGTTTGGGGCCAAAACGGGAGGACATCCTAGAGAGTATCTTGTTCAAGTCTTCAGACTTTGTTATGGTGCATTTTAAGGATATGGATACCAATTATGCCAGAAGAGGTATATTTATTTTTATTTTTTTTCTTAATATTTTAAGATTATAATTCAAAGTTTTTCAAAATACATGCTTTAGGATCCAAAAACTGAAGTTCATCTTCAGACTCGTAATTCTTAAAGAGTGCAAAACTTCAGCACCTCATGAGATTAGAAATGTATCAATTTAAATTTTTTTTTAAATTTGAGCAGCTGATTTGGTGTCTGGAAAGCAAAGCCTTTGTGGTTTTATGAAATATTTTATAGATTCTGTGGGAGGTAGACACATAAATGTCTATCTAATTTTCTGTTAAGTGTTATACAAGAATCCAGGAATACACAAACTCTTTAGAAAAAGATTATTTCTCAGAGTTGAGATCTATAGAGTCTATATGGAGGTTACTTCTGTGTCTAAACATGCATTCATAGAAATATTCTAAAAGTACTACTGCAAACAAAGCTAAAAATTCTTTTAAAATCCTCTATTTGTGTTTCAATTTCTGTTTTACTGCTTCTAGACCTGTAGGTAAAGCTCTCCAAAATACAGAGAGGTGGCAGACAGGTCTTAAGATCTTAAAGACATCAAAACTGTCCAAATTAAGCAATTTTGCAGGCAACCTTCATACTTTAAATGTCTGACCTCCAATCCCCTGATTATTTTTCTGGAACCTAAGAGCTCGTGAAGCAGTTCTATTCCTTTGCAGATTTCTCCGCTTTTGGGCAGCAAAACTCCAGAGTCTTTATGTGTAATGTTGCTGATTTGGTGGGATAAGGAATAAAAGGAAATACACAGGTTTATGTGCCACGAGGTGAAATTGTCTCTGTGTACATTTACAGGTTGATTAACAGCTGTCACAAGGGCTCAGTGGTTATTGGAACACAGGTTTTATTCCCATTAGCAGGGACTTAGAGATGTGTAGGGATATGAGGACATTTAATGAGAATTTCTCTCTCCACCTTGTGTTTGTACCTGTGGATGTTCTTGCCTGATTTAAAGCTGCAGAATGAGAGATTTGTTGTTTCAAGGAATTTTGCTTTTCCCAGATGATGATGCATAATGTCAGAGCAAATGCAGCATTGAAATGCAGATAAGTTCCAGGTTCTGGATGGGATTTGGAATTTAAATTACGTGAGAGCTGTTTTATAATGGGTCTGGTATGAGCATCACTTTCATGTAAATGCAAACTGGGCTCTCCCTCACCCAATCTGTACAGATTTGGAGCAGACTGAGTGAGGAATATACTACTGCTTCTAGGAATAATTGCTCAATGGACATTTTCTAGAAGAAAATGATTGTTTCAGGTTGAACAGTCCCTCAGTTCACTTTATTAGGTGGAATGGCTGAGTCTAAATCTCTTAAATACTGGAGAGCTGAAATAAAGCCATAGAGACTTGGAGCAAGATAAACTGGAAGGCTGCAGAGCTTGATAACTCAGAGTGGGCAAATTAATCTGCTTTCCATTTTGTCTCAAAAATACATTATCTGGAAATGACACTTGAAAGTGTAACTCAGTCTCTGATCACACCTTCAAATTGGAGCAATGAGGGGCTTTCTGGGAAAATTAAATAAGCAAGGATTCTAAAGGCTGGAAGTTTATGAATGTGCTTAGAGGAAGTGCTGGTCGTTTGTTCTTGTAAATAAACCCAAATCTTCGTGGTACTGGATGATTTAGAGTGAAAACTGAGTCTGAACTTGTGCCTGAGGAGTTGGTGCTCCTGGTTTTGGGAATGGTCCCTGCCTGGTGCTCTGGTCACACTTACACAGGAACAGAGACTTTAAAATTGCCTAATTCTCAATGGGTTCTTTCACAGGCAAGTGGGGAGAATTTGGAAATACTTGGTTGGAAAGGCTTTAAAAATATAGTCAAAGAAAAGGGCTTTTCACAAGCTCTCTGTTGGGAGGCTTACCTGGAGTAGGGATGTTGGGGTCTGATGATCCTTGTGGGTCCCTTCCCACTCAGGATATTCTGTGATTCTGTCTGTGTAGTTTCTTACTCTGTAGGAAACTTCTAGACTTTTGTGGAGCCCTTGAACTAAATAAATTTCTGCAGAAGCTACTGTTTTGAAATTTTTAGTGCATCCTGGTCTCCTGATTCAGTATAAGTTGCTATGGATTTTATTCTGGCATTTGTTCCCTCCTGGGCTGGAGGGATGTGGGCAAATGGTGCTCCTGGCTGTGGGTCTGGATCTTCTGGTCCACCCTCATGTTTGAGTAGCAGAGATGTTCTGTGGATTATAAAAAAGAGACTGGAAGATGATTGGGAAAGAGCAGAAGATGGGGAGAAAGGGAATGGGATGGAGTGTCCTTTCAGAAGAAGGAAAATAGAGCTGTGTATGAAAAGCCTCTGCCAGAGGCTGCCAAGCAGCTGCCAGTGCTATCACAGCCCTGCAGCTTTGGGGCAGGGAGCTGATAACCCACCCAGAGAGTTCAGGGGAGGGAACACCAGTGCAGGCCTGGGGGGGTGGAACTGGGAGCAGCACACGTGGGTTTGTGCCAAGCATGACACTGCACCTTCAGAGGCACCCGTGGAGAAAGTGTGGGGTGTGCCCAGATTGTAGAAATTGGGAGGATTGGGAGAAAAATTGGTAGGTCTATGTAGAGAGGGGTGTTGTAGCTGTTAACATTTGAAAAATCAATCTGTCCCTGCTTCCCTGCCCATGTTTGCAGCTCTGTCAGTCTGCACAGCCCTTGCAGCTCCTGTAGGTGCTTGTTAGGCTTCCAGAGGAATGGGAGGGAGTCACCTGAGGGTCTCTTTCTGCAGAATTGAGGTTTGCTGCAGTACAGGCAGGCTGATGAATGAAACATGCACTGGAAAACTCAGGTGAAGCCGTGTTATACCCATCACCTCCCCCTTCAGACTGTTCTGTCTGCTTTTAAAGAGGAACTGACACTGATTTCTGTATGTGCAGTGGAAATCAGCTGCTAAAAACCCACTCTCAGTGCAGGCTGAAACCCTTGGCTGCACATTAATGTTATCACACCTTTCTGCTTCACCTTTGAGTGCTGAGATCTTGTTGCTGCTGAGTGATTTGGGCTCCTGATTGATGCAGGAGGTTCTGTTTCTCCTGATTCTACAGAAGTAGTGTTTCCTGGAGCCCTAAACACTGATCAGTCCACAGAGCTGGTTTGCATGGGATTCAAATTGCAGTAAGGCTTTGGAGTTGCCTTCTTGGCTTCTCTTTAAAGACAAGACAATTCAAACATCGTAACTGCTGTTAAAGTAAAAGACTTCTGCAATGTTTTTATTGTTTTTTGGCACGCTGAGGAAAATACTACAAATCCAATGAAAAGAAAGGCAGAAGAGAATTGGTTATTTAAGTTTTTCCTTGAATTAGCACTGAAAGTGGCATCCTTCCAGAGAAATTGTTGCAAGGGGAATAGCAGAAGGCATCTCATGAACAAAGGAAGGAAATGTTGGCTCTGCAGAGCCGGTGGTAACTGGTTTCAATGTTTCAAATCAGTAGTAAATAGTTACAAAACAAATGAGAGTTTACTGTTAAAACCTTTAAGGTGAAACCTCAGTTTACTTTGACTTGATCAAAGCTTCAGTGAGTGGCATCAGCACCTTTGGCGCAGTAACACTGATCGGTTTAATGGCATTTCAGCTGCAGACTGACACTTAATTGCATATTTGTGCTCTTCACCAAAATCTGTTTGTGAAAACAAGCATGTTAGACACTGAAATTAATTAAACCCGGACTCTTAATTGCTCTGTTCTGGCACTTTTTTTCTTTAACTCATTTAGTAGCACCCACTTGAAGAATTTGCCCCAGCTGAGTTTTTCACAGAATGTGTATTTTTAATTTGTCTTAGTGTGAATTTCCATTGCATTGAGTTGTTCTTGGGATTCTTTTCCATTTACCAGGCTTTAAAATGAGGTCTTTGATACCACCCAACTCCTTTGCTTAGGAAATGTCACATTAAGCAGGTACAGAGGCAACAGGGGCTAATTGAGTGTTACAGCCTCAACCCCTTGTTTCACCAGGTTCCATTTGATCTTTAACTCGGATTTTGCTGTGTAGAAAAGGGATTGATTAAAAATTTGGCCTTGTCAAGGTGTCATGTGAATTGCTCGTTCAACAGCTCAGAGATAAGAGGCACCAGATAAGAGGGAAGATGAGCCTGTGCAGTGTCTTGTCAGTTATTGCTCTGCCATTCAGCACTTGTAGCAGCAGCTCATGTTTTACCTTCTACTTTACTAATAATCTTAAGAGCCACATTTTTGTTTTGGAAACTGTCATTTTTAGAGTTTCTTACATTCATTCTCAATTTCGTTGCTGATTAATTTTGGTAGAGGCTTTGCTGGGTTTTTAATTCTGGTCTCCCATGTGCCTGCCCTGCTGTTTGTTCCAGGAAAATAGTGATCTGTGCCTTGAGGTACCATCCTGCTGCATTTAAACTTTGCCTGGATGCTCTTGAGACCACATTGTCTGACTGGGAGCGCCTTTGTAACTTGAATTTCTCCTGTCTTTGGATTTTCTTTGAGTTGTAGAGGTTAAAGGGGCACAGTCTCGCTTGTGACTTTCGTTGTAAAATGGGAGAGGAGTGCAGAGCAGTGGAGCTTCCTGTGGCCTGTGATACACTGGATTTTCTGGGAAACTTACACATCTTACTCAGACCTGTAGCACTTGCTGATAGTGGAGTTTTTGTTTTGACTTGGGTGTTTTTTCCGTCTGTATCATTACAATAACAGCACTGCTGAATGTTTATGTGGCTGTTTAAATAAGAAAATTAGTGGGTTGAGTAGATGAGTCTTGTTAAGCTGGTATTTTATTCACAGTATCCAAAATGGAACAGTTGTGTGGAGTTTGCCTGGAGGAATTTAATCGAAATGAAGGAAACACCCTTCTGAAACACAGATTGCCTCCATCAGGTGCTGCCATCAGGCTTCTAATTTGTATTTATCTAATCTCACTGGAGAGAAGTTCCCTCCACTCCCAGAGATGCAGAAACAAATTTCACCTTCCTAAAAGACATAAACAGCCTCCAACTTGGATTTGATGTAAAATGTCCCAATCTGAGCAGATCAGAAATGAAACATGGAATTAATGATGTTTGGGACGGGAGCAGCACTGGTTTATCTGAGTTAAGCTATGGGGTATTGATGAGGTAAATGTGGAGTTTCCATTCATAAAAATTCTTTAAAATTCTTTAAAATGTGCTCTTTAGCTCCTACTTGGCTGTGGGTTGTAGCACTGTGTTCCTGTGTAGTCTCAGATGACATTTGAACACACATATATAGTATATATTATAATAGACTATATTTTAAAAGCTGTTTGTGTGAGCATTTCATGGGATAGTGCTGGATGTTATTAGAGAGACCAAGCACAGTGAATTTTTATCCAATATATGAGCAGAATTTCACTGTGAGATTGGGTAAAACAGTGTTAGCAGTGTCTTTAAAACATCTTCAGAGGTTGTGTGAAGGCTGTTACATCAGTGGCCAACTTCATATTTTGGGAATTCTTTTCATAATAGCTTTAAAGTTCATTTTTTTTTTTTTTAGGAAGATTTTTAGATCTTGCCAAAAGTTAATTTAGGCCACGTTTTTCCTTATCTGGCAGTGCCTGGTGGTTTGATTTCATCTTTTCTGAAGGTCTGAAATGTTTGCTCTTTATTTTATCAGTAGAATGATGATAGGAAATTCTAGATTGAAGACTTATTTATTTTAGGCTTATTTATTTATGAGCTTATAACAAGCTTATTTGATTTTTTTAAAGTTCTGCATGTAGTTCTGAGGTCCAGTTGCTTACAAATATAAAAGCTTGGCCTCCTTGGTGAATGGCTTTAGATATATTTTTACAGCACTTTTAATACTCTGGTAGTATTCCTTCTTAAGTCTGGCTTAAATGAAACACGAATGAGTCAAAATAAAAGTTTGTGATCTTAAATTTTCAATGTTTTTGTCATTTTTATAAACAATAGCAGAACCTTACTGGTTATTTATTCTCTTCTGTTGTTGAGAAGAAAAAGTAGAGAGTTCCTGAATTTTTCTCTGTGATTTGGATAAGCTGCTGCTTGGAAAAACTCTGGCAGGAGAGGAGACCCCTCTGTTCATATCTCAGGGAATGGGAGCTCCAAGCTGATGGAAAATTGCTCTGTTGATGTGTTGAGGAGTTGTGGAAATAGAAGAAATTCAGATATTTGAAAGGAAAATCGTATTTTGCCCATTTAGGGAGTTGCTTTCCTGCTTTTTTGATATTTGCACAATATTGTGGTGTGCACTTGTGTGGGCTGGTTGGAAAAGAATTTTATACAGGTCTTGTGTTTTTTCTAGAGGAATATGGATCCTTGTGTGGGTTTTTTTCCTCTTTTTTCCCCCAAATGTACATGTAATTGTAGAAAATATCTTGAAATAACTGAAATTATTTCTATTTTCTGATATGAGAGAAGTTAGTCTGTACTTGCATAGTTATTCTCAGTCTGGAGTAGGCACCTTTCTGATGTCCAGCAGCTCCAAGAAAAGGGGAATGATATTTATTGTTCCTGTGATTCAGTCCTATTGGGTTGTTCCTCAGATAAAAACCAGTGTGCAAACTTACCCAAACTGGTCTCACTGGTCTCATCCCTCCCCACTCTCTTGCAGATGCTTTTACTGATTCAGCCATCAGTGCTAAAGTTAATGGAGAACACAAGGAGAAGGATCTGGAACCATGGGATGGAGGAGAGAACACGGCTTCCGAGGAGCTGGAGGCGCTGGAGACAGATGTCGTAAGTGATGCTTTTTATCTTCTCTGGCCATCAGTAGAAAATGAGCTGCTTCCCTGGACATGCCTTGAAATAATTCCTTAATTTCAATCTAGTAATGAACTTTGGAGGAGCAAAATTGCTGTCCTGCATTGTGCTGGTGGATGTTCCCTCTTTGCCAGCAGCTGCCACAGCCCTTTGGAACAATCTGACTAAGAATAGCTGCCTTTCAAATGCCTCTTTTGGCAAATCCTGACAAACGGCAGCTGCTGTGGTAAGAGCTGTGTTGGACTCACGGAGCGAAAGAGCAGCTTTTGTTAAGGACTCCAAATCCAGCAATGCCCCAAAGTGATTTATGTTTAATCAGAGCATTCCTGTCTGACTGTCATTGCACTTGGAAATTATGGTGAGGTTGTGCTCAGCTAAGTGTCCCTGGGCTGCAGATGGAGGGAATTGATGGAAGCCTGACCCAAGCACAGAGACAGTCTCAGATTATGAATCATTAGATGAAGAGTATGGCCTCAAATGCCATGTCCTCATATATCACAGCAGTCAGCTTTTCCTCAAGCAGAAATTCTTGTAGCCAGGTATTCAGCCTGCAGTACGTCCAAGGAGATAATATGACTGATTAGAGCATATTAACTTTGGCTAGAACAGATCTCCTGTCAATTTTGGTGCCCATACTGTAGAGCTGAGATTTATTGGAATACCCAGTACTCTCAGTGCTTTTATAAAATACTCAAACCATTTATTATTGTGCTTGAGTGCTGTGATAGCAATTTTACTGAAGTGGGGGAGTTGTGCAGATCAACAGGAGTCTTCAGCCTGTGGTGTCTCTAAGTTAATTCCATCAGTGCTTTTGAAAAGTTGCAGAAGTGCCAATTTGCACTTTTTTGTAAAAGACAAAAAAGATGTTCATGTATTTCTTGCTAGCCAGTAATCTTCTAGTACAGACTGAGCATGTATTTTAAGAAACCCTCCTGAAAACAACACAAAGACTCACAACAAACAAACAAAAAAAGGAATTTGAAGGTAAAATGGTTGTGCAGCTGATGAGAACAAAGCTCCCTGAAATAAACTGTGGCATTAATAACTTTGTTATCTGGACAGTGAATTCATAAGCCCAGGAAAAAGGGCAGAAGGTTTAACTTCTGCCATCAGCCCTTAATTTGAAGGGAATGTGTTTCCAGTGTCATTTTGAAAAACAAGCATCATTTTCTTCTAGTCTAATGGATGGGATCCCAATGACATGTTTCGTTACAATGAAGAAAATTATGGTGTAGTGTCAACTTATGACAGCAGTTTATCTTCTTATACGTAAGTCCCAAAATATTTTGTTATTGGATTTGTATTGAATGTTCTCCCTGGTTTGACAAACTTTATATTCTGCAGCTAATTTTGCATAGTTTCTGAAGTTGTGGAATCGAATAACTGCAAAAGCAATGAATGAATGGTGCTTAAGAAACCTTGCCAGCTTTCTGTGAATAGTTAGATGTAGAAATCTTTATATATTCCCTTAAATGGGCACAGCTCATTCCCATTGCAGAGTTTTCTGAATTTAGCCACGCAATAACGCTTGTTTCTTGCAGAAACTTCCAGGAATAGGGTGGAAAGCTGTGAAATTATCTGTACATAGCTGCTATACCTATAGTTTTTGTTTAACCTAGCAGAGCAGTTTGGCTAAATCCTGATTTTATTGAGACAATTGATCTGGAAGATGCTGGAATGTTGAAAAGCTGCTGATAACCAGGGTGGGGGTTGTGTGCTTGTTTAGCAGACTTGTCCAGCTCTAAACTGAAGTTTTAGTTAAATATAATAGCAACTGGAATATAGAAGTAGTATAAAAGCTGCTCTGGCTACTCTGGCAGTGATTTATTCCCCAGAGTCTGCAGCTATAATGTTCACTGCAACTGCAACACAAATGGACTGCAGATGTTCACAGCCATTGTGAAATGGCTTCAGTATTTCCCCACTCTTTTAACCCCAAAACAGAAACTTATTTTTTTGAATATCAAGGAATTGCAGTGAATATTTTGATTTTTTTTTTTTTTTTTGGTGTGTGTGCACTTGTCTGCAGGTCTCTGGTTGAACAATCTGATTTCTCTGTTTTGTGCAAACGGACCTGTAACATGGTGATAATCAAAGTGTCCTAATCGGCTTATGTTTGAATCCCAGGGAAGCTGTTCTTTCCTTCCCTTCACTGCTCTAAGTACTTTTTGTACTTCTGAACTTTAGTCTTCCATCTTTCTGCTTTCTGGATATTAATGGAAACAGATTAAAAACATGAAGGTGGCTTTAAATTAATTCCATTTTTTTCTTCCCCCCTAGTCAAGCAACTTGCTTTGTGTGTCAGTCTGCTAAACTGGGGAGCTCTTTTCCTGATTTTCCAACTCTGGGATGAGCAGCAGTGTAGTTAAATGCTTAGCTGAAGGATTGTAAAGGATTTATTGTTTGATTGTTTTCTCCTCCTAGAGCTAAGCAGTAGCAGGTATAGTTTGTCAAACTGTGTCAAGGTACAAGTTTGTGTTCCAGCAAATGTATTGATCATCACCAGGATTCTGAACAATGTCATCCTGTCCATCCCCTTTTCTCTCATCTTTAATGGCCTTTTAGAAAACATGAAATCTTTCCCTGCCTCTTTAGGTTGCCATACTTCCCTTCATTTTTAAAAAATTTATTTAAATAAATGATTATTGGGTGTTCTCCTTTATTGTGTTATTAACACAGGGGCCAGGAACCAGGTTTGTGTTCATGTCAGTCTTATTTGAGCCAAAGCTTTATGATGAAGGGTAAGGGTTTTATTGAATATTCTTGCAGTTACCATTGATAAGGCCAGTAAATGTTTTGACTGGCTAAAAATGTGCGGAAAAACTTGTGCTGCAGTAGCTGAGTGCTGGCTTGGAATTTGGCAGAGCCACTTGTTTTCCTCGTTCTGCCACCAACACTTGAGCAATTCTGCATATATTATTTTATACCTGGCTTGCATCTCCACCTACTTTCTTTGTATTTCTCCTTTATATTATTCAAAATATGGGCTGTAGTGATTCTATAATGCCCAGCAGAGCAGCTCTGTTCTGTATTTTTATGTAGCTTATTCTAAAGTAAGGTTGGATGGAAAACTGAAGTTAAAATCGAGTTTTGCAACTCGAAGTTAAAATCGGGGGAAGAATTGTTTTATAAAACCTGACGCAAAAATTAGGACAGGTAAACCCCAATAATGAGTGGCAGAAGGAGGTGCCAGGTATGATCCCATCTCTGGTTGGGTTTTTTCAGTGTTTCAGTTCTCACTTATTGAATTTTGACTTGGTGGCTTTCCTGAGGGATGCTTTTTGCAATATTCCATTGCCTGCCGTAGAGAGAGACATGGAATGGGTGGGTTTGAGGTCCTGGCACATGGCAGATGAGTCAGGGGTTTCTGGTCCTGTGCTCTGAAGTGTTGCATCCATCTTTTCTGCAGTTCTTCATAACTGGGAGAGCTGAAATTCTATGGCTGGAACTGTCAAAGGATTGAGGTGTCACTCTCTAATTTCAGTAGGACTGTGTCTGCTGGGAATGTGTAAATAACTAAAAAAATTCAAATTTGGGCTCTTGGAGCAGCTTCCTATGTAAACAACAGTCTGAGGCTTTTTATTCCTGATGTTCTCAACCGTGTTAAAAATTGGAGCCTTTGCACAGCTTTAGGGACTGGGGGTTTTACAAATCCTATGGAAACATTCTGCACCCTGACCTCAGCTCTCTAGGCAGGTAAATGACCCTAAATTTGTTCCTAGTATCAAACCAGTCGAGGAATTTTGTATTAAATAAAAGACAGCAAGTCTACTGGCTTAGAAGCAAGATATTTTTTCACTCTGACTCGGTTAGAACTAACACTGTGTGATTTTTGTAGCTCCTTTGTGCTTTTGAATGCATTTCAGAGATTCTTTTCCTTTCCATTGTCTTTTTAGGGTGCCATTAGAAAGAGATAATTCAGAAGAGTTTTTAAAACGGGAAGCCAGAGCAACTCAATTAGCAGAGGAAATTGAATCAAGTGCCCAATACAAAGCTCGGGTTGCCTTGGAAAATGATGAAAGGACAGAAGAAGAAAAATATACTGCTGTTCAGAGAAATGCTAATGAACGAGAAGGACATGGTGTGAACACTAGGTACTTGAGTACACTCTGAATAGTATTTTTATTTAAATTATGGAGGTATTTTGGTACTGTGGCAGTTTGCTCATTGATACTGGGCTTTTTCAGCAGGGCTGATTAGGTTTGGAGCCTTGTGTAAACAATCCTGTGCTGGTTTTGGCATTCAGGCTGACTTGGACACCTCTGCCTGGCCCTGTATTATCTCTGTAGTGAAACAAACTTCCCCATTCTGACCTGTCACCGTGGTGAATTCATCCCAAATTACAGGAAAGGGCAGTGGTTTCGGTGTGTCCTGGAGAATTTCACGCATTACTGCTAAATCCTTCAGTACCTGTGGGCTCAAAAAGTGGGCTGTGTGGCCACTATCAAAAGCCAATTCATGAGGTGACTGTTGGGTCAACATCTGATACTATTTAGACTTTTCCCCTTGGCTTGATTGGAGAAAAAGAGAGAAAGTGGGGTGCTTTTTGTTGCCTCTCAGTTCTGTCTCAACACTGATAGAAATTTGCTGTGTTTCAGAGAAAATAAATACATTCCACCTGGACAGAGGAACAGAGATGTCCTGTCTTGGGGAAGTGGAAGACAAAACTCACCGAGGATGGGCCAGTCTGGATCAGGCCCACCAATCTCAAGGTCTGGATCCCACACTTCAGAATTCAGCCCTAACTCTGGAGCGGATCAAAGAGTAGTTAACGGAGGCAAGTATCTGGAATCTCCATGAATGTCCATCATAACACTGCAGATAATGACCTCATTATGTTGAAATGGTGTGGGATTAGGACGTGTATTCCCCAGACCAGGTTAGCATTAATCATTTAACACAGAGATTGTGAGCTGGTTTTGGGTTTAACTTACAAAGGAACACTCATTGCACTGCACTGGCTGCAGCTTTGCAGAGCAGAAATGTCATTTCTTTTCCTTCTCAAACACCTTTGTCTTAGATGATGGTGCACTGTGTGGTTTTAAAGATGAAAAACTGCAGCAGCACTGCAAAGCTCTGTGTGCAGGAGCAGCAGTGCTGACACCTGGTGAAAGGGAGTGGCAGGAGGAATCTTCCTTTCTGCTTCTGTTTCCCATGGAAAAGAATAAAGCCACTTGCTGACTTTATGAAAACGAGAGGGGGGAAACAAGAACAGTGTTAGGGAAAAGGAATCCAAAGCCTTCTCTCCAAATGGGTATTTGAGTATTTTCTGCTGGACACAAGGGTGATATTTCTAACCAGACATCAGTAGGCGCTGCATGGCAGGAATTGGTGTCCCAGAAACCAAACACCATTTCTGGAGATGGATTTCAGCAGTAGCCTGTCCTCGAGGCACTACTTTTAGAATTTAAAAATGCTATTATAATAAGTTGCTGTGAATAAATGAAAGATGTATAATACTCAAGTGATCTATCTGGAGAGGAAGTCTGAGAAACATCTAAAGGTAAGTGAGACTTCCTTTCTAAAGCCAGAGTCAGCTGTATGAAGGATGGACAACTGAGCCTTGCCCAAACAATGCTAACCTTGAAATTTGTCTGTAGTATTTGTGGTTTCTGTCACCCTATTGCTCTGCTGAACCAACATCATAGACCTAAAATAATTCAGAATGGCTTGTAAATTCAATTAATTCTGCTTTGGAAACCATGAGCCCCATATCCTAGATTAAAATCCTCCATGAATAGCTCAGATAAGTGATAAAGGCATAAATGTCAGGATTCAGACACTGAACACCGCTGGTTTTTGTAAAGATCCAGCTCCTAGATGGATATTTACTTATCATTTGGTTTGAAAGTAGCAGTTTGTGTGGTCAGTACTGTTTGTGAACAGCTGTTTGAGAACCTCTGGTAGCTGTTAAGGACCTTGTGGAGTGCTGGGTGCTGTGGAGCATTGCTGTGCCAGGCTAACAGATCAAACTTTACTGTCTATTCCTTAGTAGTGTTTGTAGATCCTAATTAACCCTTTGGGGAGCCTGTGACATTCACAAGTTCAATTTGACCCAAAACCAAGGCAAACCCAACCCTGCAGAGACTTTATCTCCTCAATTACCACTCGATCCATCCCCAAAGGGTTAAACCGTGGGAAAAAAAAAAAACAAAAAAACAACAAAAAAAATCATTTTGTCATATTTTACTTTTTTTTTTTTTTTTCTGTTGACCTCCCTTCCCCTCCCCTCCCCCTTCCCCCCACCCCCCATAATTTTTTTCTTTAGTTTTTATACTTTCCTTCATATCATTTGTTCTGTCAGGTGTTCCCTGGCCATCGCCTTGCCCATCTCCTTCCTCTCGCCCACCTTCTCGCTACCAGTCAGGTCCCAACTCTCTTCCACCTCGGGCAGCCACCCCTACACGGCCGCCCTCCAGGCCCCCCTCGCGGCCCTCCAGGCCCCCGTCTCACCCCTCTGCTCATGGTTCTCCAGCTCCTGTCTCTACTATGCCTAAACGCATGTCTTCAGAAGGTACAATATACCACGATTTGTTCATGTTTTTGTTTTGTCTTTGTTTAACTCCTCCGTGAGTTTTTAATTATTGACAGAGTTGGTTTTTTTTGGTTTGTTTTTTTTTTTTTTTTTTTTTTTTGGTTTTTTGGTTTGTTTTCCTCTTCATTACTTAACCTATGATTTGTGTTTAACTTTAGTTTATCAGACTATTTCTATTAACCTTTTTTTTTTGTTTGTTTGTTTCGGTTTGTTTCATTGGTTTGGTTGGTGTTTGGTTTTTTTTGTTTTGTTTTGTTTGTTTGTTTGATTTGAAGAGCTTTACAAAAACGAAAGAAAGCTGTGAAATTTCCCGAGTTTGGTATGAAATTAAACTCAGCTTTGTAAACGCTGCTCAGTGTCTTAACTTAACCAACAGCAACATCCTGATAACTGATGCACGATCCTGATTGCACGACCTGATAACTTTAGAGAGTATTTTTAGGATTATAAATTTATATAAAATGCCAATTTAAACACAGTTGTTCCACAAAAAGTGTAACTAAATCATTGAATTACCTTTTGGAAAACAACCAACAATAATAATGATAATAAAAATGCTGTATTCAGAGAAGTGAACTGTGGAATGGGGTAGGATGGGCTGCTTCAAAGGTGAATTTGTAGGAAATTTTTACTCAGAGCAAT
Organism: Corvus moneduloides; assembly: GCF_009650955.1. Taxonomy (NCBI): domain Eukaryota; kingdom Metazoa; phylum Chordata; class Aves; order Passeriformes; family Corvidae; genus Corvus; species Corvus moneduloides. The sequence goes on from NC_045493.1 coordinate 11,020,027, forward strand.
AAATCAGCTCCCTAGCAGTCAATAATACGCAGAGAAAGGCTGACCTGTGAGCATTTGGTAGCTGTGTGCAGAATTAGCCCAACTAAATTCGTCCTGGGAGGGTACAATAAGGAACACTTTTTATAATTTTTATTTCAAGTGCACTTAAACCCTGCACAACATGGTGTAGCAAGCCTATAAAATGCAAAGTGGTTATCCTGAGCTCCCTGGAAACTTGCAGTGGGTGCTGTAGCTGGCTCCACTGGAGCCATGGGAGAGGAATGATCCCTCAGACTGAGCAGGAACACTGGGAAATGCTCCTAACCAAAAAGGGGGTGCTAGCCACATCTGTCTGGCCTACTGTCCATTTATTGTGGTTTTTTTCTGGAGTAAGAAACTGAGAATCCACCTGCAAATTGAATTATTTTTCAGCACTTGTGGTTGGTTTGTCAGGCATGCAGTGAACTGCTGCTTACTGCAACGTTTAATTCCTACTACTGCAAGATTATCCCTGGGAAATGTGTATTCTTTAAAATACCTGGATGAAATTTGCATTGAAGTGGACTTGAGATTCATGGTTAAAATAGAGGCTGATGTTTAAAGATTTATGTAACTGAAAGAGGTACTTGGTAATTTAGTGGTTTACCTGAAACCCAAAAGCCATTATCTGAACTTGACCCTGTTATTGACCTACGTTAAAAATGAACTGCAATCAGCCAGATTCTGTTCACACACGGTTTTTCCTTTTGAAGTATCAACATTTGAGTCTAATCTTGTGAAGAAAATGTTTATTAGGATGTAAGAACTGTATTGCTGCTTAGGTTTGAGCATAGCTATGGTGTGGCAGCTGTAGAGGCTGTGCAGAATTCCTGTATTCACTTACGACTTTGGCTTCTGGTGTTAAACATGCATGACTTGAACCTTGGGATAACAATCCCTTGTTTAGTTGCAATTTTTGCTGACTTGTAAATGAATTGTGACCTGCTGCAGGCAATTCAGCCTCGCTGCAGAGAATGCTCTGCTGAAATTCCCCAAGAGCATTGGTCAGCCAGTGGTGACTATAAATGGTTGGGATCACTGACCACCTGACAAAAGCGTTGGGAATTTTTTATTTTCTGGAAAAATGTTTGATTAGCCTGGAACTGGGCTTATCCAGGGGGAGCTGCACCACTGACCTTTATGGCTTGGCTTGCACTTAGCAGTGGTGGATGCTTGGATTGAAACATTTTCAATCCAGGCCTTGCACACCTGTTTCAGTGCTGATAAAGCCTCTGAATATCCAGGAGCTGCCCTGGGGAGGTGATGAGTGTTGGCAGCCTGGCTGGACCAATGGCTCGGCCTTTTTAGGATATCAATGCCAATTGCTTGATTTTATTGCTGCTTTTTTGAGAGTTTTAAGATTAAATCCAGTTTTAAGAGCAGATGTTTGGGTTTTCTGTGCTGGACATTAAGCACTTATTGTGTGGGGTTGTCTTTTTTCCTCAGGGCCTCCACGGATGTCTCCAAAGGCTCAACGGCACCCTCGAGGTCACAGAGTCTCTACTGGTAGGGGTACAATTTCAAGTGGCTTAGAATTTGTATCTCATAATGCACCTGGGGAAGCATCTACTGCTGCAGTGGCACGAGGCAGCCCTTCAGGTGGGACGTGGTCATCAGTTGTCAGTGGGGGTAGGTAAAGCTTGGCTTATTGCAGATGGCTTGCAGGGGGATCCTTAGAGTGGGCATGCTCAGCAGAATCCTGCCTTTGCAGGCAATTCAGGCTCTGAATAATCAAATACTGGGCTGAGGTTGGAGTGGGAGAAGGATGTTCCAAGGTAGCTGAGTGAGAATTGGTGAGTGCAATATTGTCCTAACTGCAGAGTCAGGTGCTGGGTGAAGAGAAAGGAAGGAAAAGTGTGGGAATTAGTTGTTGAAAGGATTAATTTTCAGGGGAGTTATTGGAGGAGTCAGGAGGAGTTAGAGACTTGCCACTGCATCCCTGAGTTTGGTTAGTGGCAGTGTGGCTGGGTTGTGGTTTACTAATGAAGGAGGTGTTTGGATAGAGGTTGGTGTTAAAAGATGAAATGATACTCAGGTTAAGTTAGATGTATTTCTCCTTTAAAATTTACATGGATTTTAAGTGGTGATGTTGTTCTTGGCTACTGTAGGAGCAGTTATAGTGGGTGTTTTTTTTTTTTTAACCAGTTAATGTATTTTTTAAAAATATTTGACTTAAAGCTCAGTCTTGTGCCACAGGTGAGGCCATGTTCTGGTGGGCTGTCAGGAGCTGGGTGTTTCCTTGAGGGCAAGAGAGCAACAGTTTGGTCCTTTTTAGGTACTTTTGGGATATTTTTTAGCAGTGCAGAATTCTAGAGGAGCGTAGTGGGAACACATTTCTCAGAAAAAAGATATAATTTAGACCCACATAGACTTGTTGCCTTGTGGAAAAGACTTCAACTCTTCTTTTGTGGCATTATTTGTGTTTCATCTTCCCTGTTTATACATTATTAACATGCAAGTAGGACTGTTAAACCACTTACCTGCCTTTCTGCTCACTCACTGGAAGTTAATATGTGACAAAAAGCACAAGTGGGATGAACAGGAAGCAGGAAATACAACTTACTGTTCAAAGAACATACAACTTTTCTTGCTGCTTTAACACAGAGGCAAAAATATACTTAAAAGCACTCTTTTTTTCAATAGGCTGTGTTGTTTTTTTTCCAGCTGGCAAACCTCCAAAAGAGGACGCTGTAAAATGGATTTTTCAGCCCTCTTAAAAAATGTTTTACATCTGTTTGTGTGGAGACCTGACCACCTTTTGTGTTCTGCCTCAAACTGGGTTAATGTGAGCTGTTGTAGTTGTACTGCTGGGGACTTGGGGAAGCATTTTGCAGATTCTTGGTGGGATTAGAGGGCAGTGATATATTTTGGGGGACAGTCTGCAGAGAAATCACCCCATTATCTGAAATGCTGCGTTGTAAAGAACTAGGAGATGTGCCTGAAAGGTAAACAGGTTTTCAGTTACTTTGTAATGTCTCACAAAGTGTTTCAAAGCATGTTTTTAGCCATTTTAAAACTAAAACAAACTGCTGAGCCAGCTGGGGAAGCTCATCCTATAACTGCTTTTTCCTGTTTGTTTCTAGTTCCGAGATTATCCCCTAAAACACACAGGCCTAGGTCTCCAAGGCAGAGCAGCACTCCCATGGGACCAGCTCTGCCTTCTCCTCAGCCTGGTACTATTCCCACTGAATCTGTTGCCATGCCTGTTCCAGCTGCCTCTCCTACACCTGCCAGCCCTGCATCCAACAGAGCAGTCACCCCTTCCAATGAAGGTAAGGAGCTCTCACCACCTTGCAAATGCTCTTTTTCCCTAATTCCTGACAAGGAATGTGCCTAGGCAAGAGCAGAGCTGCTTGCTGAATGATGGGGAAACTTGTGATGTGTTAAATTTTACTGGGAGTTCCCAATTTCTCATGGTGCCAGCTTTAAACTAAGGTTGGAGAGAGGCTTTTTGAGAAGTCTTTGTGCTGAATTTCTTGTGCCCTTAAGGAATATGAGTTTATAGATGTCTGACTTAATCGAGGATTTCTTTTTTCAAACTGAGCTTTTGCCTCTTTTCTGTGTTAAAGAAACACAGGCCACTGGTTTCAAAAAACTGTTTTGAGCACAGCTAAAGGAAAGCTGGAAAGAAAGGGGGAAGAAAACCATTCAGGAGCACAGTCAAATGTCTAAGAACTCTCAAATCTTTGTAGCATTCTGTGTGAAGACCTTGGACTTCTGAAAATAATTGGCTCTAAGTTTATATTTTGTTCAGCGTAAGTTAAGGTTCTGTGTATGATGAGAAGGATGAGTTTAACTGTGCTTTTTTCATTTGGCTTTAAAAACAGTAGGGTGGGGAGGGAGGGAGGATGGTCCTCCAGGCACCAACTAGGTAGCAGGAAATGTGTAACTTAAAAGGTTTTTCTTTTCCAAGCTAAAAATGGTTAAATTTCTTCCCTATGTCTCCCTTGCCTTCTCTCTTTGGTCAATTTGAGCTGTGTATAAGAGAATAACTTTGGCAATTTCTTTTCCAGCTAAAGATACAAGGCTTCAGGACCAGAGGCAAAATTCTGCAACTGGAAACAAGGAGAATATAAAGCCAAGTGAGACTTCTCCTAGTTTTTCTAAACCTGAAAACAAAGGTTTGTATCCAAAGCTTTCATGTACTCGAGTGATGTAGGAATTGTGCACACTAAACCTGCTGTCCTGGCTGCTTTAGTTGGCATTTTAAGGAAGGCTTGGAGGCAGCCTGGTGTTCTACAGTGAAATTTGGTCATGCAGTTGTGAAGTGGCACTTTGAAATGTTGTTTGTGACTCATTCCATCAACACCAAGTGTAGAGATGCTCATGTGGATGGTGTGATTTCACTTGGTTTTTTTCTTTCTTCCCTCCCCTTCTTTCTTTCCCCTGCTCACAGAGCTGCTTTTTAGCTGCCTTTGGACTGAATATGTTTCTGCTTAGAGCTGTGCTCACAATACCTCTGAGCATCATGGTCAGCAGAGCTTTTCTAACTGTGCTTTTTCCTATTATTTCCTTACATTTGTTTGTCTCTGCAGCGTTGTTTGTTCATTCAGTTCTCAAAAAAACCAAAAGCTGAGAACCAGATTCATTCATTCTCTCACTGGAGAGACCTTTAGGATGAGTCCAACCGTAAAGCTCACCTTGCTCAGTGTTTCTCCTTCACTTGCTGTGTTTTGAAATGCTGGCACAGGCTGGGTTGGGGGTTTTGTTGCATGTTCTTTGTGTTCAGTGAGTTCTGCAGTCCCTGCACCTCAGGGCTTCTGCCTTGGTGTGGTGCATCAGAACTAAAGATAAATCAGTTATGTAATGCTCTGCTTTCACAGAGGCTTTCTGTGTGCTCATACACATAGTTCATGGAATTGTACCAAATTAAAACCGAAAATAAGGCGCTGGATTTCATTGTGATATCTGCAAAACCATTCTCTTTCTGCAAACTTAGCAATGTGCAGGGTTGTGTTTAAAACTTGTATTAGAAATGCTTGGACAATGTTGATCTTATATTTGGCAGGTGTCTCTCCAATTGTTTCAGAGCATAGAAAACAGATTGATGATTTAAAGAAATTTAAGAATGACTTTAGGGTAAGTTTCTCTCTGTTAATGGTGTCATCATTCTCACGTGCATCCAGATTATTTTAATGAATTGAACACATCGCATAGGTTAACAGCTCTTTATACTTTTGCTTAATTTATGAAAATATCTGTAGGAATTCATGTTAGATATTGTAAAATCAATGCTGACTCTTGCTAGTACAATTGCCTAATGCGCATAAATGTGAATATTGACTGTACACTGAAAACAGGACTTGAAACCTGTTTGATCATTAGGCACAAATAATTATCTCACACTCCATATGGAGGAGCTGTTGCAAAATTAAATGAAGAGTTTTGCTGAGGAAAATTGAAGATGAATTCATATTACTTATTTCCTGGTTATAAGGGTTTATTAAATCAGGTTAGCTTTTCAAGTGGTGCTGTTAAATCACTCAGGGGATGAGTTCAGATGGTTGTCTGAAGCTTTCCTGTCACTCCCCAATCAACATACAGGTCAGCTGAGTGGCTGAACAGCTCCTTACACAGTGCCAGCTTAAACAGTGTTCATGGATTTCTTTTCTAGTAGAAATGGAAATGTGTGTTTTAAAAGGTCATTTCCAGATGATTGAGGCCTGTGGGACTGTGTTTTAATCTGTGTCTGTGACAGCATTAGATGGTCTCTTTGGAGTTTTGTATCAATTTACTGAATATATCCCTTGGGTTTTTTCAGTTACAGTCCAGTTCCTCTTCAGATGCAGTGGATCAGCTGCTAAACAAAACCCGAGAAGGTGAAAAATCAAGAGATGTAGTTAAAGAAAAAACAGAGTCCACCCCTAAAGAATCTATCATAGAAGCTGGCAGTAACACCAACTCCAATGGTGGCAGTAGCAAACCCAATAGTCCCAGTATTTCTCCTTCCATAAGTAACAGCTCTGAGCAAAAGCGAGGGCCTGAGGTGACTTCCCAAGGTGTACAGACATCCGGGCCTGGAAGTAAACAAGATAAAGAGGATAAAGAGGAGAAGAAGGATACTTCAGAGTGAGTAATTTTGCATTTTGGAATAAGCACATCTTTATTAACATCAGGCCTTGTGTAGAAGTCATGACTGGGTGACACATTCCTGACTGTGAGTGCTGTTACACAGGAGGAACAACAGGTGAAAGGACTGCCCTGAAAGTCATCTCCTGATTCAGTGCAGAGCTCTGGTCCTTTTGATGTCTGCTTCACATCTAAAAGCTTATTTCAATGTTTTCCTGGCTCACGTGAGCTGTGGTATCAACTGGAAAACATTCATGGGTAGTTGTAGTAAGAGTCCCTCAATGAGAGTGGCTTTTTGCATGCCATGAGGTATTTCACTTCTCAGAAATCTGACTCACAGATAGAAATGAGGTGTTTCTTAAATTATTAATTGCAGATACACTTGTAAAAGAATAATGCCCAACTAAATTTTTTGTTCTTTGTGTTTAGGCAAGTTAGAAAATCAACACTTAATCCTAATGCTAAAGAGTTCAACCCTCGATCTTTTGCTCAAGTAAGTGATTTGATGCTGTTGAAAACAGTGCCTTTGAGTAGATCTTTATAAGCCAACCTTTTCCTTGGAGGATGCTCAAACTAACCCTGCCATATCCATTGCTCACCTCTGTTTGTAGCCGAAACCTTCTACTACACCAACCTCCCCTCGTCCTCAAGCTCAGCCCAGCCCCTCCATGGTGGGGCATCAGCAGCCAACCCCCGTGTACACTCAGCCTGTTTGTTTTGCACCAAATATGATGTACCCGGTTCCAGTGAGTCCAGGCGTGCAGGTAAAGTGCTGCAAACTCCTCAACACTGCACAGAGATCCTCAGGAAGCTCAGGAGACTTAAGAATCACAGAATGGGTCGGGTTGGGAAAGACCTTAAAGATCAGCTTGTCTCAGCTTGGGAGCTCTGAGTTAAAACTGAAATAATACAGCTTGTATTGCTCTTGTAAATGTAAATCATATTGTTGTGAAGTTTTAGCTGTGTAAATACTGACTTTTCCCAGTGCTCCCTCAATCTGGATGTTCAAATAGTCCCAAACACTTGTAAATGCCAGCAGCCTGTATTTATGGTTGATATGTGCAGGTTTCCTTCCTGGTCCTGCAAGCATAGTCTCACTCTCTTTAAATGTTAAGCAAGTGTTTCTTTGTTTCCAGCTGTGTCCCACTGGTTCCTGGTTGTTGTAGGGATCACTGGGATTTCAAATCTAGCTCCATTATCATAGAACCATGGAATATCCTGAGTTGGAAGGGACCCACAAGGATCATCAGCCCCAACCCCTGGCCCTGCACAGACACCCCAACAATCCCACCCTGGGTATCCCTGGCAGCGCTGTCCCAACGCTCCTGGAGCTCTGGCAGCCTCGGGGCCGTGCCCATTCCCTGGGGAGCCTGGGCAGTGCTTCCTCTGGGAGAAGAGCCTTTCCCTGATACCCAGCCTAACCCTCCCCTGACTCAGCTTTATACCAAAAAGCTGTTGAGAGGCTGTCAGGTTGAGCCCAGTGCCTGCAGTAGCAGCAGTAGCGTTCCTGGGCTGGTTGTTGCCAACCATCTGGTCTTAGTTGAGTGTCCGTGCAGACTCGATGACACTGATCCAAGAAAATCTCATAGGTTAGGCAGAGTTCACTAAACCATGTAACAGAGCAGAGGGAAACACATCAAAGCTGAGTGGGGCCCCCACCCCAGCTCACACTGAGTTTTTAAAGGAATATCACACCTTCAACTTGTTCTGTTTCAGCCTTTGTATCCTATTCCCATGACGCCCATGCCAGTGAACCAAGCCAAGACATATAGAGCAGGTAAAGGTGAGAATAATACTGCCTGTTTGGTTCTCAGTCTGCATGCAGCATGGCTAAATGACAAATGTTTGTGTGTTTTCTAATCTGTGGTAATTTGGTTTTCGATCAATATTTTAAATGCTATTTTTAATAAAGGGAAGTAAGTGGAAATACTAATGGATTTATAGATAAACTAATTCAGCCAAAACATGCCAGGTTTGAGTAATGGGGGGTTGCTCAGATTGGAATCTGGTTTGACAAACAGGAAAACGTCTCTGTTACTTGGAGCATTAGGATAAGCTGATCATTTCCTATATTTCATAAAAATTACAGATTTTTTTTAAAGGGGGCTTCTCTACTGGTTTTCTTTACTGGTTTGCAGCAGTGCCCTCATCGGTGCTTTAATAGAGGGGGTTTTGTCAACATGCAGAGTCACTATTTCTTCAGGAAGACTTTGCTCTGCTGCTCTTCTGGAAAAAGCTGGTTCCAGTTTGTTCTTTTTCATTCCTGCTGCCCCAGTGACTGAACAGCTGGACTAACAATGACAATGCCACGTGTTCAAGTGACACCCGTGGCTGTGGAGCCACAGTGGGTGGTGAGATGCTCCCTGTGCTGGGCAGGGCACTGAGGGAGCAGCAAGCGCTGCTCTTGTTCTTGTGTCCAGGGAACGCTGTAGCTGTGCCCAGTGAATGCTTCTGCAGTGGCAGCCAGTGCTGCAGGACAAGAACACCACTGCAGCTCCAGTCACTGCAGGAGGAAATTGTTTCCTGCTGTTTAGAAACAAACAAATGGCCTTTATCAACCTGGGGGAGACAAAAAGCTGCAATGTATTTGTGTGGTCAAACACAGTAACTTCACTGTGGCCTCACCCCTGAAATCTTCTGCTTGGTAACACTGTTTTAATCAGAAATACATTGCTGAGTACTCACTCGACGGGTGAGGCAGTTCCAATTCTGAATTCCTTTTTAAGTTCCAATATTTTCTCCAAATCCATCTGTGTGCAGCACAGCCCTGAGGGAGCTGCCTGGGTTACAGCTCTGTGCCTTTACACTGTTGAAGTTGCCTCCTGTATTTACTTCTTTTTGTTGTTGATTTGCAGTGTAAACACAATCACTGAGTGAATTTACTGATGTTTTCAACATTTCCCTCTCCTCTCCCTAAGGGATTTGGGACATTGCCCCTGCAGTGGAGCTTGCAGGTGCTTAAGGTAGCTCAGTTAATAGTTGCAGCCTGACTACAGGAAGCTGGAGCCCTCCTGGAGCCCTGCTGGAGCTCCCATGCCCGTGCTTTGTAGGCTGAATTAGTTTGTTCCAAGTCAGTTGGGTGGTCAACTCCCCAGGAGAGCTCAGGTGATCCCACATTGCTCTGCTCTTTTCATCTTTCTTCCCTCTTAATTATTCCTACTCCTCTTTTTATAGGTTTTGTGTCCCTCAATGTTGCCTATGACCTAAAAGTTGCTTTCTGCTGCCCTGAGGGGTAGCAGGGAGCTCAAAAGATGTGAATACCTTGAGTTGTGGCTGCATGGAGACCTTTATTGTGCTCTCCTCAGCCATAAACACAAGCCATTTTAACATAAACTCTCAGATTTCCAGCTGATGAACAGTGGCCAAGTAGTTCCCACAGAGGGTGAATTAAACCTTTTGAAGGGGACAGGATTAATTGGTTAATGTAGGTGTCCTGATACAACCTTTCTCTTCCATTTCTGATTCTTGTCAGTCTTTCTCTCCCTCCACCTTTATTCCTTCACAAGAAAGGCAGGGCTGGGTTTGTTGCTGTGGATATCATGTGTTTCTTGGAGAAACTCTTCTTCACACTGTTCCTTTCTGACAGAGCTCTAACCCATGGTTAAAGCTGTGGGGTGAGGATGTTCCACGTGGTCCCAGTAACATTATTATGATGTAGAACCTTTCAGGAAGATCACAGTTCTTTGCCCTGTGTTTCTAACGTGAGGAAATCTTTGTTTTCCAGTACCAAATATGCCCCAGCAGCGGCAAGACCAACACCACCAGAGCACCATGATGCATCCTGCCTCAGCAGCAGGCCCTCCAATTGTAGCTACTCCACCTGCTTACTCTACACAATATGTTGCATATAGCCCCCAACAGTTTCCTAATCAGCCTCTTGTGCAGCATGTGCCACACTACCAATCTCAGGTAAGAGTCCTTTCAATGCTCCTGATCAATCCAAGTACAAATAATGAGGTGGCTCAGACCTTATGTCCAGTCCTAAGTCACTCTGAAGAGTTTCTGTGTTCTGGAGCACACGTGGTGATCTTGGAATGTGCTTCAAAGCCTGTAACAAATTTTAAGGTCCTAATGAATTTTAAGGTCTTAACGAATTTTGAGGTCAGTTTAGAAGTTGGCATTTATTATTGATAAGGTTTTTTTAGCTCTTTGAAGAATTTCTTTAGGTCATGGCCAGCACATCTCCTGGTTAAGCGTTCTAAAAATAACTTACTTGGTGGACTGCTCTTACTTCAAAGGCTGTTAAATCCACAAGAGTAATTGGATAAATATATAAGCTTAGTGCATTATTGGAGTGGCAAAAATTGGATATGCCAATGTTTTCTGTCAGATTTTAGCCCTTAAATTTTGGAAACAGTGGGGACAATCACGACAGTGTGAAATCCTCAGCTCTCTCTCCGTTTGAGCAAGGCCGAGCCGCCGCTGTGTCAATCACGACTATTTAGGTGACACGAGTTTCTTTGGAGTAATTCCCCAATTAACCATGTGGTTTTTCCTTTGTTCTGCCTGCAGCATCCTCATGTTTATAGCCCTGTAATACAGGGCAACGCTAGGATGATGGCCCCACCAGCACATGCACAGCCGGGTTTAGTATCTTCCTCTGCAACACAGTACGGTGCGCATGAACAGACACATGCTATGTATGGTAGGAAACGTTTTGTGTTATATGTAACTTTTTAAGTCCTTACTTTGTGCAGGGGATGTATTTAATCTCAGCCTTCAAACGTGGGTATCGTTCAGTAGATGTGGTTTATATTTCATAAGATGATGATGATGATGATGATGAGCAGAGCATTGAAAACTGAGCCAGCCTGGTTCAAATGAAAACTCAAGTGTGCTGATTTCGGTAGGATGCCAGTGACCAAGATGAGATTTCAACCTGGGAGCTGCTAAAGAATATCTGCTGAAAGAAGTTTGTTCAAGTTCTCTTGATGCTCTTGATACATCATCCCTTGTTTGTTCCTTGATTATAATTAGTACTTGTTTTATTGCAAGGTTATGACCTCAGTTTCAAACTTGACTTTAGTTCTGGCAACTAGTGAAATGCTGTCTTTATGATACTACTGGCATTATTAACAGTATGAACACTGCTGTTTAAGCAAAATAAACCATGTGTTGCTTACCTTTCTCTTTTGGTAAGTCAAGAATAAGTATATGGAACAGCTCATGTATTGCTCTGACTTGGACAATTAGTCTCTAGCATTATCAGATGGGCATTTTTCACTTACAGTGAAGTGCTGAAAATGTGGGTTACCTTGTGACAAAAGTAAAATGTTCAAGAACTTCTAAAGCATTATAAATGTATGATAAATCAAGGCCAAATTTGGAGGAAAAAAAGCTCACTGCAAAACATGCTATTGAAAGAGGTAGAGTCAAGGTTGTTTAAGGCTTGGAAATTGTCATAAAATGTCAAAACAGCAGATGGTCTCTTGAAAACATGGCATTTCAATACTTGTTATAGCATCTGAGGAAAAGTTTTATTGGGTCACGTATATTATTGACTTAGATTCTAATAAAAGATTTTCTGTACCTTTAGACATCTTTGTATGTTTTCGGGTGCTTAGTTTTACACTGCTACTTAATGGAAGTCCATGATGTGTCATGAAAACTTACAGAGAATCTGGAGTTTAGTGGGAAATTAATTCTGATTTTAAGAGGTGTCTTACCCGTCTGAAAACATCCTGACAGATCTCTGGAGTGGTTTGGTAACAGAGTTAAGAAACAAAAATAACCTTTTTTGATGCTCAGAGGAAGAGCATTTGAGCTCATTTGTGCTGAAGCTGAAATGGAAGTTACTTGTAGAGATTAATCTTTCTCTCACAGGTCTTTGCTAATTGTATTACTTTGATCTTTTCAACTCTTGTGCTTGAGGTGTCCATGTAAACAGATCTTCTGTTTGCTTTTTCGTTAGATTAAATAGAATTCCGATAAAGTGAACGATCAAAGGCTTTCAGACCTTTATTGGTGAAAACCCTCCCCTCAAATTCTAATTAAAATAAAACCAAACATGAGATAATCTGAGATTTGATTCAGAATGGTTGCATGTGACTTCCTAGCAATTTCCCATTGTTCACCATCCTTATCTTCTGTAATCAGTGGGTTTTGCAGTGTTGAAGTACAAGCCCATTGCCTTGCTTGGCTTTGATCAGATGTCTGTATAGTTTTTTTCACTGATATTCTGACTTACAACTGTTAGATCTCATTTTGTGTTGGTTTTGCAGCTTGTCTGTTGTAGATATGTGACTACCTGCCAGTGCAAACAACTAAGTTGGGTCAAACTTGAGAGTTCTTTGGTATTTCCTGCCATGTAATTAAATATTACTTTCCCGAGAGCACCTAATTTAACAGAAATGGCCTGTCCTCCTGTGTTCTTTCAAGTAGCTACTTGGTGACTCTTCTAAATATTCTCCCACCTTCCAGTAAATGATGGAGTGCTTGAAATTTTTGTTACTGAAACCATTCAACCCAAGAGGATCATGAACTCCATGTGATAGACCTTTTTTAAGGGTGTGTTCTTGCCCCTGTGCAGACGTGTTTAGTGAACGTGAACTGTCTCAAAGGTACCCTTCACCTTCCAAGGTGACAGTGACACATGCAATGATTCCTGATGTTCTGCAGCACCCTCTCAATTCGCATTTTTGCAAGTCTTCCATGTGCTGAGTGCTTGAAGACCTGGCCCAGATGGACTGTGCTTCCTCAAAGTGTGTCCAGCTGTAACGTGTCCACTTCAGCTTCCATTTATCCATATGTGGGAAAAGGCAGGAATGCCAGAGGTGACCAATCTGAGCTGCTCGTGGAGCCCATTGCTAAAGAACATCATGTTGGAATTGTGCACATCTGACTGAGTGACTATAAGGAAATATCCATAACTTATGTTCTGTCTTTTGGGAATCTTAAGTTTACCCACATTTGAACTAAATATACCTGTGCACTTTGATTCTGGTCCTCCCTTAAAAATAATTTGAAAGTACAGAATAACAACTTTCTGAGAAACAACCACCGCTGCTGCTTTTGATTTTGCTCAAACAATTTCCCTTTTGGCTCTTTAAAATTGCTATCTGATTTTTTAAAAAATACATTATTACTTATTTTTAGCACTGATATCAGGATTCAGTGGGCCACGCTGCCCTTTTACTCTTCAAGGTACTGGTGCTTACTTTGAGTTATTCCTGCAAAATTCACTCAGTTTTTCTCCTGCATATGTGGTAGAGAGAAGATGTCTGCAAGAACTACTGTGCTGAGACCTGGGGGTTGGGGGGAAACTGCTTATCAAGTATTCCTAAGGTGTGAAATGTTTTCTGGTAAGATCTGAAACTGCACCTTCACTAATGGTTTGGGACGAGTTGAAAGTCTGTGGCAAATAGTAACAGCCTGGCAGCGAAGAAATTCCTGTCGATTTAAGGGAACCACCCTCACTGCCAAAAGTTTGGGGTTGTTTTCCTTCCTGTCTTGTGAAGAGATAGCTGAATCCAAAATACATGCAGTGACCTAATAAGCACTCTTCCATTTTAAAGAAAAGTACTTTTGTCTAATGCTGTTTAATGGGATATTCCTGCACTTCTGGGATTTCCTTGCCAGTTCACTGTGTCACAACCCCGCTGTTGACAAGACAGAGAAGCAGAGCTGCGTGGTCCCAGTAACCCCAGCTAAACACAGGACAGAGGAGTGTTCAGATCACTGGGGTTTTCCCCTCACAATGGGGAAGGACAATGTCCAAACAACTTTCTTCCCAGCCAGATGATAACAATGTCTGTGACACTTCAGCTGTGGAGCCGTCCCTGTCCAGGAGAGTTTGAAATGTGACACCCTTACCTGCCACACAGCTGACCTGGAGGTGTCGTCCTTCCCCTGCTCAGCTGCACCTTGGGTTCAGAAGGTTCTGTGTCTGTCTGGCAGCTGCTGGCTCGGGGTGGCCTCCCAGTCCCTGTCCTTGGGCTGCTGGAGTTTGCTGGCCACAGTCCCAGTTTGGCTCCTGTGTCACACAAAGCCCAGACCAGGCTTCTGCTGCTGGTAGAAAATTTGGTTCCCGAGTAGAGGGTGGATTTGTCCATTCCTGTGGCAATGAACTTGTGGTAGTTTTCCATGTGGCTGAATTGTTTCCTGATATCTGGAGTCCTTTGAAAAACTTAACTTTTGTGTTTAAGAACTTGTGTAAAACCAGACCTTGGTTTTGCACAGATGCGTTTCCTGTTTTTTGTGCTCTCATTCCTGTCCCTGTTTTCCCTTCCCCTTTCCCCTTCTGCATATGTTTTACTGGTCTGGTGTTGTCTCTAACTTTATCTGGTTTCTGTCTCAGCAGTAGAGTAAATTCTATTCCCCTGATAGTACAATGGTGGATATAATATAAACCTCAGAGGATTCTCCAGGGACTAAGAGTGAACCAGTCACCAAAGGTGTCTTGGAACTGTTCAGAATGGCAGTGCCATAGCTGAAAAAGCAAGGGGCCAGTTTCTGCTCTAGTGTAATTGTATTTTAACCTTCTTGTTGCAGTGAACAGTAATAGACCATGAATTGACATAAAGTTTCTTTTTGTGTTAATTAAGAACTGCAAGACCTCAGTGTCACAGTTAAGAAGGAAAGCTTACTTGAGACTTGTGTTTCATCTCCACTCATTTGTAAAACAAAATATCTAGCTCTAATAGCAGCTGAGTAAATAAAAATATCTGCATGGTTCTAGAGTCTTCAAAAAAAATTTTAAAAAAATTAAAACTGACACTGACCTTTCCAGAAGGTGGGAAGTATGCACGTGGCAAGAGGCTAATTTACCTTTCTATTTCCCAAATTCAGCATGTCCCAAAATACCATACAGCAAGGAGACAGGCCCTTCTTTCTACTTTGCCAGTGAGTTGGGTTTTTTGTACTAATTTTGATTGTACAGAAAAGCACTTTCTAAAGAACCACATGTTAAAGGAATGGGACGTGTTGAGGGAACAAGTTTCCTTGCACCAAACCAGGATGTGGAAAACGCAGGAAGGTTCCTCTCAGTGTGCAGGGGATGGAGCTTTGGGACAGATTTATATGATCACAGGAAGCTGAGTTGTCAATTCTTCAAAAATTTATTTTGAGTATAGAATAATCTCTGACTTCACTACGCAGTCTTTTCATCTGCAGCCAGAAGTGGGCTCTAAGAAATCCTTCCCTGTGAGGGTGGGAAGGCCCTGGCACAGGGTGGCCAGAGCAGCTATGGCTGCCCCATCCCTGGAACTGTCCAAGGCCAGGTTGGACGGGGCTTGGAGCAGCCTGGGCTGGTGGAAGGTGTCCCTGCCCATGGCAGGGAGTGGAACAAAATGATCTTGAAGGTCCCTTCCCACCCAAACCACTCTGTGATTCTGTAGCCTCTGCTTAAACATGGGGGAGCTGCATTGCTCCCTTCCATGAGCCAAACAGGATTTTTAAACCTGACAAGTTACCAGCTTCCTAAAAGGAGAAGTAACCTGGGCCTCATCCCTTTAAAAAGCTGTGGCTCGAGTTCTGAGCCCCTGGGAAGAAATAACTCGAGTTGCAGCTGAGGTGGAGGAAGTTTTCTGTAGAGCTGCTGCTGCAGGAGTGCTGGGAACAACTTGTGCTCATGATTGTATGGCAGGGATGAGATAAGGGCTCCTTGGCAGGTGAACTTTATCAGTTCCATTCCCTGGCTCAGGTGGGGCTGTGCTGGTGCCCAGCATCACTGTAGAGGAGAGGGACTGGTGCTCTCTGGACACAGCAGCCTGATCCAGCTCGTCCACACTTACTGGAAAAGGCAGAGAACTGCAAAATACTGCCTTGTCTGCTGGTGTTCAGCAGCTGCTTTGAGGAAGCTGAGGTTTGAGAGGGGTGGTTGCAGGATGAACTCTCACCCAAGACATGGGAAAGGAGGAATTGTGGTTTCAGGGTGTTTCTGTTCTTGCTGCTGTCCTGCCGTGGCACTCGTTGCTGTGTCTGTCTGCAAGTCCGTGCAGCTCATGCCAGGCACTCTCCTGGGTTTTGGTGTTTGTTTTTTTTTTTTTTTTGCATTAGCTCATGCAAGAGGGATGTGAGAAAAACCATTTGTTCTCCAAAAATCTCCTCTGGAGCAGACTTGCTGTGTTTCTTGTACCAGATTGGTTCTGCCTGAGCAGGGGCTGTAGGATGCTGAGCTGTGCTGTGTTCATGCCTCTTGGTTTGGTGCACTGAAATCTCTTTAATAACCTCGTTCCTTTCTTGGATTATCTTTGGAGTCC
The DNA here is from genome assembly GCF_009650955.1 of Corvus moneduloides. Taxonomy (NCBI): domain Eukaryota; kingdom Metazoa; phylum Chordata; class Aves; order Passeriformes; family Corvidae; genus Corvus; species Corvus moneduloides. The sequence goes on from NC_045493.1 coordinate 11,036,313, forward strand.
ACTCTGCCTGTGTAAAATGAGTTCTTGAAATGTTTGTGTGATGAAAGAAACATTTGCTATTTCTTTGCTTCCTACCATTCAGGTCTTTTAAATGTAGTTATCCTCACCATCTTACTGGCTCTGGCAATAGTTCTGAAGTTTATTCACTGGTCAGTTCTTGAAAATAGGCTCTTCAGTGCATCTTTGGACTATGACCAATGCTGACCACCATTGGCACCATTGAAATTCCAGGGAAAAGACAAAATTACAAAATGACACGATGTGGTTTCACATATTCCCTTGTAGCTGGGAGTTCTGCTTGATCTCTGCTGCTGTGACCTCTTTTGATTTCAGCTCCTTCTGTGGGTTCTGTGGCTGACTACTTCTTGTTTGCTCTCAGAGAAATGGGGTGCAGTTCTGTAGAGTTGAATTCAGTAATTCAATCCATGTGATGTTTTTTTCCCATTCTGTGATTGAGTCGCTTCCCTCCCTCATGTCCCTGCCAGGTCAGTGCAGTGAAATATTTCACGTTAGAACCAATTTGGTTAGAAAGATGCAGAAGTGAAGCAGGTTAGCCCAGGCAGAGGAATTTAAGGCCTAAAAGGTGAGAAGCCCAGTGTATTTGTGCTGGAATGAGCTGAGGTGACTTGCAGCAAGATGTGTCCTTTCCTAGAGCTTTCTTGGCACGTTCTCAGATAATAGGTGGCCATTTAGAAAATGTCCAAAATACTGACAATTGGGGGAAAATGTTGGATAATGGGTTTTGGTTGGTTTTTTTCACCTCCTGTCTTGTCTTATTTGCTGTTAATTTGTGTAGTGAGCTGTTTTGATGACCAGGCAGAAATTCCTTTAAAAAATCCCAGGGACAGTGTTTTAGTTCTGGCTGAGCAGGTGAATTTTTCATGATTTTTACAAGATTCCTTTGACAATCCTGCTGGTCTCAGAGATTTCATTGGCTTGGCAGGAATTACTTGCACTAACTAAACATGAGAAACCATTTACACTGCTGGAGTTGGAGTCTGAACTCTGGTTTTGAACTGGGAATGCATTTCAGACCTGCTGAGTTGTTCTTGGTTTGTGTGCAGGGACTGGCCAGGATGCAGAGAAGTGCCCAGATAACATTTTTTGAAAGGCACTTTTAATATTACTATTAAAACATAATTTGCAGCAGCATCTGAAGTGATTTTAAGCTCTACAAGTTTGGTCATTAGGGTGTCTGTTAAAGACAAAATGAAGGAGAGGAGAAACTAGAGAAATAAATATTCTTCAGTATAAAAAAATCCAGTGCTTCAAATCCAAAGCTATGGATAAAATATTAGGTGGTTTTGGAAGAGCTGCCATTATGACAAAAACTTGATCCTCCCCTTGCTTTATATCTATTCTTTAGGGTGCTATTCCTTGGTTTTACTGGTGTCTAAAGAGAGAAATTCCTTATTGTGAAGTTTTAGTGTAGAAATATCTGCTTCAGAATAACTGAGTTTATTACTCTCTGGGCCATAAAGGACCAAAAGATGAATTGCACAAATGGTTTAAGGGAGTCCCACATTATTTTGGGGGCTCTTAACAAGTGATGTGGGAAGCCTTGAATATCTTACAACTTGGAATTAAATTTCATATACATTTTAAAGCCTCTTGAATGGAGTTGGAGTTAATTTGTAGTCAGGCTTGCCAGCTCTGTGGCTGAGGCACTGGGAGGATTGCTGGTCTCACGTGCCCTTTGGCAAGCAAGTGATCTCTCCTTCCATTTATTTCTATTACTTTGACAAAGATAATAACTTCTGACCTTCTTCAGAGTGTGTACAATAATGAGGCTGAGAAGTTTTCCTCCTGTAGAAAGCCATAAACTTGGTACTGTAAAAATGATCAGTGTTGCCATTGATAATTTTGATGTTTTCAGAGGAGGAATGTCTGAAAGTCAAGTAGGATGCTGCTGCAAAATACATTTTAGTAGTGATACAAAAAAGCCCCCAAAAACTTGGATTTAAAGCGTAACAAAACGCTGTGGCAGAAGATCCTGCTGGTTTTGACAGTGAACTTAGAAAACATTGAGGTGGTTTTGAAACCCTCCCCTCAGTCAGAAAGACTCAGAGTGTACAACTGTGCTTGCACACATGGATAAGAATGTTAGGATCAACTCCAGGCTGCAGGAATTTAGTTCATCTGCATTAATAGCCTGAAACTGCTCATCACTGCGAGGCCATTTGCTCAGTGAAGATTTAATGGAGCTTGCCAGGGATTAGGTTAAATGTGGCAGGCAGTCATTTTCTAAAGCAGGAACCTGTACGGGGGAGAAAAACCTCAATCAGGCAAAAAGATCCTGGCTCACTGTATTCTGGTGAGTTGGAATGTGGTAGAACTTGGATTTGTCAGGTTTATAGCAAACCAGACTGGAGGAAAACTGCAGTGGCAATCAAATTCTCATATAATACCAACCCCATTAAAAAAACCATATAACCTGCTAGATACTCATCAGTAATTAACTTCAGAGTGCACCAAAACAAATAAGGAACAGTCAAAGGAAATATTGAGGAGCAGGTTGATAGTTTTCTTTGGCTGTTTGCTTTTTTAGCACTGTAGTCAGCAAAACTCTCCTTGATCTTGTGGGCTGTGACATCAGAGGGATTAACACATGTTGTCACACACAGGAGTAGCTGCAAACACAGCCTGCTTGTTGCACAAGACCTAAAAGAAATAGGGGAAACATCCTCATTTTTAGAGTCCTTCTTTCCTGTTGCATGCTTTGTGTTTAAAGGAAGACTCGTTGTCATTATGGCTTTTCATACTTGCTTAGATTCCCTCAAAAATTAAAAAAAAAAATAGGATTTAGTGTGGCCCATTTGGAGCAGGGGCAGAGCAGGATCCAAGGAGGAACTTGGTGTTTGTTGTTGGAGACTGGCACAGCTGTAGCAACAGATGTGGCTTCACTGGGGTGAAAGTTTTCTGTTGTTCAGTTTCTTCCTTTTTGGGAATTTTGTACCTTATTTGCTACTGTTTCAAGGAATGAAGAATTCCGTGGCAGTGTTGGGAAATTCACAGGATGGTGGTGATCCAGAACAGATTGGCCTCGAGGGCAGAGGCAAAATGGGTTGTTTTAGCCCAAGAAAGTGGCTTCAGCAAAAATTTGATGCTCGAGCAGCCTCAGTTTTCTCAGCTGTGATGTTTATTTACTCTGGAGCACACAGGCAGAGTTTGTGCTTCCCTCTGACTGTTCTGTGAGCAATTTCCAGAAGAGTAGCATGGTGAGGTTAGCCAGGTATAAGGCCAAAGAATTTTTTTTGGATGGTGGAAATAAAAATGGCTTGTAACACCTTTGAAAAGTATATCTCAGGAAATCCTAAATTGTATGAAAATTATAAATTTGATCTTTGAAACTGGTCTGTTTGACAAAACAAAAGATGAAATACTGCTTTTCTCTATGTAGTATCTGTTACATTGTCAGGTTAGGGAAGATGAACTGTCTAATTATGGTTGTTTATAGATTTTCCTGCCAAACCAAACTACAAAAAAGCAAGGTAAGATCCTCAGCTATTTGCAAGATAAATACATATATATATTTTTTTTTTTTTTTTTTTTTGAAGGGGGAGGGAATATATTTACTGAGTGTTTGAGTTGTAGTGAAATCTTCAAGTGCAGATGGTGACTTGATAGAGGTGCACGTCCTGTACCTGGTGTTAAATATTCCTCTTTTTCATCCTAGTTTCCACTGGCTCACTTGCTCAGCAGTATGCCCACCCTAATGCTACCCTGCATCCGCATCCTCCGCATCCTCAGCCTTCTGCCACCCCAACTGGCCAGCAGCAAAGCCAACATGCTGGAAGCCACCCTGCTCCAAGCCCCGTGCAGGTAACACAACCCAGGGACTGAGCAGCTTTAAATTGTGTTTAATTGCATTTAAGGGATTGCAGCTGACTGGTGCTTGATGTTGATATATTGATTTCTTTGAGAGGAAAAAGGGTAGGATGGAGCAGAGTCCAACTATTCATTTCTCCCTGGTCACATGGGATGGGGGATGTTTCAATTTAAGGATTATGGAAGGATCATAATTGTGTCAGTGCTTTCATATGAGTGAAGTGGAAATAGCAGATAAATGCTGAGAAGTGTTTGATTGTATTTTGTCAAAGCAGTTGAAAACAAAGTGGTCCTTGGAGTAGTGCTGCATTCCTTAGCTCCCTCCTGAGAATAACTCTGGGGGCAGCTCTAAGGCAGTCCCAGCTCCAGCTTCTCCATGGTTTTACCTGGGGGATAGTGCTGCATTCCTTAGCTCCCTCCTGGGAATAACTCTGGCTGCAGCTGTGAGGCAGTCCCAGCACCAGCTTACCTGGCAGTCTGGGTTCTGTTTGCCAGCAGAAGCTGAGCCTGGTGGGGTTGTGTAGAGTTTCCCCATGAACACAAGCGTGGCCATCCTTAGACACAGATTTGGAACTGAGAGCAGTTTCCCACTCCTTTCTCCTTCATGTGTGTAATCCCTCAGCCCTAACCTCAATGATCTCTTGTGTTTTCTTGCAGCACCACCAGCACCAGGCTGCCCAGGCCCTGCACCTGGCCAACCCCCAGCAGCAGTCGGCGATTTACCACGCAGGTCTAGCTCCAACCCCTCCTTCCATGACGCCAGGCTCCAACACGCAGTCTCCACAAAACAATTTTCCTACAGCACAACAAACAGTCTTCACCATTCATCCCTCCCATGTTCAACCTGCATATACCAATCCGCCACACATGGCCCATGTCCCCCAGGTAAACACAGTTTAACAACCTTCAAGACTAAATGTCTTAATGCCACAAAGTTAGGACAGCCGGGCCTGCTGAAGTGATTGCCAATCTGTCACCTCTCAGCACAGACTTACCTGTTGTTGTTATTTAGGTTTCTGTCTGTACATTGCCTTTATTTAGAATTTGACAAGGTGTATTTGGACCTCAGCTTCCAACACCTAGTGCATCTGCAACTGTAGTTTAATGAAGACATCTTAAGCTGGCACTGCTACTGAAATAAATTGAGCTCTCTTCCCAGTTCCTGGCTCCCATCCTTGTCCCTGCCCCACCACTCTGCTCACAGAACTGCTTGGCCGTGGAGCAGACCAGGCTGGGGACATGATTCAGCTGAAATGTGCTGAATCCCTTTTTAAGCTGTTTCTTGGTCAAATAGGTTCCCTGCTCAGTCAGGTGCCTGATCCCAGGAAGAGCTGGCATACAGAAAGGTTGGAGGTGGGAGCTGAGTGCAGAAAGGCTGAGTTGCTGCTTTTGGTTGCAGTTTCAGGCTCTGCATCGTAGACAAATTTATACAAATACATCCAGAAAAGGACATGACAGGATTTCCTGGGATTAGCAAGGCAGTGCAGGGAGAGAGGAGAGAGTTAAGGTGACTGCAGGACAATCCTTGCAGAAAGAAGTCTCGGTGTGTGTGTGGGGTGTGTGTGTGTGGTTCTAAATGAACTGCTTACGCTGAAGATCCCCAAAGATCGTTGGGCAACCTAAAACAACAGTCTTTGCTTCAGAACCAGAAACCCACTTCTCTTAACTGCTCTCTTGTGGTCAGCTCCCTGAGAAAAAGGATTTGGGGAAGGGAAGCACATGATAGATTAATCAAGAGCTCCGTGGAAAGCAGTGTGACAGAGATTTTCTGATGTTTACTAAATCTCCTGGATTTAGTGTCCTTTCTCGAGGAATGGGCAGTTCAATCAGTAATTTTTCTGCACAATTTCTTCTTCAGACCATGAACTTGGTGGCTGGCTTCTGCCTTCTCATACAGGTTAACAGTAGTTTGGGATAAGGTGACTATCTGTGATTAGGGATGTTAATCTCACAGGTGTCCAGTCCCTTGCAGAATTCTGATAAAATCTTTGCTTTGGTCCTTGGGACAGTCAGTTAAGTCAATAAATCAATAGTTCTTTAGGAATCCTTTTACTGATGTTGAGTTTTTAGCTTTTTGATTCTCTCTTAGGCTTTTGATTTCTCTGCTTTTTTGAGGGAGGATAAAGAGAGGATGGCCAAAGCTGACAATTGCTGTGGCATCTTGGCATGTCCTCCCCTTCTCTGGTTTCTGCCAGAAACAAGACTCCTGCTCTGCTCTGGTGTGAAGGCACTGCTGTCAATGCCTGGGTTGTGTTTAGAGTTTCTCAGAGGGGTCTTGGCTTAGTGGCACGTCCAGTGCTGTGATTTGAAACATGAAATATTTGCTTGAAGGCCATCAAGGGGTAAAGCTGTGCCTGAATTGTGCCCTGGCCAGGCCAGGGAAGCAGAATGTGACCATTGCCTTCCTTTCTGTGTGCCAAGCACTTAACCAAATTAAACAAATCAGATGCAACTTTGAGTCAGAAATGACTGCTCAGGCAGGATTTTTAGCAATCACAGACAAAGCCTGCCTTGCCCTTGATTTTTAACTTGTGCAGTCTCTTCTGTAATTTTTTTAGAATGAAAGCTGCAATTTGTGATATTTACACCAAACTAATTGACTTTCCTAATGAAGTAGTTCCCTCAAAAATCTCTAGTGAAGGAATAACTACAGTTCTGTCAGAAATTTTAAATGCATGTAATTATTCCATCGTGGGGAAACTAATCACTGGATTTAATAGTTTTTTAGCAGCCTCATTCCCAGCTTCTAAACACAATTCTGAAATACCACGTGGTAAGAATTTCAGTTAGGCCAACACAGGGGATCAATCCAATTTCCCTTCAGGTTATCAGATGAATCTTGAGCTGGTAGATATCTCACTTGAGAACCAGTACTTTAAAATTCATTACAGTGAGCTGTCAGCTGCCAATTTGCAAAGTGTTTGAGCCACAGCAGAAAAATTTTATCCACTGTGTGTATTGACTCCAGCTGCTCTATGAATAGCTGCTTTATAATGATGGCTTCTACAATAGCATGTTTGTCAAAGTCAACGTGGAGCCAGTCCTGGGAGGTATTTCTGTTCCACAGCCTGATCTCCTAAACGTTTTTTAGAGCAAGAGTGAGATTTGAATTGCAGTTCCTGCCTTTAAAGGCTTCTGGGGTGCTACTAACACGTGCAAGTCTGATCAAAGAGTTTGGGGAATGTCTGTGATGAGTCAAGTAACCCTTTTTGTCTTGAAGAAATAAAATTCTAGCCACTACCTGCTATCTGTCTTTACTGGCATGGGAGACCTGTGAGGCTGCAGTTCTGGGATATGGTAGAAGGACAAAGCAAACCTTAGGTACAAATGATGGCGTTTTGGGGCTTTTTTCCCCAAGAGAAATCCACTGAGAGCTCTGAGTTCCTTTGTGCTTTTAAGAAATTAATGTTTGCTAGGTTTTTAAATAGAAAAAAAAAAAAAAAAGGATGACCTCTAGAGACATGAACTGCTCTGAGCTAAAGAACCCACCAAGCTCCTGAACTTGTTTGCCAGAGGTGATCAGCCATGGGAAGGATTAATCTCCTTTTCCACTGAGATTTAGCCCTGATTGCTCAGATTACACAAGAACTGCGATGAGCTGAACTGGAAGCAGAACAAAGCTGCCCTGAGAGTGTAAAGGGATGAAATCACTCATGTCAGAAGGACTTGGCTGAGCACTGTGTGGGCACAGGTCGCTGGAGAGGACAGGGAGGTTCCCAGGGCAGGGAGCCAGGAGAGAACGTGGGGTTGTGCAAGGAGAGAGCTGGGGAAGGGATGCCAGACTCCCAGTGCCTGTGAAGTTCCTATCTGTACCCTCTAGGAAGTGCTTTGATGTAGGTGACTAACAGAAATGTTTGGAAGATTTGTTGCTGAATTGTTTTTTTTATTTTTAATACCCCCCTATTTAACGCTGGCAAAATGGCTAAAATTGAGAATGTGACTCAGAGCCAGCAGTAAAGACTTGAGCCCTTTTTTTAATTATTATTTTTCCTTTTTGTTGTTATTATTTTTTTTTTTTTGTGTGTTACAACCTCTTCCTTAACCCCTAACCTAGTTTAAAAAAAAAAAATGGAGAGTAACCCTCCGGATTTGCTGCCGGAGCAAACTTTTGCCAGTCATGTGGCCAGGAGTTGCTGCCTCCTTGTGACCATGATACTAAAGAGCTCTTTGTTTCAGGCTCATGTACAGTCAGGAATGGTTCCTTCTCACCCAACTGCCCATGCTCCAATGATGCTAATGACGACACAGCCTCCCGGTGGTCCCCAAGCCGCCCTCGCTCAAAGTGCACTACAGCCCATTCCAGTCTCGACAACAACACATTTCCCCTATATGACCCACCCTTCAGGTGAGGAGTGTGTGCCCGGGAGACCTGCACCCTAACTGAGCCAGGTCGGAGTAGTAACAACTGGGAGAAACCAGATTTGGGGAAAAAAAAAAAAAGACAAAAAAAACCCAACCAGCCTTAAGATGTCCTTGTATTTCGCAGCTGCGCTTTGGCAGCCTAGAGGAGCGTAGGTTTAGCTGGTGAGATGTACCTAATTCAGGGAATATTCTGCTTTTTCTCTAGCTGGAGTAGAGAAAAGGAAAAGTGTGAGACGCTGGCACTGTGGGACTGAGTTTTGCAGGTGTTGCCGTGGATTTGCCGTGGGGGATGGACTGTGTGTAGCTTATAATGATCGGAGGTTTTATTAAATCTTGATGATTTCACAGGAGTGAAATGTTGTGTGGGGGTAGGGCTGCTGATAAAGTGACAACTGAAATCTAAACTTTAATTCAGAGTAACATTCTGCAGCTTTGCTTTGGGGGAAAAGTAGGAGTTGTGTGACTTCTTTCCGCTTTAAATTTAACCTTATTTAGGCTTCTTTGATTATTCGAGTTCAAACAGCCTCTGAACTTCTGTAGTGATGTAGTTTTACCTGATGTTTCTTGGGGAATGTGTGAGCAGAACAAAGCTGCTTTCTGAGGGCTTAGGAAGGGAAAAAAAAAACAAAACCATCCCAAGGACATCTTGATGTGCAGGGTTTTGTTTTGTTCTCTAAGAAAATAAAAGCAAAAAAAAAAAGAGGAAAAAAAAAAATAAAAGAAAGTTGAGCTCAGTAGTTGTCCTGTGACCACTTTACTAGCAAACTGTTGTGTGGCTTGCCAATTTATTATTTACATTTGAACTTTTTTTTTACAGTACAAGCCCACCACCAACAGCAGTTGTAAGGCTCATCTGGAATAACTGAAAGGCTGGATACCTTTTGTAGGCCAAATACCCTCCTTCTACTGCTTCTGCCAACTGGAAGCACAGAAAACTAGAATTTCATTTTATTTTGTTTAAAAAAAAAAAAAATTTTTTTTTTTTTTTTTTTTGTTTTCTTGTAACATCCACTAGGAATGCTAACAGTTCATCTTGCAGTGGGAGAGATTCGGACTGAGTAGAGGCATTTAGGAACTTGTGGGCTATTCCATAATTCCATGCACTGTATCTGAGTCCTGCAAGTGCCCCAACTCTGCTTGCTGAAAACTGGAAGTTATTTATTTTTTAATGACCCTTCAAAGTTATGAACTCGTCAGCTAGCAAAAGAAGTAACAAGAGTGATTCTTGCTGCTATTATCACTAAAAATCAAGACTTGGAGATCCCTTTTACTTCTAACTAAACTTGAAACAGGTTCAGTAAAAAAAAAAAAAAATTCTAATCGTCAAACGGATGAGTTATTATTTATAAATCACGTTTGATGAGATAATCACTATCGTGAGACAGTGATGTAACTTTTAAGTTAAGAAAACTTTTACTTTGTAGATAATATAAAATAAAAACTTAAAAAAAAAATTAAAAAATAAAAAAAGTTTTAAAAACTGACCCTCCTCGGTGTTTGTGTGGTGATTTATGAGTCTCTTCCCATACAGGCTTCTCCAGCTCTGATCCTCACTGGAGCCAAGGTTTGCCCTGAGTCTGTTGGGTGCTGCTGCTGCAGGGGCATTGCAGAAATCAGGGAAAAGTTTGAGAATCACAAATTCAGTACAGTTTTCCAACAAGGTTTTGTGTCCGGGTGATTTTGTGTTCCTGATCCCTCAGCCTTGGGCTGCTCCGGACGGTGTCAGGAAAGGTCCCAGCTGGGCCTTCGAGGTGATAAAAGTATAAAAGTCCGTGGTGCTGCTGGAGAAGGAAAGGAAGGGTAAGAATTCCCTAGCAAAAAGCCTTAAAAAGATGAGGAGACAAAGGTTATCCCTGCTCCCAGTGCCGTGTCCTGACTGTCCTGTGTGGGGCAGGCATCGTCCCATGGGGACAAACCAGAGGATTTTCATGCCTGAGGGAGCATTTCTGCCTTTTAGCATCCACTATCCACTAAAACAATGTCCAGGCACCTGGAGAGAATCAGACTGAAGGCTACAAGTGAGAAATGAGTTCTAAAAACAGTTTATTAAGAGCAGATTTTTTTTTTTTTTTAATATTACGGTAAAATCGCGTTATTCAAGAATAAGTTACTTGTACAGTACATACAGAAACAATATATAGAAAAAATTACTATACAAGAAGAACTTTTCTGTGCAGGTGAAAAGTAGAACTTTCAAATTAATACACTCCAACAAAACTGTTGGCTTTAATCGTCCTGCTAAAGGCTGATTTAGGCAATACACAGTCGCCTCTCTGCCTCTGGGAGCTGCTGGGGAAGGTTGGGGCTGTTTGGATCAAAGCTAAAAGTTTGGAATGCTGGATGACACCAGGGTTTGGTGGTCCAGATGAGGAATGAGAAGCTTTGGCTTCTCTCTGGATCTTTTCCTAGAAGTTTCACCCCAAAATAACTTCAAACGGATGGGTGAGGGATGGTGGTGTCAGTGTTCGGTACCTGCTGGTGCTGTTCCACAGGGCTGGGATGTGGGAGGGAGGGAGGGATGGAGACCTCAACTAATGCTTCATGGCAGGGGCTTCTTCAGAACCTGACACCCCTGAGGACACGAAGGCCACTGAGCAGGAGGAGCTGGCAAGGGGGAGAGGAGAGGGAGGAGTTCTGGCCGGACCCAAGTCTTGGATTGTGCCCTAAACCAGGTCCCTGGTGTCACACAGAGTGAAGGCACTGCCTGGTTTACATCTTTATTGCTCAAAACTGTCCTGAGTAGCTGGATGAAATGGGGCTCCCCACCCGAGCCCCTCCTGGGGGAGGCCACCAGGCCTCCAAGAGCCGCTCCTGAGGCTCCTGGCTTCATTAGGTGGGGTCTGAACTCGTGTTCCATGAGCCCAGCTCCAGGGCCGAGGCACAAACTGGTGGCCACACCTGACTTTATTTCTGAGGAGGCCGCACCTCCACAGAGCCAGCCAGGGGCTCTCCCCTTGGCTTCCCCTCTTCCCAAAACTCCCCTAAACGCCAATAAAAATCCCACAGGGGCTAGGGAACTAAACCTGCCCAGCCCTGGGCTCTTCTCTTGCATCACAAGAATATAAAAACCCTGCAGAATGCTTATATTCCATGGGGTGGAATGGCTTAATGCTCTTTGCCCACTGCTGTAATCCAGAGGAGTGAGTACCTTAGGGCTGGAGTAACGTGCTGGCAGGAGCAGTGTCAGGCTCTGACCTGTGTCACAAGCCAAACGTTTTCTAGGAAAAATGGGATTTCAAACTCAGTCCCCCAGGAGCTTAGGAAGTAGCCCAAAAATCCCCTCAGGTCCTGCTGCAGCAGATCAGAAATGAGGAGATGGTGGAGCTGGGACAGCCCTTGGCTCCCTGTGGGTGAGTGTGGGGATGGAATTAAATAATCAGAGGGACTCTCCCGCTGCTCACTGGTGGGGAGAACAGGAGTTCTCCCCCACTGGCGTTTGTTTGCATGGGGGAAGTAGCTGGCGGGGAGATAATGAACCCAATGTGTATTTTCCTAATCAAGCACAGCAATTTCCATTTAAACTGCAGAGAACCCCCCTGTAATTAAACTGCAGGTTAAAAATACCACATGCACACGCATGTCTCAGTTCTGGCACTGGAACAATAAAGTCCTGGCGTGCCAAAACAACCCACCCCAGCAGCATCTGATTTATCTGGCAAGGATTTCTCTGGATTCATCTGGCAAGGGATGTGAATAGCGATGCCTTTTCCCAGCCCGTCCTTTCTTTGCAGATGTGGGGAGATTGGGGTGATTCCACCTCACCTTTTGGGGGAAAACCCCTTTGAACACAGTCCCCTGGAGCTCAGTGGGAATAAAAACAGGAATCTTAGCACGATTTAGCACATCCCTGTGTTTCCCAAGGTTTTGGGAAACAGGCAGCAAGTAAGGAAAGGAGCCGACAACTTGTGCTGTGCTGTCCCCCCTTCCCTTCCCCATCCCTATAAATGCAAGAGCACGGGGAGTTATTTATGAGCCTCGGAGGGAGCTGCCTTGCCTGGCACAAGCCAGCCCCGGGGATGTGCTCCTGCCTCTGGCTGCAGCCTTTGTGCTGCTCCGGGGAGGAGAATGGGATGCGGATACAGCTGAGGAGCCCAGCGAGGACAGGGCTGGCTTTGTTTCCCCATCAGCCTCTCCGGGGCTGGCAGTGCTGCAGCACCAGTGCAGTTTGCTCTTAATGCTCCCAGTTTCAGGCACGAGTGTAGAGAAAGCAGGGGAGAAAAGCCTTTGCCTGCTCTAAATGCACAAAGCCCAGGAGAGAGCCAGAGCAAGCAACGGGGAGGCACAAAAGGAAAACCTGAATGGTTTCTCTGGTTGATAGTTCCCGTTTGTCCCTGCAGCATCTTTTGATTTATAAACCCAGATTTGCTCTCACGGCTGCTCCTTGAGCTGTTTGGCCCCAGATATTTTGGCCTTGCCCTTCAGCTCCTGACCTTGGCTCACCCAGCACCTGCTTCACACCAAAGCCCAACCTTGAGGCTGGAATTTTGTGGAATTCCCTAACTCAGCCCCACAAGGCTTTGTGTTTGCTGCTTTTCAAATTAATTGCTAAATCTTAATGCTCCTGAGGGCTCCCACTTGTATTGCAATTTCAAGGAAAACAGAAATAAAAAAGCTTTCTGTCAGGCAATCTCAAGGCAAGTTTTGCATCCGAAATCCCAGAGAAGGCTGCGCTGGGAAATCTGGAAGTTGAATGCTGTGAACATCCCCTCCCATGTGGCGCAACAGCTCCAGCCCTTCCTCTTTCCTAAAATAACGGCAGCTTCTCAGAAGTGCTTCCTTTCTCCCGGCTGCCCCAGGCAGGTGAAGCAGCCCCAGGGGCTTGGGAACAGCAGCAGAGTTTGGGGACAGCTGGGGATCAGGGGAGGCTGAGACCCAGGGATTTGGACAAGTTTTTCCTCCAGGTGAGGAGGTGTCCCCAAGGACACCCCTCGCCTGCAAGAGGCCGTTGTGTAGCTGGAAATGCCACCAAGCTCCTGGTGACACGGTGTTCTGGGGGGGAAAAGGCAAGAAAGAGTGGGGGGGGCTCTTTAGGGGGAAAACTGACTTTAGATTTGTGCCTAAAATCACTGGGATAAAACGGTTCCATTGCCAGGATAAAATGGTTCCCTCACTGGGGTAAAATGATTCCATCACCAGGATAAAACACCTCCATGACCTGGATAAAACAATTCCATCACCAGGACAAAGCGGTTCCATCACCGGGATAAAAACACCTCCATCACCGGGATAAAACCCCATTCATCACAGGGATAAAGAGCCTCCATCACCGGGATAGAACACATCCCTCACCAGGATAAAACAGGATAAACCCCTCCCTCACCAGCAGGAGTGGTTTGTGTCAATCTCTGTGTTAGTTCTCAGCTGGTGCCATGGCTAAGGATGGAGCAATTAGTGTTCAGTCTCTATCAGCCGGGAGAGCAGGATGAGGATCCCTCGGGCTGGCACAGGGAGTGACCACGGCTGTGCTGGGTTAAAAAGGAAAAGCAAGAAAAAGCCAGTTTTTGCCTTAGCTAAAAAAAAAGCCCAAACCCTGCTCTTTACCCATCATGGGAGCTCAGCTCAGGTCGGGCTTTGCTGGTGGGCTCAGCAGCCGGGGCAGGAGGACGAGGCCTGGAGCAGCAACTTGGCAGTGAATTTATAATCCTTTTTTTCATGTTATCCTGGTTTGGTTTTTTTTCCCTTTCTCCAATTCCATGGGTGTAACACAAGACCCCGGTTCCTTGGCTGGGCTCTGTCGTGTCAGGGACAGGCAGGACACCGGGCCCGGCACAGGCACGAGCGGCGTTGTGTAAACAGTAATGAGAAAGCTTTGATAAGAACAACAAAAATAACAATAAGAGGCCCTTTAACAGGCCAACGAGAGGGAGCACACCCGTACAGGAGTGAAAAATTACCCCCTTCCTTGCAAAAAATACAATAATAATCCCTAACCAGAAGGAAGAAACAGGTACATTCTTTCTCTCGATGGATCCCCAGAAGGTCTCCAGGATTTCTCCACCCGAAAGTGCATCCCAGTGCTGGCGCGGTGCTGCTCAGAGCGGCGTGTACTGGTTGTCGATGGCACGGATGTGGCCCCGGCCCTGAGCCTCCACCTCGTAGTCCGAGTCACGGGGCCGGGGCGTGGGGGCCGAGGTGGCCCTGGCTGGGCGCAGGCTCTGTGCCAGCTCGGCCGGCGGCGGCACCAGGTGGAAGATCTGCTCCCCTGGGGGACCCGCGGGGGGCTCCTCGGGGCAGGAGGAACCGGCGGCGACGAGGCTGAACTCGGGGCTCCAGCCGGGAAAGGGCAGCAGGAGAGGGACCGTGGTGCTGGAGCCGGGAGCTGCGGGCAGAGGGAGATGCCGATCAGGGGGATGCTCCAGCCCCATCGCCCCTGCTCTGGGGGTGCAGGGTGCATCCCACGACCCCCGCCCCGCAGCTGGTGGCTGGGAGCAGCTTCTCCTTTCTCCAAAGAGGAAGCTGGGAGCTTGGGAATCACCTTTTGTGCCACTGCCCCGAGGCTTCTGCTTCCCCACTCCTCGAGCGCCCAAAAGGCCCAGCTCTGCCCAGCCCCGAGGCACCCACACCCAGCCCGGCACCCTCCATCCCTCGGGAACATCCCCCTCCCCGCACACCTTGCGCCTGGGGCAGGACGACGACGTAGCTGGAGAGCCGGACATCGCAGGCGGTGCCGCACTCCAGCGGGATGGGGTAGCGGTGGAAGTGGTGCAGCATCTCCACGATGGAGGAGAAGCGGAGGTGCTGGACACGGCACTGGCCCCGCTCCGTCAGCGCCAGCCGCAGGTGCTGCGGGGAGGAGCACGGACCTGTTACCCTCCCTCCACCTCCCTCCTGGAGGAGACAGGGTGGGGATGCAGGGATATTTGGGATGGGGGACACGAATGGTTTTAGCACGATGTGCTGCATCCCCAGCCTGTGGTTCCCTGGGGAGGAGGGCACCAGCCCACTGCAAGCATCGGGGCAGAGACCGGGAGAGCATCTCCCTGGGGTGGGATGCGGTGGGACAGGGACTGTCCTGCAGCAGCGGGGCTGCCCCAGGGGCTCCTGTGAGATTCCCCTCCCCATCCCAACCCTGTCCCGCCCGTACCTTTGCTCTGCCCTGGAAGTTGAAGGTGAGCACGTACTCGCCGCGGCGCGTCTCGCTCTGCCGCACCAGGAACACGCCGTGGCCCTCCAGCCCCCCCAGCTGCACCAGGTGAGCCGCCTTCACGCGGGAGATGGGCCCGTGGAACCAGGGGCAGGAGGAGAGGAACTGCTCCATCTTCGGCCCCGCTGCCTCCCCCGGGCCCCCCGGTGTCGCCCCTGCCAGGCACAGGGATGAGTCCCTGGGAAATGGGGACCCCTGCCCATCGCCCCCATCCCCTCCCCTCCAGCTCTGTGTCCCTCTCGTGCCATTTGGGGAAGGCCAATCAGCCCAGCCATGGCAGGAGCTGGTGACCCCCCGGTGAGGGATACTCTGTCCCCAGGGTCCCCTGGGTGTCCCTCCACTCACCTTGGCTGAGGGGGTCGGTGCTAGTGGTGGGGTTGGTGGCTGTGGGGTCAGGGTGCCGGCACATCAGAAGCTCAGGGTCACCCGTGTCAGACCTGCTGGGGATGGGAGAAGCCAGGCTGAGTGCTGGTGACGGGGACACAGAGCCACTGTCCCCATCCCCAGGCTCAGGGACATCCGGAGGGCGCTTACCCCCTGCGCATGCACTCCCGGATCTCGGCCGTCCAGCAGCTGAGCTGCTGCTCATCCCCTGCCTCAAACAGGATGTCGGTAGCGTTGGTGACCTGGGGGACATTGGAGAGGGACATGGCGGCTTCAGAGAGAGAGAGAGAGAGATGTGCATCCCCCTCCCACCCACCCATGCTTGGAACCCCAGCAGGGACAGCGCATCCCCCACCCTGCACACCACATCCCCCTGTGCATCCCCTCCCTAGAGAGGAAGAGGAAGTGAAATTTGGCACGGGAGCTTTTGGGAGCCACGTGTGCCCCAGAGGGTGGGAAAGGCCTTGGGGGTGACTGCAGACCCTTTCAGCAGCACCTACCTTGAGGACAAAGGTGTGGAGGTTATCGGGCATCTCGAGGCGTGTGCACCTCCGCATCTCCTGCACGGCGGAGCAGGCAATGAGCAGCTTTGGCTTGGAGCCCTGCGAGGGGAAACACAGAGCCTGAGCTGAGCCTCTGCACCCCAAAACACCACCCCACACCCCAAAACACCACCCCACACCCCACTGCTGTACCAGGTCCAGGAGCCACCCGAGTCACAGCAGCCAGCAAGGAAATACCCGGTTCTGCAGGGAAATACCCCACCAGCAAGGAAATACCCTGTGTGGTGAGGAAATACCCCATGTGGTGAGGAAATACCCCCCACGGCACTGCCCACCTACTGTCAGGGCACCCCAGGGGGCTGGGTGACATCTCAGTGGTACCAAGGACCCTACAGTGGAGGGGTGGGTGGAGGAGAGGAGGGACAAGGGGGTTCCCAGCGTGGCAGCGCGTTCCAGGGATGTGGCACCGATGGGGAAATTGGGCGGCAGTCAGGGAACATCCTGCTCGTGGGTGCAAGGGTCAGTAGCGTGCCAAGAGCGCTCTGGTGGGTTTGGCACTGATGCAGGCATGTGACAAAATGCTGAGCAAACACTTCTAAAAAAGCTAAAATATCCCTGTGGCAGCTTTCGGTTCCTCTGCTGCCCCGCTGGCTGCCGGGAGTCTGAGGCATGTGGCACAGGACCCGGCTGGACCCAGGGTGCCAGGGGGGCAAAAATCTCCTGAGCACCTCTGCACCAGTGCTGGGTGATGGAGCCAATGCTCCGTGCTCTGCCCCATGGCCAGAGCCATCCCCTGCATCCCAGCAAAGCCCAGGCAGTGCCACCACATGCCAGGCACGCTCATCGCCCTGCGCCAGGCTTGCTGCACCACAACGTTTTGGCTGGCTGCGATTCACGCAGTGGCTTCATCATCCCATGGGATGCTGGCTCCAGTGGCCCTCTCCACTCCGCAGCCACTGTTCTTACACAGGGACAATGTCCCTACATGCAGGGCTGTGGCACTTCACCCCACAACAGCATTTGCCAACCAAACTGCCCAGATTCTGCTCCGAGCTTGTGATCCTCACAGCAAACCCACACCTGCTGTGTCCCCAACCCCCTGTATGACACCAAGAGTGTCCCCACCGGACACCTCCTCGGTCACCCAACCACACTGTGTTCAGCTGTGCCTTTTTTTGTTTTCCATCCCCCCCTCCTTCCTCCCTCTCTCAGCCGAGCACTCGGTGTTCTCTGGGGCCGGAAACGCAGCGTGAGAGGGATCAGCCCTTATCAGCATCGAGCTGCACCGAAAAGAAAGTTCTTAGAAGTCGCTCGTGTACGGCGTCATGCACAGGGCTGGTGACACCGCGGTGGCTCCGGCACTCCCGGGCCTGCTGGCGACAGTGATTGCAGCTGTGCCATGCTGCAATCACTGTCACTGGGCTGCCGTGAGCCGCCGCGCTGGTGCCGGGGCTTTATCCCGAAGGAATTTGGTTTTTCTGCCACCTTTGGAATGTAACCGTGCCCTGTGCAAAGTCCTGTGCGGAGAAAGTGAAAGGATCGCTCATCCTGGCTGCTTTCCCACACGGGGGTTGTGACGTCCAGCATGACCCTGAGCGGGTTTTATCAACATCCCAACCACAGTGCTGGGGTCGGCTTCTTAGGAAATCGGGAAATTCCAGGAAACGGGAGTTCGGAGAAGCCCCCTGTGTGTCTTGGTGTGGAGAGCGCAGCTGGAGCGTGAAGGGAGAAGGAAATGATGCAGCACAGAGATACGGTGCCTGAAAAAGCAGGCTGGCTTCAGAGAAGTGCCTGCCGCAGGCACGGTGCCCCCGCTCCCGGAGAGCCGCACCTGACCGCAAGATGCCCGGCTCGATGCGGCCGCTACCGGGAAAGGGAGTTCTCAGTAACCAAAAGTGCACACTCAACACACCAAGTGCTCACCCACGGGCTCCTTCTCGGCAAGAGGTGCCCCAGCAGCCCTGTGGGGATGGGTAACCCCCGCTGCCACCTGGGTTGGGGTGCTCAGCATGCTCAGGATGGGATGAAATGTTTGGGATGTTGCTCCAGCTCAGCCCCAACCCCACTAGCATCAGCTTCCACATGGAGATTCACCTCACTGCTCCCCAAAGGATCCTGTGCAAATGGGGGAAAGCCCAGCATGAGGCTGAGCACCCCCCAAAATCACCTGGGACAGGGCATCCCATGAAGCTGTACTCCCAAGCCCCCAGAACAGAGCTGCTACCCTGCCACTGCTGTGGCATTCCCGGCATTCCCAGTCCTGGCACACAAAACTGGGCATCCTGGGCTCTGCCATGGGTCATTCTCCAGCTCCAGCAGGTCCCTCACACCTCTCCAACAAGGATATTTGGGATTTATGGGGTTTTTCACAGCAAAGCTCCTTCCAGCTCGCCCACCTGTGCCAGGAACACCCTCCCCACAACGCTGTGAGCTACTGCCTTAAGGAGCACGTCCTGTCTGGATGCTCAGGGGACACTGAAGGTGCTGGGGGAGCTTTTGCCACTCAGCTGAGGAGAAAGGCGGCTCTCCAAGAATGAGAGTGATGGCACAGCAACGATGGCAGTGGCACGATGATGACAGCAGTGGCATGGTGACGATGGCAGTGTCTTGGTGATGATGGCAGCAGTGCAGTGATGAGGGTGGTGGTCTGACATTGATGGCAGTGGTGGCGCAGCGATGATGACAGCAGTGGCATGGCGATGACAGCAGTGTCATGGTGACAGTGGCAGTGGCACAGTGATGATGGCAGTGGCACAGTGATGACAGCACTGTCGCTGTGACAATGGCAGTGGCACCATGATGATGATAGTGGCACCATGATGATGATGGTGGCATGGTGATGATGACGGTGGCTGGGCCATCAGGCTGAGTTTGCACAGAGCAAATCCTTCGAGAGCACCGGGAGCTGCCCCTGGCCCCTCCACGCTCCAGGGGTTTCCCCATGCCGGCTCTCACTTCCACTCTGAGTCACCGGTGGGAGGTGGGGAAGTGCCCGAGCCCTTGTGCAAGGTCCCCAACGGATACAGGCGAGATTTGTCACTTCTTGTAAATCACGGAGCTCTGTGTCCCTTACGCAAGGGACAAACCTCAGCCAGAGCTGCAGCGCTGAGCCCAGCTCGGCCTGGCTGTGCTGGATGGACACAAAACCATATCCTGTGCCTGCAGCTCTGGGGGAAGTTGTGAAGTTTTCCAGGAGCATGGATACACGCAGATCTTCTCCAGGGAATGCTGGGTGAACAGGGTGGGAAACACATCCCCTGGTGCTGGGGCAGGGCAGGGGGAGGCAGAGGGGCCCTGCAGGGGCTGTGAGGGCTTCAAGGGTCCTGCTGGAGGATGCGAAGTGTCTGCTGGAACTGCCATTGTCCTCGGGGATTCACACCATGGGTAATCCCAGCCTTCATACTCGGGGATTTTGTGTGGCAGGAAATCCCAGTGGTTGCCCTTGGGAGTTTCACCATAGTTAAACCCAACACTCATCCTTGAGGACTTTGCACCATGGATAATCCCAGTATGTGTCCTTAGGTGTTTACACCACAGCTAATCCTGGTGTTCATCCTCAGGGATCTGCACATGACTGATCCCTCTGTCCTCCAGCAGCTAATCCCAGTGCTCCGGGGGAGCTGACAGCACAGCTCATCCCAGTGCTCTTCCTCGGGTATTTGCACCATGGCTCATCCCAAGGGAAGAGGTCCACCCTGGACAGCCCCTGCCAGTGCTGGTTGTTGGGACAGGGACTGGAATCCCACTGATTTGGGCCTTCCATGCCTGCTGCAGGAACCCCTAGCTCAGCTCAGCTCCCCCTGGCCCCAGGGTGACACATTCCCAAAACATTCCTGCCTCTCTGCAGGTGGAGACTGCTCATTTGGAAACCTGACAGCAGCTCTGTTCTGGGCTTGGGGAACTGGAGCTCAGAGGTTCCCTGACTCAAACAGGAGCACGGGAGGTGATTCCCACTACCGGCTGCTGTGCGAGCTTAACATCCCCCAGCCCCTGGTCATGACCTCCCAAAAAACCCTCTCCGCCCCCCTCAAAGCTCCTCCAGCATCCTCAACCCGACACCAGAGGCACAAAGGAGTTTCCAGGACAGCCTGTCTCCGAGCATCCCGCGGGCCGTGGCAGGGGACAGAGCCGTCCCCGAGGGGACCGAGCTCAGCGGTGACAAGAGGCACCGTTGTGCTGGCCTGAAGCGCTGGCTCGGGGGCGGCCGGGGCACAAAGATCCCTCTGTTCCCATTCCGGGCGGCTGCCGAGCGCCGGCGAACGGCGATGGGAGAGAACACAGCCCGGACCCCACCGCCCCCCTGAGCTCAGATTTCCTACTAAATTCAACTGGGGTGCTGCAAAACAACACCCCAAGAGCCGCCGGGTGAATCTGTGGGGTGGGATGTGGGGGGTCCAGGCAGGAAGCCCCACCCATCCCTGGGGCTGGTGGCTCCTCTTTGTGCATTGATAAACCTCCCTGCTCTGCACGAATGAGCCAGCATTCCCAAACTGCTGCAAAGCCCCCCAGAACCCTGCAAAGACCCCAAAACCCTGCAAAGCCCCCCAAAACCAGTGAGCCCAGTGGCTCACAGCAGGGCTGAGGGAGATGGGGGCTATAAAAAGGATCTGTAAACAGTCGGCATTCGCCAGCCCCTTGTTTTTTATTTTTTTGAAATTTGTTTTATGCCAAATTCGGTTCCAGCGTGGGCTGCCTTAATAATTTCCTGGAATAAATAACGAGCATGGAAAGTAAACAAGGTGTCTGTGTGCAAGTGGGAGCCGCAGCAGCCGGGACTGAGTCACCCCAAACCTCGGCCCCAGAGGGATGGGGGGGTCCAGCATGGACCCTGCAAGCTCCCCACAGTCACTGGGATGGGCTGGGATTTTCTGTCATCCCAAGGTTTTGCATCATCCAGGGGGTTTTGCATCACCCAGGACGGTGGAGAAGGTTCAAAATGCCGTGAGGGAGCATTCAATCCCACGGGATGGGTATTTTCATCCCTGCCCCTTGCCCAGGGCTGTGCCTGGCTGGAGGAAGTGAGTTTGCCCAAAATGTTCGCTTTTAAATAACCCCAAAATGACATTGAGCATCACAGTGCCCATCACAGAGACTGGAGTTGGGACCTGGTGGGAAGGAGCAGGGTCCACCCCAGCCAAGCTGCCACCACGGCTGGGATGAATCCTTGAATCCTTCCAGACCTCGCGCTGCCTGCGCAGGCTCTCATAAATATTTACCTTTGAAAGACGCAGCTCTCAGCCTCGAAACAACCACATCCTGGGCCGTGAAAAGAGAAAAAAAAAAAAAGAAGAAAAAGGGGAAAAAAAGAGAAGACAACCACCCAAAAAAGCCCCACTAGGCATCTCACATCAGCTGCGGGGACCCAGCGCCCACCAGCACCCACAGCTCTTCTCACCCCAGCTGTGGGAAGCTTTGCTGGGGGGAAGCGACACGTTCCCTGAGTGCTTTCCCAGTCCCTTTTCCTGTGGTTTGCTCAATATCTCCATGTTTTGCTCACTTCTCAGGCAGCACGTGGTGCTTTCCACCCCGAGCAGCTCTGCAGCATCCCTTCGAGGGACACTCCGATAAACAGGGAGGGCACAGCAATGGGACAACACCCCCCGGGAAGGGCGGATTTTAAAGGATGGGATTAAAAGGACGGAATCTTTCCGAGCCCACAACCCCAGAGTTCAATGAAGCACAGGTTGGGGTCCGTCCTGCACCCTTCACCTCACACCCAGCTCACCCCAGCGAGCCCCATCCCAGCAACAGTTTCCAAAATAAGAAACTCCGCTCTTCAGCAATTAACGCCGGGGCTGTGGTTACGCTGCTAAAAGTGTTTTTTCCGTGCATGACCAAGGATGGAAAAAGTTGTGGTTAATAAATGACAAATAACCTTTGTCTCCTCGCCCTCCCCCCCACCCCGCCGCGCGCCCTCACCCCGCGATACCCAAAAACAGAGCAGGGAGGAGGGGGAAGAGAGCAAAAGTCACCACCAAAATCTCACAAAGCCCTGAGGCCGCTCAGCCCTCGGTGCCTTCGAAGAACAGCGGGTGCCGAGAGCGCGGCGCCAGAGAGAGGCTGCCCGAGGGTTTTGGGGCAGCTCCGGGTGCCTTCAGGGGAGGTTTCGCCTCTCCCAAGGGATTTTCAGGACACCCAAAGCCCTCCAGGTCATCATCACAGCAGTTTTGCCAGCTCCTGGCTATGTGGTCCTTGGGAGAGCCCGTGAGAGAGATGTGGTCCTTGGGGTTGCCAGGAAAGGGATGCGATCCTTGAGGATGCTGGGAGCAGGATCACAGAATCACAGAATGATATGGGTTGGAAGAGACCTTCAGAGGCCACCCAGTCCAATCCCTCTGCAATGAGCAGGGACATCACCTAGATCAGGATGAAGGCCCTGGAAATGCCAAAAAAGGGATGCAGTCCCTGGGAATGCCAGGAGAGGGATGCTGGGAGCAGGACGTTTGGAGAGGGATCAGACTCACGGAATAGTTTGGGCTGGAAAAGATCTTGAAAAGACAGCAAGTCCAACCCCCTGCAGCGAGCAGGGACATCTCCAGCTGCATCAGGACAGGATGCAGCCCCTGGAGATTCCTGGAGAAGGATACCAGGAGAGAGATGAAGTCCCTGAGGATACAGGGAGAAGGATACTGGGAGAGGGATGAAGTCCCTGGGAATGCCAGGAAAAGGATGCCAGGAGAGGGATGCAGTCCCTGGGGATGCAGACTGACACAAACATGCTCTTTCCTGGCCCAGGGATGGGATGATGGGATGCTGACCTGCTTCCCATCACAGGCAAAACTCTTCTCATGGTGCTCCAGGGAGTAAAGCTCCCCCTCCACCACAGGCCCTCCATTTATCTTTGGCTGAGTCGCTCAGGCCACGTTTGAGCAGCTCCAGGAGGAGCAGGGACAAGGAACGGGGACCAAAACACCGGGATGTGCCCCATCCCGTGCCAGACCAGCTGCCACCCACAGCCCCAAGCACCAAAAATCAGGGACAGGAACCTGCTGGCTCAGGAGGTGGCAGTTCTCAGAAACCAGATTCAGGTGAAAGGGGTAAAAAAAAGAAAAAACATCGAAAAAATGAGAGAGAAAAAAAAAAAAGGAAGTCAGAGCAGTCTCACACTGAGCAGAGATAAAAATACTGCTCCTCCCGTGGCTGCGGCGAAGACTTCGAGCCATGGCAGAGACTCCAAGGGCTTTCTCCGGAAGGAGTCTTCCCGGCTAGTCCCGGCGTGCCATCAATTTACGGGATGCACTGGATTTCATTAAAATGCTATAAAGAAAGCAGCACAAATGCAAATCCCATTTCCCTTCCCCTTCCTGTAAAAACATCTGGTCAACAGAAACGGCTCGGGACATTTCCGCTGCGAATCACGGCTTTCACGGAGTTTGGGATTTGGCCATTTAAGAGGTATTTGGGGCTGGGGCTCAGCTGAGGAACAGGGCGGCCCCAAGGCAGACAAACCTGGGTTTGCCAGCTTTGGTTCAAATTTATGAAGGTGGAGAGACCTCAGTGGTACGCAGCCCTAAAGGTCATATGGGATTAAAGGGTGTGGGAGTGGAGAAAGCCCTTAATGCCTCTAAGGAAATCAGGGAGGACTGGTGAGCATCGCCCTCATGATGGATATCAGAGAATCCACCTGGGCTGCAATTGCAGGACCATGCCCAGGGTTTTCCAGTGGCATATATATATATATATATAGCCATATATACAAACACTACAAGTATCCTGATATCCCTCTACTCCAGCTGCTCTTCCACTGAGCATCCTCACCTCGCTCCTCACACCCCAGCACCCTCTGGAATGTCCCCAGGGTGGCATCCAGGTGCCCCCCAATGCTGTGCCCTGCAGCCAGGCCGTGACCTTCTCCCAGGGGAGCACCAAATCCCATTACCTCCAAATCCCTCCTTTGCAAAGTCATTTTTCCAGTGCTCGAGGGAGGAGGGAGTGATGCCAAAACCAAGCCAGCTGCGGCTGTGAGCATGGGAAGGGGAGCTGCTCCCTCTCCCAAAATCCTCATCTCCTCTGGCACACGCCTGGGGCAGGGGATGCCCACTCCAGGCAGTGCCGTAGGGATCACCGGATTCTCCAGCACAGCTCCCTGACCCCTTCACCCAGCACAGCCACCCAAGCAGTAAATGGGATCAGGGCTCTTCAAAGCCCCCACTCCCTTTGATGCTGGGCACGTTACAGGATTAAGCTCAGAGGGCCCATTGGAGCACCAGGAGAAACGGGGAAAAATGAGATAAAAGCTGCCAAAAGCAGCAGGACCCCCCTCCTTTCTCCACACACCTGCCTTTTCCAAGGTCATTCCAAGGGGATGGATGTCTGGGGGCTTGGCTTGATGCCGTAAAGCCCTGAGGCTGAGCTGAAATTTCAATTGCATCCTATTATTTGCCAGGTGGGAAGGGAAGGAAGGGGAAGAAAGAGGAGGAAGGGGGTAGGGTGCTTCCAGGGAGACCCTGAGGGTGACCAACCTCACAGTCCAGAGACCAGTTGGGGTTAAAAAAGCCCAAGAACTGGTTTTACAGTTGCTTATTAAAAACCATCAATTTTCTAAGGTGATCAACAGCATCCTCAAACCCGGACCAGACCCATGAGATGGGGAAAAGGCAGTGGCAAAGCCCTGGGAGCATCCCAGGGCAGGAGGTTTGAAGGGAAGGGGCTCCTCACAGCCATTCCCGGGAGGTTGTTGGTTGTTATTTAGTTATTTTAAAGGAAAATAACCCCCCAACAAACTGTTCTGTTCTCACTGCTCCGTGGTTTGCCCCCGTGCTGGGTTTGGGGAGTGGCAGCCACCAGCACCGTGGGGGAATTTCCACCGCCCCCGGAATTCAACCGCAGTCACTGGGAAAGGGTCTGGATTGATTGTGCTGTAAAGGAGATGGGAGCTGGCCCTGGCCCAGAGAATTGGAAAGGAAGGAGCCGCCCTGAGAATATTTGCACAGGAAGCAATTTAATCCAGAGACTTGCAAAATCCAACAAGGAACATCCCCCACTTCCGCAGCCCTGGCTGAGAAACCCCCAGCTCAGGGCTCCGGGGACCGTGGGGTCTCCGGCCTCGTGGTGATGTGGAGCACCAGGAAATCTCCATCCCCTGGAGACTGCAAGGAATAATGCTCAGAGCAGAGGGGGAACTCAGTGTCTTCTTTGAAGTGTCTCCCACCCCTGAGTCAAAGCTGGTCAGGGAATGTGGGGAGAGGAAGAATGTGCTGGGCTTGTTTCCCAAGGGGGAGGGAAACAAATAAAGAAAAAGGGAGGAGAGGAATAAAAAAAGGGGGGGGGTATAGGGAGAAAAAGATGGGGGCAGGAAAAAAAAAGGGGGGGGAATTGAAAAAAGAAAAGGGGAAGAGAAAAAAAGAAAAAGGGGGGAAAAAAGAAGAAGGGGGGAAAAAAGAAAAAAGAGTTTTAAAAAAAGAAAAAGTGGCGGAAAAGGGAAAAAAGGGAGAGAAAAGGGGTGAGGGGGGGGGAAAAGGTGGTGCTACCCAGCTGCTGAAGCGCCCTCCAAGCGCCTCAGAGCACCCCTGACCTCCCTGTGGCCCGGGATGGGGACACACACTCCCATGGGGACAAACAACTGCAACCCTTGACACGACGGAGCAAAACCAGCTTTTACTTTCAGATGTTACAATTTTGACGTTGTTTCTTTTTTCAAATATTTAATATTGGAGTCGTTTGACGGAAATAGCAGGAATTCAGCCAGCTGCTCCCTGACCCTGCTGCCCTGAAGGCAGGGACAAAGCTCCAGCTCTACCGGAGGTTCCTTCTTCCAAAGCACAAGTTTGTCATCAAAGTTAAACGAGCACAGAGGAAAAAAAAATGGAAAAAGAAAGGGAAAATTCGTCCCATCGCGCCTGCTCAAGACCTGCCATGTGGAGGAACCGTCTTTTCACAGATTAAACACCCCAGCTCCCCCCACCTCGCTCCCCACTCCCTCACATCCTGCATCATCTCCGCTCCAGCCACGTCCCAGCACCACGGGAGCTCCCTGGAGCAGCTGAGAGCTGAACTTCCAGTCACAAAACTCCTCATGGAAAGTAAAACTACAGGCCCCAATGGGAGCAGAGAAAGGCACCGAGGCCAATTCCTATTTTCCCTTTCCTCTCCCAGCTTGCCCAGGCGAGCAGATGCTCAGGCAGCTGAAGCCACAGCACAGGGGACAGGGTGAATTTGGGGTTCATCAGACTGGGTGCCCCCTCACCTTGCTGGGATGGGTTCATGAGGCTGGGATGAGTGGGATGGAAGCTACCAGCCTCTATCCTCAGCTTGGAAGGCAGGCGCTCTGCTTCCAGCTAGAAAACCCAGTTCTGAGGTCCCAGCAGGGAGAAATGCAATGACATATTGCCCGACTGCAGCAATTAGCACACCTTGGTCTCAGCACCTCTCACTCCCCAAACGTGACCCCACAGGGGTGGCTCTGTCTCCTCCTCAGAGGTGTTAAATAAACAAGGCCCAGCCTCGCGTGGCTGCAGCAGAGGGAAAGGAGCGGCAGAGCAAACCCATCCGGGCCCCTCATGGTGAGAAACCCTCGTGCTGCTGGATGCACCGCAGCCCTGCTCCTCCCTGCAGGATGCTCCGGCATCTGGGCTTCATCCCCAAACAAGGGACCCACAGCATCACCCGGCTGGGATGGGCAAGAGGCGGCAGCTCCTTACCTTGGGCGGGTCAAAGAGCTCCAGCACAAACTCCTCGTTGTCGGGCGGCCCCGCTCGCCGCAGCACTAGGCGGCAGCGCTGCCAGCGCGTCCCGCTGTCCAGGGAATTCTCATCCAGCAGCCCGTACTTGAGGAGCCCCTCCTTGCGCACCTCGGGGGGCTGCTCCCGCGACAGCCCCCACGGCAGGATGCGCTTCCCCAGTCCCGGCTTGAGAGCCGCCTCCGCCGTCTCCCCATCGCCATCCCCGGGGAGGGCATCCGAGGAGCGGCGGCGGAAGAGGCTGCGCCAGCTCCTGCGCAGCTGGCTGAGCGAGAAGGGCCTCCGCGCCGGCCCCGCCAGCTCCTCCGAGCTCCAGGACTTGCGCAGTCCAGAGGGAGCAGCCTCAGGGGCTCGGACAGGCTGCTCGGGACGGGCGCCAGGCTCTCCCTCGGCTTTTGTGGTCACCGTGCCCAGGGAAGCGTCGGTGTGGCGCCGGTGCGTGTCCCGGTAATCCCGCGCCGGGCCGGCGGGCAGGATACGGAGCTGGTTCATGGCGATGCCCTCCTTCACCTCGTGGCAGAAGTACTGCTGGAAGAGGTCGGTGAACTGCACCGAGAAGTTCTCGGCGGCCAGGAGGTCATGGTGCGGGTGCTCGGTGGCGAAGCGCAGGTAGTGCCGCGCCAGCTCCTTGGCGGTGCTGATGGCGTGCAGCTCGCAGAACTCATGCCAGCCCCGGGGATGCGCTGGCGTGCCGGCCGGCAGCGAGTGTCCATTCATTGCCGAGGCTCCAGCAAGGCGGCCACGCTGCAAGACAGAGCACACGGGTGGTGAGAGCAGTCCCCACTGTCGCCACGTGTCCCCCGCGCCCGGCAACCCCTGGCTGGCATGGCCATACCCCACTCGGAATGTGTATCCACAGGGCAGCAGCCCGGGGAAGGCTGTGGTCAGCTGGGTCCCACTCAGAGCTGCCTCATTCCCATGGATACATTGGAAATGGCCAGGGGACAACTGCTTCCCAGGGAGCAGCACGGCCACATGACCAACCACTATGGCCACCGGCGGCCACCAGCAGTGGCCACGCGGGGCTCCCAGCCCCCCAGCCCAGCCGCAGCTCCTTACACGCCCATCCCCACCTGGCAAGGCCGTGCCTCAGTTTCCCCACCTGCGCGGTGGGGAGCGGGCAGGTCCCGGTGCGGGGCGTCTGCGCGGCTTCCTGCCAGCACAGCTGCCTGCAGCTGCCCGCCGCCCGCGGGGACGCCTGGCCCGGCCACATCCGCCCGGCTCCTGCCAAGGCTCCGCAGCGCCGGTGGGTTTTCCCTCCAGGGACCTATTTCAACGGAGCTGATAAAACTGGAACGGGGGCGGGAGGGGAGGAAACAACGTGAAAAGCTGCAGAAATCCAGGGATGGAGCTGCCTCGCTGCCAGATCCTCCCGGCCCCACCGGCCTGGGGAGAGGCGGCCACGCCGCCGGCACTGCCCGGGGTGAGCGCGCGTTCCTGAGGGGGATGCTCCGCTGCCTGCGGGACCGGAGAGCTGCCGGGCTCTGGCAAACCACACCGTATCTCTGCCCCCAGCAGATTTGGCTGCGAGGCCAATCTGGCACCGTGGCTGGCGTGCAGCCGGCCCGGCGTGCCCGGCTGAGCCGGCAGTGGTGCTCCCCGGGGCCGGCCCCGCTGCTCACCAGCGAACCTCGTGCCCGCCCGGGGCACTTATCGGGGCCGTGCACTCCGCTCAGGAAGGAAACATCGGCCAACCCACCCGGATCCTGCCGCGCCGGCACGGGCACCGCCGCCTCCCCGAAACTCCAGCAGCAGCACCCCGGCTGCTGGGAGGGGAGGAAAAGCGGATTGCTTTTGTCAGGGGGAGGAAAAATATTAAAAAAAAAAAAACCCTGAGGGGCCAGGAGGAAGCAGGCGGGCGATGAGGAACGCGCAGGCACAGGGGATCGTGTTTGCAGCCGGCGTGGTGATAACGCCGGGAAGCGGGGCTCTATCTCTGCCCACCCGCTGCCCAGCCGAGCACGTCCCGCGAAGGTTGCAGGCGAGGGGAGATGTTATCTGCGCCCCGCCAGCCCCGGCTTCTCAGAAGAGCCGCCCAAGGCTCGGGGCCGTGCGGCGTCCCGGCAGTGCAGGGCATGCGCCCGCCGCAGCCCGGCCGAATGCCCCGGCAGGGCCCCGTCTATCAGCGCCGCCAGCCTGCCGGTGACTCAGCATCCTCCGCCGCGCTCCCGCTTCCTCCCGGCACCCGGGAATCGCCGCCGCACCACCCACGCCGCCGGCACGCTCAGAGGGATGCGCCCGCAAAACGCGGAGGGAAGCGGGGCACTCGTGCGAATGGCTCCACAGGCAGGTGGGAGATTCCCAGGACAGGGAATTCGCCTTCCAAGATTCCAGGCTCGCTTCGCGCCAGCTTCGGGAGAGGTTTGTGGCGCAGGAAAAGCCGGGCTTCGTCTGTGCCACGCGGTGGGAAGCAGCCGAAGGCTGTCTCCAGTGGCAACGTGCTTTTCCAACATGACGATGGGAAATAACTCCCCAGTGCTTCCTCCTCCCGGCACTGGCGCAATGCCGACCTCACTGCTTCTGCCTGGCGCACTTCCCACGTGGAAAGATCGATTCCGGATGAATCCATGCTGGAGTTACCACAGCAGCCTCCCGCTCTTCTGCTCAGCCCCAGGTTCCAGCAGCAACATCCACAGGGATGTGAGTTCCTGCTGCCGGGTGAGCTTCTCCCTGCTCCAGCCCACTGTGCTCCTCAATGCTGGAATCCAGCTGCTTTAAAGCAGAATTTACATCTTATTCCTCATATGTCCCCGTGAGGAGCTCCTGGCCATCCTGCAGGTTGGATGAAGTACTTCTTGTGAAAACTGATTGCTTTAATTTGCTCTGAATGGAGAATCCAGCCCATCCTTGGACACACCAGGGACTAGTTGGGATGGGGGGCTTCTATCCCTGCCAGCTGCTGGAAGAGCTGTACATCACCCAGCCCGCCCCACCTCGGGGCTGTTCTTGGGTGCTGAGGTTGTTTTGGGGTGCTGAGGTTGTTTTGGGGTGCTGGGCCAGGAGCTCGAGGAAGAGCGGGACGGGACGGACCGGCCGCGGTGGCTTTGATGTGGGCTGGGACAGCGAGCTGGGGCTTGTGCAGGATCCAGCCCTGCAGCCCAGCCACCCCCAGGAGCTTCCCTTAAACTCTTGCCCAACCTGAGCGTTGCTGCAGCGGCGGTGCCAGCACCGACCGGGATGGGAATCTGCGCCTGGATCCAGCAATGGGTTATTTGTCCCAGTAAATGCATTTGTTGTTTAATTGCAGCCAGAGGAGCCGGCAGCACCAAGCAGTGCCAGGGCAGTGCTGGGAGCCAGCGCTGCAATCCTGCCACCCGCTCCCGGAGGATGAGCATTCAGAGCCAGCTGGCCTCACCACGGAGGAGCTGCCAGATCCAACTCACCACCTTCCTGCCACGGAACAGCCATCCAAGGGCTGTGGCCACGCAGGAAGGTCACCCTTCAGCACCCAGCGCTGCAAATCCGGCCTCAAGGGGAAGTGTGAGGGAGCAGAGCCCACGCGGCCGTGCCCAGTGCCCTGTGCCCAGCCCTGCTCACACACTGTGTGCTGGCAGCCCTGGAGCACGTGCAGCACCACCACCCGAAAATGAAACCGGCCCCACTCGCTGCCAGTTCCACGCCAGGAAAATGCACGCCAGCGACGTGAATAGGAAATGTGATTGATGCGCTGGCTCTCCCAGAAATAACTGTTCCCAACCGGAGGAGAAGCGTCCGGAGGCATTTGCAGCTCCCTTTATAAGCACAGGACTATTCAAAACTCATCCCAAGGACTATTTTCAGGAGAGGGCGAAGCGAGGGGCTGGGAGACGCCCTGGCCGGCCCCACAGCTCCCCGCTTCCCCAGTGGCAGAAATACAAAGTTCCCACAATCCCAAGAGCGGGAACATTGTTCCTTCCCAGGATGTCCTCCATGAAAAGAGCTATTCTGAGCTGGCTGCAGCCTTTCTTGGCATGGCCACGCAGCCGCTCCGAGGCGGCTATAAAAGGCTGGGTTACAATGAACGGCACTTTTCAATGGAAGAGCATCCGGCACGGCGGGTTCAGGGGGATGCAGGTCCCTGGGAGATCCAGCCAGCCACAGGTGGGCTTGCAAGGGCAGGGTGGTGCAGAGCATGTCCCCAGGATGGGGATGGTGCAGCCTTCTCTCTGCATCCCAATCCCCCGTAGATGGCAGATGCTGGAGGAACATCTGGATGCACCCCCGGATTGAGGGGGATAAGCAGGGTGCTGCAGCCTTTTGGGGGTGGGCACGGAGATGCTGCCACTCAGGGAGGCAGGAGGGGAAAGTGCAGGGGGAGAGGTGGGGAAAGGGTCTGGCTGCAGCCTCGGGATGTGGGATACACCCAAGTATTTACAGCATCACTATACAACAGCCAAAGCCAGTGCCAGCACAATCCACCGCAGAAACTGTCCTGCTCTTCCCTCTGGAGCAGCCGCCCGTGATGGTGAGAATTCTCTGGGTTTCCTAGAGGGTGATGGCACAACACCATCACTCCCTGTGACCCTCTGGCTGTTTCCACACAAGCTGGAGAATCCCACAGGGTCTCGGGAACTTCCCCCTCTCTTTTTTGTCTGAACCAAACCAGCAAGTTAAAAAGCAAGAAAGGAGCAGGACGGTGAGATCCCCCGATCCACACATCCATACAGGCTGTAGGGAATCCGTTTAAAAGCCAGGGAGGGAAGGCAAGTTTTCCCCTCCTTCCTCGGCTTTCTGACAGGACATAAACACCCCTCTCATTTCACCTCCTGGCACCACACAGCTTTCTATATTAAAGACCCAAACCGGCCTTAATCTACAGCTCTGTGTGGGCTGAGCAGCACCACAGGCCTCTGAGGATGTGGGAGATGTTACAGCACTTCAAATCTGAGGGAAATTCACCTGTTTGGCTTCCCCTGACCACTCCAACAGGACACACAGGATGGAGACAACCCAAACTCATCTCAGGTCAAATCCAAGCTCCACTCTGGCTCGGCCCACAGCAGCTCACCAGGACAAGCAGCTGTGGCCAGCCCATCTCCCCAGAAACCTTCTGCCTTCTTCCATGCCGTGGCATCTGGCACCTTGCAGCCTGGTTTGCACCATCACACTCTCCTACACCCACTGCCTGCGGGGAAAAGCCCGGCAGCGGGGTGGCCTCTTTCGACAGGGCTTGTTTTGTTGCATGAAATGAATCGCTGCGGTGTAGGCGTGGGAGAAACCGGGTGCGGGGAGCGCTCCCGGGGGAGCGGCTGGCTGGGGGTCCCTGGGGACAGCAGGGAGCAGCCGGCAGCTCAGCTCCCAGCCAGCCTGGCTCTCCGGGCTCTCTCCACAGCAGTCCCCCAGGGATTGCTGGATTTGGCCCTTTCTCCTTGCCAAGCCGCGGCAGCACCACAAACCCCACCAGCGATGAGAGCTTGCACTTTCACTTTGTGTCACCCGCCGGGATTTGTCCCGACACCTTCACAGTGTCCGTCAGTCCCACGGGTGTGTGGGTGGGGAGGATTTGCTCTGGCAGAGGATGGAAGATCCCTCAAAAGCCACTGGCACCCGCGCCCCAGTCTCTCCAGCATGACACAGGGTGCTGGCAGATCCGCAGCCCTGTGGGCTCTGGTGAAACCAGATCTTACCAGAGGCAATAAATACATAAAGGTAAAAGAGAAAATAGAAGAAGCTTTGGGGAGGGGAGAATGCACAGGGATGAGACTCTCCTGCCCCAAAAACAAGTTTAAAAGAAACTCAAAGCATTGTTCTGGTCCCAAACAAGTCGAAGTGAAACCTCCCACTAATTCCATGGGCCTTTAAACTCCAGTCCCATTTCCTGCCAGCAAATCCAAGTGCAGGGAGGACATGCAGGAGCTGGCAGCGCCAGGCCCCTGCACCAGCCACCTCTTCCTCTGGCTGCAGCCCCAAAAAGTCCCTAGGCCACCAGCCCACAACTCCAACACATCTTGAATCTATTTACAACAATATCGAAATCGCAGCTCAGCGACTCATCCTGGTTTCCTTGACAATAAATCCCAGCTCGGGCTGCAATGACCGTGTCACTGCCATGAGCCAGTGGGTCCGGGCTCTCTGCGGGTGACCCTGATGGGGTTTGGCACAGGCAGGACTGGGCACACTGGCAGGGCATGGGAAGGCCACGGGGATGCTGACCGCTGGTGCATCGGCCTCGTGCCAAGCCAGGGAGCCAACAAAGTCTGCAGGGAGCAGAGAGTCAGAGGAACCGCTTGGCAGGCTCCAGGTGGCACCTCCGCTTGGCACTCGCAGTGGGCACGGGGGCAGAAGCAAGGCATGGCCCCCTTGGGCAGAGCAGGACCCCACAACATGGGGCAGGTGGGCATCACCCCACGGGACCCCCAGAGGAGTCACCGCCATGGCAGGGGCTGCAGGGGTCCAGGGGGAGGCAGAGGAGAGGGGCAGAGCTGGTTCCCTGCATGCTGCACCCCCGGCTCTGGGATCTCCAAAATAGGGATGCTGGGAAACGGGGATCGAAGGATCCCAGAAGAAGAGGTGCTCTGGGGTACTGTGGTGCTAGAAGGATGGGGGTCCCCAGGATGGGGGAACAGAGCCCCTGGAACAGGGAGTGCCCACGGGGAAAACGGGAGCTGGGAGACCAAGGGTCCCCGAGGGTGAGCACAGTCCCCGGAAAGAGGCAGCCCGAGCGAAGGGCAGGGATAAGGCTGTGCCGCATAGAAACGGGGTGAGGGGGAAGGGGCTGCTGTCCGAGGGCTGGAGGCTAGCAGAGGAAGGGGCTCACGACCGCAGAACGGGGGCACCGGAGCTCCCCAGGTGAGAGAATCCAGCCCGGGGCTCCCGGGGAAGCTCCGGGGGCTGCACAAGCGGAGCGGCCCCCTCTCTGCTTCCTTCCGCCGCTACTTTCGCTTTGCAGCGGCTGCTTCCCGGGGCCGCCCGTCCCGGTGCAGCCCAGCCCGTCCCGGTGCAGCCCAGCCCAGCCCGTCCCGGTGCCGCGGCGCGCTCGCGGTTACCTGAAGGAGAAGGCGTCCGGCTGCCGCTCGCCCATGATGGAGCGGCGGAGCGCCCGGGACGGGGCGGGCGGGACGGGGCGGACGGCTCGGCACGGCACGGCTCGGCTCGGCTCGGCTCAGGCAGGAAACCCGGGCAGGCGGCTCCGCATTTCCGCCGGGCGGAGGCGCGGGGCGCGGACCCCGACCCCGGACGGGTTATGTAAAGCGGAGCGGCGCGGCCGGGGGCGGAGCGGAGGGGCCGTCCCGTCCGTGCGTCCGCCCGCCCGCCTGTCTGTCCGTCCGCTCGTGTGACTGTCCCTGTGTGTGTCTGTGTGTCTGCCGGTCTGTCCGTCCGTCCGGGCCCCGCCGGCGGCTCCGCGGGTGCGCCCCGCTCCGCGCAGCTCCGCGCCGCCCCTCCCCGCCTCTGCCTTTATCTTATCGCATCCGCGCCCACGGAGGCAGCGGCACAAACAGCCCGGCCGCACTCCCGGGGTGGATTTATTTTTAATTTTTACATCTATATATATAGTTTTAGTGACTTTTAGAATGTTTCCTCCGTGGATTTGGGGGTGTCCGCTCCGCCCCCCCGGCCCCAGCCCCACGGGAGTCGGGAGGGAGCCCGAGCGTGAGGTCTGTGGGAGGCTCGGGAGGAAAACACCGCGCTTTCCTGTTCCTGCTTGGCCGCGTCTTCCCCCGGCTCCGCGGGCTGGGACCCAAGGGACCTCTGCGGTGGCAGCAGTGGGCCAGATGCTGTCTCAAACCCCATTTCTCATAATTTTCCAAATTATCTTGTGGCGAAAGGTACCGCAGGCTGCTGCCCACGTCCAACCGAAGCGGATCAGGACACAGGGCCCACAGTTGTCCCACACCGTGGGCGAGGGCTTCAGCCGTGACAGAGTGATCACAGTGTCCCTTTGGTCCCAAGCAGGACTGGGGACTGGTGTGGGTGGACACGGGTCAGGCTCAGCCATCCTGGTGCCATCCTGCTGCCATCTCGTCCCAGGGGAGCAGGGGCCCCACGGCAGAGCTGCAGCCGCCCACTCTGCCATGAGAAATGGAGGAAAATAAACTTCCACTGCACCCTTTTCCAGTAGAGGGCTGGGCTGTGGTCTGTACCGTCACGTCTGGCCCATTGGCATTCCCCACTCGTGTTACTGGTTGTGCCAAGAGATCCTACGAAGCCTTGTCCGGAATGGCAGCAGTGCCAGGGACAGAGGGACAGATCCCCGCTCACCCTGGGCAGGCAAAAGTCATGGCAGAGTAGCCGTGGTGGTGCCCAGGGTCTCGTGCCCACCCAGCACGCCAAGCCAAGGAAACCCAGGGATGTGGCAGCTGGGATTTTACAGACACCACATAATGGATTTGTGGGTGTTGGGAAGGTGGAAGCTGCAGGAATTTGCCCTTGGAGAGTGGGCTGAGAGTCACTGAGCTGTTTGTGAACAACATCTGTGTCACCCCCAGTGGGGTCCATCCTCAGTGGTGCTTTAAATACACCTCAGTTGTTCACTCCGTCCATTCCCAACCCATCTTCCAGCGAAGAAAAGACTGAAATGCCAACTCCCTGCGGGTGCTGTGCCACCCCTGGACCACAGCCGGTTTGGATGCAGCCCTGCTGCCCCTTCTCCAGCCTCAGCAACCCCCCTGGATCGATCTGAGCCATAACCCCACAGCCCTTTCGGGCATTGCCTGCTCCAGGGATCCGGGTGACTCTGCATGCAACCAGCCCTTCCCAAACCCCACAGGGAAGCGGCTGGGAGCAGCTGACGTGATAAAATCTTACCTTAAAATCTGCTTTTTAATTCCTCCTGCCGTTGCTTTATGCATAATTGCACCTTCTGGCTCTTTTCCTGAGAACGCAGGAGCGGCCGGCGGATCCGGGTGCCTGCCCCGCTTCCCGCGGGCGGCTGTCCCAGCTCCCAGCGATCGCACTTTTCTTTATCAACTTCATCTATGTCAGAAGCGCCCTCTCAGCGTCCTCAGCCCCAGTAGCCTGAGATTTCTCTTTTGTTTTGCTTCCTGTATGGATTTTCTTAGTCCCCAACTGCTAATTCACTACCCCTGACTTCTGCTTTTTTATTTTTTGTTTGTGTATGTGGAGCTGCGCAGATGCTCTCAAACACACTCACTCACTCACTCACTCACTCAGACGCTGCTGCTTCCCTTCCGCTCTGTGCTGCCCTCAGCTTTTAACCATTGCTGCTTTCTTCTCCTGTAGAACCCTTTACTGGCTCCCAGCCGTCCTTCCCGCTTCCATCTAATTCCTCTGCTCTGGCCCATTCTGTTTTCAGGATGGGTGGGGTGGTTTGGAAGTGGCTCATTTGCATTTCTAAAGGTGGGATGTGATGGATTTCAGGTGACCTCTGCCATCCCACACTGAGGTAGTGTCCGCCCCAAGTGTCCGACCCGGAGGGGGCCTGTGGATGACAACACGTGGAAATGCTTGACTGTGAGGCTGTGTGCTGAGCTGGAAATACCCCCCAAAATCTTAGCCTGGCTTTTACGTGCCCCTTCCGAGGGCTGGGTGGGGATGGAGGTGGTAATGGAGGTGGTGATTTAGGGATGATTGGGGTGGTTATGGAGAGGGTGGTGATGGAGTGGGATGGAGGGAGTGACGGAGGCGGTGCCCCGAGGCTGGCTGCCCCCGCGTACCCGCCGAGCCCCGCAGCGCTCCGGCCGCCGTGGCCGGGCTCCCGCCGCCCTCTCCCGGCCCTTCCCCGCGCTGCAGCCGCCGCCTCCGGCCCTTCCCCGCCCGGCTCCGCCTGTCCCGGAGCGGGGCGGAGGGGCCCGGGGACAGCGCACCCCGATCCCCGGCTGCCAGGCTGCAGACGGCGTGGGACGGGGAACCCCGCGTGGGAGCGGAGCGGGGCAGGTCCCGCACCCCGAAAGGCGCCGGGGAGTGTCGCGCCCGCCCCACGCCCGCGTTTCTGTGACAGTCACGACTTGTTCGCCTTGAACCCCAAGGCACAGCTTGGGATCCACCTGCGGTCCCTGTGGGATGATTCTCTGCCGGTCGTTTTGGAGACCCGCACTCCTTCTTCTCCGTGTGCCGGCCGGGCACATGCACAGCGCCGGCTATCCGAGACCCCCCGGCACTCCCAGCACCCCAAGATTCCCGGCACTGGGGGTGACTCAAAGCTCCCACTCACCTCGCTGAGCCGTCCAGCACCCGCCGCTGTGTAACCGCACCAAGTCACCGGTCATGGGAGCAGCAGGAAGCAGAAGCCAAGGGCATCCCACGTCCAGAAATGCTCCTGGCACCCCCTCAGCTCCTTTCAGACCCTTTTCTTCTCCCTTTCCTCTGCTGTCGGGCAAGCTTAACACGAGAGTTCATTTTCCCATCTTTCCCATCAAAACTTGACAGGGGAAGCTGAGGCACGGGGTCTGGTCTCCTTGCTGGGCGGATGCTGGGGAACTACAGGGAAAATATGGAGCCGCTCAGAAGGGGAAGTCCTGGAGCTTGTGCAGCAGCACGCGACTGTCCCGAGAGAGACCCAAAGGGAAGCAAAAATCCACAGGGGAATTTTGTCTGTGTTTCTGAGGAATTGAGGTGATTTTCCAGAGCAGCTGTGGAGGAGGAACAACCTCTGCTGAAGTGGCTGGTGAGGCTGCAAGAGGAAAACGTGGCTTTGGAGTCCCAGGAAAGGAAAGCAGAGCTGGGAGTGCTGCTGACTTTTTCCAATCACCCCAGCTGCTCTAATAAAGATATTGCTTCTCCCCATGGTCCTTCTCCTTCTAATCGTGCCTCACGGAGAGGCATCTCTCAGCAAGGCAGGGAGATAAGTGGTGCGGAGACCTGAGACTTCCCACCAGCGACCTTCAACAGAGCTGCTCTGCTCAGGAGGGAAGATAAAGCCCAGATGGTTTTAGTGCTGCTTTGAATCCTTTTTTATAGCCTGAAAGTGAAAGTCTGGAGGTGATAGGGAAAACCCTCGGTGAACTGAAAACCTCTGACACAAGCAGAAAATTGCCAAGTCCTGAGCAGCTGTGCAGGGAACTGGGGGCCTCTCCGGGCAGGGAGTGGACTACAACCTATGGCAGAGGTCAGGGACAGCAGGATTTCTGCGATGGGGACCTCTAAAATGGTCGCCAGTGCCTTGATTGCTAAAGTACACGCATGGCTGTGGAGCAGAGCAGGGGGATGAAGAAACTGGAGGAAAGGGACAGAGATAAGGAGAGCAAATCCTTGACGCCGGTATTTGCTGTGGCATGGTGAGGACAGCGGCACTGCCAGGGTGGTCCTGTGAGCCTGGAAGGCCAGCCAAGAGCAGAAGTCAGACTGGAGGCTTGTCCCCACTCAACTCCTTCCGTCCCTCTGCACTGAGACCCTCCCACACTTGGCTGTGGCCCAAGGATATGGCTGCAAGGTCAGGAGAGCAGCCAGGACTTGCAGCCTGGTCCCCTGCAGCATTTCCTACCCACTCAGGACCAGCTATGTCCTGCCACCAACCCTCTTTGTGGGGCTTGTGTTGTCCACCTTATCCACCAACCTCTGTCCGTTCCCTGTCAGATGCTCCCAGAATCTCAAATCCTTTGCCTCCAAAATGTGATCAAAAATTCAACGTTGTGCAGCCACTTTCAGCACTACATTCCTGGGTTTCCCACACATGAGTACGTCCATGTGCACATCCCTGTGTACATCCATACATTCATCCCGGGATGTGCACTTCCCCTGCATCCTCCAACGCGTGTCCTCATCTCTCCCCCCATTCCCCCCTCGCTCTTCCCGGTTCTGCCTGGCCCTCAGTCCCGGTGCCCGGAGCTGTGACCTGCCGCGGGCTTTGGGCCGAGCCAGGAGCTCCCAGCTCCGGGGCCGAGCTCCGGAGCGCTTTTCCAGCTCCTCCCTCCCGGCCGCGGCCGCGGGGATGGGCGGTGGCGGAGGCGGGCGGGAGCAGCGCTCCGCCCGCGGGGCCGGGCCGGGCCGGGGCGGTGTGAGCCGAGCACAAAGGTGACCGTGCAGGAGCGGGGCCCCAAAGCCCCCTCACACCATCCGACCCCGGATCCAGCGCTCCCGCGGCCACCACGGCCACGAGCGTGTCCTTGATGCTGGTGACCGCCGCAGACCGAAGGTAGAGTCCAGGTGGGTGGGAAGCCTGGGGCGGCGAGGCCACCAGCGATTAGGGGACAAGAGGAGCGGTGGCCTTGCCCGGGTGGCAGGGTTTGTGGCCACGGTTCTCTGGAGCGGCAGCCGGATCCACGGAGCCGGCCAAAACCCTCCCTGTGCGCCGTGGGGAGGAGCGGCGCGACACGGAAAACACGGCGCCGGCGGGAAGGTCACCTGTGCCAGGTGACGTGGGGCACCGGATAAGCCCTGCCTGGGGCTCCTCAGTGGGAAAACACTTTGCTGGGGAGGGGAGCCTCGTCCCCAGTGAGCCCTGGGGAACCACAGGCCACCCGGCATCCGCTGGACTCAGCACCTTGTCTGGGAGCGGGCTTATCCCAACTATCCCGGCGTTGTTTATTCACCGGCTCCATTTCCTGGGCGCCAGCGCTGCTGCCAGCAGGAACAAAAAGCCGATGGTTCATTTCCATGCAATTAACGCGCAGCGCTGAGCACCCTCTGTCCCCGCAGGGCGCGGAGCCATGAAGCTGAACGAGCGGAGCTTGGCCTTCTACGCCACCTGCGACTCCCCGGCCGACAACGCCGGCTTCCTCTACAAGCGTGGCGAGCGGCACACGGCCTATCACCGCCGCTGGTTCGTGCTCAAGGGCAACATGCTCTTCTACTTCGAGGAACGGGACAGCCGGGAGCCGGTGGGCGTCATCGTGCTGGAGGGCTGCAACGTGGAGCTCTGCGATTCAGCCGAGGGGTTCACCTTCGCCATCCGCTTCGGTGGCACCAAGTCCCGCACCTACGTGCTGGCAGCGGAGAGCCAGGCGGCCATGGAGTCATGGGTGAAGTCGCTGTCCCGAGCCAGCTTTGACTACATGCGGCTGGTGGTGCGGGAGCTGGAGAAGCAGCTGCAGGAAATGCGCCAGGGTCTGGCTGGGGGATGTGGGGGCTCCCAGGAGCCTCCCGGCCCCTGGAAGCCGAAGCCGTCGGGGCTGGAGCAGTCCCGGGAGCGGCTGCCGGCTCTGCCTGCCATCCTGCCGAAGGAGAACGGCTGTGCGGTGTGGAACAACGTGCTGGGAGCGGACCAGGCACCCGACACCTCTGGCTGTGGTGGGCACGACGAGGAGGAGAACCCGCGGCCGCCGCCGCTGCCGTCGCGCAGGCGGGTGTCGAACGGCGAGGCTGCGAGCGCCGGGGCGGCCGTGGCGGAGAGCCCGTCCACCTTCTGCCGGCTCCACGAGCAGTACAGCCGGGAGATGGCCCGGCTGCGGCAGGACTGGCAGCAGAGGCAGCGTGGCCCCCGGCCCTGAGTGGTGGCGGAGGCCTGGGAACCTAGCAGGACCAGGGGCAGGGTGGATGTGGTCATCCTTGGTGCTGGCCCAGTCCCCTCCTCACCCCAGGGTGTGCAGACCTGGCCGAGGTGGTGATGGACACCTGCTGGTGGTGCCAACGAGGGCTTGGCACCAAGGGACACCAGTGCTGCTCTGTGATGGTGAAACGGGCACCACAAGGCTGCACCCTCCAGCCGTGCCCCCATGGGGGTGTGAGGTGCTCCACTCAGCACAAGCGAACTACAAACCGCTCACTCACTGAGGCCTCCTGGGAATCGACCGCTGCTCTGGCTCTGCTGGGGCCTCTTGATGCTCTTACAGTGGGATCACGCATTGAAAACTCTTGGAGGAGGATTTTGATGGGATCTTGCCTGCCTGAGTGCCTGTGTGGGTGTTCCACAGTGGAGAGCCTGCTACCGACTTCCCCTCCTGGCCTGGCACAAGGCTGAGGTTGGCTGAGCTCTGACAGATCCCTCTGCTCCAGCAGGATGTGGTTTGTAATGAAAATATCAGTGACTGCAGCCCTTCCTTAACATCAGCAGCAGCTCCGCACGCCTCGGGGAGCTGGTGACACCCAGCCCTGGGCATTACACAGGCAGCAATTGCTGCTTGCAGCCTGGATGGTGAATTTGGGGGGGGTCAGACCCAGGGGGAATGCAGCAGCTGTGGGCACTGCCTTACTGGTGGATATTTTGGGACAGCACGTCATCCCCATGCCAGCTCGCTAAGGGGAAGCATCGCTTGTGGTGGCAAATGGGAACATGTGTGTCAGCAGCAGAGCGTGAGGAATGATTCGTGTGCCAAACCGGAGCAAAGCTGGTGTCTCATGCCTGTGTTTGTCTCTTATTTCCCCAACAGACACTCAAGCTGCTGGTCCAAAGGTGGGGTGATCCACCCCAGAGCAGAGGGAGCACTCAGGGTGCCCTGGCTTAGGGTTGGGTGACTCCAGCTCCCTTTGCTCCTTTGGGACAGACACAAGATTTTTATACAATAAAAGTTGTTTCAGAAATTCCCTCCCATCCATGGTCCTTGTTTGTGCCTTTAAGCCCCCTTGGGGAGGGGAGTCCAGGTGGGAATACTTGATTTTAGTCCTCCTCCTGTCCCCACCACATCTGTGGGGTTGGTCAGGAACTGTCACGTGAGGGGGACGTGGTCAATGCCAGGGTCTTGCAGAGCCCCAGGTCTGCCTGCAGGGATGGGATGAGATGGGATAGTGTCACCCTGGGAGCATCAGGACACCCAGTGCCAGGGTGGTCCCATGGCAGGGACGGATCTTAACCAGGACAAAATATCTGTCCCCTTATCAGAGCCAGTGTTGGTGCTACACAGGGACCAGGGACTCTGCCCTTGTGAAAGTGGCCAGCACGTCCCCATGTCCCTGCCCACACATCCCACCTGCATGAATGTCCCCAGCTTCTCTTTAACTTGGGGCCTTGCAGGGGCTGGGCAATCACTTCAGGGTCACCCGCTCACTGAGAGCCCTGCAGAGCGTGGAGCCTGCTCCTGGCCAGGCACAGCATCCCCCTGTGGAATTTGGCATCTGGAGCAGTGCCAAGGGCAGCCGGGGTGCAGCTGCACCCGGAGCACCCAGATGGTTCACGCGGCTCCGTCCTTTGCTGCAGGGGAAGATTCCGGTTTCCATGGCAGCTGGCCCAGCTTCTCCAGACACTCAGATATCCATTAAAAATAAGTCCTTCTCAACATGTTAGCTGACAAACAAGCTTTAACAGATATGCAACATATGGATTTATTAATTCATCAGACGCAAACAGCCCTGCCTCGTGTCAGAAGCTGCCGGCTCGCCCAGCGATGGTCGGCTCTGAACAAGAGCCGCGCTGGGGCGCGGTGCCATCGGCGGTGCCATCGGCGGTCAGGGCTTGGGGCAACCTGGTCTAGTGGAAGGTGTCCCTGCCCATGGCAGAGGATTGGAATAAGATGATCCTTAAGGTCTCTTCTAACCCCAACCATTCCATGAAATGATGGTTTTATGATAAACCAAGCTGAAACTCATGCTGGAGCATGCTGAGCTACCCCAGGGAGGGGAGCAAACCTGCAGCAGGGATGAACACAGGAATTTTGTGGGGCAGGATCACACCCTGAGCTGGACTAACCCCATTTAACACCCTTTTTTTTATCCCCCAGTCACTGGGATAATGAGAGCTCTTGCCACAACCCCAAAGCAAAGCTGTGACTTCTGAGGGTGCCAACACCGGGCACTGGGTGAGTGTGAGAGGAGTTCCCATTCCACCACCTCCGGACAAAACACACCTCAAGGCCAGAGTCATATCCAACTTCTGTATTTAGTGGCTCTTTACAGAACTTGTTCCTTCCAAAATTGTTAAACAAAGTTCATCGATCTCATAGAAACTTTTGAAGTACAGAACATGAGCCTAACAAAAATGTGATCAGTGTGTCCCGTTGGCTTTCATACAACAGGATTGCCGTGCTCAGGACTATCCTAAGTGCTTCCTCAAATCCCGTTCCACTAAAGCTCCCTCTAGCACACAACGGAGAAGGCAGTCAGTGGTCACACCTCCACCTTCCACAGCGTGGTGGCAGGGAAAGAGCGGCCATGGGCACCCTGTGGCTCACCAGGGCACGGGAGGCAGGCAAGGAGAACCATGCCCTTGCCCAGCATTGCTCATCCACTCCCAACCCGAGTATAAAAATACCTTCTATTCTGATAAAAATGTCTGCAGTGGAAAATCAGTCAATGCATAGCCTGGGAGCCTGGCAGGGAGCCCTCCCGGGCTTTGGTGGGTGATGGCTGATGCTGTGTGGGCAGGGGACAGAGCAGAGCAGCCCAGCGAGGGCCACTCCACGTCGTTTAAAGGCATTTCGTTAGCAGAGGCCGGCTGGAGGTGGTGGGGTCGGGGAGGTGACGGGGAGCGCACCGGGGTGGTGCCACCACCGAGCTCCTGCGTCTGCACAGGATCAGCCCTGGAAAGCCAAAGCTCAGTGGTGCTTTGCCCAGCTCAGGGCTGAGCTTGCCCAATTCAGGCAGGAGCCTGATACGACATCCCAGGGCTCATCCTGGCATCACCAGCAGCCACCACCTGGGGACACGGCTGCGGGAAGGGGATGCTCCTCCTGCCTGGGCTCTCTCCCTAAAAAGTGCTTCAGCTTCAAGAGCTGGCTGTGATGCTGGAGCAGCCCCGAGCAGGGCTCAGCCTGCGAGTGGGTGGCTCACGGTTTTTGGGTGCTCACCTCAAGCACTGCTGCCCTAGGGGCAAAGCTTGGAGGCTCCATCTTTTCCTTCCCCAAACGGACAGGGAACCGGGATGCCATGGATGTCCATCCCCAGCGAGCTGGTACCATCCTCAAGCATCACACCCAGGTACATCTTCCCATCCCACTCCCAAAATCCCAAGCTCAGGTTGCTTTCTTTGCTTTTGCCTCGTTTTCTCTCTTCCTTTGGGAGCTGGCACGAGCCACACCACGCCAGGTGGGAGCTGGCACCGGCCGCCGGCTGGAGGAAGCGCGAGGGACGGCGTTGGGACCATGCTACATCTTGTTCCAGAAGGCTATTGCAGACATTTCTACAACATACACAACCGCACGGGACATTCTGTGTTACAAAGGCTTCCAAAAACATAAACCACCAGAACTAAATACATACTCGATGGCGTCGGGGGGTCGCTTTAGAGTCTTCAGGGACTAGGATGCAGTTTCTGGCTGGGGCAGAAGCGATGCAGTGTCTTACAGACAGGTGGAAACTGCAAAAGTTTCTTAAATTTGGTCAGTCTCATAGTGCTTCTTGATGGCTTTGCTCAAAAAGTCTTTTCTGTGGGTTGTTTTTTTTTGTTTATTTGTTTTTAATCTCATCCAGTGGCAAACTACAAGACTTCAGTGTACATTTAATGACACAACTGCTACATCATCTTGATTTTATAGCTATCTTTTAATATCAAAGCAGCTTAAGCTGTTAATAAATTCCAAAGTATCCTTTTATTAAAATATCTAAAAG
The DNA here is from genome assembly GCF_009650955.1 of Corvus moneduloides. NCBI lineage: Eukaryota > Metazoa > Chordata > Aves > Passeriformes > Corvidae > Corvus > Corvus moneduloides. The sequence goes on from NC_045493.1 coordinate 11,080,505, forward strand.
AGGTCTATAAATATTTTTTGATTTTTTTTTTTGTTTGTTTTTCTTTTCTAAAATTGTTCCCAGTTTTTCACATTTAAAACAAAGCCGGAGGTGGGGGGGGGTGGGGGGCGGCTCCATAGGAGGGGGTCTCCCCTTTTCCATGGACGCTCCTCTTCCGTGGCTCTGGCCGCTCGTCACCTCTCGGTGCACACTGCATTTATCAAAATATATATGTATGTGTGGGGGTGTATATATATATTTAGGGCAGCGGGGGGGCTCAGAACTCCCACTCGAGGGCTTCCTCGCGGTTGGCAGCCCGCTCCAGGCGGTGGATGATGTTGTTGAGGTTGGCCATCTTCTCGTGGCGCCGCTGGACGCTGGTGCTGAGCCGCGGGCCGGGAGCCGGTGGAAGCGCTGGCGAGACCGGCCCGGCAGAGGATGGTCCTGGTGAGGCTGAGCCGGTGAGGCCGGGCGAGGAAGCTGCCGAGGGTGATGTTGGGGACACCTCCAAGCTGCAACGGGATGACCCCGCAGAGGACTGGGAGCTGTCGGGGTGTGGCGGTGGCGGCGGTGGGGGTCCCCCGGCGGTGGCACCGGCGCGGCCTCCCCGCCGTGGGAGGCTGCCGGCGCTGGGGGCGGCGGCGTGGGGGGCTGCCCCCCGCTCCTCCTGGGGGGGTCCGGTCCCTTCAGCCGCTCCGGCCGGGCTGCGTGAGTCCCGCCGGCGGCTCCAGCCGCCCAGATCCCCCTGCTCCTCCTTCACCTTCAAGGGCACAGCGGCGCAGGGGGGCTCGCCCCCCACGAACACGGGTTTGTGATCCTCAGCGTCTGAATCGGGGCTGTGGGGGTCCCGGCGCCCGGGGATGGCCGTCCCGCCACTCTGCTCCGGGTCCGTGTCATTGTCCTGCGCACCCTCCACCAGCATCTCCCGGCGCATCCGTGACCTGTGGGACACAAACACGGAGGGGTGGCAACAACCACCCATTGCCCCATGCCGTGGCCACCGCACGTCTCCAGCCAGAAAAATGGGACAAGAGTCCACTACGGTACCACCCAGGGATGAAACCTGTGCTGCTCCCCAGGGTCGGGCTGCTGTGGGGTTGCAGAGCAGCCTCTGTAAGGCTTTCTCTCCCCCATTGTGGAGCTCCCACTCCGGGATGAGCAGGTGGACAAGAGCATGGTAACCTCTTTAGGTGCTCAACATGCCTTGGTCAAGGTAGCCAACACCACCCACCAGCCTGGGGTGCACCTGGGGACCTCCAGTGGGTGTACACCTTCCATCTAGGGAAGAGCGACCAGGAAGGCTGGAAGGGGAACAGTGACACCCCCTCCATGGCACAGCACCATCAGTCCCCCAAAGCCTGGGAATTATAAGTTGTAAGTACCTGTAGTTGTGGAACCAGTTGATGACGGTGTTGGTCTTGAGGTTGAGCTGGAAGGAGAGCAGCTCGATGGTCTGCTGGGAGGGGTATGGCTCCAGCTGGTAGGCTTTCTTTAGGGCTTCCTTCTCCTCCGGCGCCAGCACCACCCGCGGCTTCTTGATCTGCAGCAGGCTGAGGTCCTGCGGCGGCACGCTGGGGCTGGCGCACTCGGAGCGGGCGCTGGGGGACTCGCTGTCCGAGCTGGCGCTCATCAGCCCGTACCGGCGCTTCAGGTAGGCTGCGGGAGAGGACACCCAGCTGGCACCGCTCGCCCCCCAGCCCGGGACCCCCCTCGGCCAGCACCCCACTCCCAGCAGGGCCGTGCCACCCCATCCCTCACCCTTCTTCTCCAGCTTCTTCATGTCGCGCAGCTTCTCCACGTTGTGGGGGTCGTTGAGCCAGAGCTGCATCCGGACGAAGGGCTCCCTCCCCTTCAGGCTCAGCTTGTGCCACGGCTTGGGCCTGGAGAGGAGATCGGACACCGAGCCCTGCGTCAGGCCCAGGATGCTCTCCCCAAACAGCCGCTGGCCTGGCGGAGGAGAAGCAGAGGTGGTTAGAGGGAGTAGAGCAGCGGGACGGGCGCTGCAGTCCCCCTGCAGGGCAGGTGCGCCCCATTTCCCAGCCAGCATCCTCCCGGAATTCCCTTGAGCACCCACAGAAAAACATCGGGGGGTGGGGAAAGATTGCATCTACAGCAATTGGGGTGCTGGATCCAGCAGCTCCCAAAAACCTGGGCGGAGAGAGGGTTCGTACCTAAATTGTTGTCCGTCAAGACCTCCTTGACCTTCTTGGTGATGGAGTAGGTGTCCAGCTCGGGGGACATGGCGACGATCTCCTGGATGCCCATGGGTCCCTGGCTGTTGGGATACGTCTTCCCGCCCAGCGCAGGTGTCGAGCGGCTCTCGGGCTGCTGGTTTTCTTTGCTGCTCTCCAAGGCCAGGGTGAGGGGCTCCTGGCAGCCCTTCTCATGCTCAGCAGGGCTGGGGGGCGGCGAGGGGGACGGCTGGGGCTCCACCGGGCTGGCTGTGTGACACCGGGGCAGAGGGGTCAGCAGGGATGGCGGGAGGGGACCGTGTGGGGGCCCAGCAGGAGCAGGAGGGTCATTTGGGGGATGCCTGTGGCTTTGCCCTCTGGGGAGGGGGATACCAGCCAAGCCTCTCCAGTGGCTACGGCAAAGCGGGAGGTGGTGGTGGAATAATTAAAGAGAGAAAACACCACTTATATAATAAAAAAAAAATTCCAGTTACTGCTTTATGTCAGGCACAAAGCCCAAGATTTTTTATGTGGCTTTCCTTTAATTTTTGTGTTAAATGAAGTGGGTTGGGGATGAAAGGGGCTTCCCAGGATCAGGGTATTGGCGTTGGAAGTGGCAGGGACAGCTCTTCCCAGTGCTGGGGTGGGAGCAGGACAAACTCACCAGGATGCGGGGGATGGACACAGAAGTGGTGGGGACACTGATGGCACATGGGGACCATGGGGACAGTGGTGTCACTTACCCTGGGAGGGTGTGGGCTGCTGGCTGATCCCCTGGCCCAGCTGGTCCGTCAGCCAGAGCTGCATGCGGATGAAGGGTTCCCGTCCCTTCTGCGTCAGCTTGCTCCACGGTTTGGGCCGCGACAGCATGTCACTCACGCTGCCCTGGGACAGTCCCAGCACCTGGGCACCACGCAGGTGTCACCTGCCGAAGGTGGGGTGCACTCCCCCCGGTGCTGGGAAGCTGCCTGCCCTCCACCCCCAAGTCAGGGGAGGGGGAGCAGGATGCCACCCACTGCCACCCCTGCCCCACGGCATGTCTGGAGCCTTTGTCCCCAGCCCTGATTGCTGATGGTGGGTCCTCTTGGGATACCCGATGGGGTGGGAGGCTGGTCCCCGCAGGGCTCCGCTCAGGGGACTGGGCATTCTTGGTGGGAAGTGCCACTGACCAATTGGTGTTGGCCACTGGGAGACTGCTTGGGGTTGGGTCAGACCCTGAGGACTCAGAGTCCTCCAAGGGGAAAGAGACCAGGGAAAAGGAAGATTCTGGAAGGAGCTGGTGAAGGCCATCAATGAGCCCCAGGCTCTGGGTCACAGAGCAGAGGGGACAGCAGACCCCCCTTCTCCAGGCTGGTACCTTCTCTCCGAAGATCCTCTGGCAGATGCCGTTCTTGGCCAACTTCTCCTTGACCTGCCGGGTCAGCTCCAGCGTGTCCACCTCCCTGTACATGTACATCTCGTACTGCTCCGGCGTCAGCGGTGGCACCGTTGGTTTCAGGGTCCGTGGCACGTACGTGGGGTAGTAGGACAGACGCCCACCAGCCGCCGGCTCCGCGCCGGCTCCCTCTGCCTTCATCTCCGACAGCCGGTGGGGCTCCTCATCTGCTGGCGGCAGCTCGTCCTCGTTGGTGCCGCCCTCGCTGGGCTCGCCCCGCGGCCAGCCCCGGCCGTTGGCCATGCTAGAGTAGCTCGAGGAGGAGGAAGACAGCGAAGGCGACACGGAGGTGTAGGGCCGGCTGAGCAGGCTTCGCTCTGACGCCCAGTGCTGGTCGAAGTAGGAGCCAGCGTCGCCGATCTCCGACTTCACTTTCCGAATGATGCTCTGGACAAAGGCAGCAGGGGAGAGCACGGCCAGGGGCGTCTGGGGGGGGCCAGGGCTGGCCCCGCTGCTCTCCTCCTGCTTGACATAGGCGGGGGTGATGTTCTGGCTGACGGTGGCCAGAGTGGAGCGCTCAGCCGGCGCCGTGTCCCCCCCGTGCCCGCTGGCCCCCGACTCCATGTCCAGCAGCGCCTGCTGCTGCGCCTGCATCTCCCGCCGCGCCTGCTCCAGGATGCTCTTGATGGCGTCCTCCGAGCTGCTGCCTCCTGCCCCGTTGGCCACTGCCTGCGAAGCTGACGGCGTTTTGGGCTCCCCTGCAGAGAAAAGGGGTGAGGGAGTCCCGAGGAGCAGCACGTGTCGTTTACTGTGTGGCCGTAATTCAGTGTGGGAGAAAAGGGGTTTATCCCACTCTGGTTTGGACCAGCAGCACCCACAATGCAAAAGCTTCAACACCCTGACTCAAAGCCAACCTCTTTTTTGATGATTGCAAAATAAACCCCATTACCAACAACGCAATAGACAAACATGTTTGTTTTCCCTGTCTGTTTTTCCACCGTTCCCGTCTAATTTAATTCTCCGGGATTCTGCTTTCTCAGCAGACTACCTGTTTTAATGTATTTCATTTCTTGTAATTGACTGTGAGAGCAGCTGCTTTAATGATTCCTCGTGCCAGATGGATCCTGAATCCTCATTTAAGCATCTGGTTTGGGGCAGGGGGGAGGAAAAGAATGCTTCCAAAGTTTTGGAAAGGCCAGATCAGAACTTCGCTGCACGGGGACTCTTCCATCCCATATGGTACTTCTTTCCAACATGCCCCAAAAAATTCTCCATGGATGTCAGTGGGTGAAATACCCCCAAAAAGCCCATTTTTGGGATGGGACCCACAGCCACAGAACACCCAGCCACTGGCGCCCCTTTGGCTGCTGCTACCACAGGGCAGAGCAGGGACTCAGGCACCCTCTGGTGACACCCACTCTCATGCTGGCACCTACCTCCCTTCTGCGACTCAATCTCCTTCTTTGCCTGCTCCAGGATGCTTTTGATGGCATCGTCGGAGCCGGTCTCTGGTGTCCTGATCCGCGGCGTGATGCTACCTGATCAAAGAGGCAGGATAACAGCTTTGTCACCGGCGCTGGTTTTACAAGCTCTGCTTGTATGTCAGGAAGTATTTACTGCTCCTCATGTTCGGTTATTTTTAGGGATGCTGGTTTGAAGACGAATGTCACTCCCGATTAGTCACTACCAGAGCGCAGGGAGCCCTAGTAGCCCTGGCTGCCAGCTCCAGCATCTCCCAGCACTTTGCTCGCCCCATCCAAGGGCAGCCGCTCTCCACCAGGAGCAGAGACACAGGCACAGGGACCACGTCCCCATCCCCGGCACTGTGCCCTCCTGGCTGTGCAGAAGCATTAATGATGGATCAGATCCAGGGGATAAATCAGAGCCCTCCAGGCTGGAACCAGCAGGAGCATGGACCATGGATGTGCATTGTCCAGTCCTGGTGCCACCACAGGGACTGCAGTGACCAGCTGCCGCTGCTGAGGTCCCCAGAGATGGGAGTCACCATTCAGTGGCAGTGCCAACACTGCACTGAGGTTCCGCAGCACTAAAACTTCATTATTTTAACAAAATATTCCCGAGCACATTGATTCATATGGCACAGAACAGCCTGATGAATAATTAAATGGCACTTGTCAGAATAAATGAGTAAAGCACGTCCAGGGATGCAGCTTCCACAGCAATGGGTTGTTGTTAATTGCTGCCGTTTGCCGGGGCTCATCCCACCCGGCAGCCGGCTCCGTCCCACCAGGGAAAATCCCACCAGGGAAAAGTGCCACGGGCAGGACCAGCGTCCCAGCCCATCTCGCCAGCACATCAGGGTCTGGCGAGCCCCCCTGCCGTGGCATGGGGCACCCTGGAATGCTGCCAGGGTGAACTGGGGTGCACTGGGAGGGGACCCCACAGCATCACTTGCAGCATCCTAGGACAGGACCCGTTGGCCGGGGCCACCCCAACCACTCACCTCTCTGGCGCACCTGGATAGTCCTCAGGGCCAGCACGTTCTGCTCGTCGGAGAGGAACTGCTTCATCTTGATGAACGGCTCCTTGCCCTTCACCGTCAGCTTGTGCCAGGGCTTGGGCCGCGCCAGGATCTCGCTGACGGAGCCCTGTGACAGCCCCAGCACGTAGTGCCCGAAGACCCTCTGCCCGATGTTGTGCTTCAGCAGCTGCTCCTTCACCTGGAAGGCGATTTCGGCCGTGTCCAGCTGCTCCTCCTCGGCGGAGCTGCCGGCGCTGCCCTCGGAGGGTTCGCCGGGCGGGCTGGTGGCACTGGCGGCCGGCGCGGGGACGGGGTGCTGGGTGCTGCTTTTGGCCCCGAAGAAGGAGGAGGGGAAGGGTGGTCCCCCGCTGCTGCTGTCGCTCTTGTAGCTGGGCAGCGGGAGGTGTGGGGCCTTGGGGTCCCCTGAAAGCCGCTCACCCCCCGGGAAGGGGGACAGCGAGAAAGTCCGGGGACCATCGGGGGCCACGCCGGGGCCAGGCAGTGGTGGGAGGGGAGTAGGGGACGCGGGGTCATCGGCTGGGGCGTGATGAGGGGATGGGTACGGCTGCTCCATGCCCAGAGGATCCTTCCCCGACTCGTCTTCAGAGTGATCCTCCTCTAGAGATGAAGGAGAGAGAGGGAGACACACTAGAGTCCCCCTGGCCATGGCTCCGGCACAGCCCTGCAGCCAAACAGCTCCTGCCTCAGTTTCCCCAGGTGACATTCCACCCCCTGTTCTTCCCCCACCCCACCACAGTCAGAGCAGGATCTGTCCATGCCACCCACACTCCCACGGATGTTCCCAGCAGGATGCCACAGAATCCAGGGTCCCTACCAGTGTTGGCCAGCAGGCTGGGCTTCTCCAGCAGGTACTTCTGGGAGGGGTAGAAAGCCTCCTTCCCCAGCAGCAGGGCCTCCTCCGCCTTTGAGATGCTCTGCAAGGAGCCAAGCCGAGATGGGGACAGGCGGCGGAGGCACCGGCGGCAGGGCTGGCACAGCCCGGCCAGCGCCTCGGAACGCACCGCGGCACTTGCCTGGGGGAGGCTGCAGCCGGCAGAAGCCACCTTCATCGCCTTCAGGATGCTGGGAGAGAGACAAGGGGGTGACACGGTGGCCGTGGCTGAATGTCACGGCTGTGGGAGCGTGCCGCGCGTGCCAGCGGCACCAGGCCAGCCAGGATAGCGGCAAGGAGCCACCAGCCGTGGGTGCTGGCCAAGCCATACCTCAGCTCTGTTTTGATCTCCTCGTAGTCCGCCTGTGCCTGCAGCTTCTCCTCCAGCTTCTGTGGAGCAGAGGAGGGCAGTTCTCGCAGCTGGCTGCCAGTGGACACCCGGCACAGCCGGACCCTCATCCCCCATCCCCAACATGCCCCAAGCCCCAGTGGGCACACCTCGATGGCCTCGTTCTTGGCAGCCAGCTGTCCCTCCAGCTCGGCGATCTGGTTGGCAGAGGACTCCTCCAGTTCCTGCAGCGAGCTCTGGAGGTGCTGGACGTCCTTCAGGAGCCGCAGGATCTCCCGGTCCTTGGCAGCCAGAGCTGCCTCCAACCTTGACCCTGAGCACATGGAATAGTTCACTTTGTCCTGCCAGGAGAGGGGACACTGTCAGCTCCCGGCCGCCCAACGTGGGGACAAGGGCCACCCTCCCCATCGGACATGTCCCCATAGGAAGCAGGTGAGCCCAGGGCTCAGCCCGGTGCAAGGGGGACCCTGGTGACGGAGCCCTGGGCAGGGACAGATCTTCCTGCTGCCCTTAAAGGTCTCCCAGGTGCATTTCGGTGCTGTGGGGGTGCATGTCCCCTTCTCCGTGGGAGGCTGAAGGGCACAGCCAGAGCCACCACTTCAGGGTGGAAACATTCCTCAGGAATTTTGGGCTTGCTCCCCAACATGGTGGGTGCTCCTGAACACAGAAATGTGCTCCTGCATCAGTGGGGTGCTCTTAAGTGCAATGGGACATTCCTGGCTGTGACAGATGCTGCTAGACATAATGGAGTGCTCCTGGCCCTGAGGGATGCTCCTGGCCCCAGGGATGCTCTCACCCCCGTGGTGCCCGTCGGGGAGCAGCAGGCCAGGCGCAGGGAGCTGTTGACAGCTGCCAGCTGCTCCCGCAAACTCTCCACTTCCCTCTGCGCCGCCTCCGCCCGCTGCAAGAGAACAAAACAGGAACAGACTGGGCACTGTGGCTCATCCCACCCCACATGGGGTCCAGGATCTGCCCCAATCCGTACCTCTCCTGAGCATCCTGCTCCCACCTCTGGCATCAGAAACCCAGCCCAGGTATTTAAGCTCCCCCCATGTATTTAAGGTCCCCGTGTCCTAACACGGTTCCCGATCCTGATCCCTGGGCACAGCTCCAGGACACTGCCTTTTTCCACCCAAAAGGATGGTTTTGTTTATACACAAATTGTTCTTTAAGCCTCTTTTATTATCCACGTGCATTTATTTGCATACCTCCATTCTCAGAATCAAACAAAACTAATTAACAGGAATGGGCAGGACCAGGAGTGATTACACTGGAATCTAACACTGGAGCAGTGTGGGTTGTGCCCTAAAACACCCGGGAGAGGCTGGAGGTGACGAGTGCCAGCTCCAGCAGCCAAACAGAGCCTGGCAGAATCCCAAACACACCCTTGACCCCACACATGGGGCAGGGGGTCCCACCAGGGGGAGGACACCCGAGCTCTCCTTTGTAGGGATTCCCAGTCCTGCTGCCTGGCAACTCCATCCCGGTTTTGGGGACAGACATCAAGGGCACACAGGTGCTCGGGGTGGGTGCCGCATCCCGGGCTCTGCGAGGCCAACCCCATCAGCTCCTGCAAAGTCAGCTCCTGGCTCACCTGGTTGGCTTTTTCAAGGTTGGTCATGATCATGGCGACTTCGTCTGCCCTGTGAGAGGAAACAAGACCAGGGCACCTTTAGGGATAAGGACTCTGCTGTTGGAAATGATACAACTTTTACATTCTTTTGTCACTTCAGTCCGCGGCTTGTTCGCCTTTGCCCAGGGGGAGGGGAAATGAAGTTTCTCTTCAAAAGACTGTTCACCGGGGAACAATTGGGAGAAGGCAGGAGATACACAGGAGATAAGCGAACATTAACAAACATTACCCCCCTGGTGGGTCGGAGACACCTGGACTGGGAAAAGATCGATAAGAGAACCAAACAATGAGGACCCAATTAGCATCGAAGCAGAAGGGATCAATAACTGATAGGAGATTGAATACAAAGAATTGTGTAATTTAAGACCAATGAATGTGAATTTCTGCGGGGTTTTTGTGTATAAATACGTGAAAGGTCTGGTAGAGAACCACGTGTGATGGAATGATTTTCACTGCACAACCCGGGCGTGTGTGGATGAAATCATTTCTGCTGCACATCCTGGCTAGAATCTAGTAACGCCTTGGTTCCCCAACACTTAAAAGATGCTGTTGGAGAGTTTCTGTTTCTCCCGCAGTTTTGGTGACGACTCAGGATGCTCCTGCAGTGGCCTGAAGTATCTCAGCTCCTCAAGCAGCACCACGGGGATGTCCCAGTGCTGCCCAAAGGGGCTCAGCTCAGCTTTGAGCACGACCCAGCTCTGCTGGGAGCTTACTTGGATGCAGCTTCCTCATCGTATTTACAGCGCAGCTCCAGCAGCTCCGTCTGGGTGGCCTTCAGCGCTGGCAAAAGGAAGAGGAGGGTGAGCTCTGGGGTGGGGGCTTGGCCGCCCATGGTCAGCAGCCCCTGTCCCGGCCCTACTACCTGCGTGGAGCACTTTGATCTTCTCCTCTGCCTCCCCCAGCCGAGTGGCCAAGGTGACCTGAGCTTCCTGCAGGCCCCTGCAAGAGACGGGCACCAGGGATGTACCGGGGGGCACCGCGGGCATGCCAACCCCACAGCCCCCCCAAAATCACACAGAGACCCCTCACAGATTCCCTTCCTCCACCCCATCACTCACTGAAGCCAGGAAAGGCCCACCAGTGGATACCAGGATGTGTTCAAGCCATGTTACCCCTCAATGTTAAGGGGTTTATTGCCAAGTGTAAAAAAATTCACTTTGGGCTGAAAACGGTCCCTGATCCCTGAGGCTGAAACTCCTCTGAGGGGGGGATGACAGCCCACCCCCACCTGTAATTAACTGGAGGAGGGGGAAGCAATCAGGGAAAAGTTATTCTGCATTATTTATAGCCTGCACTTGCCAGGAACTTACTCGCAGAGATCTGCAATTTAGGGTTTAAAGATTCTTCATTTGTTTCCCGGTGCAGCGTGTTAAGGAAGGAATAACAATGAAGGCACCGAGAAGGCCGGGAGCCTCCAAATTAAAAGGTCATCTAATGAGGTTCATCCAGCGGCCTGGATTCAACCCACGAGTTCCAGCAAAGCCGTGTGCCAGGGAGACAGAGCAAGGGGACGGCAGGAGGGACCTGTCCCGGCTCTGCCCGCTCATGCTGCTTCCCCAAAACCACCTGGGACTGGAGATGGACAGACAGACGGACGGACACCGGGAGTGTCTGAGACGGTGTCAGGTTTCTGAGCAGGATGTGACCGGCTCCCAACCGGACAGCAAAGGGAAGGAGAAGGAGGATGGACAGACACCCCCGTGCAGGAGCGGGGACAGAGCCACGTGTCCCCACAGCACCCCAAGACGACCCCATTCCCGGCACTCACGTACTTTTGCTTCTCTGCCTCATTTCTCTGCAGCGAGGTCTCTGTGCTCGCCGCTTTGCCGTCGAGGCCGGGGAGCGGGGGCTCGGCTGCCGGCGACTTCCCGTCCCTGCGCTCTGCGGGGGGACACAGTCACACGGCTGCGGAGGGGACACAGCGGCGGCCAGGGGGCAGGTCCTGGCCCTGGGACACACCCTGCATTCCAGGGAGGCTCAGAGGCGGCACACGGGGAGCCCCGGCTGCCACCGTTCAGCCAGCGGGGCGGTACCTTTGGTGCTGACGAGCTCCGTGTGCTTCTTCCAGGGGCGGCTGAGATCCTTCAGCGGCGGCGGCTCGGGCTCGAGGCGCTGGAGCTGCTGCAGCCGATCCTCCAGGCTCCGGGCAGCCTCCAGCACAGGAGCGGGGTCTGCGGGATGCGGGATGCACGGTGAGCCAGCAGGGATGGCCTCCACCGGCCCTCTCGCACCTCCCCATGCCGAGGGGGACACCCCGGGTCCTGCCTTTCCAGGTGCTGTGGGGACAGCCCGTGTCCTGCCATTCCCGGAGCCATGGGGACACGCCACGTCCTGCCGTTCCAGGTGCCATGGGGTTATCCCTGGGGTCCTGCCTTTCGCTGCCAGCCCCGAGGCACAAAGGGACGGGCAGGGGGCACGGGGGCATCGCCTCCCGGCGTGAGCCGGTGGCACCCACGGCACCGGTGGCTCCGGTGGCTCCGGCAGGGCGGGTTTGGGCGCAGACAATGGAGGTTTGTGCCGAGGTAAGCAGGTGCATCCGGAGCCGTCCGTCTTCCCTCTGTCAGCATTACACCATCATTAGCTAGTGTCTGCTCAGCGGGGTGTGCCATTATGTCTCCCAGGGCTGATGTAATTATACATTGACATAATTAACCCAGCAAGCCCATTAAGCAGGCCAGCTAAAAATTCATCTATAATTATTTGTTGTGTGCATGCTAATGAGTCCATCTGCACTGCCATTGTACAACAAGAACAAATTAATTTACAAGTCTGGATTTTTTAATAAGTTCAAGAAAATGCCTCCTATTGAGCCAGGTTAATACAGGTTTGGGGTGTTGCTTTTGTTGGGGTTTTTTTTGTAGAAAAGAAGAGGAAAGAAAATAGATTTGAATTCTCCAGGGTCAAAAAGTTAGACAAACAGGGAAGTGGGATGGAGTTGGGCGTACTGCACACAGACGTGTGGCAGGCATCCAAGGGTAAAAGATAATAACAGTGATGGAAAAAAATTCCAAAAACTGGCTGCCTCCACTCGGAATGGGACACAGAACAGCTCTGCTGCTCAGCAAGTCCCTGGCTGAGACAGAAGCTGTGGTGGGATGAAGGAGGCCATGTCATGGGATTTAGGGGTCAAACACAGCACCAGATGACTTTGGGGTGAACCTGCCCAAAAGATGCAGGATTTGGTCCATGCCCACATGGATTCTCCTTGCAAACGAGAAATTCCAAGACATGTCCTCCTCCAAATGGGATTTGGGGGTCTGTCTGCCCCACTGCTGCCCTGCCATCCCACGGCATCACAGCTGGGCCCACCACAGCACCCACGACGCGGTTTTCTCGCAGGATGAGTGACTGCCAGACCAAAAGCCCCTGGAGCATCCTCCTCCACTGGGGATGTTCTCCCTTCTCTCTGCTGGATATCACACAGACCCCACAAATGGATGCAGTAAGAGGTTTGTGCCCAAATTCTGGCTATGAGGATCCAGAGGCAAATGCTGAGTGCTGTCGGCTTTGGCACTGAAACAGGGACTTGGCTGCAGCTGGGACCCTCCTGGGATGCTCATGGCATCCCTCCGCTCCTGGCATGTCTCAGCTCAGCATCCACAGGCTGGTTCCCCACCCAAGGGTGAGGGAAGGCGGCGATGCAGCACAGCCCCAACCAGCCAGGATGCTCCCACAGCCATTAATAACCCTCCTAAGTACACGAGTGGACGTAAGGATATGGATAATTAAACCCTGCTCTCTGGGGGCTGTCGGGGTCCCCCCTGCACTCCCCAGCCCTGGGGGTGTTGGCAGGAGGCTCCGTGCTGCCTCTGTGGAGGTAAACTCTGGGACAGGCCCTGTTTGATCCACACCAGCAACTCCTCCCGCCTCCAAGATGAGAAATAATACGGGAAAAATGGGTCTGAGCGATAAAGCTCCAGGGATTTTCCTCAGGTCAGCATTTTCCTTCCCATGAGCTGCAGCCCCACTGCTGAAATACAGCTGGGGTGATCCCCCCGTGTGCTGTTCCCTGTTTGGAGCTTCCAGCCTGGGATGAAGTGGTGGGAGCAAAGCTTTGGGAAAGGAAGAACAAATCTTTGCTTCAATCGGGGCAGCGCAGATGCCAAATTCCCAGCTGGAATAACTGCACTGAGCTAATGCCACACTGCCCATCCACTGGGAAACGCCATCCTCGGCTGTGGGGCTGGCTCTGCCACATGTGAGGTACTGGGGTGTCATTCCTTGCTCCACGGATCACATCTTCCATTGGGACAGGTTAGTCCTGACGCTCGCCAGCAGCACAGATGGGTGACGGGTGACATGAAGGACACGTGTGCCTAAACAGGACCTTATGGCACCACACACTCCGGGGCCACAGTGCATCACCCACCAATGGCACAGCCAGCTCCCACAGGAAGGAGTGTGTCCCTGTTCAATCCCCGATCTGTCGCTCCTCACCCACCAGAGATATATTTTATATATACAAATTAAATAAATAAATACTTATAAAAGTGCCACCACTAGCTGGCGTCATTGGCCATCCTTTAGTGGCACCGGCAGTGCTGCAGCAGGATCACAGAATCACGAAATATCCTGAGTTGGAAGGGACCACAAGGATCCAGGAGTCCAACCCCTGGCCCTGCACAGACACCCCAACAATCCCACCCTGGGCATCCCTGGCAGCGCTGTCCCAACGCTCCTGGAGCTCTGGCAGCCTCGGGGCCGTGCCCATTCCCTGGGGAGCCTGGGCAGTGCCCAGCACCCTCTGGGGGAAGAATCTTTCCCTGATATCCAACCTGACCCTCCCTGACACAGCTCCAGCCGTTCCCTGGGTCCTGTCCCTGCTCCCAGAGATCGGAGCTGCCCCTGCACTGCCCCTCGTGAGGATGCTGTGGATTGGGATGAGGGCTCCGCTCAGTCTCCTCTTCTCCGGGCTGAACAAACCAAGTGCCCTCAGCTGCTCCTGACATGGCTCCTCCTCCAGACCCTTCACCATCTCCATGGCCCTCCTTTGGATGCCCACTAACAGGGATGAGGGCAGTGGACAGGTATCCCTCCTGGTGTCCCCAGGGGGAGTGAGGCCGTGGGTCTTTCCCTGTGCTGGAAGGGGTCTGGGCCACCAGCAGACCCACTCCTGGACACCCCTCCTCTGGCCACTGGAGCACCCTGAGACACCCGTGTGATGGCGGGGTGGGTGGGAGGCGTTCTGGGTGCTCCTCACCTTCTCCTAAGCAGGCACAGCTCCAGGGAGCAGCAGTATCCTTGGGGATCACCAGCTCATCCCTGTGCCAGGGCCACCCAACCCAGCCCATGTTCTGTGCTGCTGCCTGGCTCCAGAAGGAGCACGGGGCACCCGTGGTGCACCCATGGGACACCCACAGTACCTCCATGGCATCACCTCTCCACCGGGATGGCTTCTCCTCTGCCACCCCATCCCAACCTGCTCAAGCACATCCACCAGCGCCCTACGAATCCCTCCACGAGTCAAAGTCAGCCTTAAATCAAATCATCCCCAACAACAATGACATTAATTATGCTTTTAACACATTTTACTGCTTCCCCCCCTTCCCTTCACGCCACATCTGTGTGAACAATATCCAAAAGATTTACGGTTTTCTCCCGTAATTACAGACACACAGCCAGCTCACTTATCAAAATACTTGCTGAGCAATCAGGCTCCGTTACAGTCTCTGCCAGAGATTTGTGTTGACAGCAGCCATTCAAAGCAAAAAAATGTCGAATCAGGACTTATGTGGCGCTTGGAAAGTATTCCACAAAGAGTTCGCCTGTCGAGAGACATGTGGACATGGAACAGACGGGGATGAACCGCGGGAGGGAGGATTTGGGGAGCAGGAGGGGAGCAAGAGATGATGCTGTGGAAAGCAGAGAGAGGAGAAGAGGAGGAGGAGGAGTGCAGAGAGCACAGGGAAGCAGTTTTGGGGCGTGCATGTGTGTGCCTCCATGTGCAGGCGTGTGCAGGCGGGAGGAGGTGGCGAGGGAAGATAACTGGGTTCTGGAAACCGAGCTGACATTTGGTTCTCGTAGCACAGGAGAAAATTTAATGAGGACAAAAATATGTCTCCCTAATTCCCCTAAGAAATCATTAAAACATTTTGTTATTCCTAAATGTCTGGAAAATGAATTAGTGGCCCTGCAGGAGCCTTTCCGCACATCTTCAGCCGTTTGCAGCTCTCAGCCCCCGACGTGCCGGGGGACGCTCCGTGCCTGGTGAACACAAACCCCCCCGAAGTGGGGAGCAGCAGGAGGGGGCTCCCAGCCCCTCACCTGTCCCTAGGACCAGCTCTGCCAACACAAACCTCAGTGCTGCCCTGTGCCTCAGTTTCCCCCTCCCAGGACGGCGCGGTGCCCCGGCCACAGGGTGACACGGGCAGGATGTCCCCGTGGCTCGTGCTGCGAGCCGGCGCTCGGCCGTTTCGGTCAACTTACCATCAAACAGACAAGCGGGAATAGCCGCAGTGTTACTACACGGGCTGAGCAAATGTATTCCTTTCCTAACGTCAAGATGCATTTGGCTCAGGGGCTGAAACACAGCGATGGCAAAAGCTGCTTCCTCTCCTCTCTTCGGCTGGGATCTCCAGAGCACCATGCGCCGGCCGCGGTCGGCGACGCCAGCCGTGCCGGGGACGGTGCTGCGGTCCTCGCTGGCTCCTCTGGGCACCGGCGCGCAACTCGTTAGGCAGCCAGGTCGCCACCGCGCTGCTTACCTGGAGCTTCGAGCAATTGCTTGTAAACGCTCAGGAAAGCCGTCTCAGCCTCCTTGCTTCTCTTACTAAGTGCAATCACCTGCGGGGAGAGGGATAAAGGGGTCAGGGATGGGCTTGGAGGAAGGAACCGGCCGAGCCGATGGGACCGGTGCCACCAAAACCGGCACGCGGCTCTGTGTCCGCTGCGTGCCCCGCGCAGCCGCTCGCTGCCTGTGGCTAAACTCCTTGTGCCGCTGCCATGTCACGTCGCCCTAAATCATTGATGTGCTCTGAGTAAATGAAAATTATAATTTAATGTCGGCGCTTAAATAAGAAATAAAGAAGCCTGCCCGTTGTTGTGCCCGCCGGGGCAGATCCAGCGCAAGGCCTTCCCCAGCCACCCTCCCAGGACGGCGCTGGGGGTGGAAGTGATGCTCACACCGAGACTGGGACATGTCCTGTCCCTGTCCCCCTGGGCTATTGGGGTACCGGGGTGCTGGTGACACTCACACCAGCTGCATCCCAATAACCCAACAACATTAATCTGCTGCGTGTTCCCATCCAACATTTATGAGCATGAATCATTTACTCCCTTTAATTTTTCAAGGCACAATGACACCTCGGGGCAGGAGCTGCTGCCCACCAGGTCCCCTTGGTTACCCCTCACATCCAGCCCCACCTGGAGCGGATGGGATGGGGCACCAGTGAGACACGAGGACACAGGCGTCAGGGATGGAAGTGACCCATTCCCAGCTGGAAAATATCCGGCTGGAGGCAAACTGGGCGCTCACACCAGCTAGTGATGGAGAAAGTGGTGCCCACCCAGCAGACACACTATTGTGACAGGGAAATAGTCAATTAAATTGCTCTTAAGCCACCAATGGGCTAATTATGAAACAAAGCCTGAACTTTGGGCCTCAGTCCAGTGGCAGCTCCCACACCGGAGCATCTTTTCCCTCTTCCATGCCAGCAGAGCTCCTGGCTCACCCCGCCAGCCCAGGTTGCCATCGCTTGTCATTCCAACCCAAAGCAAACGGCTCATTTGTAATCCAGCAGCCACCTGAGCAAGCCGCCTTCTCCTCTGGAGCTCGCAGGCACTGGAGCACAAAGATCATTTTTCTATTGTTAAAATTGTATAAGCTGGGCTTTTTATAGCGGCTCGTACACAAACCTACTTTCTCAGCACCGCGGCTCCAGCAGAGGAGGAATCTGGGGGCTTTTCTTCAGCGTTCTGCAAAAATGCTTGGCTTCAGGGTGCTTTAAAATAATAATAGTAAAGAGGGGAAGGGAGGGAGGAGGCACCAGGAGCTGGCACTGCCTGTGTGCTGGAGCAAGACAGCGCCGTGCCTGCTGAATCTGCCAGTGAGGATGTGGGGACACAGCGGTGCTGGGCTGCTCGTGGCATCAGCCCTGTGTGACCTCCCCACTCCCAAACCCTTTGGCCTGCACAGGAGGGGAGCAGGAGCAGACACAGGGTGATGGGGATGCCTGCACCTGCCCCAGCTGCTCTGGAGAGCTTCATGTCCCCTGAGCTGGCATCAACCAAAGGGTGCAGAGCAAAGATCCAGCCCAAATGTTCTCCATTCCCTCTGCATCACCCGTGCCTGTCCCTGTGCATCCCTAACCTGTGCCAGGGGCAAGGAGCTGGCCCAGACTCCAAACCAAGCTGTTTGCACTGCATTTCATTCCTCAAGTCCCATCACAGAGACAAAGCATTTCTCAAGGGAAACCTTTGAAGCCTTTCCCTCTCCTCAGCAATCCCTACGGAGATCTGAGCATCCCCCTTGGGAACATTGTGGCTCTGGGGTGGGAAGGAGCCTGCAGCATCTCCGTGCCACAGTTCCCTGGACCTTGTCTCTCCTACTGTGGGCTCACCAGGGAGAGACCCAGGTTCCCTCTGGGTTCATGAGAGGGGTGAAGCCACCCTTCAGCCCAAATTCCCAGGGAGCACCCACAGCATCCATTAACTACCACCAGCATCTTAACTGGAGCTGCAGGATCTGCCATTTGCTGGCAAGCCTGTTCCATCAGACAAGGAATCTGGGGCCATTTCACCAGCCCAGCTCCTGCCCTATCCCCTGCGCTGGGCTCCAGCACATTCCGGCCCGTATCGGTGCCAGGGCACCACCAGCATGGGCGAGTGGCAGGATGGTGAACCAGGTACCCACTCAGCTCTTCCCGAGTCCCACTGAACTTCTAGGAAATGTCAATGGAAAAAAAGATATTTAACATTTTCAGTGATCTTTTCTGGATGGGGGATAATTTACTCAAATGCCAGGGGAGATTCCTGCCGGAGCAGCTCCGAGTCCCGCACAGGGATGACTCAGCCAGCACTGAAACTGCTGTAATTCCTCACACAGAGCTGAAAAAACACCCAGGAAAAGCCCACATCAGCCCTAAAATCAAGGTTTTATAATTAAAACACCTCAATTCTCACTTTCTTGGTGCAGAACCAAACCCTCCATCCACACCCAAGAAAGCAACATCTAAAACCATGCTAAAAAGAGGAGAAAATGGCTAAAAATGGAAGCAGCCCAGGTTCAGTGGGGCCAGGATGGCATCACTCCCATTCTCCCCATCACCACGATGCCCATTGGCGGCACAAACCCGCCACCCTCTGCTCTCCTTCCGCCTGCAGAGCCCTCGGTGCCCGCAGCGAGCTCTGTCTCTGCATTAAACATCCAGGTACTCGCCATTCCCACTTTTCCCCCCTCCACCTCCCTCCGCAGCATCCGTGGGCTCAAGGTGAGGCGCGGCAGCGGCGCGGGATCGCCGCCGTCTGATAAATTACATTTACGCGCCGGGTCCTTTTCATGGCTGGTGACTTTCCAGCAAAGCAATTATCACTGCAGAATGCGTAATAGCCTAATTAATTACTATTGTCAGGCTGGCCTCTGTGCCATGATTATACCTTCTGAAGCCAACTTTTTAAACATTTGGAAGCAGAAATATTATTATAATTGACTGACAAAATGGTAAAACTCCCCCGGCGCAGCCGGTCCTCCTCCCGGCGCAGCGGCGAGCTCGGAGCGTCTGAGCGTCCCCGCTCCAGAGGCGCGGGATTTGCATCGCACCGGCGGAGAGTTTATTCTTACATCCATGAGATCAAGTGCAGGATAAGTAGTGGGTTATTTCCATCTAAATACTGATGGCAGTAAACCACAAATGAGCTCTTTTTCAGCGTCGAGGAACAGCTGTCAGGGGAGAAAGCGGCAACAGAGACCCCAAATGTTGAAGAAAACTGATGAAAAAATTAATTCAAGCCTTCGCTATTTTCCCTGGGTGCTTTTTTGCTGATGTGTAAAGAAGTTGGGGAGAGGGAGAGGGTGGCAAGGAGGGGGAGATTGGGAAGGAGACACTGTCCTGGGAGAGCTCTGGGTGGTGGGGATGGACAACCATGAGGAACCAGCCACATGTTGGGGCCTTTTGGTGCCTCCATGTCCAACCAGCTCCTTAAATCCACCACACGTGTGCACAGAGCCACTGCGCACCCACAGATTCATCACACACCCCCACTGATCCATCACAACCCCCTCACACACATCCACAGACCCATCAAACACACACAGACCCATCACACACTCCCCCAAACCCACTGCACACCCGCCCAGACCTCATCGCACCCCCCCGATTCCACAGCCCCCCTCCCCATTCCTCCAAAAGCAGGAGCAGCTCCCGAGATTTTCACAAGGCCAAAAAGCAATTCACGTCAAAAAGATCAATAATATAAAAATAAAGCCTGAGAATTCTAGTTAAAGGGAACATCACAGAAATATGTTGTTCACGTCCATGATTCGGAGATTAAAAAAAAAGGGACGGGTGGGGGGGAAAAGAATCAATATAAGTTCTTTAGATGATGTTATTTCTAATGAGAAATACACCAAGACTGCTGCAAATAACTGCTTAACGGAGGAAAAAAATGCATTAATAATTTACTTCATAGAGCACGGGATCCCGAATGAGAGAAAATTGCTGCTGGTTCTTAATTTTGTTGTAATATTGCCTGACAAGTTCAGCGATGTTTTGGCAAAGTTCTTGAGAGCAGAGACAGAGAATGTTCAGTTCACTAGGTTATTTTTCCCCCCTTTTTTTCCACACCATCCCAACCCTGCTGGCCCAGGGAGAAGGAGTCCAAGCTCTTCCCTTCCCCTGCACCGCAGGATTTCTTGGGCTGAGCCCCCACATCAGTGACAGGGAAAATATTTCAAGCTTATCCACCCTCCCCACCATAATTTAATCCACGGGTTTTTTCGCTGGCTGTTCGAGCTGGTTCTTTCCTTCATTTTTTTTTCTCCATTCTTTTTCCCTGAATTTATTTTTTTAGTGCATTTGCTGACAGTTGGCAGCTCCGAACCATCTGCCACCAACACAAATCCCGAAATCAAAGTTCTCAGCATCCAACCCAATGAGGAACAGGCTGATTTCTGACCATCACCACGAGAAGGTGCCACCTGGGCAGGTTAATTCCCAGCAAGGCCAGATTTCTTTCAAGTCCCCCATAATTATTTTCCATGAAAAGTATTTTCCTGGAAAATTATGTTCCTGGAAAATTATGTTCCTGCAAAAATAGGCAAAATTCCCTGTGTGGCTGACAGCAGTGGTCCAGGTTGGTGGGGGATACAGGCAGGGATGCTCAGGCTCTGCAGCCCTGGCATGGATGATGTGGGGTGATGAGGGGCTTCCCACTGATCCCTGGATTCGGGATGGAGCTGGGATGGAGCCAGGCTGGCCCCGCACCCCGAGCATCGCAAAGTTTCACCTCCTATTTAGCAGAACAAAACTTTTAATTTAGATGTTTTCATCTATCTATCAGAGTGAAAAAAAAATAAGTTTAAAATAATGACTGTAATAAATGAAGGTAATTAATTGTAGTTTGTTCCTTTACTGTCTAGTCAGCTTAATTTTACCTTTTCATCTAATAATGAGAAAATAATTTTTGTGCTCTGAGGGTTAATGATATGTAACTGCAAGAGCTGCTAATTGCATGTTGCAAACTATTCATCAAAATCCCCATCTGCGCTACTTGATTATGTTTGCTAAATTATTGCTTTGAATTATCTTTCATAAAGCAACTTTTGTAATTAGCAGGGCTTTCGCTCTGCTCTTTTCTCCGGCACAAGGATATTCAAACTTTGTCCCTCTCAAGCTGTTGCCATTAAACTGCTTTTGGGGAGAGAAAGGAGCTGCCCTTTAGTTGAAGAGGGGGGAAAAAGAAAAGCTGGGTTTATCCTCTGTGGTTACAATTTCTTCTCTTGGTCCTGCTACTCCTTCACCAAGGAAAAAAATTATACAAGAGCTGAAATATTTAGGAGATGTATTCAGGAATAGGAGAGAGAAGGAGCCCATCCACACCCCTCCAGGTTAATATTTAAAAATGTTCCTTTTTCCCCTTTTTTCCTTCCCATTTAGAGGAAGGACCAGAGGGGGAATGTTTGCCATCCATCACCCCGATTTTATGGGCTCCTTCCCGTGACGCAGGTGATGGAACACTCGGCTCTCCCTGGTTAATATTCATGGGGAGAGAGGAAAAGTGGGGTTTGAGGGGGAAATACATGGGATGGGAGAGATGCAGGCTTTCAAAAATTCGAAAAAGAGGGAAAAAGAGGAAAAAAGAGGGAAAATGACAGGGAAAATGACAGGAAAAAGGGAAAAAAGGGGAAAAAGAGAGAAAAGGGTAAAAGGGAAAAAAGGGGAAAGAGAGGAAACAAGGGACAAAGAGGGGGAAAGAGGGGGGAAAAAGAAAAAGAGAAGAGAGAGAAAAGACTAAAAACCAGAAAGAGGGAAAAGAGAGAAGATAAGAAAAAGAAGAAAAGGAGGAAAAAGGAAAAATAGTTGAAAAGAGAAGGAAAATAGAGAAGGATTAAAGGGAAAAAAGGAAGGAAAAAGAGGGGGAAAGGAGAAGAACAGAGTCCTGAGCCCCCTTAAGCCTGGCTCCAGAATCAGCAGCACCTCACTGATGTCCACCTTGCGCTGCCTGGCACCAAAGCAGCCTAGAAACCCAACCTCAGGAGAGGAGAATCCACCTTTTGGGATAAAATCCCCCAAAACCTCCTGTGGAAAAAATTCCCTGGTGGGAGGAAGGTGGCAGAGCTGGGGAAGCAGCTGCTGCTGCGCTGGGAATTGCATCCTGTTCTCCCTGACACCCCCATAAATCCGGAGCCACTTGGGCGGAAGGGCCGGCTGGGCTTCCCGAAGGACATTGCTCATATTCCTGGAGCGGATCTAATGAAGACTATTGGAAAAAATGCAGTATTTAAAAGACTGAAAATGTATTCCTATTGTTATCACTCTCTTTTATGTGTTTATGCACAGCGCATCGGAATGAATCAATACTGGATTGCCCTATAAATAAATGAGCATATCCGTAAACCCGGTAATAAAATGAAGTGATGAAAAATATGGAAATCAGTCACATTTGTGTAAATCCACTTATTGTTTACTTTAATATTTTCCTATGCATTCCCGTAGCTCCAAAGAGACAGATTTAAAACCAGGTAATGCTCAGCAGATGACAGATCCTAATGTGTCGCTGCTGGCGAGCTCGGAACACCGGCAGCTCTCCAGGGGTTTCCATCCAGGCACATTAGAGGAGCAGGGGAAGCAGGGCCTGAAGAGAGCATTAAGTTCCTGGGGAGAAAAGAGGTGCCCTGAAGTGCCACGAGACTCTTGTTGGCATCAGGGACCAAAACCGAGGCTCAGGCGGAGCCTCGGCGGGTTTGGAGCTCCTGGCGCAGGATGGAGGATGGAGAAGTCTTCCCTGGCAGTGTGGTGGGCTGGGATTGTGTTGTCCCACCCCAGCGGTTCGGCTCCTCCTCACATTCCCACATTCCAGCCTCATCCAGAGGATCCTGGCCATGCCACAGCATCCCCTGGATGTGCCATGGCCTCTTCCAGCACGGCACTTCCTGGTTACATCGAGGCATTTCCCGGCCATGGCATCTCCTGGCCATGTCACTGGGCTTCCTAGTCATGCTATGGCATCTCCTGACAACACCATGGCATCTCCTGGCCACACCATGGCACCTCCCAGACACATCTTGGCCCCTTCTGGCCACACCCTGGCACCTCCCAGCACGGGTGGTTCCTTGCCCTGCCTGGAAGCTCTGTCCACTCTGTCCCTCCCAGGGCTCTGCCCATTTCAACCCCCCAGGAGCCAACAGGGTGGGAAAGGCCTGGGATCATCCCCAGGATCATGGGTGGTGAGGGCAGGTCCTGCCCCCGGTGCCCAGCTCTCCTCTGAGCATTCCCTACAACGCTGCCAGCTTTCCCTCCCACCCAGCCAGGCTGGCAGAAACACCCCTCCCCACACAGCCTCCAAGAAAAGCTATTTTAGAGTTGCTCTTTTTTTTTCCCCTTTCTCGTCTTTTTTTAATTCATTTTTTTTAACAAACAGCCCATCTCCCCCCATCTGGGCTGCGAGCTGGGTGCCAGCAGCTCCGCGCCAAACGCTCAACGTTTGCTTTTTATAAACGCCTCGAAACCCAAAATTCCCTCCCGCACTGCTGGGAGGCATCCAGGTGGATCCTGCATCCAGCAGGATGCTGCACCCCCCATGAAACCCCTTCCTTCCATCTCTGCCCACCCAACAGAGCTACTGGAGGTGGCAAGAGCCAGAAATCCCCAAACCTCAAGGTTAGGGGCTAGAATTTGCCTTTAATTTGCTAATTAGCTTCCCTTTTGTTAGTCACTCACATCTACAGCTCCCCAAAATCTCGTTGCTGGGGAGGGAAATCTGCTGTCCTGCCGAGTTAATTCCCTAACAGCAAATCTCCTGAACCTCAGGTACATTTTTCCCAAATTCCCAACTGAGCTCAATTAAATGTTTATGAGACTTGGTGCTTCCCCCCTGCCACCCTGCCAGCGCCAAAGCAACGGCACGAAGCTCCTTGTGGAACAAAACAAAAACAAAAGGTGGACAAAACCAAAAAGAAAAATAGAGGGAAAAATAAAATAAAGGGGGTTCAGGAGGGTTGGGGTTTGAATTTGAGGGATACGATTCCCCCGGAGCGGTTTTGCTCGGTGTTGCGCTGGCAGTATCGACAAGGGGGTTCACATGAATAATTGAAGGAATTCTGTATTCCCCGCAAAAGAAAAGGCAAGCCGAGAGGGTTGTTGAGATAATCAGGAGCTCGCTAATCAATATTCTCAGCCCCAGCCTCCTCCTCGCTCCTCCAAAAGGAGCAGTGCCATAAGCTCATCAGTAACTGTAAAAAAAACATCGCACTCCGAGTGTCAAAATAGTCAAGCACAGCATATTGTATTGCCAGATTTCCCTCCCGGTCCACCCCGGTGCCAGATTCCATCCATCAGCAGGGAGGGAAGCCATCCAACGATGACTTACTTACGCTTAAGTGTTCATAAATAAGGTTTTTAAGATATAGATGGCTTTTTAATTTTGGTGGAATGCAGGAAAAAAATAAAATGGAATGAAAATGATGGGGTGGATGCGCTGGGAAGAGACTTCTTGGGTGACGCCTGGTAAATCCCACAGCCTGGGGGGTGTCCTGGTCCTTATCTGGCTCGGACCACGGTGAAAACAGCTGGAAAAAATTTAGGCTGGCACCATAAACTGTGGCAAAGGCTTTGTCTGGTGGGGAGATATGGCGAGAGGACATATTCCCGCTACAGAAACCTCATTAGACAGACTCTAATTACTGCCCTGCAGTCGGCGGGAAGAGACAGACACCATAAAACCTGGGGGGGGGGGGGGTGGCCATTAATTGCTTTTTGATAAATTGGGGGCCTAGGTGCTGCTGGCCGAGGTCAGGAGGTGTCTGCCTGGGGCTCAGCTGTGCCCCGAGCTCTGGCCCCCAGCGATTCAATCCCATCCCCAACCCGCCCACCCTGCTCCCAAAATGGGCACTCTTGGGGCAAATTTGGTTTGTGAGGAAAAGAGCCACCTCCATAGGATCAGCAGCTGGTCCTGACTGCAGGACCTGCAGTTTGCTCCATCTTCCCGTCCCAGCAAAAACTCAAAACTCCCATGAAGCCAGCCTTGCACCCCAGCACCGCAGGGATTTAAGCTGTGGCTACCTGAATCGTGAGGGATTTGGCTCTTTCCTCCCTGGCATCACCAAAACCCAGCTGGCTGTACCGTGATGGGATATGGGGCAGGAGACCTGGCACAGGGAGGCAGCAGCCTCCCCTGCCAGCCAGGCCACAGGGCAGGCAGCTGACCCCAGCCATCCATCACCCCCTTCCCTGTATGTAAATCCCTGATGCCAAAGATGTATGGAGCCAATTACCAGGGGTCGCTGCCGGGTGAAAAATTCAGACAACGAAGCTCCTGGTCTCCGATGAATTTGAGCGAGATTGCAAGTTACTGCCTTTTATTGGACAATATAAATATTTCACCGTTATATAAAAAAATATTGGTGAGAAAGCAGATAAAGCCGGGTCCTGTGTGTATACAGAGAAGCAGGGAGTGAAAAACGGCCGTCAGCATCTTTTTAACAGCCTCTGGTGTGGCACAGGAGCAGCTGCAGAGGGGTTGGATGGCCACGGTGGCACCACGGGACTGGGGGATCTCAGGGACCCCCAAGGCTACAGTGGGAATGGGAATGATGCTGGAAGGAGCCCACACACATGGACAGAAGCGTGGTCAAAGGGGTTGTGTCCTGAGCCAGCCGTGATGGGGAGCAACACGCGGGGTGCAGAAGCAGACGTGGAAACCTTGGAGGCTCAGCACCATTCCCCAGAAGTGGATGCTGTCCCCAAGCCTGTGCCTACCACAGAGGATGCCCAGGAGGGCTGGGTCAGGAACAGCCTCACCATATGGATCAATCCCAAATACATTTTGCTAAGTCTTTCCTAATTTTTCCTTCTGGGATCGTATCTGTCCCCACCTGCAGACCCCGTGCCAGTGCAGGACACCCTAATTTCATGCTCACCAACACATCAACCCTTCCCTGTGACAATGAAGCAGGAGGAAAGAAAAAATAAAAAGCCTATAGGAATCGATACCTCTTTCTCTCTTTCCCTATATTTTATTAAAAACTTTAACATCAATATTAATGTTTAAATCCTCACCAAGCTGAGTTTAATTACCTGTAAACTGCATCCACAGCTACGTGGACTTTGCTCCTCGCCGCAGTAAATACAGCTGAGAAGGAGCAGTGCCAACGCCTCCGAGCATCCCCTTCCCATTCCCGCAGGAGGGGATGTATCCAGCCTCCCCCCCCAGCCCTCAGCAGCACCTGGGGGGGGGATGGTGGGTGATGGAGCCGGAGCCACGACCCCATCTGAGCGTGGATGGAGCTGAAAGGAGAAAGGGGGAGACGAGAGACGGGAAAAATTGAGATCCCGGGAAGAAAATGATGCATAAATACAAAATATCTGGGACTCTCGCTGCCAAAAGGAATCTGCTTCCAGCCACTACATGAATCACACTGGGGGGGAAACGAGGGAGAAGCAGTTGAATGGAGTCCATTAGTGGCTGAGGACGATGAATAACTCGCAGGCAGCAGGAGCCGCTCTGGAACGCGGCGAGGTCATGGACAGCTGGCATGGAGGCCTGGGAGCTGCCAGGGAAACCAAGAGGGGCTGGGACCAGATCCCACTTAACCCCCACCAGCAGCCAACTCCACCCTTTCCCTGCTGTGCCAGAAAAGAGGAATACGAGCTGGTTGTGCTTTCCCAACTGCTCCAGCCACAACTTTAACTCCTGGCACCCGTGGGCACCCAGCAAACAGCACAGCAGCAGAGGGAGCAGGGATTGGTCCCACTGGTGCCACCGGTCACCCCAGGGCTGCCAATGGTCCAGGGTACAGATGCTGAGTGTGAGGTTTCAGCATCTAAGATGGAATCGGGGTTTACAGAGCATTATCGGAGGAGCCGTAATGGGATCTCGCAGAGGGCAGAGATTTGAGAACTGCATCAGATTCCCATTCCTGGGAAGGCAGGAACAGGCTGTGTGTTTAAAAAACTCATTTATCAAGGGATGCTATCGCATGCTCTGGTGTTTTGCTGGTGCTCACAGACAGCTCCAGAGTTTTTCCAGCCTGCTCCTTCCCAGAGGCCAAAGAGGGGCTGATGGAAGGGCCCAGCCTGGTCCTGCCCCTCCAGACCCCACATCCTGGCAAATCCCCCACCAGGCTTCCCCCACATCCCACAGCCTCAGCTCCTCCCAGCCGGCTTCAGCAAGGCCCCTTCCCTATTAGATCCATCCCAGGCAGCTTCCCAAGGCCAGGGCTGGGATGGCAGCAGCAGCGTTCGAGGGCTACACTCCCACAATAATATTCATTTCCATATTCATTCCGTGTTTATCTCGCAGATGTACGGATCCATTACAATGGAGAAAAAAGAGAACTCAGAATTTGTTCTCAAAAGATATTCAAATTAGTTAATCAAGAGTCCTTTTATCACGTGTCTCCTGTACCAGCAGCAACTATCCATCGAGATAAATGATCAGCTGCTAATAACTGATTACACTGCAGCAAGTGTTTTCTTATCCCCATTACCACCATGTTTAAAGACATTTTATAAATTTCTAATTATCGTAAATTATTTCTCCTTTGGAAAACATCTTCCCATAGTCTTCAGCTGTCAATTTGCCCTGAAAACCTCTCTTTGAAATGAGCTCATTGCAAGATGCTTGGGAAGCAGAGAAAACCGTTTCAGGCTCCCTGGAAGCCTGGTGGTGGGATGCAGCCTGGACACCTCCATCCCGGGGCGGTGGGGGACCAGGATTCTCCTCCATCCCTTCATAAGTGGATCAGACTTGAAAATAAAATAAAAGCATCCATAAGTGGGATCAGTCCTGGGTGAAGGTGCTGCCTTTACCCGGCCAAGGAACTGCGTGGTGGAACGGGCCACGGCTCCAGATGGATTCTCTCTCCAGCGAACCACGGAACAATAAATAAGCCAACAGTTCATAAAACAGCACAAGGCACCAGCTCCTACCAGCTCCGGCATCCAGGGGCAGGTCTGGTCTTGGGAGGGCCCTAAATAAGATCCCACTGGTTTTCTGTATATTTTACCACTGAAAGCTGAAATAGTGGAGAGGGTTTGAAGCCAACCAGGACTTTAAATCCAGTGGTGGCCTTGAGCCGCCACTCCAGCTGATTTCTGGGCCCCATTCATTATTGTAATCAATCAGCTTAAAGAAAAACAACCACGAAAACAACAATAAACCACCCTCTAAACTCTCTAAGGCACTTTAATGGGTCCTTTCATCTTCCCCAGCCATGACCACAGGGCTGGAGCCGCCATCCATGTGCTACGGGCCAGGATAGAGCTGGGAGGGGGAACCACGATGGCACAGGCAGAGCATCCATGTGCTCCTGGCAGAGACTTGGGATGCAATGAGCTCCCCTGGCACCCAATATTCCCCAAAAGCACCAGTCATACATCCCCCTTGGGTGATGGTGGCTCCACTGGTGACATTCAGTGCCTGGGAATGACCAGGACAGGCACATCCCAACTATCCCAGACCCTGAAGTTATTTGCCAGGGTTTGGCTGAGTGGCTCCATGCTGGAGCTGGTTGAGCCAAAGCTGCCGGAGGCAGTGGTAACATGGAGACACAGGATGGGAGGAGGAGGAGGAGGCGGAGGAAGGCTGCCCAGGATAAGCTCCCTGCAGAGGATCAGGGTGTCCAGCCAAGCACGTTCTCCAGGCAGAGCAGGGCCCGTGGCTGCCAGGAAAGGGAGGAGCAGCCGACGGGACGCGGAGCCTGGCACGGAGCAGCCAAGGTCCTTCCTGGCTCCAGGGGGGCTCAGACCAGGGGAGGAGACGCCGCAGGCACCAGCCATGCCATTATATGCTTTATTGATGCTGTTCTGAAGAAAGCTAATCAATATATTAGATTTCCCAAAGAAAGAAAACACCAGCTGCCAGCAGCACATAACTCCTCCGCCGCCGCGCTGCATTTTTCCATCAAGCCCCGGAGCCGCGCGTGGCTGCGCAAGATGAGGTCACGTTCAAGAGGAGACCTCCTGCTCCCCCGGCCACCAGGTCAGGGCCAGGGCCACGGCCACTGCTCTGCCACATGCCAAAGCCCACAGTCCCTGCCTGGGGTTGAAGTTAAAACATGAGATTCCCCAAATATCTTGCACCAGCATCAAGTGTGGGATGCAGGAAGAGAGTCCAGCACCCAAACAAACCCAGCCTGGTCCAACTGGGCTCCCCAGGGAACTCCCAATCCTGATGCCTGTATGGACCCACAGCCCCCATTTGGGGTTCACAAGGGTTCCCAAAGAGCTTTCCCCATCGGGAAGAGCCATTTGGAAACCGCCCTTTCCCAGCCACATTTCCCTCTAGAGACTTTCCCACAACACTGATCGGTCCCAAACACGGCCACTCTCCAGCCCTGGAGAGAAACTGGAAAGCACCACACCAATGGGTGCTCCTGGGATCCCAGCACATGGAACCCTGGAACACCAAACCCTGGCACCTGATGTGCCCTGCTCCCCACTGCCCACTCCCCATCACTGCTGCTGGTAGTGGCCATTCCTTGAACCATTAACGCCTGTGCTGCGGCAGCTCCAAAAGCCATTTAAAAAGAACAGGATAAATCCACGCTGGACCGGCAGGAAAGCAGACTGACGTCACAGGGAATTGATTAGTGCTTTAATAGAATTGGATCATTGGGAGGGCTGCAGACCCTGTTTCAGAAACCCAAATGTTATGCAGATTCACATTGAAAACCCTAAACCAGGGCGCATTTATTTAACCAAGGCAGAGTAAATGTCCCACATTTCCCCAGGATTATCTGAACCATATCAGATATAATCCAATGATCTGTAAAGTGATTATACCCAACTGAATATACGAGATCTCTTCTGGTAATGCAATATTTCATCCAGCTGCAGACATTAGGAGGAGGCAAACAAAGGAGGAGATTTAATAAGTGGAAATAAAACTATAGGCAGAGATAGTTTTAAATTTTTCTCTTTTTTTTGTATCGCATCTAATTGCAATCAACAACAGACATCTGACACAGTGACAGCATCAGCAAAATTGCTGCTGAGAGCACAGAATCTTTGTCTAAAAATAATCAGACATTCAGCGCACCACTGTTTGTTATAATGGTAATCGATGCTGGAGGCTTTGAATTCCATCAATTTATAGATCTGCTCTGTTCTGCCTGGTGATTGTGTTCTGCACACATCCCCTCCCGCTCGGCGCAGGCAGCGCCGGGGCACTGTGTGATTAAGATAAGCTCAGATTCCTTTCATACATTCCTTATCAGCTCTAATTCTCCACCAGGCAGAGATGTTCACAGCAGTTAAAGATTAGTTCAGCTTCTCAGACGCCAAATTTGAGGGTATTGATCAATAAATCAAATCACGGCAATCAATCGCCCGATCCAAGTCTAGCCGATGCATTATTACTGGCGCCTTCCAAGCCGAGGCTTTTTCATGGGTTTCATCAAAACGTGGCTTCCCTGGCTCCCCGCCAGCTCCCGGGCTGCCTAATAGACTCCGCAGCAGAGGAGCTCCAGCCCAGCAGAAGAGCAATAAATCTCTCATCAAACAGCCGATAGAGAAACAAGATGAACATCTGTTTTGCTGCAATGAAACTCCTGTGTTCTTCAGAAGCTGCAAACCAGGTCTGACAGACCACCCCAAAGGCAGCTTTGCCTTCAACAAAGCAGCAAAGCAGAATATTTGCCGGTTATTTCAATCAGGTAATTTAAGAAGACTTTGCATTCTCCTCTCTGCAGCTGCCGGAGCTTTACAGACAGGATTCCTGCTCAGTCGATAATAAAAGCCATCCTGGGACCCTGTACTATGAAGGCAATTTTATGATACCCATTATGTGGCAATGTAACTTCATTAAAAGCTGTTTATTCCCTCTAAGCATTTTAAGCACTTTCCCTCACCCATAAAGAAGAGCCTCTCAGTGCACTGGGAAGGTTATTTGTGCCGGGAGCTGCTTTTGGGGATTTTGGAGTGGGATGAGGGTCATGTCAGCAGTGGGATCTCAGCAAAGGGGCTTCTCCTCCCATCCAGCAGTGAGTCAGGAGCTGCTGAGAGGCAGCTGTATATTATTTTAATGATACTCTCCAGATGAGCCGCGTTTACTGGAGCTCCATTCAGGTGACATTGATTATTTATTTCTTCTATAAATTAATATGGACAAGTGCCCCAAAAATCTGCCTTCACTGCAAGGATGGGCTGGCTCCTCTGAAAATTTGCTGCATACCCATTTGCTTTTCCATTTGGTGTCTCAGGCCTAAGAACTTAATTTTCTAACCCAATGTTATAATTCAGCATCCAAGGATGAAGCTGTAACCACGGCAAAGCGAGACCCAAACCCCATCCTGCAGCCAACTGCATTCTGAGAGTCACCTTGCTCCGAAGGAGGGACAAAATGAAATCCTTCGAAACAACCAAGCAACTCCTAAATCTCCAGTTTAATGCTCCTTATTCCTGCTGGTAAATCTAGTCCCCCAAAAACCTGATAGTCTAGTCCCATCCCGGTGCTCAGCAAAGTATTAATTTATTAAGTTCACTCTTGATAAGCACAGCTGATAGGTAACAATAAGGACGGGTTGGGGACAACTCTCCTAAAAGCTGCCAAAACATGGAGCTGAAGAGTTAATCCCCCATGGCAGGGATTTGTCTCCAGATGGGATTTAGGGGCACCTTCACCTCTCCAGGCTGATGGGGCAAGGTGGGTCTTGGAGCTACCAAGGTGGCCACCAGCAAGTGGCTGTTTGTGGCCTGCTGACATTCCAGAGTCAGTGAAAACATCCAGCAGCCACCTCCTGGTCTAACGAGGCGTCCTCGATTAGCCAGTGGCCTGGGAGAAATTATCCCTAGAGCAGCGCAAGACAGCCCAGATTCCTCCATGGTGCTTAAACCAACGTGAATTAAAGAAGAGAAAAGGCAGGGAATGAGAGGGAGAGAAAGGGGTGAATCCCCAATTTTTTTGCTCCTGGCAGATTTTCTCCTCCAGCCACCCAGGTTTTTCCCATTGCACAGATGCTGAGATGTTTTTAGGGATTGGACTGAGAGGTCTGTCTAGGCAGGACCACCACACACTGCTCCCACATCCTCCTGAGTTAATACCCCCCAAAAAACAACTCCAGGAACACGCTCAAAGGACGCAGCTGTGTCTTCACCAATTAATAATTAGGACAACCATTGGCATGAACATCCATGCTTCAAGGAAAAGAAAATTCCCTCCTTACTCCCTTCAAGAAACCTGCACCTTTCTCCAAATAAATGGGTGCAGAGACCTTGCATGGCTCGTGGGGAGAGTGCAGGGTAGGACACAATCCCGAGCTCATCAGTGAGTGCCAAACTCAACAGCAACAGCTCAATATCCTCCCCTAAACACACACACAAACATATGGAAAATACTGTTAATGGCTCAGTATTTCTTTAAACAGAGTCGCCAAGGAAAAATAGAATTACTAGAATACATTTTAATTGATTTACAACAGCACTTAGTGATAAAAGAAAAACTTGTTTTATTGGACCTCCTGCTAATTAGCTGGACTGACTCTGGGTTGGAAAAGTATATTCCTGCAACCTGGCACAACCCCAGCAAGCACCTAACACCAAACAGCTTTTGAGCATGGAAATTCCTTTCGGAGAATCAGAGAAAATACAAGGCCAGGTGGTTATTGACAAGAGACAGCAGAGGAAAAAGGGCTGCTTTGAGGATGGAGCCGTTGAACAGGCTACACCAACCCCTCCAGCAGATTCCAGCATCCCCTTCCCATCCATAAATATGCCTTTATTATGACTTTGATATATCCTTCCCTTAACGACTTTTAAGGGCAGCAGATAAAGTCGAAAGAAGTGCACAGGCAACAGGCAAATGTTTAATATTCAATAAATGCATCAATTTTACATACAGACGCAAATGGGGCTTTATTGAAGAATTGGTAAACTTCCTTGGAGGAAAGTAAGTGCGTTTTAGCCTTCAAGGGGTCCCCAAAGAATAGCAATGGAATGTGATTTGTGATAAAACTCAGCTGCTCTATAAAAGACGTTAAATAAATGTTGCTGTTTCACTGGGGATATACAGAATTGATTGCATTATAGACCGATTGGAAGGCACACGTTCCCCGCCAGCCACCCTCTCGCTCCGCGCAGCCCCTTCCCATCCTCTCGTGTTGGCTTCTTAATTCCGGCACAGAATTTTCTGGAGATGCTTTAAAACAGCCCTTCCCTGTGGCTTTGCCTGCTATGGCATCCCAAGCACCAGCTGGGCTGGATCTGGCCTGATTTCAGGGAAGCACCGGACCCTGCAGTGCAGGGTGAGAGCCAGCATGGGTCATGGAATCATGGAATGGTATGCGTTGGAAGGGACCTTAAAGGTCCTCTTGTTCCAACCCCACTGCCATGGGCAGGGACACCTTCCACTAGACCAAACTGCCGTTCTTGATCCATCCCAGGCTGTTCAATTCCTGCAAAACCCCAACACTCCCCTGGTTTTGCATCACCGCGGTCGACAGCGCAGAAACCGGAATCACCATTAAACACAGAATGGGGGATGAGAAGCAATTAAAACCATTTTCACCACCGAGACGACGCCAAGTCCCCGAGCGTCCCGAGCCTCCTCCACCGGCGCCGGGGGACCCATCAGAGTGAGGAGCAACACCCGGGAAGGGCAAGGCAAACAAACCAATCTCCGACAGACAAATGAGAGGCCAACGGTAGCACCGCGGCGAGCACAAACTGTGATATAATTGTGCTGCTGCTACATCATCTTTAATCAATAACATGATTGTGCACAGCCCAAAACCCAGCCTCCGCCAAGAAACAGCATGTTGTTAAAAAGCCCAATAGCTTTTTTTTTTCCCTGCTAATAGGTGGCTCGTTCCCTCAACCCTGCTGATTTTTTAAATAAAGCTAAATTCCAATAATTGTTTAATGTTTATTTTTATTTAGCTCTGGTTCACCTACCCTGGGCTCTCTGTGTCAGAAATTGATATTTTGCTCCGGTGACTGGGGAAAAAATAAAATAAAATTAGGAAACTGGTGGTTATGCCTTGTCATAGTTAGACTGTGGTGTAACTGCAGCTCAGGGCAGCCTCCTAGGTTCTCAGAGTCTCTGTGCTCCCTAAATTCGTATTTGCTGCCTTTCCCAGGGATCAGCTCGCCCCAGGACCCTTGGGTTCCCCACAAACAAGGGCTTTCCTATAAACACGTGATTAATTTTTTCCTCTGCCTAATGAAAGCCTGGATTCAAGCCCAAAGGAGATGTTCTTGCTTTCCAGGTGGATTCATCCCTTTAAAACCCACCAGTGCCACACAGCAGTGCTGCTGCCTTCCCGTCCCCCACCCCGAGCAGGGTTGAAGGTGATCCTGGAAAAGTACAGGAAAGCTACAACCAATTCCTTTAGGAGATCCATCACGTCAGATTAGCAACTTAGTTTCTTATTAGCTATTTTCCATCCTATCATATTAATATTTGTTTTCACTATACAATGCAGGAGTCTTATCATATTAGCAACTTTCACATCACATTAGTGAAAACAAATACTAATACAATACAATACTAATATGACATGATCTGATGGGAAATTGCTAATACAATAAGACTCTCCTCCCATATTAGTACAGAGACATCATGTGTCCCACTTACAGCTCTCTCTGAACTGGGTAAATACCTGGCATTTTCAGAACCAGCCACGCTCGTGTCCAAAGGTGCCCGTGTGGGACGGGAGGATGTGTAGGGTCAGGCACTGAGGGCCCTGCTTTGTCCCTGCAGTGCAGAGGACCGACAGCAGATGCATTAAATTGCAATGAAATTCCTGATACAGAAGTAAATCAGAGAAATTTGGGTGCCCTCACCATGGGACTGGGTGTCCTGGCTAGGGATGGAGATCCAAGCCAGCTGCCACAACCTGGGAATGCCACGCGGGTCCAGGAAACATCGTGGCATGAAAACTTGTACAAGCACTAATAATTTGAAGGAGAATCCAGTTAAACCAAGAGCCTGATACGTGGTTCCTGCATCAGCAGCTGCCTCTCAACCAAGCCCCCAACGCTCCCTGAGCCCTGGCACAAACTGTGGGAGCAGCCACGGTGCTGGGAACTGTCCCGAGGTGCAGGAGACTCCATGGTCAGTTTGCAATAGGAACTGGAGTGGGGAGCACATCTGAGATACCAAGAGGGAATGTCCTGGGGCAGAAATGCCATGAGGAGGAAGTGGGAATACGGAGCTGACAATGAGGAGAAAAGATGGATCTTGGGAAGCCCCAGTCAGTGTCCCTAAGACAGGGGTGTTCCCCTGGAGCTCGGGGAGTTCACTCTCAGCAGCAGGCCAGGAATGAGATATGATCCATTCACTAGGAAAAGCAAACAACTTAAAACACCAGCTCCATCAGGAGTTCACCCTCCCACACCAGCTTTATTCCCCCCTTCCCACCAGCACCTGGAGCCATTTCCCTGCTCTCTTGCTTCAGTTCTCACACAGGTCGCAGCTAACATCTCCCAATCCCTGACCACCAGCTTCAGGATCAAAAGCAAAGCGGAGTTTTTGCCCCAGCTCCATGGTAAAGCCACCTCCAGAGCCGCTCTCCAGCTCAGCTCTGGCACTGACACACCCCGGGATGCTCCGTGTCACCCCGGCCAGCTGTGTCACAGCCAGTGTGGGAAAGCTCTCCAGCACGGAGCGAGGCAGCGCCTCTCCTGCGAGCCATGCCCAGCTTCGGCATGCTCAGCAATTTTCTATTCTCTCAGCAATTTTCTGTTCTACTGAATTAGTAGTTTGTATTGAATTAGTATTCATTTTCCCTAATATGATATATAAGCATAATCATGTTAGTGACTTTGATATCGCATTAGGCTCCAAAGCAGGAACGCGTCCTGGCCCCCGCAGCGCCGGTGGGGAGCACTGCGGCCAAGGAGGAGCCTTCTGTGGGAATACTCCAAATGTGAAGCTGGATCCTGCTCTCACCAGGCTCCCCCAGTCCCACGGGGCCAAACTGAGGTCGGTGCCCAAGGCAGGATTTCCCTGCTGGTGATAGCAAACCAAACGAAAGGATGCTGCATCCCAAATGAGTAACTTCATTTAACAGACAAGACTCCCAAAGGCAAAAGCAGCAGGTGCACAGCAGCAGCCAACAGCGACCATCCCCAGGGACATGTCCCTGGTGGCACTGGGTGCTCCTCACAAAGCCATGGAAATTTGGGAATCAAAACTGAGCTGACAGCAGGATGCAGGCAGGGTAGGTCGGGGTTACAGCAGGGATGGGAGATGCTCGCTCTGCTGGAGCCAAGAGCTGGCATTCTCCCATGGGAAAATCCCAGTCAGCACTGAGCCTGCCTCGGTTTTCCCACCAGGATGACACCAGGGCCCAATCCTTAATTAACTGATGAAATTGTAACGAGCAGAAGCAGCAAGAGGGAGATGGGGGGACAGGGAAGGTCCCTGCCCTGCAGGGAGCAGACAGATCTGGGAGAAAGGGAAGAGCACCAGAGCCAGCACAGGGCCACTGAGGGGCAAAGAGAGGTGGTTCCGGAGCTCATCCTACACAGCTCCAGGAGCTTGGCAGTGGGACAGAAATGGGCTGTCAGGATGGGGGCGTTCCAGAGCTGCAGCACCAGCACACAGCTCCCTGCTGCCGGCCGGCCACCTGCCACGTCCCCAAGAGCTCCTGTACGGGCTCAAATTGTCTCCACACCAACGTGAAATTGTGTTTCTTTTAATCCACAGCCCACAAGGCTCCGGCAGCACCACGCCTGTGCCTCTGACCAGGATTTCTTCTCCCACCACAGGCATGAGCAGCACCACGAAGGACCAAAACAGCACTGGGGCCAGAGCCGAGCTGCCCAGTGAGCACCGGTCAGCATCAGAACAGTCAGGTTGTAAGAGCTGAACTTTCAATATAGGTTTATATACATCTTTTATATTTTAAATTTATTTTTATATAAGATACATATATGTATTTTTATACATAGAAATCCCTACCTGCTGATGGCCACACAGACACCCCTGGAGAGCCAGCGGCTCTCAGCACCAAGCATCCAACCAAGAGCCCCGAGGTTTCCAAGGAAAATGCTCCCAGCCACGCACAGATGTGCACACACGCGTGCAAACACACACAGAGGCATCTTTGAAAATCCTAAGAAAACCCTGAGTCTTCACTGTCAGTGTTGTATATCACTTTGAGATATATACCATATTAGCAAAAAGAACTGAATTATATTGCATTCATGATGCAATTAAACACTTCACTAGGAATCAATGTAAAACTGATGAGGCCTGAAAGTAGTGCATATGGCTTAGAACATTATAAAACATTACCTTCACTCAAATCCTTTTCAGTAGCAATTTAAATCTTCTTACAGTTACTGCTGCCAATGGTAAACCATCTACTGATTCATAACAGTGCATGGGAACGAATGAATTTTTTTAAAAATTTATTCAACTACTAAATTACCCATGAAACCGGAATAGCTGACAGAAGTAATCTGAATTATTATTAGCTCTGCAAGTATTCTGCATTAGCCAATTTAAAACCACGGCTCACAGGCAGAAACCAGTTAGTACAGGCAGGGTGTTAAATGACTGCCATAGTTCTTCATTTTACTGCTGCTTACGTTTAAAGGTCAAGAGATAAAAATTACATATGACTGCAAACACAGAAAGGGTGTTTATCTTTTTTTTTTTTCCCCATGAATCAGGTCAACCAGAAACTTCCAAAACATTTGGAGAGATGAGTGTGTAAAGCACGATGCTGCTGAACTACCTCAGGATTTAGGAGGGGGTTGTGGAGCTGCAACAAAGGGGGTTGCTCTGCCTCCTCATCCTCATCGCTTTTCACAGCAGAAGAATGGGAGAAGACAGGAGTGAGATGGTCCTGAACTCCAAAATGTGGGCACGGTGTCATGACCTGACTCCCAGCCAAGCTGTGGGTGCAGGGATGATGCTCCCCACAGCGACAGAGGGTCCTGGGTGAGGAGCAGGCATGGCTGGAGGAGCTTTCTGACCCCTCTCCATCGACTCCAGCACCAGGAACTGCTCGCAGGAGGATGAGCAATTCATCTCCAGCTGATATCCCTGCTGGACTCCTAATCCAGCGGCTGATTAATCAGAGAGCAAAACTACCTGGGGATTTGGGCACCGGCTGCTCCCGGCAGTGTCAGACCCTGGCGCTCCTGAAGCAAGGGCAGGGGGTGGCACCCAGGGACAGGTGCCCACTGTGCCATAAATCCTCCATTTACAAACCCCCTCAAGGTGAAAGCAGCCCCTCAGCTGCCAAAGTGCCACAACCTCCTTTACCTCTCCCCTGGGGAGGGATGGGCTCAGCACCTCAGGGGCCCCGGTGCCCATTTTGGGGGTGAAGAACGTGTCTGACCCCCCAAACAAAAGCAGTGATGGGCCAAACGATGCCACACCCCCATCCCACGAGGATCTCACGGTCACTTTGCCCGTTTTCCACGGATGGAGAGGGCAGGCCGGGGCGGGTTTCCCGCAGCAGCCCCCAGTGCTGGCGCGGAGCGGAGGCGGTGTCTCTTTGCCTGACCATAACACTGCATCATCCTTTCTCTTCCTATTTTCAGTTTTATTAGCAAAGCAGCACAATGTTTATACGAGTGGGTATTACATTTGCCAGAACAATTACGCTATGACAAATGGCACATCAATGTAATCCATCAACTCGGCCCAGACAGGAATCCTTTATCCCGGGCTGCCATTAATTCCCAGCCGGGTCTCTGGGGTCCCATGCGTCAGTAACCATGACAACCCCGGGGACGCCGGGCGGCGATGGCATCCTGCTGGGAGAGATGGGAGAGACGGGCACCTCAGCAGGGCGCTGGGATTTCACCTTTGGCACTGGCACACCAGCCTTGAGATGGGACATGGGGGAGGCATTCGTGGGGTGAGACCCCTCCATGAAGGGAACCAGGAGCCCAAAGGCAGGGTGGGGACACCAGGAGAAGCCGCAGTGGGTGGTGGCACAGGCGGGTGGTGGCACTGGAGGATGGTGGCACAGCCCAGGATACAGCAGACAGCTCCCATGGGGATTCTTCAGGGTCTCACACGATGACTGTGCTCACATCCCCTCTCCCCACTGAGGACAACCATTTAAGGTGCTTTTCCCCAGCCCATTTCCATGGAAATTTTTGGAGCATCTGTTAAAACACATCACCAGCGACTGAGATAAAATTAACCAAAGGAATCCAATGTTGGATCCATCCAGTGGACATGGAGAACAAGCCTCAGCCCTGCAGGGAGCCAGGCACAGGGGGACAGGGCTGGCATGTGGCATGGGATGGTGGGATGGCCACCATGGAGCTCTGACATCCTGCCCCATACAAGCTCTGGTCAGGGGGTGTCCAGAGGGCTCCTGCCCAACCCTTCTGCCTGGAGCCACATCCCAGTCAGCTCTGAACCCCTCCAAGGATAGAGGTCCCAGCATCTCTCTGGTCCACAGCTTCAGTGGATGAGCTTTTCCCTTCCATCTGCGTCCCACAGGATGGAGGCCCTTCCCCAGCACAGACACCTGGGAGCACACATCTTTAGGGAAACACAAGCTTGGAACGAGCTGAAGGATTTGGGGTCTAAACAGCGAATGCAGAGCTCTCCTCTGCTTCCCACTGATGGTCTTTGGGAGAAGACTGCAACTTCCAGGAGTTTCTACAGCCCGTGGTGGGTTTGGAGCCGTGAGCAGCACCTCCAGCGCGAGCCAGGATCACGTCTGCTCCCTGAGCACCGCATTTGGAAGTAACCAAATGTCTCAGGTCCCACCAGAACAAACCCTAAACTTCATTATGAGACGATATGGCAGCACCAAGCCCTAGCCAAAACCACCTGCCCCTCAGCAGGCACATCCTTGGCTTCCCAAATCCACACCGAGAGATGCCTCAATGCTCCCCCCAATCTGTGAACACGCAGCTTGGCCACTTCATCACGAAAAAAGGAAGACAAATTCCACCAGGCAAAACTTCCCAGGAGCCAGTGCATCCCCCAGAGCCAACTGCTGCTACTCAGGAGCCAAAACCAAGAGGAAAAATCAAACCCTCCCCACGGCCACGCTCTACGAAGCACCAAAGGGTTTCTCCTCCTCTGCCAAATCGATGTGGCCCTGACCCAAAGGTGCACGCAGACATCCTCACCCATCTCCCCTGCTTCATTAAGCCATTCCCAGAATCATCTCATCCCCATTTATAATGTTCGATACGTGGTCTGAAGACTTCTCTAATCCAGTAATTAGATGCAACGCTTCGAGGGATGAAACTGGGAGGGAATTTCACTCAATTACGCTGCATTTTCCAAGGCCCTGATTTCAAACCCCCTTCCATTGCCTCCATCCGTGCTGAGAAAGGGCTCAGCTCACTTTTGGGAAAGCAGATGGATTTGGGGGGTAATGTCACCACCCCAAACTCTTCATCCCGCTTGGGATTCCCCCTCATCCCAGCACAGATATCCAGGAATATCCCTGGAGCATCCCTACCCAGCACAGAGCCATCTCTCTTCCTATCCATCCCCAAGCAGTGCTGAGCAGAGAGGAAAATTGAGGTTTTCCCCATTTTTCTGTGGGTAACACCCTGGCTGCTGCAGATGCCACAATAAAAGCATTTTCTCTCCAGCCTCTCCCACGTGCGGGGCCAGG
Source organism: Corvus moneduloides (assembly GCF_009650955.1). Classification (NCBI taxonomy): domain Eukaryota; kingdom Metazoa; phylum Chordata; class Aves; order Passeriformes; family Corvidae; genus Corvus; species Corvus moneduloides. Next base: position 11,120,593 of record NC_045493.1, read on the forward strand.
AGACGGCTTTATCCCCCTGAATCCTGTAAATCATCTCAAAGCCATCCTCACAATTTATAGGGACGACATTAAACATTATGGCCACTGACGGCATCAAATTACGCTTGAAAAATTGAGTTCTGCCAGAAAATGAATTTAAAAACTAAATTAAATTAAAACCTAACTAAATTAAAATTAGGTTTCTAAACTAAAATGACTTTTTAATATTTTCAGGAGGAAAAAAAACCCACCACCCTTCTGTCAACTAATAAAATTTGCCAGTGTCTTTTATAGCTGACAAGCCCTGTCTGAGAGCAATCCTGGTGATGCTGCATAATAAATAACTGGGATAGAAAAGGTGGAGGAGGATGGGATGATCAGCTGTGCCGTCTCAGCTCCTTCAAAGGGGGCTGGGAAAGGACAGAAAGACCCTCAAGACAATTAAGAAAACCATCATAATTAACACAATCTTGAGCAAACACCTGGATGGGGCAAATCCAGCTGCGACCACAGCGTTGCAATGATGTTGACACAGGCCTGGTGCACTTGGGATGTTTGGGGATCATCCCAGCCCATGGATCATGCATCATTCCATGTGGACACTTGGCTAGGGGTGTTGGAGGAAGCTCTGCTGATGCAAGATCCAGGGATTCCATTCATTGGGAATGAAGGCATTCAGATATTCTTTTCCCCAGGTCCATTCCTGCCAGATCTGCAGGGACCCTTCACATCCTACAAATTGTTGTTGCTCTCATGAGGATGGGGAACATGGACCAGACCATCCTGGCCCATGGATCGTGTGTCATCCCATGAGGATGCTCAGTCACAGGTGTTGGAGGGAGGTTTGGGGATGCAAAACCAAAGGATTGGGGAAAAGATATCTCTAAATGCCCTCATTGCTAGGTAGGAATTTCCTCTGCTGGATCTGCAGGGACTCATCCAATCCTACAAATCTGGGTTTGGTTTCTCATGGATGGTGACCACAGACCACATCACACTGGTCTTGAACAGAAACACCAACCCTGAAGCACCATAAGGTGCCACCTACTCAGCTTCTCTCCCAGCTCAAGGCTCCGAATCATCAGCTGAAGCTTCCTAAAGTCTCTCCCCGGTCATTAATGGCGGTAATTAATTCATCGCGCTTTTTAAAGAGCGCTCGACGTATGAGCTGCCCGCTCGCATCTCGATCTGGGCTGTCAGAGCTGTGATAGAGGAGCTGCACACACAGCCTGGGTGACCATCCGTCTATCGATCCTCGGGGCAGGCACATTTAACACCAGCGCCGTAACAGGACGCGGCCAAACGAGCTTTGGGAGACGGGAGAGATCCAACACGGGGCCAGCGGCTCCGCCAACACCTCCCAGCACCCAGGAGCGATGCAGGGATTTGGCCCTGGAAGAGCATCCAGAGGAGTGACACCAGGAGGATGCTCCGGATTGCAAACCACGCTTGCAGGCAGGGAAGAGGCTCAACAGCAACGGCAGCTCCTTTTAAATGTTCTTTTTAATCTCTCGATATTATTTATTGCTCCGTTAAATTGGCAGCTCCCTCAGTGGGGGACATTTTCCTCCCCCCGACTCGCTGCTGCTTCCCGAGATGCCAGACTGGGGGCCAGCCTGCGAGACGCCAACCCAACGGTCCTCTTTCAACAACATTAATTATCTCGAGCTTTCCATAACAAAAAAAAAATAAGCTTGATCCCACTGGCTGCCAATAGTGGAGGAGCTGGCGGAGGAAAAGGCTTTTATCTCCACATCTCAGAGAAGAGCCTCGTGTTTGATCAGTCAGGGTGGCTTTTTTTCTTCCCTCTTTGTACATTTTGAACTTTATAGACTGATTAATTCCTCCTATCACGGTAAACTGCTGTGTATACTCTCGAGTGTTGACTTGATTTTCTTTCTATTAAAAAATAAATATCTTCATAAGAAATTAAAAGAGCTGAGCACATCTCCGTAAGCAAGCTGGGAAGAACCTCAGCCTGGAAGAGTGGGATGGAGGAGGGGAGGGGAGGCACGTGGAAAAGACTTCTTTATTTTAAATTAAAGTTTAGGATTAAAGGCATCAGGCTTTCAAGAGTTATTGTGAAAGCCTTTTTAAAAGTCCCAAGTGCATAGTCCATAATCTTCTTTTAAATGGCTAAATTTAGAACCAGAAGCCCTCCAGCCCTCCGAACTCCAGCCCTCCACGTCTGGCGGACGGCACCAGTGAGGGCTCGGAGGCTTTTTAATATGATCCCTATTTCACAAATACCAAACAAGATTTACACTACTTTTGTAAGCCCTGGCTCCACAAAGCCCAGCTTTGCTGGGCTCAGTATCAGTCAGATAACAAACAAGTGCCTGCCCCTGCTACCCATCAGCACAAGGGCTGGAGTCAGGAGAAAAAGATTGCAGACATTGAGTTCAAAAGTTAATTTCTCCGGCTAGGCAGAGAAGGCAGAGCCAGGCACCATCCCAAATATCGACAGGCCACATCAGAAATTCCATTTATTATTATTTATTCCCTACTTTTTCATTTTGCCAAATTATCTTAACCCTTTGCCTCTTATCACAGATCAATGGCAGAAACTCTGGTTGGTCACAGAAAAATAACGTTTACATTTTGCTCTTTTACTTTGCAGTTTCAGCTCCGCAGTTGTGTCCAATACACAGAGAATTTGACTGTGTTTGCAGCTATTTGGGTTAATAAATGCTTCCAGATTTATGGTAGTTATTCATGCAAGGACCACATTACACGTAAATCAATACCAGAATGAACTATTTGCTAAAAATATAAATACCATGTTTAGGCTTCAATGATATTAGCAAAGTGGGATTGTTTGGGGCTGTACGTAAAATAACTGCACCTGTTGGAGTGATCAAGGGGATCAGAATAATGCTCAATGTTAGTCCACCCTAAAAATAAGAAATATCACCAACAACTGCTCTTCCAGAACAGCTCCCGGAACCCCAAGGGGCTGGGAGACTTTGCTCTCCATCCACATGAATGCACAGTTACAGAAATCAGAAATAATTGCAAGTAAATAAAAATAATTTGCAATTAAAAGGCAATTAACGCATAAATAAATATAAAAGCTACTGCAAACCCACTTGCAAGGAGACACCAGCCTTTTTTGGAGATCTGACCTCTCCTGCCCGTCCATCTCCCAGTGCAGACCAGAGCTGGACCCACAGGTGGCTGCTGGTGGCTTCTCCACTCCAGCCTGACCATCCCCATCCATCTCTTTGGCTGGTTACAAGGGAAGGAAGCAGAGACTTGGGGTTTATTTTTGTCCTGGTTTTCGGTTTTCCCTCTCCAGCCAGTGCTGGGCATCCCCGTCCCACAGCAAGGATGTGCCACCCGCGCTGTGGCAGGATGGGTGTTGGGAAAAGGACCCCTTCCTGTGGGATCCAGGGCTGTGCTGAAGAGAGACATCTCTGCCTGTAACTCCATAACTCAGAATAAAAAGCCGAAGCTCGAACACAGCGCAATTAATGCAGGAAGCATCGATTCCTGCACGGCACCAAGCTGGCTCATTAATCGCAGGTGCTCCTACAAGCCAATTCCAGCACTGGCCTCCCCGCCACGGGAGCCAAATGGGAGAATATCGGAGGCTGAGATTCCTTCATGCTCTGACCTTTCATCAGCACCGAGCTTCAGACACCACACACCCGCCACCCTTCCCAAAACCACGTCAGCTCCCGGTGCTGCGGAGCCACCATCCTGGGAAATGCCAGCACGGGGCTCTGATTCCAAGGGCAGCATCCCACCTGCCTCTGCCAGGGACTAGGGTCACACAAGGATGTCTTTTTGGATGTGAGGGACAAGCCACCCACACGTGCCTCGGCTCAGCTCCTGCCACAGGATCCTTGCAAAATCCCCCTTAACCCTTCGGTCTGCCCAGCAACACCACATTCCCCCCAGCATGGATGGACACAATGGGATGGGGGAATTCCCAGAGCTTTTGGGAAGCTGCTGGAAGTCACTTAACCCCCACAAACCATCACAGACCAAGGTCGATGCTCCAGTGCCACCTGGCCAGGAGAGCATCCCCCACGCCGGCTGCTGGCTCCAACAGCCCTTGCATAGGGTGTCCTGGATGTAAACACACAGCTCAGGCAGACAAAATATAACCCTGAGGGGAGGTACAGTTGCCTTTTTGACCCAAACACCCCCAAGCTGGCAAAGTCTGAATGCAGAAATACATCCCAGGCAGCCAAAACATAACTCCGAGGAGGGGAAAAGCTGCCTCTTCACCCCAAACACCAGGCTCTGTATGGCTGGAGGCTGGAAACCCTCTGGAAGCTGCAGAGAGAGAGAGAGAAGGGAGCAGCCTGGCTGGATCCAAAGCTTCCAGCATCCAGAACATCCCCACACAGCACACAGGGCCACATCCCTGCATGGGGGACGGATGCAGCAGGCGGCAGGGAAGGCAGCAGCATCCTCCCCTCCGGAACAAATGCCAAATCTGGTTTGCACTTGACAGAGCCTGACAAGAGCAACAATCACAGATTAGTAGGAAAACTTCTTGCTTTTCAACAAAGGTTAATAAATAGTGACAGCATTAAGTCTCTTCTGATTAACTATGCTGAAAGATATTATTGCCGTTTGGAACACGGAATCATTATTGGATTAACCACAGTGTATAAAAATGAAATGTGAGTTTTAATCTCCGGCACAGGCCGGGCAATGCGGAACAGCTCCCTGCTATTAAATTCCCCAACTCTGGCTGTGGAGAGATTCCATCTAAACCACGTTGCCTTTCCAGTTTTGGGTTGTTTTTTTTCTTTCCTCAACTATAACGAAGCCACCGCAACTCGACTTGAGAAGCGTCTAAAAACGAGCCACAGGTTCTGGCTAAAATTAAGCCCCAAATCCCCTGTCATTTCCCAATCCAGCATCTCCTGTGGAGGATTTTGCTGTGCTCCATCCCCTGGCATGGAACAGCCAGGGAGGAGGGCAAGGAGCAGGAATTGCTGCTCTAATTAAGGAGGTACTAAATTAAGCACTTCTGCCCACGGGTGACCACCCCAATGTTTCCTCACCCCCTGGATTTGGGCTGAGACATCTCGGGGGGCAGTGCCTGAGGCCAAGGCAGGGACAACTCCTCACTGGGGTCAGCAGTGCCAGGTATCCCAGCAGGAATCAACCCATGGAGGGATTTCCACAGGGACAGTCAGTGGAAACGGGATAGATCCAAGCCAGGGATGGGGTGGGATGAACACAGAGGGCACTGTCCCCAGGGCCCTGAGCCCAGGATGAGCTTCCCAGTCACTTTAGGAGACCCATGGTGTCATAAGGGACATCCCACTCCCAGTGCCAGGCTGTGCTTGCTCCATCAGTGCCTGGAGTGGGGCAACAACAGGCATGGGAGATGGGGATGGGAGACAGGGATGGCTCAGCTGGAATTGACCTACAACAGTCACCTAATCCAAGATGTTCAAAGGGAAAAGATTTTCTGAGAAAACAGCTAACAGGTAAACTCTCAAATCCAGAAGGCTGAAGGCAGTTCCCAGGCTGACCCTGCTCGTGTCCATCCAGGAGAGAGGGAAGGGAAAACATACACATACAGCTCAGGATTTGCTGTAACTTAACAATTTCCATACATCACATCAATTCTCTTCAGCTGCTCACAGGGCATTTGTGCCCAAGCTCAAGGCTCAAAATAGAGAGAAGGTGCTGCTGCATTTAATTAGACAGACTTGGGCCAAATCCAGGCACGGTCCAGCCTAATGCCAGCAGAGTGATGCCAGGAAGGAATTTTACCCATTTCTACTTAGAATTATCTACTGAAAAAGAAAAGCTCATGACTGAGGATTTTGTCAGCCTGCGGGTGTGCTTGGGATTCCTCCCTCCAAGCCTCCCACCAGGGCTTAAAATACCTCCAGGCTTGGCCAGGGGATAATATAATAAATATCAACCTATAATGAATTACAGGTGAAAATTGGAGGGGAAAGAAGGCAAGGCCACATCCCATTCCCAGAGAAAGGATGGATGGGGGAGTGGGGAAACACTGCAGACCCCACCACAGCCCCGCTGGAGCTGTTCTGGATGAGGCCATGGGACAGGACTCGGCATCCCAGTGAAGACACCAAACCCCAGAGCACCCAAAAGGGCTGCCTGCCTCCCTCTTCCTCAAAAAACCCCCAAACTAGTAGCAGAAGTGGTTCTTTTTCACAAAACCCCATCACTTTTACGAAAAGAAGAATGCGTTTTCTCCAGAAAAGGCATTTCTGAAGATGGAAATTCCGGGGAAAAACAAATCCAAACATCTCCCAAAAGAGGCAATTTCTGTGGTTTTATTTTAGGAGGATTCTCTCCCTTTTATCATTCCCACTGTTGGCTTCACACCCACCTTACTTCACTGCTCAGCACCAGGACTGGTTTATAACATGACACAACAGCTCCACTATTCCATTATTATTATTTTTTTCTTATTTTTATTTTTAAAACTCTTAAGAGCAGCTGCTACTTAGCACCAATTGAAATCCCTTATCTCCCTTTCTGGATGAAAGGGGGGATCTGTTTGTTGTAATAAAACCAGTTTGCACCTAGATCAAAGCCTGCACTGTTTGCATCGTCGGGAAAGTGTTTGACACTCGTGTCAAAGTGTCAAACTCTTTCATTACCACGCAAAGAGGAGACACTTTGACTAGAGGAGATAAGATGTTTCCGTCAATCAGCATCCAGAAACAGCCTCCCTACGATGATTAAAAAAATATAAAATAACAAGGTGGTTTCAGCCACAGCATCCGAACAGCGGCGGTGCAGGGAAGAAATGGAGTAATAAATAATGGGATGAAAGCGAAGCTCAAGAGCAAGGCATGAGCATCCCACCATGCTCCTCCTGGGGTCACCAGCCAAGGGGGAATTCCACCTGATAAATGGGAAAAAGCAGGGAAAATAAAGAATCGTTGCCCAAAGGGAAGGGGACACTGGTGCCGGCTCATTCTGCCATCAGCCCGTGTCCAACATCTGAGGATGGAGTTTGGGGGATATATCCCTGCCCTCACAGGTGGGAAAAGATGAGTCAAGCCTGAGAAATGTCAGAAAGTCTAAAAACAACCCAATTCTCTGCCCACAGAAAATCCACATAGGAGCTGTTGGTGGCTGGAAAGGCTTTGGTGAAACATCCTGAAGATCTGTTGCTCCCTATTTCTGCTCACTCCTCCCTAATCCATCTCTTACAGTAACCCAGAGTTGGGGTCCACATGGTGACATGCAGACCTTGGACACTCGTGCTTGGTGCCAGGAGGTGGCACATTGCCAGCAGTGTCATCGAGCTGTGCCAAAAGCAATAAACACCCTGAAAATGGGAGCTTCTTAAGGGTGGGTGCAATTAATGAGTTTGTTCGAGGGAAAACAGAGCTGGAAGCAGCATCCAGCAGTGGTGGAGATTAGAGAAAAGCCTGCTTGGACCAGCCACGTTAGAGTAGCCATACAGGAGCACTTCATCCATATGTAAATACTGCTACCAGAATTCCAGCACAGCTCCAGCCCCCAGAGCGATGAGAAGTTATCAGCTGAGCAAACTCTGCTTGTTTAATTTTCTGTTGCCTTCAGGCACATTCACCTCGCCCAAATGCTCTGCCTGGAGGAAGGAGACATTCCTCAGGCTCCCCCTCCCATAGGATCCACATGGATTCACAGGAGCAAGAGGAGACCGGCCTCATCCCACACTGAGGGTATTTCCCAGGTTAATTCAGGTTGAGCTCTGGGCTGGAGCGAGTGCAGATGCAGATCCTCTCTGCTGACCTCTTTGCAAACTCCTCCTGCAAAATTGGCTTTTAGCAAAGCCACTTATCACCTTAACCATCTATTGATTCCCTGACTCCTGGCCAGAGCTCTCAGGATCCAGCAGCACGGGTAGGAGGAGCCGAGGAACACGACAGCGAAGGACGGCACCAAAACATGGGGTCAAAAAGGAGGCTCGGGGAGACCTTCTGGCTTTCTATAACTCCCTGAGAGGAAGGAACAGCCAGGGTAGGGGTCAGGCTCTGCTCCCAGGGAACAAGGGACAAGAGGGAGCTGCTCCAAGTTGTGCCAGAGGAGGTTCAGATTGGATATTTGGGAAAACTCTTTCACTGAAAGGGTGGTCAGATACTGGAATGGGCTGCCCAGAGCAGGGTCGGAACCACCATCCCTGGAAGTGTTCAAAAGGTGTGGCACCTGGGGACATGTGCTGGTGAACATGGTGGCATTGGGTTAATGGCTGAACTCGGTCTTTCCCAACCTTAGTGATCCCATGGCTCAATTCCATCACCGAGCTGGGACCTGCCCAATGCAGCGCAGCGCCAGGACCCCCATCCCACATGGCAGCTGCAAGGAGAATAAACAAACAACACCCTCCCCACCAGCATCCCTCCCCAGGGAATCATCCACGTGACACGTGCCACCTAAACCCGACAGGGACAGCCAGGAGTGGCCGGGAACAGCAGCACCAGGACGTGGCTGCAGCAGGAGCTCGCTGCCTCCCGCCTTTCCCAGCACTATCGATCTCCCAGCAGTTACAGCCGGTATAATTTTTTGCTTAGCTTCAAATACCTGGCGATCATGAATTCTTTGGCCACAAGGTTATAAAGCATTCTCTAAAACATGAGGAAAAGATTAAGCCTGCTTATAGTTAATAATATACTGTACACTGTCTATCAAGCTGGCTGTTTGCTATTGAGAGCCTACTATTAGACACTTATTTAAAAGGCCTTTCAAGGCTTCCCAAGAAAGTGCAGTTATGCATTTTTTTTCTGGCAAGAACTACTATAGATAAACATCAATTCACTCCTGTGGATCACAGTCGCAGTAAATAAATTTTTCAGGAAGCTAAGTTCCATACAAAGCTTCCTCAAAGCTCCCATTTCACACCACATCAATGTTTTGGCCTCTGAGAAAGAAAAAGCTCGAAGGTTGCTTTATCCACAGCTAAATTATCAATTGTGGCTGCTTAAGAAAAAAATAAAAAAGAGAGTGCTTCAATGAGAAATCAGAGTGGGAGGTACACAGCACCTTGGCTAGGTGGTGATGCTGGGTGGAGACAAAATGGGGAAAGACAGGGATTTGCTGGGAATGGATCTGGACCCTCTATGATGGCGTTGGCAGCTCCAAAATCATTGCTGCGGCTCCGCATCACGATGGTGAGGAGGGAGCAACGAGCTCTGGGCCAGCTCAGCAGCCAAAGCCTGCACTCCGCTCTTTTACAGCTCTTGGAAGTGGCAGCCTGGGATTATCCATTATGAAGTGTGTCACCAAAAAAGCCCCACTCCGGTTGTAACCCTAACAGCCGCAGCTCCTTGGATCGCTCGCGGGGGTGGGATGGAGGGAGAGCTCAGCCCATGGATCCACAGCGTGCCAGGAGCACCAACCCAGCGGTCCAAAAGTGCTTTTCAAAGCAGCTTCCTGGGATTCAGCCATGGGATAGGAAAGAGGCACAGGAAAAGCGTCTCAGCTCACCCCTACCTAACGATGCCCTTGTAATTTTGGTGTCCCACGGCGTTGCCACCCGCTGCCCACCCAATAACACAGTCCTTGGGGGGCACATCCCAACCCTGAGCTCCAGGACCTGCTGGCACTGTGGGAGCCAGGGTCATGCTAATATCCAGGACACTCCATCTGCTCTTTAAATAAAGAGATGCTGGGCTCTGTCGTTATGGTTTAATTATTAGCCTAAAAAAAGACCAAAAGGCAGAAACCCTTCCAGGCTCAGGTTATGCATCCTGGTGGGAAGGGGATTCTTCAATAAGAGAAGGGATGGGCAGAGAAGACCACTGCTGTCAAAAGGTAAATTTGTATGGTCCCCACAGTGAGACCTAATGAACCCAAACACCCTGTGGTGCCCAAAATTATTGCAGCATCATACTTGGCTAAATGGCTCAAAAAATCAAGGAGGAAAAAGGAGAGGATGGTGCGCAGGTCTTGGGAATTCCAGATCAAATCCATGCAGCTTTGGAGCAGCACATGGGGTTGTACCTGGGACTGGCTGGGGTACAAATTCATACACCCAAAATGAATCATAGAATAAAAAATGTTTTGGGTTGAAAGGGACCTTGAACATCATCTCTTTCCTCCTCCTGCCATGAGCACAGGGACCTTCCACTATCCCAGGTTGCTCCAAGCCCTGTATAATCTGGTCTTGTATACTTCCAGGGATGGGAACCCTGGAATAAACCCTGAGCTGCAGAGGAGCAGTCCCCTTGCATGGCCTCAAAGAGCAAAGGAAGCAGCAAAGCACCACTTCCAGCCCCACCTGTGCCATTTGCTCCCGCCGTGGCAGACCCAGCTCCCACAGGGCAGCAGAACCAGCCCTGGAGCTGCTTTGGGTCAATCCTGTCTGGAGCAATGATACTAAAACCCAGGGCCCATCAGCAATTCATTCACTCAGCTGCTAAACACAAGGACAATTTTTGGAGTTAATAAGTTACCAGAGGAGCCAAGAACTGGGCAAGTCCCCAGAGCAACTCCCACTGCCCTCATCAGGCACTAAACGCCATCATCCCCATCAACGCTTTCCAAGCACCCTTATTTAATAAAAACCACCCAGCAGCCCCTCTACTCTTTGCAAAACTGTTTTTCTTCCAACTTCTGTCAGAAAATAAGCAGCAGATGCTCAAGAGAAGAAGCACATTTTCCATCACTAAAATAAACTTAATTTGGAAGTCCTGAACTTGTGACACCCATTGCTCTCCTGCAAATAAACCCACCAGAGATGATATAATTTGCATATTTAACCTTCTCACGGTGCTAATGATTTTAGGAGAGGCTGATACATCACCTGTGTCCGCTGAGAGCAAACACCCATTACCTGCAGAGTTATTTCCAGGTTGTAGGAATGAGCCCTTGGGATTATGGCTCTGTAATAACTCCGGGCACCGCAAAGCTCCAGAGGAAACCTTGGAGCGAGGCTGGTTGTGACCAAAGATCAGCAAACACAGAGCACATGAGTGCTCAGATGGGAGCTGGAATAGGCTGTGGCACCCAACAGCATCAGGAATCCATCTCCATGTTCACATCCCCATCTCCAGGATCCCCAGCACCAGCCAGAGGCCTCAGCACATTTCTCGCGATGCTTACATCACCACCTCATCAAATCAACAAAAAAACTACGTTTATAAATTCAGAAATGCTCCAGAAATTTTAAAGAAGAGGCCACACTTTCAAGAAAGAAATGAAGAAAACAAAAAAAAATCTACCAGGAGCAATTCCTCACCCCCAGCCACAATCCTAATTGATCCGAGAGAGAGTATTTATTTAGGTTAAGGAGACAGCCAGAAGGCACAAGTTTTAAAAGTAAAATCCCAAAGGGCTCAGGGCAAACCCATGCAAATTATCATCGCAATGAGTTCTTATCTATATCAATATCTGCCAGTGACAGAGTCCCCAGCCAGCCCCCACAGAGCCATCGTACCCCGGTGATGCTCTTCCCAACGTTACACTGATGAGACTTTTAGCTTTTCTGTTATTAAAAAACACAATTTGATTTTCAGGGAGTCCTGTGATGGTGGTTGTTAAGCACTTGACTGGCTTCAAGCCAAAATTTTGACCCGGAGGATTCCAGTAAAAAAACCTACTAATTTATTATTAAAAAATAATATTTATTTCCTGCATGTCTTTACAAAAAGAAACACATGCAGTTTATCAAGATCCAGTGAAACATGTCAACTTTGGAATTTTCTGGTGCCCAAGTAATCAAAACCAAATAATTTAGAAAATAAATAAATAAAGCTTTTGCCCAGGTGCCCCACTCAGTATTTAACTTTCCATGGGGATTCAGCTCTTTTTAATGATGAAATCAAAAGCTATTCCCTCAGAAACTTTACTCACAGGCAGGAATTCAACCGGGATATTTCTTCATCCCACCAGAGTTCATTCCCTGCTCTCCCACAAGCTCATCCTGGTGGCCTTCAGAGAGGGGAGCTCCACGCAGGATGCTCGGGAAGAGGTGAATGAAATACCCCCAGAATGTCAAATTTTCTGTGTAAGGTTTGGCGAGCGGTAAGTAAATGTTTTCCATCGATAACAAGATAGTTAAATCAAAGCTTCAGCGGGCCCTGAGCAGCAGCATGGATTTCCCACCCAATCAGTGGATGGATCAAATACCTGGCACGAGGCTGCAGATAATCCCAGCGATTTATTTTGGGGGAGCCAGGGCGAGGGAAGGCGGGGGGGAGGCTCCAGCCCCGGCGAGGATTTGCGTATTAGTAAAAACAAACAATCCTGTAAATAACGAGCCCCTCGTCCTGTCTCCACCACGCTCCTCTTATTGAGTGAGTCAGATGTTCTGCTGATTAAAAATTGATCCATTTCAAAATCTAATCAACAGAATAGGATTCTTTCATATGTTATCAAGGCAGATGCTGACAACAAAAACCAAACCTGTTATTAACCCATGAACCCCGATGACCTGAACCTGGCTGGGCTCTGCAACTGTAAATTATTCAGTAGTCCAAGAGCAATACCCGTAAGCCTGATGAATTTACGCCCCGACCGGAGCTGGTGGGGGTTAAAGCCAATATCACAGACCCGGGGGTCCCTGGGGACACGGTTCATGACACGCTGCCACTCTGTGTCATGCCTGGGAATACATTACTGGCATCTGCTCGCCTTCGCCTTGCAAATGTCTAGCCCCTTTTTTTTTTTGGTAGTTTTTTCTTTGTTTTTAAATGACTTTCCAGCTTCAGCACAGCCTTGGGGGGAGTGGAACCCCTCAGTCCTGCTGGTCTCTGCTCAAACCCTGTGTCACCACTGCCACAGAGCAAATGGTTTCTGTCCCTGCTTCAGCCACAGCCCAGCACTCGTCGTTCAGTGCCTCACTCAGCCGTGAGGAACAGGAAAACTGGGGGGACAACTGGGATTTATCTTGATTTAACTCATTGTTTTTAAGCCCCATTGGCATCCCTGGCCCACGCTGCTCAACCCAGCATGGAGACATCGCCATGGGGTGATGCCACTGCTTGGTGGCATCTCACTTTGTGGGCTGGTGACAGTCCTACATGGTCACACCAGGGCACTCATGTACTGCTGGCTTGTCCCTCCCCAAAAACACCCAAAAGATGATGATGATGCAGAGAAACCCCGGCTCTGACACAGATTCCAACTCGGAATCACTGCCAGAGGCATCACCACAGCATCACTCGGTTCCCCAAGCCTCAAACCAACATCTTTCTCCAAGTTTTGGGGGAAAGCAGCAGTTTTAAGCATAGATTCTAAAGCTTTTTGAGGCAAAACCCCCTGCCCAGCACTGCTGAATCCTCTATTTCCTCCCCTGAGCTGCCCAGGTGCTGCCCCAGGCTGGCTGATCCGCCGGGCTGGAATCAGAATGGGAAAAAATTGGCGCCGCATAAACCAAGTTCAAAGATGACAGCTCTTCTCTTAAACAGTAATATATTTATAAGCGTAATGACTTTCTGACCTCTCCTTAAAGCCCAAATAACCCCTGGGGAGTCCCCTCAGACTGGCCACAATCGATCCTGGCTGGGCTGCAGCTCCCAGACAGTGGCACCTCCTGGGGCGGCTCCAGGCGGGAGGCAAGACCCCTCCTGCTCCCCCCAAAATTCCACCAGGTGCCAGCACCACGCTGGGGTTGTTCTGTTATTTAATAGTGAGGCCCCACCATCCTTCACCCCACAACCTCAGGGGGAGCCCAGCTGCCACCATAAGGCTAAAACAGCCAAATATTGGCCTTTTTTCTCTATATTAAATCCAAAAGTGCTTTAAAAACTACACAGAGCACTGCTGGCAGTGCCCACAGGGATGCTCCTGGACACTCTGGAAGGGAAGCCCAGGCTCTTCCCCAGCAGGGATTTTGGAGCACTGTGCCCTTCCTGGCATGCTGGAGTCACAGCCCATTCCTGCAGCCCCAATGTCAGTGCACACACGTCACCTCCATCAATTCTGGATCCAAAGAGGACTAAAAAACCAGCAGAAACAGAGCAGTTTTATCCTTTTTAAAAGCCTGCCTGGATAAAGACTCCTGGCTGGACATCCCCACAGCCAGAGCGGGTGGGTTCCCCCTGCTTTGGGATCCCTGGATCAAACCCTGGCAGCTGCATTCCCACATCCCTCCTTGTGCATGGCCCAGCCTGCACGGATCCCCCCAGCACTTCAGCATCCTTACAGGGGTGTGCCCACGGATACCAGAGTGATTCAGACATGGAGAGCACAGCAGGGTTTTGTCTCTTAATAAACCAGATTTTCTATAAAATTCCATCATACCACAAGGCAAAACGGGCAGCAAGTCTTGGAGGAGGAACTGAGGGATGCATCCAGTCTGGAGCAGCCCCATCCTGGCCCAGCCAGAGATCCATGCCCACAATCTGCAGGGGTACACAGGAACAGCTGCTGGTTTGCCTCACCATCCTCCTCCTCCTGGCCGGGGCAGCCCAGCTCACCCAGCACCGACCTCGGCTCCCTCCTCCCCATCCCATAATCACACTTGCGCAAAGCCGCTGCCGTACATAAGGAAAAGAGGAAACATCCTTGGAGAGCCTCACAATCAGACAATTTTTAAGATCATGGAGCATTAAACCATTCCCAATAGGGTTTACTAATCAAACAGCCAAATCCTTCATAACCAACCAATCCCTACAGAGCAATTAAATCCTTCCCCTTTAAAACACTTGGCACGCCGTCTGGGGAGAAAAAGAAAAATTTGCAAAATTCATTTGATAAATTAACCAGGGAAAAGAAAGAAGTGAATCAAGCTTTGTTCTTTTCATTTTTTTTAATTATGGAATTCACAATGCCTGAATAATGTTTAATAAGAACTATGAAAATTCCTAACAGTATTACAACACAACACAAAAGAATTAACCTGGTTACCGTGAAAAATTGCATATTTAATTAAGAACAGAGAGTTCAAAACTATCCAGAGATTTCAAAAGTACCGTTGCCTAAGGGGCTAAATTACACGCTCGCAGTGCTGCTAACAGGGCTGGAGCGCGCAATCATTACCCAAGTGTCCCCATTAAGTGACAATGGGCAGATGACATCAAATTCATTTCAAAAGCAACAGGAATTGAAGCGTTCGCTTGGGTAGTGGAAAGGAAAGCGACTATCCTGCTGGTATAAACCAGACCCCTTGTTGATAAAGGCAATAATTAAAGAATAATGTTAATTAGCTGCTTTTATTTGAAGGAAAAGTGCGGTGGCAGGAGACGCTGCCTCAGCGGCGTGTGCCGAGCGGAGAGCGGAGCCGGCAGAGCCGGACACGAGCTGGAGCCGTGCCCAGGGCACAGCCCCGCCGCCCCGGGCACCCGCCAGCCCTCGGCTCTGCCAGGAATGGGACTGGGAGGAGTTTGGAGGGGTTGGCATCAACAGAGCACAGCCCCGCTCTGGTGCCAGAGGAAGGGAATGGGAGCGGCGCGGCCACAGCATCCCACTCCATCCCATCCCAACAAATGTGACATCAGCAGCCACTCGTGGGGAGAGACCCCCGCAGACTCACAGAGTCATGGAGTGTGCTGAGCTGGAAACAGCCGAAAGGATCGGAGTCCAACCCCTGCCCCTGCATAGGCACTCCAACAATCCCACCCTGGCAGCGCTGTCCAAACGCTCCTGGAGCTCTGGCAGCCTTGGGGCCGTGCCCGAACAGCCTTTTCCTGATATCCAACCTAACCCTCCCCTGGATGCAGCTTACCCCCACCATCCCGAGGGAGAGCTACAGCACAGGGGTCTCCACCAGCCTGTCTCCTGGAGGGCACCATTCTCCACTGACCCCATCCCAGCCGCCGTGCTGGGCATCACAGGGGGCTTTTAGCCCAACCTGTGCCCCCACAGAGCCCACGGCTTCTCCCTCAGTCAAGAAACTGGGGTGACGAGAGGGGTAATAATGACCCAGCTCCCAGGGCTGCAGCAATGTTTGTGCAGCGCTCCCAGAGCCGCAGACGGAGGCAGCTCTCCCCGTCAGCGTGATTAATAAGGAATAAATGTCCTCTGCAGCCAGGCTGAGCAATAACACCCCGGCTCTGCTCCGTGCTTACAGCACACATTACAAGCCCTGCTGCCAGCGCAGGTAATACTTTATTATGTTATCCCGGTGGAAGAAAACAAAGGATGCTCGAGGTCCTGACTTTGGTGTAAAACCACGGGAGCGTTACCAAAGGCAACGGCGGCATGCTCGGAGCGGCTGACGTACGGCACAGCTCCCACCAGAGGGACATTTATCCGGGGTTCAAATTGGTTATTTACTTTTTTGGGGATCTGTGTTGCAGGAGGAATGGCTGGCACAGGCACACGCCAGGCGTTAAATATTAAATTGGCCCCGCTCTCGCTTAAATCACAGCAAAGTCAGTGCTCAGGGGTGCTGGGGCAGCTTTGGGGAAATCACTTAGTGCTGCACCAAAGTAGTCAAAAAAATAATTAAACAGCAAGGCCACGTTAAAGAATAAAAGGCACCGAATCCATTTTGGGAGGAGGTGTCAGCACATCCAGGGAAGCTCAGCTTAAAAAAGCCACCAGTGGTGGGAATATTGAATATTGCAAAGCAGGAGTCAGGCAGGCACAGCCAAAATAATTCACATTAAATACAGAGATGAGGTTGAAGGAGCCCATCATCACACACTGCCCTTCTGATGGGGATCCTGCCTGAAAAACTGGGCTGAGCAGTTATTGCCTCCTGTCACCCTCCATCCTGAGCTGGGACTTGTGGGCACTGGATGTGGCTGACTTGGCAAGCTCTGCTGGAGCTCTTCCTGCAGAGATGCCCCCGAGGACCCTCTGGATGGGCAAACAGTCCACCTTTCCCCAGAGAAACTCAATGCTCAGCCCTGCGCTCCCACCCACTGAGCCCTGAGACATGGGCTGAGGCACCCACAGCCCCTATTCACCCCAAACCCTCACCCAGCACCAGAGCCAAGCCAGGAGAGGGGGAATCACATCCTGAAAGGGATCTCCAGCAAGCCAGAGCCAGCACATGGCCAAATCCTGCTTCCCACATTGTGCTGTCTTGGAAATACAGAACAAAAGCTGCAGGAAAACGTGCACCACAAAAAAAAAAAAAAAAGAAGGTTATTAAAGAAAACTCAGTCACAGATCCTGTTGCAACACACAGGAAAAAGTGTTACGAAAGGGGAAAACTTTTTAATAAAGTCTGCAAGTATATATTCCTCCTTTATCAACCTCAAGATTTATTGACCCGAGGAGCCATATTGACTGAATAAATCTTGATAATGACCCCAGCAGAAGTCAATACCTGCTTATTATCTCCCAAGTTAGGGAATTACATCTTTCGGTAATAGGAGCAGGATGGTACAAAATGTTCTGAGAAACTTCACCCGGGCTTTTGGGGTGGGGAATGGATGTCTCTAATGTGCCTTTTCCTGTCCCAGAGGGAATGTGCTACACCATGAGCTGCAGCGTGGGTTCTGTCTCCAGGTCTGGTGCGGGGGGAGTACACACCCATCGCTTCCAAATCCTAAATAAATCCCATTTCAAGGCATGCTGAGGAGCAGGATGCTGCAGCTCAGCCTCCCTCCCTGCAAACAATGGCCTTGCAATTTCAATTTGCTGTGTTGTGGAGGCAGCTCCCAGGATAATTCCCCGAAATTTGGGATGTAGGAATTCCTGCAGCCAGGGATGTGGCGCCATGATTACACCAGCACCCAAGGGAGGAGGGGAGAAGCACCAGTGCCATCCCTTGGGACATGCAGCCACCTCTGGGAACCCAAATACATCGATTTTCTCCAGCCAGCAAAACCAGGAGTGGAAAATAGGGGAGCAGAGCTGCCCTTGGGGCCCCCAAACCCACAGGTAAGCAAAGCCTCCTGCACATAAAGATGATGCTTCTTTTGCCAACAGCCAGCTTCCCATTCAGCAGAGAAAACAGGAGCCCTGGGACCAGCACACACAACACTTTGCCTGTGTTTTTATTCCAGGTCTCTGCAGACAGCAAGAAAAATTAACTGAAGGGAGCAGCTCTGTGCCAACATATGGAGGGAGATGCATGGCGAGTTCCGCAGGCTCTGCTGAGGTTTTCTAGTTAAGCAAGTGCCTCCTGAAGGACTGGCGGGCTGGGAGTGCACTGCCTCCTAATCTGCTCGTAAATAATAATTGGCATCACCCAGGGCTTTAACATTCTGCTCCACCCGCGGCGCAGGAGCCGTGCCCAGCCCTGCCAAACCCATGCCGAGGTGATGCCGCAGCCCTGGCACTCCTGGGAGCAGCTCCCTGCTCCCCATCCCGTGGGGCATCTACACAAGAGGCACCCCATGGCCCCCACCCCTCACCACTGTCCCCCATTTCAGCGGGCACAGCAACCCTGAGCACTCCACTCTGTCCCCACACCCCTCTCCAAGCTGGAACACCCACCAGGAGAGGGCCGGGCTTGTGCTGGTCCCTGCAGTCCCACAAAAATCAAATTATATTTCCATCCCTGTCCCCTCTCTGCCTCTTGGTCACAATCCCTCTCTTCCCCTCCTTTTTTCCAAGGCCACAGAGACAATCCACTAAACTGGATCAGGAGGCCAGCATGTACATCTCTAATGGGCTGCAGCACGCACACAATTAATTAATGGATTTATTAATTAGGGAAGAAGTCACTCTCCAGGCTGGAATTGGGGTCACCAGTTTCTAAAGTGAGAACTGTGGTGCTAAAGATAAACTCTCATTTTCTGCAGCTCTTCTTGTCTGGCAGCATCTCAATTATTCAGCCAGAAAAAAAAAATTAAAAGAAAAAAATCAGATTTCACTTCAGGAACTTCACAGTCTGACTTTCTGGCAACGCTCAATCCTGACCCCAGAGCAGGTGGGACCAGAAACATGGCCCATCTCCTCCTCTCTGCACATATAAATTGGAAATAGTAGAAATATCAGGTATTAATGAAGGATTTGTGGGGGTGGGATGGATGTGGCACCTCAGGCTGTCCCAAGCAGGGAGCTGCGGTGGAGGCACAGAGGAAGGGGACACCATGAGGTGACAATAACAGTGACATTCTGAATGCTCCAGACACCGAGGTTTGAACTTGTTGATGTTGGAGCATCAGCATTTCAGTGACCAGTTCAGCTGGACCTCCTTGGGGCACATGGAAGGAGCATTTCCAGCTGCCGTAGCCCTCGATCCCTAAGGAAACAGAGCTCCTGCGTGAAGGACAGAGGCGTCACCTGTGTCCCCACCAACAGGGCACAGCCCTGCAGGAGACAGCAGAGAATCCACCTGAAGAGCTCTGGTCACTGGGAAGCTCCCAGGAGGAGCACACAACCATCAGACAACAGCCAAGCCAACCATGAGACAGACATCTGCCGAGGCCCCGGCTCCGTCAGTGCCACTGCGCCCAAATTCAGATTAATTGTTCAGACCAGATGATTCCGCAGCCAATGCTCCCCACGCCCCACTGCACCGGGAGCAGCTGGAGCCACTGGAAAGCACAAACTGCATTCCCAACCTCACAGGACTTCTCAGCCAGCCCCGGGCACTGCCTGCACTTCCATAAACCCAGAGATTTCAGCTTGGAAAGAAAAATCCCTGCAAGACGGGGGCACCCAGAGCCCCCTTGGGCTCCCCCCACTTTTGCTTGGGCACAGTGGCCACAGCCACCATCCCAGCCTCCAGCAGGGATGGAAGGTGTTGGGTGCTGGAGATGCTGGAGGAAACTGGAATGTCCCACCAGTGTCCCCATAAGAGCCCTAAAAACACAGAGCACCCTGAGCGTTTGCAGAGGTGAAGCTCCCCCAGTCACAGCCCCAGAAATGCCTTGGCCTCCCCCCAGGGTTATCCTGCTGCTCCACAAGAATGCAGTTAAGTTTATTAGTCCAAGCTCCAGGAATGAAGCTCCAGCCAAGAGGACTGATAGCTTATTTACTGCTGTCGTCTATATAAAGCAGAATTTTGACACATTGTTAAATGATGCACATTTAGATAAGTCAAGCTGTCATATCATTTAATGGATGTCTAAACTCCCTCTGTAGCTGATATGTAAAATTTATGCACTCCAGAATATCAGAAGGTTATAATATTTTAATCACATCCACAGTTGTGGATTTTTAATTTTTTTTTTTTTACCTCCTTCTCCCCTAAACTTTAAACAGCAAAAACACTTCATCAACCAGACCACGCTCCGAGGCTCCCGGCTCTCCACCATCCGGCAGAGCCGCCGAAGTTTCTGCCCAACTCCGGCACGCGGAGAGAGAGCATTTGCATTCCGGGAAATAAACCCAAGAACATTTTATTTGACGAGAACCAAAGGCTTGGAGCCGTGTAGCCAGAGCTCATCTGCATAATGAGATGTGAAGACATTTATAAAAGATGGCTCTAATCGCTCTCGCTCGCCGTTGTATTTATTACCCCAAATCAGCAGCTCGCAACTCTTTGCCCATTTTTTGCCGTTTTAATGCAGAACGGGTTGGATTGGAGCAGCACCCGGCACGCAGAGCATTCCATAAATCCATACGGTGCTGACCAGAACGCAATAAACCCCGAGCAAATTAAACCCCAAAACCCCCATGAAGGTATGAATCCCGCTCTGACTATCACACACAAGAAAGCTGTAAAAAAATACTGCATTAGTAATGTACACAATAAACCAATCTCATAACCCGGTGAAATACATCTGGTATTATCTTTGATAGAATTTTATCTCTTCTCATTTCCGCGACTCTCTGCCGTAAAAGGGCTCAGCGCCGTTTCGATCCGAGCGCTGCCGAGTGGCACATTATCCCTGTGTTTTCCATATGCCCACCATTCATCAGGGCGGCTCAAACTCTGCCATTCCCGGCCAGCCCCAGGCCACCAGAGCTGCTCAGACACAACCATTAAAAAGGAAAGGAAAAAAAAAAAAAAAAAGGGGGGGGGGGAAGCTCTTGGAAGAATAATAAATGGATTACTTGCCTTCCTTTTTTTTTCCTTCCCCCTCTTGTTTTCCTTTTTTTTTTTTTTTTTTTTTTAATGGAGGGCATTAGGCCAAGCTGGCACAAGGTCACCTTTCCCAACGTGATCCCGGCGAGGCGGCAGAACTGCTGCCTGGACAGAAGTCAATCGCTGCTGCTCCCTCTCCAGCTCCGCACCCAGCCACAGGCACCGGCCAGGCGGAACGGCGGGGAAGGAAGCAGAGCCGCCACCTTCCAGCCCACCTCTCCCTCCGGCAAAGTTCGCCCCCGACAGACCCACGGCAAAGTAGCTGCCAATATTTATCTTTAAATAAAGGTTCTGCGCGCACCCAGGAAAAGTCATTAGCGCGATTTAGCGAGGAACGCTTTTGTATCCGAAGCGCTTAGAGCCGTAATCCCTTCCCGGCCACAATGCCAGAACTGAGCAGTCATGGCAAACCCACCGGCCGAGGTACCTGCGGTACTTTTCGGGTCGCGTAGCGCAGATGCATCACGTAATCTGCTTAAAAGCCAAAATGTATTAATGCTGGAACTGTTGATCCAGTACCGGAGCCCCATAAATCGCATTTCAATTTGTTTACTCTCCTCCGAAGCATGCTGCATTTTAAACTCCGGAATATCCTACGGGGATAAACCCATTTAATATCCGTGGAAACGCGCGTTTCGGTTGTTGTAGCGGCTCCAGGTTGGGTTTCATCCCATTATGTCGGGAGAGCCATTGTGTTAATTATCCACCTCCTATTTAAGGTGCGCATTTAAGGTCACAAACTGTCAGCAGCCCCTGGCAACCTTCCCCCGCACACGGTAACAAAGGACTTACCGGGAATTTCACAGACCGAGGGTACCACGGTGGGATACGGCGGCCGTGACCTGCCCGGAGCCACAAAGGAGCTGCCTCCCCCCCGCCGCCTCCATCCCCGGTCCGAGCGGCACCGCCTGGTACCGACCGCCTTCCCGGCGCTCAGGGCTGGCCGAGCCCCCGCACCGGCCCCGCGCACCGGCCCTGGATAACAATGGGAGGGCGGCGGGGCTCCGGGCAGCCCCGCTCCGCCATCCCCGCATCCATCACCGCAACCGCGCGGCTCTGCCCGCCCCGAGAGCGCCGGGGGATGCGGGGACCGAGCCGCTCCCGCTGCGGGCGGCTCCGGGGACACTTTGCAGCCCGCGGGCACCTGCGGCTCCGCTCGGCGGGCGGGGACCGCCAGAAACTTGGCGGGGCGGCGCGGGGGGCCGCGCTCCCCGCAACTTCATCCCGCGCAACTTCCCTCCCTCCTCTTCCTCCCTCCCTCCCGCCGGGGCGGAGCGGCGGCCGCCCCCCGGCCCCGCTGTCACCTCGGGGGCGGCGGGGCGGGGGCCGGGGCTCCATCGCGGCTCCATCGCCGCTAGCGCTGCTCCATGCTCTGCTCCAGGCTCCCGGGCGGGCGGCGCCGAACAAAGAGCGGCGGCGGGGATCAATTTCTGATACCTATCGATGGGGAAGGGCGGGCGGAGGGAGGGGGGCGGGCGCGGGGGGAAGAGGAAGGGAGGGAGGGACAGGGAAGGGGGGGGGGGGGGGAGTGATCCGGGCGGCCACCCCCATCCCTCCCTCCCGCCCGCCGCCAGCCCCGCGCCCGCCGCCGCCACCGACCTGGAGCCGGCGAGCATCAAACCGTGTCCGGTATCGACACATCGATCCCACGTCGGCGGCCATCTTGGGGGAGCCCGGTGGCGCGGAGGGGCGCGGAGCCGCGCGGAGCGAGGAGGGGGCCCCCGCCTGCCCGCCCGCCCCCACCGGGGGCGGCCCCGCCGCGCCCCGCCCGCGCCCCGCGGCGAGGAGGGATGGGGCACCCTCCCGGTCCACCCCTCTCCCCCTCGGGGCGACCCCCGAGCATCGCCCCCCGCGGCTCTCGGACACCGCCACCGCCCCCCCCACCGTGTCTCAGTCCCGGGAAGGGGCGCGGAGCCCTCCGGGCGATGGATTTTTCCCGTCCAAATCGAGGTTTTTAGCTGGAAAAATCACCAGCCGGAAGCTGCCAGTTAAACTTTTCCAGGTTTGTTTGGTTTGTTCCCCCTCATCTGACCCTTCCAGCACCTTTGACCTGCTGGGAATGGCTACAGCAAACACGCTCCCAGCGCTCCGCAACCAGAAACCCCCCAAATTCAAAAACACCCCAAATTCAGGTTGGTTTAGAGCTGTATTTTGAAATTTCTCAATGGCTCTGAAGAATCCAACCAACTTCAGCAGAAGAATGGAACCCACCCCGCAGCGTCTGGGCACTGAAAACGGATGTCCCAGGAATTCCCTCCCTGCTTCCGCACCAAAAAAAAAAAAGAACTTTACGTTTCCTACCCCAAGTTGCCCCATAGCCTGTTGTACTGACCACACCAGCATCCAAGGGGATGGAGAATTAATTTCCAATCCCATGGAGAAGCAGTACTCCCCATCAGAGCTGTGCCACAGTTGTGCTGGAGGGACCCCAGCCCTCCCGCCCCCCCCCGCCTCGGCTCAATTTTGAGCACAGAAGGACAGAGCTGCCCCTCGGGTGCATTTTGCAGGCGGGTATTTGCAGACCAAGCAAGTGCAGAGGTTTAATATCCCTGCCAAGGAGCAGGGAACACCCCAGGCCGTCGTGCAGGCAGCATGCACAGCTCTGCTCCTGGAGGGGCTTCAGTGACAACTCCACATCCCAGCTGCCCTCCCCGAGACCCAGCATGGGCAAACACTGCCCACCACCACCCCATGGAGGGGGTCCCCAGGTGTTCCCAGGGGTTCCCAAGCTGCTTTACCTCCAAAGCTGCAGAGGACGAGGGCAGGATGTTCATCACTATCCTGGTCCCTTTGTCTGACCTGTCCCCTTTGGATCCCTGTGCTCGGAAGGGCTGGAGGGAGATGGTCGGCACAGACACCAGCAAACCCAGAAGTGCTCCTGCAGTGGTCACTGCTCCTAAAACTCTGCTTGCTGCAGCAGATCTTGCAGTGCTGGAGCTGCTCTCTGCACAAGGCTGGGGAGGAAGCAGCCCCTCACTGCCCAGGTATCATCCTGCTGCTGGTCCCTGCATTTTGCAGGGCTCTTGGGATTCCACCAAATCCAAAAGTTTTTGGAAAAACCACTCCAGAGTTTGAGTTCAGAAGGCACCGAAGAAAAGGGACACCCTTCAAACTGCACCCTGCTCTGCAGGTGCCTCCGATTGGCACAGGGACAGGCCTGTTCCTGGGCCAGGAAAATTGTCCAAAAGGGTGAGGCAGACACCCAGAGTGACCTTGGCCCCACGCTGTAGCACAAACAGCCAGGAAATGATCTTGTTCTTCTCATCCTCTCCACTCAGAGAAATTCAGGGCTGCTCACAATCCCACAATTGCAAAACGCCTCAGGCAGAAGAACAAGTGAACAGAAAATCAAAGTTCAAAGAAAGATTTGTGGGAGCCAAGGCAGTTTGTGTCAGAGAGAGCCTGGATGCTCCTGTGAGCCCTGCACCAGCCTCTTCCCCACCTTCAGAGCTGGCTTGGAAAGGGGCAAATCCTTCTTATGGTCCTGCAACAAACACATTGCTGGAACTAGGGAACCCCAGAAGGAAATGCTGAGCTGAAATCCCAATCCTGGTGGCATCAACAGCAAATTCCGTGGATGCTCTGAGACCCCAGCCACAAGTGCCCGGGTGCTGCTCCTACTTGAAGGCATCCAAGCAAAAACCTCCACATGTGCTCTGGGAAGTCAAGCGCTATAAATAGATCCCCTTATCCCCCCAAATCACAAAAATCTGGGAGTGGAAACCACTGGGAAACCACACTGAGATTTGTAATGAGATTGGGACTGCTGGTGGTGCCAGGCAGCTGCTGTATTAGCCGAGGGTGGGAGCACAGGCTGTGCAAGGGGAGATCCCACTTGGG
The DNA here is from genome assembly GCF_009650955.1 of Corvus moneduloides. Classification (NCBI taxonomy): domain Eukaryota; kingdom Metazoa; phylum Chordata; class Aves; order Passeriformes; family Corvidae; genus Corvus; species Corvus moneduloides. Next base: position 11,145,230 of record NC_045493.1, read on the forward strand.
AATTCATTTCCACACCTCCCTCAGGGCCAGGGGGACGTTTGCTCATAGATGGGTCAGTAAATCCAGGTGGGATGAGTGGTCTTTGTGGGGGGACAGCTGGTTTCTCTCCATGCCAGCAACAGGGATTGCCCACCTTGTTCATGACCAAGGTGCTCCCGGGATCTGCACCAGGACAGGTCCCAGGCAGGGACCTTCTCCCTGTGCCCACAAAACTGATCTCACCCCCATAAATCACCACCCTGCTCTGCTGCCCAGGGAACAGAGGAGCCTGCTCATAAATCAGGAATAAAACTAACTTGGCGTCTTTGGTGAGCAAATTAAATTGTGGGCTTTGGAGGAATGTTTCTGTTTGGCCAAATCATTAATAAATCAATGGGACCGTAAGGAAGAGGAGAAGGACAGCACCCTGTGCCACCTGGAGTGAGAGCTGCGGGGTGGCACAAACCCCCCATGTCCCCTGTGTCCCCTTGGGTGCTGCCCCACGGCCCTGGAGCACCCCGGGGAGAGAGCAGGGGGACCCTGGTGCTGCCACCCTCCCTCCACAGAGGGCTCACCTGCCCCGGGGAGCGCTGCGAGGTGCAGGTTAATAAATCAGTTTGTCTCCAGCCCCATTTGCTTTGTGTGCCTGACAATAGCCCGTTGTAAATGGCAGCCCCTTGCCTCCTCTCCTGAAAGGCTTTTAATTAAAATATGGAAGGGGCTTTTCTGTGTACTTTAAAAAAAAAAAAAAAAAAAAGAGGATTTCAGCACACTCCCGTTCCAGGCGTTAATTTATTCCTGCCTTCCTGCCTGTTTGTGATCCATGTAAGTCCTTTGTGCCGTGATCCCGCCCCACTAGGCAGCCGAGGGGCGATGCTGGCGGTGAGAGCTGGTGATGGTGACCCAGTGCCAATGGTGAACCTGTGCTGATGGGGAGCTTGCTCGGTCACCTTCTCCCAAGGATGGGCAGAGGGACACCAGGAACCCATGGGACAGCAGTGCCGTCAGAGAAAGCAGGGATGTGTGAGGCCCTGGGGCTGCCCAGGAGCTCAGGCCCAGCTTCAGCCCATCCCTTGTGGACACTGACAGCTGCTGCAGAGCTCTGTCCCCATCCCGTGCAGGGGAAGGCACTGCAGCCCCTGTCAGCTGCCCTCCAGCAGGTTTGGTCCTGGGGTCCCAGAAGCCCTGGCAGAGGTCCTGCTGCCCTCCCTGTGCCCCCACTTCTGCATATTTGCCACTTCCAATGGGAAAAGCCAAGGCCATCCCAGGGCTCTGCCAGGCCTCTGCCAGCTCAGGGATGCAGGATTCTCCACAGCAGTGAGGTACAAGTGAGGTCCCTTCCGACCCAAATCGTTCTGTGATTCCATGACAGCACAGAAGCCCATTACCACAGGTGGTGGAGCTTCATGGCTGTGTCCCATCTCCCTGCAGCCCTTCTTCCCTCTCCCTTTGCTCCTCTCCTTTCTGCTTCTTTCCCTCCTGGTCCTCCCCCTGCCCACTCCCTCCATCCCTTTTCCCCCATCCCTTTTCCCCCATCCCTTTTCCCCCATCCCTTTTCCCCCATCCCTTTTCCCCCCATCCCTTTTCCCCCCATCCCTTTCCCCCATCCCTTTTCCCATCCCTTTCCCCCATCCCTTTTCCCATCCCTTTCCCCCATTCCTTTTCCCCCCATCCCTTCCCCCCATCCATTTTCCCCCCATCCCTTTCCCCCATCCCTTTCCCTCCATCCCTTTTCCCACCCCTTTTCCCCCCATCCCTTTTCCCATCCCTTTCCCCCATTCCTTTTCCCCCATCCCTTTCCCCCCATCCCTTTTCCCATCCCTTTTCCCCCATCCCTTTTCCCCCATCCCTTTTCCCATCCCTTTCCCCCATCCCTTTTCCCCCCATCCCTTTCCCCCATCCCTTTTCCCATCCCTTTCCCCCATCCCTTTTCCCATCCCTTTCCCCCCATCCCTTTCCCCCCATCCCTTTCCTCCATCCCTTTCCCCCATCCCTTTTCCCATCCCTTTCCCCCATCCCTTTCCCCCATCCCTTTTCCCCCATCCCTTTCCCCCCATCCCTTTTCCCCCCATCCCTTTTCCCATCCCATCCCTTTTCCCATCCCCTTTCCCTCATCCCTTTTCCCATCCCTTTTCCCCCCATCCCTTTTCCCATCCCTTTTCCCCCCATCCCTTTTCCCATCCCTTTTCCCCCCATCCCTTTTCCCCCCACCCCTTTTCCCATCCCTTTCCCCCATCCCTTTTCCCCATCCCTTTCCCCCATCCCTTTCCCCCATCCCTTTCCCCCATCCCTTTTCCCCATCCCTTTCCTCCCTCCCTCCCGCCGGGACCGGGCAGCGCCCGCACAGCGCCCGCTACAACGTCGCCACCTGGCGGCCACTGCGGGAGCTGCAGCGCGTCCCCGCGGGCTGGGACGGGGGACACGGGGGGACACGGGGGGACCCGGGGGAACAGGGGGACACGGGGGGACAGGGGGGGCAGGGGGGGACACGGGGGGGACACGGGGGGACAGGGGGGAACACGGGGGGACACGGGGGGACAGGGGGAACACGGGGGGACAGGGGGGAACACGGGGGGACACGGGGGGACAGGGGGACACGGGGGGACAGGGGGGACACGGGGGGACAGGGGGGTGGCTATCGGCCGGTCACGGTGGGGACACCGCCGGGGGGACGCTAAGGGACATGGGGGGCACAGGAGTGCAGGGTGAGGCAGCGTGGGGAGGTCACGGCCCCCCTCGGCTCCCCGCGGTGCCCATGGGACGTGCGCTGAGCTGTGCCCGGCCTCAGCCCTCGCTGCCCCCCGGGTGCCCGGGCCCCTCCACCGGCCGCCTTTCTGCCTCGGCTACTTATTCCGCGCTCATTTCCTCTACAACTAGCACATGCTCTTTAATTAATTTTCCTCTTTTATTGCTTCGCTCAAATTATCTCAACCCCGGCGCCGTTCGCGTGCTCGCGGTGGATAACGCTGCTATTTATGGCTTTCCCTGTCAATGCTGCGGCTCAGGAGGCCAGGACGGCCACCTCCCCCCGGGGCCGCATCCCGTTTGCAGCGCAGGGCACAGCCCCGGGACAGGCCAGAGCTGAGGAATTGTCTGTCCTCATCCCCATCCTCGGCGCAGCCGCTCCTCGGCTTTCCTTGGCAGGTGGAGGCTCTTCCCCAAACTCCTGAGCTGGGCAAATCCTCCCGGCCATAACCACGGTGCTGTAACTGTCCAAGGGAAAACCGAGATTAATCAGGCAAAGCTGCTGCATCAAATCTGTCCGGAATAAGCTGTTATACCTGGAAACCTTCTGAACACCAAGGGGAGAGGGATAAAACCCTCCAAAAGCTCCTGAGGATGCTGCCAGCAGAAAGGGGTTGTGTGGGACTGTGGTGAGCAAGGCAAAACCTCACACAATGGAAACTGAGGAGCAGGGATGTGCCAGAGGGCACAGAAACCAGAGGAGATGAATTTCAGCCACCAGCCAGCACCATGGCACATGGGTCACCCCCACGACTCCCCTCAATGCAAGCATCAGGGATGGGGCGACCACCTCCAGTATCTTCCAGCTGCAGCTCCGAGCTGCACAGGAACCCATCTTTCTACCTTTAATATGATCTCCCCCTTTAAAATAATCATTACCAATAAACAAATACAGCAGCCAGTGTATATAAGCATCAAATTAAGTAGCTACATGCATTTGTTATATTTGATATAGCCTTGTTAACTGGAATTTCCCAGGTTTGGAATATGTATTGATTTCAGCAAACATATATTACTTTACTGTAAGTACCAGCAGCCATTGTAGTTAATATACAACAGTTTAATTTAAAATGCATTAGTTTAATAAAAATGCATAAAACAGAAGGGAATTGCATTAGCTTCAATAAAAAAAATTCAATTTCATAAATATTATCCAGTGTTAAAATGCATTGATTTCCTGGGAAAATGTATTGGTCAGAGGTAATTTACATTGGTTTGGATGGGAACGTCCCGGAGTGTTACATATGTATTGGTTTAGTCAAATGTGTCTGATCACAGAAAAAAATACTGGTTGGAGCAAAGGATATTCATAAAGAACCAGCGCAGAGCAAGCGGCAGCAGGGGCTGGCTCTGGAGCATCCTGGTGCTCTGAGGTGGCTGTGCCTGAGGCTGGACACCCCAGATCAGCTCTGTGGATGCTCAGGCTTGGGAGTACCGGGATGCTGCCGGGATCCCCGGGACACGGAGCCATTATCGGCCCTGGGCAGGCCTCGGCCGGGGCGTCTCGCTCAGGCGGAGCTCGCGCCTGGCACAGAGCGGGGGTTAATCAAATCCTTTTGACTCCATTTTTTTATCGAGCTCAAGAGGGGCTGGCCTGTTAATTAGAAAGGCTTTTTCATGTAAAACACAGGCTCTTTTGCAGATAAGAAAGGACGATGCTTGATTTTGCCATGGCACGGTTACGTGTGTTATTCCTTGACATCCATTCACAGGCTGCAGCCACTTCCCACAGCTCTTTTGTTCACTCCAAGGCTCCAGAGGCAGATTTGTGCATACAGACACATTTAAAGCACTCAGGTCTTCCTGGGGGCCAAGAAGCCCCCCAATATCCGCAGTAGGAGAAGGATATGATGAGCCTAGAGGAGCTTCCATCTGCGGGCTGGACCAGGATCCTCACGGGAGAGCAGGATCTGGCCCGTGCAGCACAGAGGATTTCAGCTGACAGCAAGAAGTGAGCAGTGGAACAGATGCACCGTCTTACAAATCACAGCAGAAACCCTGGCAGCCATCTGCACCCCATCCCCATCCCGGATTTCCGTGCCACCCTCGGCACCGCCGGCCCCTCAAAGCCCCCAGGCACCATCTCACCCCAACCACAACCTGGGCAACACCGGGGAGAGGACCAAGTTTGGCCTCTTCCAGGCAGAGCAGGCAAAAATGGTTGTTCCTAAAAAAATAATACTCTGGGAGATCTCCACAGCTTCAGGGCTTCCTCCTGCACCCTTTTCCCCCATCCCGTGCCGTGCCCCAGCACGGACACGGAGCCGGGGACAGGCAGCGCCCAGGCGGCGCCGGTGGCTCCATGGCCAACCAGTCCTGTGAAACCACCACACATCACTTCCCTGATGCTTATGGATTTTTCCTTAATGTCACAAATTAAGGTAATTGGGCTCGGCTGGCCGATGAATCCAACTGAACTTGGCAGAACGAGGGACCGTCCGTGCCGAGATTGATCCCTCTCATCCCTGGCTGTGCCCGGGGCTGATCCGGGCCCCAGCTCCCGGTCCCCGCGGCTCTTTCTCCTGCCCTTTTGCTCACATAGACCCCAAACCACATCCTGAAATCCCTTCCCTGAGCTGCAGCTCCATCCAGACGAGATGGTCATCCCGCATCAGGAGTTTTTCTCCTCTCCGGGCACTTTTCCCTACGCATTTCCCTGCTGCCTGCTGAAATCCTCCCCGTAATGCCATCCTCGCTGGCTCGGCCGTGGCAGCCGGGCGGCGAGTGCCAGGGATTAAACACAATATTTGTGACCTCCGGGAGAACAAGGGCAGCGTCTGGGCAGAGCCCGGAGTTCCAGGGATCTGGTTTCACAATCCCTTTTGTTCCCAGCCCTGTCCCAGCCCTCCCCGCTCGCCCACCACCCTCCCCGGCGTGCGGAGGCGACAATGCCGGGCAGCGAGGCCGCCAGCCTCCACGGCCACCGGGTCACGGCCGTGCCAGGCACCGCAGGGGGGGCTGATGGGCATCCTTGGGCTGGCAGCACCATTCCCACCCCAGCATGCCCGTACATCCTCCTCCAGTCTCATCCCCGGCAAGGAGAGAGGGAGGGAGATAAAATGAACAGGCTAAAAATACTGAAGACAAAAGGAAACCACCGAGTAGCCCGGTCCTGGCAGCCACCGGTCCTGCTCCACATGGGCAGCTGATATGGAAGAGGTTTTGTGGGATTGCTGCCGGCCTGCCTGTGGATTCCTTGGCTCTTGCTGCAGGAATGCTGAGCCAGAGTGTCCGGGCAGTGTGAGTGTCATCACTCCCGGGTGCTGCAGGACGTGTCCCCGGGACAGAGCCCGGCATGGGGAGAGTTAAATACGTGTGTCCCACCGGGACCAGGGCGAGCAAATGTTTGGCTCGGCTGGGTGACAGGTGCCTCGGTGGGGGGTGACACTTGAGAGAGGAGCTGCCCGGCTCTGGGGGAGCTCAGCATCCGCCTCCGGCCTCGCCGCAGCGCTCTGGGATGAGGCTGCAGCGGGATGTTCCCCATTCGGCCACAGGCAGGGTGACCAGGCAGCTGCTCCTGCTCCTGGAGCATCCCAAGGGAGGGGATCGCAGTGCAGGGGGGCTCCTCTGCCTCCAGCAGCCGAGCAGCTCCCGGCTTTGCCGTGCCAGCGCTGCGATGGGGCACCATGGCTCCCAAAGACGCCTGGAAGCACCGAGGAAAAACATCCATGCCCCAAGGTTTGCGGGATTGTAGCGGGGGCGGTCCCCTGGGGCCGACCCCTCCCTGCGTGTCCCAGCGGAGGGGACAAGCCCGGCGCCAGCCCGAGTGACAAAGGCAGGTGGGATTGTTCCCGTGCAGTCCCGGGTCAGCATCCCCAGTGTGGGAGCTGGGGGCCACCCGGCACTTCGTTAACCTTGAAACCCTCCCGGGCTCACATGTCACGTCAGCCGGTGACAACAACAAGCTGCTATTCCAGATTAGAGAGAGAGGGGCAGAGAAAGGCAGAGACAACAGGGTTGGGGGTGGCCAAATTACCCATTACAGCCAAAAGTGGGCATGGGGCTATTTTTAACCCCGAGGGGGGTGTATTTATTGTTCCAGCCGGGGGGAGAGAGGGAGTGCCTCCGGAACACCCCTCACAGCGACATCGGTGGCTGAGCGAAGCCATGGTGAGTACCGAGAGCCCAAAGCTCCAGCAGGAAGAGATAAAATCCATTAGATTTTTCACCACAGTAGCTTGAAGGGGCAGGGAGCGATGGACGCAACAGGGAACTGATGGCCAAGGGTCCTGTCTGCCCTGGAAAGGGAGTGAGCAAACTGGGGAGCATCTGGCTGGATCAGCAGCATCTCACAGGGAACAGAGACAGGTCTCTCATGCTAGCAGAGCTTTCAAATGAGGGCAGATGGTTTTGGGGTCCAAATGCCATTTTTCTCCTTTCCCTTCCTTCATGCAGCGAGAGGAAGGGACATTTTGTCCCCCCAAAATCCTCCTCCTGATAGACCCCCATGAGAGGAAACGGCTGCAGGAGTGGGCACTGGGATGAGGGATGATGGGCAGGGTGGGACAGTGAATGGTTCTGCAGTCCTCTTTAAAATGCACATTGACCCATTTCTGGTTGTTTCAAGCCTCAGTGCAGGAGGAGGGGGATTTTTAATTAAGCCACATTTTAATATCTGCACAGCAGGGTAAAGAAACACCGACTGACCACAACCCTCATGTGCACCCTCAGCAGTGCTCCCAAAACCAGGGTTCCAGTGGGGAGATATCACCCTGGTGCTGACCCTTTAACCTGCCTGTGGGAGAAGTGATTTCACTCCTCATCTTTCCTTGGACCTATTTGGCTAAATTCACCAGGAGCTGTAATTTAAGCAGGAGTCTTAATGCCCCTCAGTATCCCAGAGCTGCAGGGGGGAACCACCAAGCCCCCAGGGAAGAAAGCCCCAGCCCAGAGTTACCATGAAGGAGTCAAGATTAAGAATAGGGCACTTTCATGCTTTTATTTCACCCCATAAAAAGCCAGTGAGTTAATGGTACATACTTGGACCCCTGCAGGCACCCAAGAAAGCCAAGAAGAGGATTGAAGGCGCTAATTCCAACGTCTTCTCCATGTTCGAGCAGGCCCAGATCCAGGAATTCAAAGAGGTAGGTGGGTTTGGTGGGAAGGACTGAGGGTCCTTGATGCGATGTGACCTTCAGCTCCTTCCTCGGTGCTCTCAAGTGACAGCTGGTTCACACCAGGAGGCAGCATGCCTGGTTTAGGGTCGTTTTATTTTAAAAGTGAGAATAACAACTCAGTGACACCGTTAAATCCGGCATCGCCTCCAAGCTTCCGAGGAGCCCGCATCCCGCAGAGGAGCCGGCAGCACCCAGGGGAGCTGGAGCACGTCTCCCAGCTCACTCCCACCTGCCGTGCCAGGAGCTCTTACCCCCTGCACGGCAGGCACGTGGTCCTGTGCAGATTCCAGTTCCAGGGATAACTGGCCCCAGTTGGAGGAGCTGATGGCTCAGGCTGGCCTCTCTCCCTGGTCTCATTCCTGGGTGAGAGGGCTTTGGCCAAAGAAAGGCTTTGTACAGCACTGGGGTTTGGGTTGCCATCACCCCGGGGTGCAGGACTGTGTGGGATTAGGGTGGGCAAGGCCCCCAGAGCCCATCCTGGGAGGGCTCAAAATGCCCTTTTCCCACCCAAGCTGAGGGGAGAAGGGGAAAGGCACTAAAGCCTTTGCAAAGGCTGATAATTCTCCCTCTCCCTGTGCTCCCTGCCCTCCTCCTGTGCTTCCAGGCGTTCACCATCATGGATCAGAACCGGGATGGCTTCATCGACAAGGCGGATCTGAGGGACACCTTTGCTGCCCTCGGTGAGCCCAGCTTTAGCAGCCTCCCCTCCCCAACAACTTTGCCAACATTAGACTTGTTAATTGAGAAACAAGGGGGGGACCCCCATTTAACCAACCCCTGTCATTAACTGGATCCAAGAAAAACCTCCTGACACAAACCTGAGCCCGTTAGCCTGGGAGATCCCTCATGGGTGACCCAGAGCCGCTCCCACAGCAGCGCTGGTTTATCCCCTTGGCACTGGAGCCAGCTCCTGGATTGCACAGCCGATCAATCCCTGCCTTTTCCGTGCTTAGAAGCACCTGGCTGTGCCCATCCCATGGCATCCCAGGGAGTGTGGGCATTAAGGGGATTTAGGGGATTTGTGGGAGGCTGTGACACTGCGAGCTTGGCTCTGCCATCAGAGGTCAGCATGAATCAGCAACGGGGCCCGGGAGATCCAAGGACAACCCAACCTCAGGAAAAAGGATGTAGGCATTCAGTCCCATTTGCTTCTGGTGCTGGGGGACAGGGAGTACCCCAGTGCTGGTGATCTTGACCCGAAACACCTTCCAAGGAGGGCTAAAGCAGGCTGATCCATGGGGTGGTGAGGGAGGGATGCAGCACAGCTCAGTCCTTTGCATCCTTCTTTTCTGTGATCCTGGAGCCTGAGAAGCCAGAGCTGGAGATGATTCTCTCACCTCACTCCTGCTACCTCCATTCCTTGTCAGACGTGGCTCCCTAAGGATGTGCCACTTCCCTTCTGTGGGGGAAAAACCCCCAGGGAAGGGTTCTGCAGTGTGTGTGTTTAGCCCCCAGAACAAAGAGCTGGACATGGACCCGTGATTGACCCAAAGCTGCTCTCCCCAGGGCGCCTGAATGTGAAAAACGAGGAGATCGATGAGATGATAAAGGAGGCACCCGGCCCAATCAACTTCACCGTGTTCCTCACCATGTTTGGGGAGAAGCTCAAGGGTGAGAGGGCACCTGGGGAGCTGGGGAGTGGTCAGTGGCGGTCAGTGGCATCCCTGTGCCCCAAAACCCCTGCAATACCAACCATCCCTACGTCCAGAGATCCGGATCTCATCCCATGTCTCCCCAAATTGTTGGGGGGGGGGGGGGGGGGGGTGATGGTCTCCGTGCCTCAGTTTCCCCAGCCATTTATAAACCCCAAAGGGCTGTGCTGCTGCTGTCCCATAGGAAGCAGGGACAGGAGTTCTTGCAGCACCTCTGAGCCTGCTGACACCAGCGATGCCACCAGTGGCCCCCTGGCTACAGCCAGGCTTTGACCCATCATCCCACCCCGCTGCACCCTGAATCACATACTTAACCCAAGGAATGCAGATCTCCAAGAGGCTGCAGGGCCCCAAGGGCTGTGCCTGGAGCTCTATAAATACGCTCCAAAGATTAGATAAATGCCGGATGCCGGAGTGGTGGCGACACCGCCTGCTCTGTGCTCGCACCATGACCCTACGGCTGCTCCTCTACATGCCACCAACTTCACCCAAGGCTCCAGCTGCAGGGCCAGCATTCCTGCAGGGACCCCACTTTCCAGTCTGCCCCCCATTTTGCCCCCGAGGCTGGGAGAAGCAGGAGGCTGCAGCTGGCTTCCTACTTCATCTCCAACAGCCATGGCTTTGTCACCCACAGGTGCCGACCCGGAGGAGACAATCCTGAACGCATTCAAGGTGTTTGATCCAGAGGGGAAAGGCCTGAAATCTGCCTAGTGAGTTCAGGGATGCCTGGGGCAGGGAGTGAGGGGGGTGTCCCCATAAGGACATCCCCAGCGTTCGCCGCGCTCTCTTGTTTGCAGCATCAAAGAAATGCTGATGACGCAGGGGGAGAGGTTTTCCCAGGAAGAGGTATGAGCTCCTTCCCACCCTCTGCCAGCCTCCCTCCATCCCAACAGCCCCATTGCTCCCCCCAGCACTGGTCACACATGCCACTTTTCACCCTGGCTCTTCCCTGGCAGATCGATCAGATGTTCGCTGCCTTCCCTCCAGACGTGTCTGGCAACCTGGATTACAAGAACCTGGTCCACGTCATTACTCACGGTGAAGAGAAGGACTAGCCCAGGCTCAGGGCTGGGGCTGGCACTGCAAGATCACCTCTCCCTAGGTCACACGGGGGTTCCCTTTCCTCTTCCCCCGGAGAGGCATGTGCCTGGGAATTTGGCACGGGAATGGCATCCACATTAAACTGCCTTTTGGCAAGAGGAAATCCAGCTGCTGGTGTGAGCAGTGCTTGGGCTTGTGTGGTGTGTCTGCGCCTTGTGGGAGCCCTCGGACCCTTCAAGGCCCTCCTGGTCCTGGCATCCCAGACCTACTGCACGTCACCCTCGTGTGTCCTCATGTCCCTCTGCCTCGCTGCCTCCCACTCCCAGCCCCAAACCAGCCTGTTCCACACTGGGCTGTGCCCATCCCACCTGGTCCCACAGCCCAGGGCCAGCACTGAGCTCAGATTTACTTTAGGCAACAGAGAGTTGTCAGCTTCTGCCAGCTTAGCAGGGAACACCCTGTGAGCACCACCTGCCAGGCCCTGCCCTCAGGCAGGGTGCAGGATTGGGACCGTGGTCCCCACCTCTGGCTGTGGGGAGGGCGTTGGGCTGTGCGACAGGAATGTCACCTTGTGGTAGAGCAGCTGATCCCACCCTGGCTGCAGGTGCTGTCAGCAGTGGGTGAAGCCATGCCAAAGTATCACCTGGTGAGGTTCTGAAGCCTGTGGAAGGTGTTGGGCTCCTTCCAGAGAAGGAAGATGGAATGATGTGCAGGACACAGAAGCTCAAGAATGAACTGCTTCTTTAATTTGTCCCTGTTGAGCTCCTGGATGTGAGTCTCCTCCTCCTCTTGCCTGAGCAGGGGGGTTTGGCCAGCTCCTCCTCATGCCTCTGGATGATGAGCTGACGCAGCTGAGCCCGGCCCAGCGGCTCTTCCACTGCTCGAGAGAGTGGCCATCCCATAATACGTGGCTTACAGGACCCATACACCCGGTGGGGCAGGGCGGGCTGGAGGGGATGGACTGGGAAGGACATTTGACAGCAGGGGTTGGCCAGGCAGCCACAGGGGAATTGCTGCTGCGTGGCCACAGCCCCTCTCCCCCACCTCTCTGCTCACCGATTTTGGGGTCAGTGGTCTCCAGGTCAGGGGGGGCCGGGCACAGCTTGGCCCGGTTCATGACCCAGAGGAGGTCAGAGGCTCTCTGGAGGGGGCTGATGAAGGACTGGGAGCGCTGCTCGCGATCGATGGACGTGTAGCGCAGCAGGGACTCCCTCAGCAGGAACTCCTTGATCTTGTTCTCCACGGGACCTGGGCAGGAAGGAGCAATGTCCCACAGTGTCCCTGCACCAGGACCCTGCCCAAACCCACCCCTGGCTGTTTGCAGAGCAGGGGGTCCACTCACTCCCTAGAGTCAGAGGGCCAAGGCTGGGTCATGGAATCACAGAATCACAGAGCCATTAAGGTTGGAAAAGACTTCCAGAATCACCAAGTCCAACCTCATACTGAACATCCCCTGCCTGTTAAAGCATAGCACCAAGTGCACATCCACTTTATTTTTGGAACACTTCAAGGATGATGACCCCACCACTTCCCTGGGGAGCCTGTTCCAATACTTGACCACTATTTCAGTGAAGAAATGTTTCCTAATATCCAACCTGAACCTCCCCTAGTGCAATTCCCCTTGTCCTCTTGCTGGTTGCCTGGGAGAAGACGTTGACCCCCACCTCGCTTCAACACCCAGAGCAAAGATGAGGGTTTGGGGCTCTGCTGGGATGTTTATACATCCAACTTAGCTCCCAAATTCACTGGGAAGTTGGCTTTGAAAATTCACCTTGTGGACAGCCATGGCTGATGGGGCAGGGGAAGACAAAAGCTCAATTAAAACACAGTGCAAGTGGGTGGTGGAGAGACACAGCCCAGAGCATGTGGCACGGGAAGATGGGCAGCCCTTACCTACCAAAAACTGGCACCAAGCTCTCCCCGAGAGGCTTCACTATCTTTGTAGTGTCGCAGTCCATGTCCCTCAAGAGGGTCTCCATGCGGGATTGGATCTGTCCCAGGAGTTTGCTGCTCTCCTTGCATTTGTTTTCGTACTTGTTGGCTTCCTCGGTGGTCTCTGTTATTTTTGCCTATCAGCAAAGGTTTTGCCAGGTGTCACACCAGCCCCTCACTGATCCCACCAGCCCAGAGCTGCCCAGTTTCAGTCTGGAGACAGAATCACAGGATCCCAGGATGGGTCAGGTTGGAAGGGACCACAGTGGGTCATCTGGTCCAACCTCTGCTCAAACAGGGTCATCTCAGAGCACAGGGCACAGGACTGTGTCCAGACTGTTCTTGAATATCCCAAGCTCCCCTTGCTGGGCCAGGGCTGGCAGGAGCCCTGCCGTCACCCTCTCACCATGCCCTGGGAGCTGCCCAAACCTTTGCAGGGCCCTTTTCTGCCCACACCTCTCCAGCCACTGGCCAGAGCAGTGTTTGCAGGACCAGACCCCCTGGGATGAGTGCTGAGACGGACAGGGATATGCTGCTCTTCCAGAGGGAATTCATGGCCACCTTACCTCCAGCTCCTGCAGGACATGAGTCCGGGTCATCTCTGCTTGTTCCTGCTCCATTGTGATGGCCATCATGTCATCCTGTGGGAACACAAGCACCGATGGAATGCCTATCTGGTGTGCCAGAGGGAGGCTGGGGGCACCCCTGGGAGCAGGGACATCTCCAGGCCAGGAGGGCAGGGGATGGATAACCCCACTTCCCACTCCAGGCAGCCCCACACGGTTCGAGGCTCCTGGCTCTCCGGGACACTGCAGTATTTTTGCTGGGTACACGGTGGCAGCATTGAGACACGTTTGGCTCCGAGAGCACAGCGGAGTTCTAGTTTTGGCTACTCCCTTGCATCCTTCTAATCCCACCTTTGTGGCTGGAGTCAGGCTCTGGTGTGGGCAGTGATGCCAGACACTCGGGAGAGGAAAAACGCACCCCAACCCAAAAGCACTACCTGGAAAGGGGAGATGTGAAAAGCCTGGAACAGACCTGGATCTCCTGGATCCTCTGCTTGAGACCCTCATTCCTGACGTTCAGCCTAATGGCATAGCCAAAGAGGATGAAAAATTTCCTGTCCTTTTCAAGGAAGTCCTCCAAGAAATCGTCGATGTTTCCGTCCGACAGCTCCAACAGACGATTGTAGGCCACCTCATAGCTCTCCATTTGGGTCCGCTTGGCCCTCTCAGCTGCCTCAAGGGCTGAGAAAGAGACAGAGAGCCATGGTTGCCCTTTGCAGAGCCTTCCCTGCAGTGCTGTGGGGTTCGGTGCAGTGCTGGGGCAGGAGGGAGCAGGGCTAGAGGGGCAGAGGGTGCCTCTTTCACCAGGAAACAGGCATGTCGTGGGAATGGAGCTAACACCAAGGGATCCCCTACCAGGAGGATGGAATGATTAGATTAGGTTAGATTAGATGTTAGGAAGAAATTTGTTCTCTGTGAGGGTGGGGAGGCCCTGGCACAGGTTGCCCAGAGAAGCTGTGGCTGCCCCATCCCTGGAAGTGTCCCAGGCCAGGCTGGATGGGGCTTGAAGCAACGTGGAATAATGGAAGGTGTCCCTGCCCATGGCAGGGGTGGGACTGGATGAGCTTTAAGGTCCTTTGCAACCCAAACCATTCTGTGGTTCTATGATTAAAGGAGCCATGGCTGCACCCAGGAGCAGCTCCCTGTCCCAAGGGCACCCCGGGACACTCAGTCTCACTCGGTTATCACTGTCCAGCCTTTTGGCTTGTAGGGTGAAGCTTGGGTGGGGGAGGCTGTGGGCAGGGCAGGGGTCCTGCACTGGGTTTGGGATGCAGTGCCATAAACCACCACAAGCAGCCCCTCCATCAACTCTGTGGACTTTGGGCTTGTGGTCCCAGCCACACACATTCTCCTCTGATACCTTCTCTCTGTTTGGCCTGCTCCTTCAAGTTCGAGAGATCTGTACATTTGGCGAGGAAGAAGTTCTTCAGTCTGGTCTCCTGCTGAAGGGCACACTTCCTCTCCAGCAACTTGATGTTGTACTGGATAGTTTCTCTGCAGCGTATATCCCGAATGTCCGAGATCCGCCCCAGATCCTCCATCCTGCAAGCGGAGAGCAGCACTCACTCCGTGTGTATGCAGAAGGCTCTGTGTTCCTGGCCACTCCCGTGACCTGGCAAAGCCCCTGTGGTGCTGTGCCTGTTTCCAGCTCTCATCTGGATGAAGTGGAGTTAGTCCAAGGCCAGCAGCAAACCAGCACAGATTTTGGCGGGGTTTTGTACTCAGGCATAGTACCCAGCTCGGGTGGGACTCAGAGGAAAGAGACTCTTCCACAGGGCAATTCACCCCATCCAAAGAAACACCTGGGATAGGTGGAATAAAACACCCTGGAGGTACCAGTCTCCCCACACTGACCAGGCACCCAATTTGGCACCCAGATCCAGATGAGAGCAGTGAATCCTGTCTCTGAAGAGAAGTGTCTCTATGCCAATACTCATCGCTGGCATCACCCATCAGCCCCAAGTTTCACCCAGAGGGTGACAAGGCCACCTACCACTGCTCGTAGTCTTCCGTGGCTTGCTCGATAGCAGCGTTCAACAATTTATTCTGCTTAACCAGCCTTTTTTCCAGCTTCAAGTAGCAGTTGTCATAAATGGCTTTCTGGATTTGCAGGCTTACAGTCTCTTCTCGGAGCCTGTTGTTTCGGGTCATGATGGTGTTGTACCGGACAGTGATCTGGGAGAGCAAAGCAAAAAGTTGGGAACTGCTGGGGAACTGGGGGGTTCAGGTTGCTGCTTAAAGACCTTGACCAGGGCAGGGTCAAACACAGCCCAAGAGATTTGAAGCTGGCCCTGCACTATCCTCCTCCCCAAGAGAGGAAAGGCAGCAGAAGACCAGGTCAATCACAACAGGGACATGGAGCTGGCTTTGTCCAAGGCAAGGTGGCTCCAGGCAGCCCAGTTTGATCACAAAACAGGTGCAGACCTTCAGGCCTCTTGGCACAGCACAAGTGCTGCATTTGGGTCACCAAGCCTGAAGGAGCCTTTGAGATATTCTGGGAATGATCAGGCCAAGGGAACAAGCCAGGTGCTTTATGCAGCTTGTGTCAACCAAATACATTTGTACCACTGTGCTTTGTCCTGACCGAAAAGGTCTCAGGCTCCTGTGTGACCCCACACATGTTCTCCAAAAGTCTCCAAAATGTTTCCTTACGTGACTTAGATGCATCTCCAGTAACTCGATCTTCTTCTGCAGGTGTTTGTGACTCTTTGCTTCCAACACCCTCCAGGTTGTGTCTCTTTGCTTCACAATCTTTTTTTCCAGCTCTAGAACCTGCACACACACAGGGAAAAAGCCCAGGAAGTATAACCTCCACCCCTACATTCTGGCCTCTTGTCAGGACACGGAGCCAAAGAAAATCCCCTCTGTTGACCTGCACTACAGCAACCATGCCATTAATGAGCTCGCAGTTCGAGGAGCAGCTTTTATCCCAAAGGATCCCATCCTGCACATGCAGAAACATGAACTGTAACTGGGAATGGGTTTGTTTTTGTGTCATGAAGGAAGTGCAGCTGCTTTTGGAGGGAACTCCAGCAGGTGTTGAACACGGCACAGCAGCATTCTGTGGAGTGGAAGAGGCAGTGAGGATGGGGCTTTCGTAGGGGTATGGGGCTGGCCAGGCAGGGATCTGTGCAGTCCTTCCTCGGTATGAGTGGAGGAAAACTTCTGCCAGAAGTGGGGAGTTGCCAGAGGAAATAAATCCATGGAAGAATGAAGCAGTTGGAGAACAGCAAAGCGGGGGGCAGGTGGGGGAGGGATGACTCAGGCAAGCCAGAGTTATCATCCCTGACGGGAAGCTAACCCTGTTGGGAAAGCTCTGCAGCACCTCCGGCAACAGCAAACTATCCAAGCATGTTCCCTGGCTTCCAGCGTGGGCAGCTGGCTCTGAGAACAAGGCTGAAGGGACCTGTCACTTCCATAGCCCCACGTTTCCCTTGGCCTCCCACCCCACTGCTGCCCAAATCCAATCAGGATGTCCTCAGGAGAAGGGATGGGACATCCCTCAGACGCTGCTGCTCCTCCTCTATTTGCCACATCTCAGGCAGCACTGTTCCAGCTTTACCTCTTTTTCAAAAGAATAAAAAAAGTGAAGGGAGAAGGAGAGGGATGTTTGTGGCCCCATGCTGCTGTGTGCCATCCCACAGGGGTGCAGGGACCAGTGGGACAAGGTTGAGAGTCCAATCTCATTTTTCCAGTCAGTGCTGCTGACTGAATGGGAGCCTGGTTCTACCCATTTGTCATGGTCATGTGTCACTTGCCAGGAGGAATATTCCAAGGCCTGAACTAAATGCGTTTTACATTGAGGGGTTTCAGCCACAGGTCTCACTCTGTGAGTCTGCCCTGCTGTGCTCAGGCAGGGAACAGTCCAGATGCTCTCACCTGCTTGACCAGGTCAGCTAACAGGGCTTTTCTTTCTTTGATCAAGGCATCATTCTGCATTCTGGTCTGCAAAAGGCTTTGGACCTTCATACGGTTTCTGTTTTGCAGTGTCACATTACTCGGGGAATAGATCTGGCTCAGCATTACTGTCACATGTCTGTGCTCTTGCTGCAGATTTTCTATTGCTTTTCTGTAAAAATGGAACAACAAATGACATTTAGCACATCCCATCTGCCAGGGCAGGTCCTTGCCCCTCCCCGTCTCTGCACTGTGGTCCCCAGAACTCTTTATAAAAAAGAGGGAGCAACTTTTTACATGGGCAGATGATGATAGAACAAGAGGGAATGGTTTTAAACTAAAAGAGCAGAGATTTAGACCAGATGTTAAGAAATTCTTTCCTCGGAGAGTGGTGAGGCCCTGGCACATGGTGCCCAGAGAAGCCGTGGCTGCCCCACCCCTGGAAGTGTCCAGGACCAGGCTGGACAGGGCTTGGAGCAACCTGGGATAGTGGAAGGTGTCCGTGCCTGTGGGATTCTACAGGTCTGTGATCTCGGCATGGAGGAACTTCCCAAGCTCCAGGCGGCCAAGCAGAGCTGTACTCACTCCTGAGCCTGCATCTGCCGCCAGATATCGGCATCGTAGAACTTCCTCTTGTACGCCACATGATGAAAATGGGTCTGCAGCTGCCTGATCTCCACTTTAGCCCTTTTATCCTTCTCTTTAGCAGGGAGCTCCGAAACCTCCGCCGAGGCTTCTCTCTGCCACAGACAAGGGAGGGTTTGGTCACTTGAGCAAACGCAGCTGGCAGTGGCAGCGGGTGAGCGGCATCACTAGCTCCAGCTCTTCTTTGGCACCTGAGATATCCATCACCACGCCAAACACGCAGTGCTGGCTGAGCTGGAGCCAGCACCTCAATTCCAGGACAGGGAGAGACCTCCACCAGTGAGGAGGGCAGGTGATGGCAGGTGGTCGCCTCTTTTATCACCCAGCACAACAGCGAGGACCATGTGAGTCAGAACCAGAGCCGCTCATGCTGGGGACATGGATGAACCCAACGGGCTGCCCAGGATTGGAGCAGGAGTGCTCCTGTCCCTGACCATCAGAAGGTGACTTCTAGCTGACAAACTGCCCAGCAGGTAAGCACTGAAGGCACTTAGACCCACCACTACCCGTGTCCTCAGATGATTCAAATTCCCCAATTCTGCCTCTCCCAACACCCAAATCTCAGTTCAGGGCCTCATTCCTGGCACAGGAGAGCTGCAGAAGCAGCCCCACTGCTACCCAGCACCTTGCTGGCAGAAGCAAGCCTGGCTCCCACTGCTGGAAGTGTATTTCCACGGGTAAGATCCCCACAGTAGATCCTCCGCAGTCCCTGTGAAGTTCAGCTTCAGTTTGTCCTTCTTTTTTACCTTCATTTTTCCCGTCTAACTCTGACGGTTGCTCTGCAGACACCTCGGGAAGGGAACAAGTGAAACTCTGCAGGTACAGGGTCGCTTTCCAAGGGAAGAAATGAAACAGGAGTAATGGGGCGGTTGTGTCCTCCTGCCCATCCCTCAGCACCCGCTAGCGTGTTTGGCACATGAGGAAACCATCACAGATGGCTGCAAGAGGAATAAAAGGAGAGCATTTCTGGTGATGTCATCGTGAAATTGTCGAGTTTTATAAGTAGGGGAAGAACAGATGGTTTGAGCTATTCCATCCCCGTTCAGTACCTGGGTTTCCATAGAAATTCCAGCAAGGCCAGTCCCCCCCACCCTGTGCCAGCGGGCAGAATCCCTGCAGAACACCTGGATTCAGCCCCCCTGTCCCACTGATGCCAGGCGGGCACTAGAGTGGACCCTGCATCCCTTACCCCCAGAACTGGTCCCCAGCAGCCACACTGCAGCCCCTTGGGTCTGCCTGTGTCCCCTGACACTGCTCGGCCCCACACAGGGCACTGCAGTTCCTCTCCAGCCAGGAGACAGAACCACGGTGGCAGTCGGGTATTCCCAAACATCCGCCTCTATTTCCAGCAGGAAGCTCAGGAGAGGGGAGAACCTAGAAGGGAACTGGGCCCAGTCCCACCCTGCCCTGCCCCACCCCAGGTTCTGTGGAGCAATCGTGGGTCTGGTTGCCATGGCAGCGTCACTGCAATGGAGTGTGGATGGTGCTCCATGGATCACCAAGATGGATCAAGCAAGGAGTTGCTGGGACCCCACACTACATGGACCAAAGGGGTTTTCATGCCCCCAAACCAGCCCTGAAGCACATGCTCCAACACCTCCCTGGCTGCGTGTCCCCAGCAAAGAGAAACCCTCATTTGGAATTGACCCATAACCTGGCATTCGAAGCCTTTTGCTCCAACAGGAGCAGCCAGGGGTTCACCATCCCCAGCAGTGCTTCTGGATCACGGCTGCTGCTCCCTCCCCATCTTTTTCCCAGCTCCACATCCAGCTTTTCGGGCTTCCAACCTGGTTTTTATCTGTTTTACTCATGAAGAGACCATCACCACATCACTGCCACCGCTGTTGGCATCCAGAGCAGCAACAACTGGTGTGCCAAACTGGGGAAGGATGCTGGGGACAGGGACCGGCTAGGTGGCTGATTAGGGGACAGATTGAGGCTTCTTGCCCGCTTCTCTCCTTTCCATGCAGGGAAGCACATGGGAGCTGTGGACTGAGTCATAAGAGCCATGATAATCCTTTCCCTGTAAGCCAAAGCGCGTGGCCAGCTCCCTCCTGGGGACTCTGAACGCTGAGATCCCTGGAGGGCAGGAGCACGGGGGCTGTGTTTTGTAGCCCTGGAGTTGCTTACTCAGCTGTGGGATGAAGGGGAACAGAGCAGTGCTGAAGGTGAGCAAAGGGCAGCCTGTCCCAGTTTGCAGGGCTGCGGCGAGTTCAAAGCCACGAGCAAAATCCCTGACCAGAGCATCAGCACCTCCCCCTTATCCCAGAGACTTTGATGAGCTAACAGCCCAGCCACCAAGTTCCAGGCTAATTCCCAGCCAGACAGGCTCTGAGGAGGCATTTAATTGGAAATAATATTCATGGCAGAAAGCAGAATGTGGTGTTTGATAAGAAAAATCACAGCCGAGGGCAGAGCCACACTGGGAAGGCACCGGAGCCTGAGGATCCCACCAGGGCCGGGGGAAGCTCCCAGAGCTTTTCATGCTGTTCCTGCATGATCAACAGCTCTGTGGGATAATAACAACAACCTCTCCAAGGGTGAGGTTGTCACTCAGCCCTGGGGGCCCTGGCTGTGTTATAGTACACATCCATGCTCCTCACCCTCAGCAGAAACAGGGCCAAACCTCCAGTTCCCAAAAAAAGGTAGAGGTGTAGGGATAAGCATTATTTTTACAGAAACAACGCCACTCAAAATCTTGTTTTCCCTTGGCTTGGACTAGTCCAGCCTCAAAATACAGCCCATGCTGTCTGTCCTTTTTGGGCTCTTCTCCATGGACCAATTCTCAATTGTTTAGCAATGAACAAGTCAGTAAATTAAACTATTCAGGAGGGCTCTGATTTGGTAGAGTCTGTGTCTGTCTCCCTCATTGCAGAAGCACTGATTTGACTAAAGAGGATTCTTTTCACCCAAACAATGCCTGACTGTCACACTTGCTCTCAGGGAGAGTGACTTCATTGTCTGGGTGGACTTTTGAGCAGAGCAGTATTGGGAGCAGGAGGAGATTGTTCATAACATCTGAATCCAAAAAGTCTCCAGCCTCTGGGAGAAACAGAAGAAAAGTGACTTTCTGTGCAATTTTCAACTTAACCCATCTTCCCTGATTTAACAAGTACATTCAGCACTGATTGACATGGAGAAATTATTCCTTCAGCAGCAGATCTGGGGGCTAATTAAAACTCATTGTACTATTTTAAGGGATGAATTCTGATCTGTGCAAGCCGTGTAAACTTTTCCTGATTCCAGCAATGATTTTCCTGTTTCACCAGGTCCGGTTCATGGGGACTGCAGGGGATGGTCAGAGCTGGGCTGGCTCTGAGCTGAGCTCCCACCTGGGAGCGTCCCATCGACGTCAAACAAAATCTCTGGGGTAAACTGGAGAATTGGGCCCATATTTTCATGCAAATGTAATACATTCATGTTACTTAATGCCTATTTATAATAAATCCAGAACTTAATTCTACTTAACCCGTCTTTAGTGTTTGACACATGAAATCGGTGAGTCAGAGGGCTATATATGGAACTGTCAAAACTTTCTTTTTTCCCTCCTCTAAAAGCCTGGATTAAATCATAATCAAATTCCCGGCAGCTCCAGCAGCAGTGCTGGGACGAGCAGGAAGATGCTGACAACTGCTAAGGCAGCTGGTGGTGGGGAAAGATCTTCTCAGGCAACAAATTGATGGCTAAAACCTCACAGAAAAGGTTCTGAATTCAGACACACGCTACGTCCATTTGCTGAAATCATAGAACCAGAATGGCTTTGGTGGAAAGGAATCTTAAAGCTCATTGAGTCCCACCTCCTGCCATGGGCAGGGACACCTTCCACTATTCCAGGTTGCTCCAAGCCCCATCCAACCTGGCCTTGGACACTTCCAGTGATGAGGCAGCCTTCAGGCTTCTCCGGGCAACCTGTGCCAGTGCTTCAAAACCTTCTGAGTAAAGAATTTCTTCTCAATATCCAATCTAATCTCTCTTTTAGTTTAATACCATTCCCCCTCGTCCTATCACCATCTGCCTGTGTAAATGTTGTCCTGTGGACCTGCAGGGATCCCTTGGCCTCATGGTGTCACCTTACCAAGACCTGGCTTGTGAACGGTGTCCCATGAGCACATTTTCTAGCCAGGTTTTTATTTCTTTCCTCTGATGAATGTTATCTTCACATGTGCATGAATCAGCCTTCAACAGGCAAGACCAGTTTTGGCCCAAAACCATCATGAACACATTGAGAGTTGGAGAGCTGCAGCTTTTTGCAACTGGCCTGAGTTTTGCTCTGTGTTTCTTACAGAAAATGTTTCATTTCTAATACACACCGTCTACTCCTCAAATGCTGAGCTGTTCTTTCCCTGCACGATGTCACTTATTCCAGCCTGTCCCTCCTGGATGGGGTAGAGACATCTCTGTACAGGCAAATGACTTAAAAGTTTTAAGGCTAATTGGGAGAGGTAAGGGGAGAGGAGGGTGTTGGCTGCCTCCTCGATTACAGCTGTAATTTCTCCACACTCCAAGAGGAAATTGTCATCGTAATTTCCTGCAGATGGTTTTCTTCTGAATTGCTGACACCAAGTGAAATGTGATTTCCAGCAGTGCACTGTCTCCTCCGTGGCTTTACTGGGTATTATTTCAAGCGTCGCAATAGGAGCAAGCTCCCCAAGCTTTGACTGACTTTAGGAAAGTAAAACTCGCCCACAGCAGGCTCTGCCGCTCCAGCAGAGCCAAATAACATGGATTTCACCCATCTGTGCTAACTCCCAGCCACCTTTGGCTGCAGGAGGTACACTGTGCTGAATTACTGCTCAAAGGCTGCTGCCACAGGGGGTGAATGCAGGAGGAAAATAGTCGAGGATGTGCTGAAAGCACAGAAAGAAGAGACCTCCAAAAATTTCACTGGCCTGAGGTCAAACCTGGCACGTAACAAGCACACAGACACTGCAGGATGATTTTAGCTAAAGCACAAGAACAGGGGACTGAAGGACAGAGCCATTGCAGAAGCTGCTGTCACACGAGGCCGTGTCTGACCTGGAACAGGGTTCTCTGTGCCAGCATGGGGTGGTGAGAGCCTGGCACAGGCTGCCCAGAAAAGCTGTGGATGCCCCATCCTTGGAAGCGTCCCAGGTTGGACAGGGCTTGGAGCAACCTGGGATAGTGGAAGGTGTCCCTGCCCATGGCAGGGAGTGGAATGGGATGAGCTTTAAGTTCCCTTCCAACTCCAATCATTGTGGGATTCTATGACTTTATGTTTTGTTGTGGTTTATGCAAAAGTGCACAAAGTTACTCTCAGTGGTTCTGCTGATCCCTCAGCAGTTTTGGAAGCATCAAACCCAAGCAGGAGGCAGGGTTTTGCTCCAGGCTGGGATATGCAGTGCACCAGCTCTCAAAGTCTGGCAGAGCACTTGGCTATGGCTGAGCCAAGCTAATAAACTCCCACCGTGACCTCCCACACCCCATTCCTCCCCAGGGAAGTCTGCTGGCAAATCCAGACGCTGTGCTGGAAACCCTCCATGCCAGATTGAGCTGGGGAGCACTGGGAGGGGGGCTGGGAGGGTGGTTTGTGGCTGAGGAAGCAGCACATCACAGGGAGAGTTGGGAAGGAAATTCCCTTCTCCACAGACTCCAGCGGCTCCGTGTCAACTCTGGGCAGAGCTGGGCAGCACAGGAGAGCACAGCAGGTACAGCCTGGTTTAGAAGAGCTATTTCCAATTAATCGTTCCTGATTACCGTCCCGTGCAAGGCTCCTGGTCAGGACTAAGGATACCTTATTAGTTGAACACACTCCGCATGTGGCTTAAGGCAACTGAGGATTTGCCTATATAAGATCACTCAGGGAAACTGTTCTGAATTATCATTTAAAGGCAATTAATTAAACTGCTGCATGAGTGTTCTGCACCATCTGCATCCCATTCTTTTCTTTTCCAAATCAAATGAAGGCCACTTGATCTCTGGGTTAAGCACAGGAGGAAAATTTCCTGGGGAGCCCACAAGAAACACGACTGAAATAAATCTGCCCGGAGGAAACGCACCCCAGGCCCAGCCTGGTGGGGGGATATTGACAAGGATGGTTCCAGAGCTTTCTGTCTCCTCAGTTTTGGCTTTATGGGAGAAGTTTGGGCACTCTTGTTCCCTTCCAACAGCAATCACAGCACAGGGAAGAAACTGAGTGCTCCAACTGCTCAGCTCCAGCTCAGTGACGTTAATGCCTGATTAAGTAGGTGACAATATCAGACAGTAAATGCTCAGCCAAGCACAGGCAGAGGACCCGGGTGGATCAGCAGTGGCCTTGCCCAAGATTAGCCCGGCGGCTGGAGCAGAAAGCCGAGGATGAGGCAGCCAGCAGGTCCATGGGCTGAGGCAGAGCATAAAGCTCCCTGGAGAGGAGTCAGCCCAGCAAAACCACTCGGAGCCTTTTTGTTTGATTTAGGACATGTCTCCTTGTAATTAGCCTGGCTTGGCCCCGCCGTTTTTCTGAAGCAGGATTGCAGACCTGCTCACGCCAGGAATAGCCGCTTTCCCAGGCTGCTGCCGGCACCAGCCCTGCTCTGGAGCAGGAACAGATTGTTCCGAACAGTCTGGTCCATTTGCCGTTCCTCCAAGCTGGCTGGGTTTGCTGTTTATTGCCACTCACTCAGCAACTGATCTTTTGCAAGATCCCAGCTATCAGTGCCTCCCCTCCCGTCTGCCGTCTGCCACTGCTCATGGCTCTTGAGGTTAGTCCAAGGCTTTACAAGAGACATCAGCTGATTTTTGCAATAGTTGTTACTCAAGAGTTCATTTAAATTAAAGCTTTAGCAAAGAAAACCCGAAGGGTTTGGGCTGCATGTTTCTCTTAGTGTAAATCTGAAGCAGCTTCCAAGGAAACGCAGAGGTGACATGAAGCAAAGCTGGGTTATAATGAATCCTCCTGGGTGTTTTCCCACATTTCTGGGACTAGTTCAAAAGGGAGCTGCACAGGGATGAGTGGGAAAAGGGAGCCTGTTTCTAACCCTGCTGCCGAAGGAGATTTGCCATGGATTGGATGTGCAGGGAGGTCATTCCCACCAGCCAGGAGCATCCTGTCCCACCAGCCACCAGTGGTCCCTGCCTTTCCCACTGGTACCTTTCCAGGTGGGTGGGGGCAGGCTGGGAAAGCCAAGGAGCACTGGGCTGGCCGGGGCAGAGGGATACAGGGATGCAGCCATCGCCTGCTCACTGCTCAGAGGGAGGAGAGCAGGAGGCAGCAGAGCTGCGCCAGTTGCTTGGCAACTCCCTTGCAAATCTCCATCCTGTCAGAAAACATTTTTTCCAGCGATTTGGATGGGTTTTCACAGGTGCAGGATCAGGTTTGGATGATCAGGTGGTTTTAAGAAACCACACATTGTACCTGGAGGAGCCACACACCCGCTTTAACCAGAAGCTGGATTAGGCTGATCCCAGCCCAATCTCTGTGTCTCTCCATCACTACAGGAGCAAGGCTGGGGTGGCATCATCCCCTGCTCACCCCAGCCAGGCTTTCCCCTGGCATCCCATGCCTCAGCTGTCCTTCAGTCCATACCTGGCTTCCTTGAACCCCCAAACAGAGTGGCCAAACCTGACCTGGAAACCCATCCAGCTCTTCTGGGTAATCACTGTGACCTTCACTTTGTGTGCAGAGAGGAAGGAGAAGGAAGATGGGCCAGGTTGTTCCCAACTTTTGATGGAAAACAAGCAAAGCAGAACACTGAGGGCAATGCTGGGTTTGGTAGTGGAATTAAAAAAAAAAAAAAAAAAAATAGGCAAAATAGCCCCAAATCACTGCCAAGAAGGCTGGATCCTGGCACACAGAGCAGCTCTGCACATCTCTACTTTGCTCTACTCCCACTTGCATTTCCCATGGGACATGCTCCTGGCTTTGTTGCCTTCAATCTGAAGAGCCACTGAGGTGGCAGCAGGTCCTGCAGGAGCCCAGTGTCACCATCAGTGTCACCAGTTATCAACCAAGAGAGGAAGGATGAGCCACCCAAAACTCCCATTAACCCCCTCCACACTTCAGCACGAGCCCATTTGTGTGGGAGCTGATTCTTCTGCTTGGAGCTAATGAAGAGGGAATTTCCTCAAGGGAAATAAAATGGTTTCAGCCTGAAAAGGTTTTTCTTTTCGGGATTTTTTGGTTGGGAACAGAGGCTGGAATTTTCCTCTCTGAGGTTGCTGACACAACCCCTTCTCCTCCAGTGTGGGAGGGGAATTTGGCCTGCTGATATTCTGTGCCAAGTTTAGATTGGGATAATGATATACTATTCAGGTTTCTATAGATTCTCAGGTCACTTTGAAAACATGAATTAATCTTGACAACGCAGCTGCGAGGAAATGGAGATCTCATTGTTCCTGATTTAAAGAGAGGGAAACTGAGACCTGGGGAGTACATGGTTTTTGTGAGGTTGCAGAGACAACAAGCAACAGAGGCTGGGAGCAAACCCAGGGTCCCGAAAGCCTTTCCGCTCCTCGCCGCGCTGCAGAGCCTCCTTCCCACACAAACCCGTTCTGGAGCATCGTTTTACACCAGCCCAAAATGTAACTCCCTCTTTATATTTAGCTCCCAGGTTCTGTAAAGGGACGTTATGTAACAGACCTCAAGTGTGGCATTTTATAATTTACCAGCTCAACTTGTGCTGCTTCCAGAAAGCCGCCTGTGCACTCTATTCCCCGGCTGAGTGCAGAGTCCTCGCCCATCTCCTCCTGAGATGGAAAATGATCCCTCTGGGCACCCATCTGTGGGTTTAAAGCCCCGTGGCATGAAGTCCCCACGGCCCCAGCCAGCCATGCTGTCTCCCAAGCAATTAGTGCTGTCGCCAGCTCCATTTTTATTGTCGAATTCTCTGCCCCTGCAAGAGAAAGAGAGGAGGAAGCTGGATGTGCTGCTCTTGGAGGGCAGACACAGCCCTCGCTGGTGG
This sequence comes from Corvus moneduloides, assembly GCF_009650955.1. Taxonomy (NCBI): domain Eukaryota; kingdom Metazoa; phylum Chordata; class Aves; order Passeriformes; family Corvidae; genus Corvus; species Corvus moneduloides. Next base: position 11,171,704 of record NC_045493.1, read on the forward strand.
AAAACCCTCTTTTGGGTTGCAAAATGGTTCAACAGGCTCTGAAATCCCAGTGGAAGGTGGGAGGGCACCTCTGACCAGCTGCTTCCATCCATCCATCCATCCATCCATCCATCCATCCATCCATCCCTCCAGTGAAAATGGGTGTCCCCAAATCTGGGAGTGAGTGAGGGTGATGCAGCCAGCAGCCACCACGTGGTGAGGCTCTGCTGCCACATGGTCCCTGTATCCCTGCTGCTCTGGCAGCGAGAATCTTCCCTGGACTCAGCTGGTCCTGCCAGGGGACAGGAGCCTGCCCCAGCACAGAGCAGGCAAATACCAAACCACATCTGCACTGGCAGCCCACAGACCCCTGCCCCATCCGTGAGTTGAAGCTTCTCAGTGCTCTGAACATCCACTGACTGTTTGGAAATCTGGGATGTAAGGAGGGAAACAGCAGGGAAGCATTTTTTAGGATCCATCCAGCCACGGAGGCTGCAGAGATGCACTGCAGGTAAAGCACCGTTGCAGGGCTGACACCTCCAAGGTGAGCTGCTGCTGCTGGCAGGACAAACACGACTGACAGCGTTCCTGGCTCCAATCCTTGCCTGCAGGCAGAGGCGAGGAGACACATCAAGGAATATTTGCTGAAGTGGCAAAACCCCCTGGCTCACCCCATCTCACCTCTCGGCCCCTCTGCTGCTCCTGGGGCCTGGGACAAGCCAGCAGCAGCCCTGGGTGGGCAGATGGATGGGCAGACAGCCCTGTTGTGCTCACCTCCAGGCCAGGACAACAAAGTGATTCCTCACTTCTTTCAGCTGAGCTGAGCAATAACGTGGAATGGCCTTAAATCCTCCGTGTGCCTTTTCCAAGTCATTATTTCTATAATGATATATATAAACTGGAGCTCCGTGGAAGTTTTGCCATAAGCTTGGGTGCCTGGTGCTAATGAGCAGCAAGAGCTCATCCAGCTGCTCACTTCCTTCTCCCCCCCAAAAGCTGAGCACTTGACTCCCAGATTATTTTAACCCTCAACATCTGCAATAAACAGCAGAAAGGACCTGGCGTGTGGCTCAGAGAGGGATGAGGAAATGACCAGAAACCTCAAATCCTGAGCTGAAAATACAGTTTTACTAAAAATACACGTCCAGCCTGTTTCAGTGCATGAGGCTGTCCCCACCCTGGAGTTTCAGTCACATCTCTGAACATCATCATCAAACAAGTGAAGCAGAAGAGCATTAATTAATCAAGCAGTTGATGGCACAGCATTTAAAGGCTGTGCTTGGGAGAACCAGGAGCAGCGAGCAGAGGATTGAAAACATCACTTTGTGCTCCTGCTGCAGCCCAGGGGAGCCAGGGACAACCCTCAGCCTGACCGGCACTTCCAGAGCAGGATCAGTGGCAGCACAGGGATGTGTTCACCCAGCCTGGGCAAATATGACAATTCCCATATTAATCAGAGCACAATAAAAACCACCAAACAGGAACGAGCTCCCAGAGTGGCCGAGCTCCCACCACGCAAGTATCGTGTATCGAGTGTTTTCTCCTTATCCTGGCCGCCTGCATCGCTGGGATTCCCAATCTCTCCTTGAAGCGCTGGTTTGAAGCCCCGGGGAATTCAGCAGCAGTACCGCAGTTTCACCAAGTGACTCACAGCTCTTCACCTTTAGATTTTATTTCCTCCCCGCTCCCTGCTTTTTCATGCAAATGTTACTCTGCCAGGGTGCTGCGGCTCCCGGAGCATTTCTGGCATCGCCTGCTGCTGCTGGAAGGAGTGAGTCTGGATGAGACTGGGCAGGTCCCTTCTCTAGCTGGGGCTGGGAAGAAAGAGACTGCAATATGCACACTTGAGAGTAAATAAATGCGGAATAAAAATAAGTGCAATCTTGAAAAAATTAAGTTAATTAAAACGTGTCTGCGGTCAAGCAGAAAAGATCTGCTGCCCTGTACCACCTCCTTCTTCACAGCTGGCAGCAGGGACCACAGCACCCAGCCACAGCACGAGGGACACTGGGCAGCGTGGGAGGAGAACACCCAGGTCTGGAAAGGGTCATTTGAGCAACCAGAATTTAAAAGGGTGCAGGAAGAAAGAGGGCAGAGGCCATGGTGGCTGCTTGCCTTGTTTTAACTTGTTGCCCACACTGTTGTGGAAAGAGAGAGAGAGAAGTGAGGATCAAGCAGAGAAACTGTGGCTGCCCCATCCCAGGGAGTGCCCAAGGCCAGTCTGGGCAGGGCTTGGAGCAACCTGGGATAGTGGAAGGTGTCCCTGCCCATGGCAGGGGGTTGGAATGAGCTGAGCTTTAAGTTCCCTTCCAACCCAAACAATTCTGGGATTCTATGGCTGGGACAGCAAGCACGTGCTGTGCCAGGACCATCCCCATGGGTCCTCTGCAGAGGTCACATGGCTGTGAAGGCATCTCATCATCAGGGCAGGTTCCACAGCATCCAGGACTTGCATCTCCCAGGGTCCTCAAGCCACCCCAGAGCTCCTGCACAGACCCCAACAATGAGCAGGTTTTTGGGGTCAGCTCACAGCTTGTGTCCACCCCAAGTTTTTCCTCAGCAGTTGCCCCCATATCACTGGCCCTGGCGCATGGCATGGATATCCTTCCTCGGCTGGGGAAGGTCAGTGACCTTGCCACAGTTTCTGTCTTGTGTGTGCCAAATCGCAGCTATAAAAGGGAGAAAAGTTCAGCTGCAAAATACAGCTCACCTTTTTATAGAAGAATATGGTATCTGATATATTCCAGTTGAAACCCTTCCAAAAAGCCAGGTGGGACTTTTTCTATACATATATATATATATATATATGTCTAAACAAAACCCTTTCTTTCTTACAAAAAAAAAAAAAGAAAGAAAAAAAACAGAAATAAAGAAGAAAAAAAAATGAACTCTGGCAACTATCCCATGCCGAGAAAGACATTTAATTGAAGCCACACAAAAGGCAGTCGGTCTCACCAGCAACTGCACTTCTATCGCCTCCAGAAAGCCTGACGCACAGATTCAAAACCGAGGATGAATGTCAGCTGTCAGGTCCCTAAGGCTCTGCTGTGACCTACATGCTACTGAGAAAAAAAACCACCCAACACTTGTTTGAGGTTGTGTTGGGAGAAGTGACAAAGGGAGCACGGCTTGGCAGAGGGGCGTCACCCAGCGGGAGCTGGGATGAGGCAAAGCCCCTCTCCCAGGGTGTGAATCCATCAGTGCATGGAGTTACCCAGGAGCAGCTTTCACTGGTCCCTTCCTCATCCCCTGTTTGAAAAGCTAAATGCACAGCAAGAAGTCCGCAGGGAAGTCCAAAGGTGCTGGAAAAGGAGTGAAAGCAGAGCCCGAGAGCTGGAGGTCACCAAGGCTTTGGCCGTCAATGGAGGCTGCAGAGAACAAAGTGTGGGGTGAAAGGGGCTTCTCTGACCCCCAGCAGGTTTCTCTGTCTCTGAAGATGTTCCTTCTTCACCTCCAGAGACTTGTGATTCAGGCTGAACTACCTGGGAAGAAACGGTTTTGTTGGGAAGAGTGTTCTGTGAGTTATCATCAGACAACTTCAGGCAAGCACAAACTTTCATAAACTACTTTCCTTCTAAAATTCTGCCTCGTAGCCTCAAAATCTTCATTTCCTCTTCATGCACAACAGGAAGGGACCTGTTCCTGCATCACCTTGCACGTGCCAGATCAATGAGAGTGTTGGGATGTTGGCCTCATCCTCGTAGGGAATGCAGAGTCTCACATGGGGGATCTCTTCCCTGCTTGGATGGGAATGCAGTAAAAAGATGTCATTATGCCTAAACGTATCCTTGAATCATCAAAGCTGTTCTGGCTGTGGGGTGAACACTTCCTCTAATCTCTATTTTGCTTTTTAAATGGAAGGAATGGACTGCCTGTGTCCACAGCCATTCACTCTGAGACAGAAGTTTAGCATCAGCCATCTGTGCCTGACGTGGAGCCGATGCAATGCTGAGATCTCACCCAACCCCAGTCTTGCCCTGGGCTGAATCTCACCCACTGCACAAACACACAGGGGATTCTTCCTCCAAACAAGGAATCTACTTCTAAACTGCAAAATAATCACGTGAAGCAAAACATGGAGACAAAGAATGGGGAAAAGGAGTTCCAGCAGAGCAGAGACTGGAACAAAAGCAACAAGTTTCCAAGGCTCCCTTTTCCCCCAGATTAATGTTTCCGACTCTCCTACCTCACCTGCTGCCTCACAGCTACGTGTGCATGGAAGCATTGACGTAAAAGGCTGATTTATTGGCTAAACCCCACCATTGTGCACTCTGTCATTCGCAGCACTTGGATTTATCACCACATCCAGACCAAAACACTCGTGATTCATCAGCGAAGGCACCCGGCTGGAGAGCAGCGTGGGAGAGAGCCTGGCTTCATCGCTTTGGATCTGTCTCTGCTCCGCCCTGAGATGGGATTGCAGCTCCCAGGGTTGTGTTTGCTGTAAAGTGCCGTGGGTGCCATGGGAAGCCTTGCCCACCTTTCCCTTGGGTCCAGCCCAAGTTTTCCCTCTCTGCTGCCGGGCTAAGCCCCAATGTCCTCTCCATGAAGTTCCATGAAGCTGCCCATTGAATGGCCTGGAGGAGAGACCATCCCAGGAGAAGGAGGAGAAAGAGGGTTTCCTCAAGTGGCTTAAGGCATCCGCTGGATGCAGGTGCAGGTTTTTGAGCCAAGAACACAGCTCAGCTCGACTTGGGCTGGGGATTTCAGTGAGTTTAATCCGTTTCGTACACACTCCCTCAACTGGCTAATTACTGCTAATTACACAGGCTTGAACTCTGGCCATGCTCTCTTGGAGACCTGGGAGAAGCTGCTCCTGTGTGCCCAGGAGAGCTGATATGGGACCACATCTGCTGCCACAAGGCAGCTGTGACAAAGGCAGCTGTGATAAAGGCAGCACTCACGGAATGGGCTGGACACCAGGACCTGAGCGATGCCGGTGGCAGAGGATGGGTCCCAAGGGATGCCGGGGCAGAGATGCCCCAGCAGCTCACAGTGGTGTGCCCAAACTGCAAGGACAAATCAGAAGAGAATCCAGGGATCAAAGGTGATTCCAGCCACGGATCCCTCCGAATCCTGTCGTACCAATTTTGGCGCAGTGTTACGTAAGAGCAGCCCAGCTCCTGAAAATCTGCCAGGCTCGCAAGCGGAGAGCAGCAAGGAGGAGGTGAGAATAGAAACAAATAAATAAGAATACGTGGCAGCTACCTCCACAATGGACCACGTTTCCAGATGCTGTATACAAGCAGAAATCCCAAGTGTCCAAGAGCTGCCAATGGGATTGTTCTGGAATTTCAGGAGCGTAAGGGAAAACAAAATCTGGATCAACAAAGCTACTGCCCTCTGAACACTTGTTACCTGTCGCTGGGAAGGCTTTGGTGCACCAGCCTTCAGGCACCTGCAGGTGGGATTTGCCACATATTCCACCTGCATTTCCATGGGAAAAGGCATGAATGAGTGAATTAGAGATCTCTGGGGTGCATGGAAGCTCTCTTTCTTGCTCCTGCATCTCGTGTTCAGTGATGTGTCTCCCACTGGCAGATGCACAGCAGCCATTTGACCGATAGCAAATCACCAGAGCTTCATTCTGTTTTCACTTTCCTGCTCCCTTGACAGCCCTCCTGATCCTGCTTTTTCATGGGTTTTAATTAGAGAAGCAGCTCAGCCATGAAGCTGGGCTGAGATCAGGGGCCATGTCCCAGGCTGCAAACATGCATCTCTGGCCAGTGCAATGAGGAACATCCACGATGTGCTCCCTTCGAGCCACGTGACGCTGCAGTTGCATAAAAATGTCCCACTTTGAAAAGCAGCTGCCTCTCCTTGTTTTGCAAGGTTTGCTCCACACCACAGGATAACTCACATCCCTCTGTACCACCACATCCAGGTGCTGAGAGTGGCTGACACTGCGAAGCGAAAGGCCAGTTGTGCTCACCCCACCATAAACCAGCTGGAAAAGGGGCAAACAGCCCTTTGCTGGGTGTATAGCACTGGCTGCTGCCCATGTTTTTCCCTTTCCCCTCAGAGAACAGCTCAGCTGAGCCCTGTGGAAGCCCACAAGAGCTTTCCAGCCGGTTATGCAACTCCCTTTGGCGGAGCAAAGGGATTCCTGAGGAAGAGGGGAAGACGGGGCTCCACTTGGTGCCAAAGCGGCGTCAACTGATCCGCCACGGCTGCTCTCCACTTAAAGTAGGACAAAGCCTCCTTTGGAGCTGTTTCTCCTCTTTTTCCAAGCAGCAGAGCCGACGACATCCCAGGGATGCTCAGCCACGGACAGGACACATCAAAACGTCTCTTGTGCCTCGTGTAGTCTTAAAAGTCAGATTCATCTTAGAAATTCACCAAGAGGGTGGAATGTGCTGGGTTTTCCTAATCCAAATAGCTGTAGCAGGAAAAATCCTATTGTGGTCACTGCTATATTAGGAAAAAAGGGACTTATGACATTTTTATATGAGAAGGATTTTATTGGTAGTATTTTTGTGAGTATGAACCTTCCAAAACTGGCCAATAGAATATTTTTCCGTTTGAAAATACCTTTCACCAGAAACCCATGAAGTGCATCAGCTTTTAATAAATAAAAAAAAAACACTAAGAGGGGAGGAATGGCAAATCATATTTCTCCCATGTCAAAATCACCTGTCTCAAAATTTTCTGAGCTGAATTTTTTTACTTTTGGTATCAAAAATGTGATTTTAACAAGCTCGAGATGGACTTGACATAGAGCTCAGTGTTGACAGCTACTGTTGAGGGCAGATTTCAAATGGAGACCAGCTGTTGAGACTGGGAAACCACTGGCTTGGTGGAAATCAAGGCCTGGCTGTGGTGTGCAGGGTACACCCGTGAGAAGAGTGTAAGGAAGTCTCCAGCAGGAATCCTGCCGCTGGCTGGCTGGGATTGAGGTTTCATTCCGTTTCTGCACAAGGTTTGAGCCCTTGGAGAGCCCCAAGGCAAAGCTGGAGGCTCAGGAGCAGCCGGCAGCCCCGAGCTCCTCACAGGGTTCTGCACAGGAGCACACAGGATCCACAAGTTTTGTTGCTGGAGGGAGATCACGGCACTGTGTGTTTTGTAAATAAAACATGACACTAAGAAAACTCCTGCCTGTGCGTCATCACCTCCCTTTTGGAACAGGACACGGACCCTTCCATCTCCAGATCAGCCTCGCAGCTTGTTCCAGCTGCTCCTCTTTTGTCTGACAAATTGGTGCCATCCACCTCCAAAACCCTGCTGAAATTTGGGGGTTAGCAAAATATTTTAGGCATGAGAAGCAAGAGGTGTGCATGAGGCTTTATCTTGATTGTAACACCAGGCAAGCTGGGTGCAAACAGAAGGAGTTATGAAAACATTGGAATCCTGGCTGTGGAGCAAGTTAGGAAAAATAACACCTGACCTACAAGTCACCCATTCTTGTTCTGGCAGTGTTTGCAAAGCCCGTGTAGATCTTTGTTTGAAATGTACACAAACACGCTGAATTTCATGGGCTTAGCAAATATGTAATCTACAAGTGTGGGTGCCTCGCGTTTCTTAGGATCCACCTACAAACAGGGATATATCAGGGAATATTTAATTATTTTTTTTGCACATATATTCACGTACATATGTGTATATAGTGTAAATATGCATTATATTGTACACACAGTATAGGCATGTGTATGCATATATATATTTATATATACGTACAGAACAATACTGAAATCTCCTTATTTTTCTTCTGTATGTAGGTGGGTATTAAATATATAATATATATATATTCTTAAACCTAACCAGATTATGAGCAACAATACAATAATAGAGCAACATGTGCAAGGGAGAGTGAGGACAAATCAGCGGGGAAAGATGTTTTATACAGAGGCCTCTAAGGAATGAGAGCAAAGTGGTGATTCGTGGAATTTCGTGGGGGGAAAGGAGGAAAAGACACAGAGGTCTCCAAGCTGTGAGCTGTGAGCGATTTGTGCTGAACAAATCATTCATCATCGCGTATTTAGCAAAGCAGGGAAAAATGTTGTGGACAAATCGAAAGAAGGGGTGAGGATGTTGGTATATGAAGTGTGAGCTCCAAAATTATGGAATGTTTCAAGCCCGTGTGCAGAGTTTAAGGACAAAGGGATTTCCCTGATTGTTCCCTCTCTGGAAATAAATCTGTTGCCCCTCTAGAAACAAATCATTGTTGTGAGCAACACCAGAGACCAAAATAGTTTCATGATATTGGTAACACCTTGGCTGGGTCCCTCTTCTAATCAGGGTGTGGGGCAAGGCTGGCTATTTCCTGCAGAGAAAAGCTTCCTTATTAAAAAGATAATTTTGTGGTGGCATTTTAATATAACTCTGGCTCTCCACAGAGTCTACTGATATGAAAGGGTCCTTATTTTTTATGAGAATGAGGAAGACCCTGTGTAAAAATTCAGCTCCCTCTAAACAGGACACCAAACGTTGGCAGCTGCTGTTGAGATTTGGAGCTGGAACAAAGCACATCGTTATCAAGGTGATGACGAGGCTTTGACAGATTCACCTTTATCTGTCATTTCTCTTCTTTCCTCCTGGCTATGCCTCTTTTAACAAGAATTGACAGTGCTTTGGACCTTGCCTGGTGTGGTTCAGCAAGTGAGATATATTTTGAAGGGCTGGAGCTGTCCTTCTGAAGTACAGCGTTTCCAAGTGAATTCCCAAATACATCTCCTGGGTTGCAGCTCCATTGCTGAGCTCTCCCCCTCCATCCCAGACCCCAGAGCATTAACAGGAGTGAAAAGGACTCAACACCCCACTAAAGGTGCTCAGATCCCCAAAGGACTCGTCCCTGGAGAGGAGGCAACAGCTAAAGGGTGGGGTGAGATGAGATGAAGATATTTCCAGAAACGAAAACAAGGCCAGGAAGGTTCCTCTGGAAACACAGGACCAATTTTCCTTGTTAAATAATTCAGCTAAGTCCGAGAGAACAACTCGCCCTGCAGAATTAGGAAGGATTTGAAAGAGAAAGAATGCATTCGGCACAAGAGCCGGAGGGGGCCGTTCCCCGAGAAGGTGCAGCACAAAAATAGATGTAAATCTGCAAAGGCTGTCACGTTGAAGTAAATCTGAAGTAACTCTATTGTTTTCCGTGGGGTTACTTTGGGTTTACACCAGCGTGACTAAGATTAGCATATCAGCTTGGGCGTGCTCGATACGATAAGTGTTCGCTCGGGGAAGTGGAGCGTTGAGGCTGTGCTTGCAAGGGGCCAGAGCCTGTGTTTCAGGTAGACTCTGCGTCCTCTTATCTCCTTCCTCCCGCAGACCTGAGGTGTGCTGAGACTGCATGTCCTTTGCTTTATCACCCGCACGGATCCGAACTCTGCTCCGGCTCCACCACGGCGATGAGCTGTAATGAATATTGTATAACCACCGGCAGGAAGAATCCGGCAGGATAGTGGGAGCAATCCACGCAGGGAAGGGAGGGGAGGAGGAAAGAGCTTGACACAGCCATCCCTGCAAATTAAAGTAGGAGTAAATAAAGCAATTAAACAATATTCAACCAGAGATGCAGACTGAACAGTGGGAAAGGCTCGCACAGCCCATCTCCAGGGCAAACGCAGTCCTGTTTATGAGCACAACCTCATTTAAGTGCTTGTAGCCAAGCTGTGGCAACATATAGAATGAAATAATAGAAGTGTGAAATAAAGTAGAGAGATGCTTTTGAACGAGGAGGTTAATTCCTTTATCCATAAGGATTTGAAAGTGCTGTATGTTTGTTTCTTGAAGGATTTGCAGGTGCAGAGCCACGTGTCTGAAGGTGCTCTGGAGCTGAGGGGCTGCTCGGGACACGTTGCCTCAACTCGTGAGGCAGAGATGGCTCAGCGTGAGGTGAAGAACATGAGAGCTGTGCTACCCCAGCCCTAAAGCGTGGTGAACAGCCCCAAAATCCCACCTGAAGCCACCGTATCCCTCACGCGTGGGTCTGTGGGGCTGTGACTGCAGTGGGGGGATGAGGTGAGGGCGATGGTGGCCCCTTCCCGTTCCCTGCAGACCCCAGCCTGCAGGAACCCTACAAGGCATCGACCTTTCTTCTCAGAAAGGGTGACTAAACATTGCAACGGGCTGCACCGGGAGGCGGTGGAGTCCCCGTCCCTGGAAGCGCTCAAGGAACGACTGAATGGGCCACTTGGTGCCATGGTCTAGGTGACATAGTGGTGCTCGGTTATAGGTTGGACTCGATTATCTCCGAGGTCTTTTCCAACCTAATGGATTCTGGGATTCTGTGACCGCCACCACTGGTTCCGCCGCGCTGTGACTGTCGCGACACCGGGAGGCGGCACCGCCGCACTACTTCCCATCCCGGAAGCGGAAGGATCCCGCAAGCGGAGACGCATCACCCCGCCCGCTCTTCCCGCCCGGCCTATAAAGGGTTCCCGACGAGCCGCGTCGCGCTCGTAGTATCCGTGCGCCAGGCGAGCCCGCTGAGGGGACGGCGGCCATTTTGTTCAGTGCTGGCTCTGTGCTGAGGGGGCGGGGGGGGGGCAGAGAGAACGAGGGAAGGCGCAGAGCAGGAAAGGGCAAAAACGAGACAGAACGAGGAGCGGAGTTGGGCCGCCCAAGCCGCGAGCGGAGCGGCGGGGAAGGCTCCGCCCGGCCGCTGAGAGGCGATGGCGGATATAGACAAGCTCAACATCGACAGCATCATCCAACGGCTGCTGGAGGGTGAGGGTCGGGGACGGCGCGGTTGGGGGGGGGGGGGGGCGGCGGGGCCAATGCGCCGCGTCCCGCCCGCCCGGCGGGGTCTGAAGGGACACCAAAATGGAGGGGCGAGAGGCGCTTTGTCTGCCTGGGGTCTCCGCCGCCGCCGCCTCCCCGCCTGGCTCAGCCCCGCAGCCCCAACTTTCCCCTCAGCCCATGCGTTTCCCAGGCGGTTCTGCCTTTTGATCCCCCGGTGCAATGCTGGGACCAGCCGGCTGCCCCCTTCTCGTCCCGAGCAGCTCTGAGAGGATGCTTAATTTAGTAGTATTTTCGTAGGAAGATCTTTTAAAAAGCCTGGAGTGTTCTCTTGCCTTTCACGCGTGCACATGGGATCAGTGCATGGCTGGGTAGTCGTGGGGTTCTGGAAATAAGACTCAGTGCGTTTCAAGAGTGTTGAGGCAGCTTTTCAGCAAGTCGGGAGGAGACTGTCATGGGTTTCAGTGGGGTTAGCTTTGATTAGCTGCTTGCATTAAAGCTGCCACAGGATTTTGGCTCTTAATTCGTAACATATGGTGGGTTTTTAGGTGTGAATAGAGGGTTGGGGTTTGGTGTTTCAGACAGTCTGAAAAAGGGCTTATTTTCTGGTATTGTTGGTGCTTTGGGGTGAAAAGAGTTGCATGGGAGTCTGTAAATAAAAAAAAACCCTGAAAGTTGCAGGGGGTGTCTCCAGCATCATCCCTTCACTTGCAGGGATCAGCACTGGACTGGGATTGACAGATTTTAGGCAAAAGGCTGAGAAGTTGCCAGTGACAAATTCTTTTCCAGGCATCAAGGAAAACCATAATTATTCAGAGAAGGAAGCTCTCTTGATCCAGTCTCGTTTCACATGTGTCAGGGCAGGCATCTCATCTGGACTTACTCTTGAAAAGCTTGGTCAGGGATTTAACTTTTTTCCATTTGGCACAAAGTCAGCTGAGAGGTTGCTGAGAAAAATAATGAAGAAACGTCTTTTCTTACACACTTTCCTTCTTACAGGATTTTGCTTGTGTAATGCTTGGATAGCAAAAGGTCAGGCAGAGGAACAGAAATTCTACTCTAGAAATCAATTGGAGTTAAAAAATCCTATAGATGAATTATGGGATTATTGAATAAGTAAAAGTAAATGGGGTTTTTCCTCTGATCCGTTTTGGGTTTTGCCTGTTACCAATTTAAACTGCCCTGGTTTCAATTATTTAAAGACTTCCCTTCATAAAGTTAGACCAGGATTTTCCTGAAAATCCAGTAGTACTACTTGTAAATGTCAGGTCTCGTATGTCATATGTTTGGTGACATATTAATACATGCTCAGTTTAACTGCACATATTAGTTACAGTCCTTACTGATTTCTCCTAGTGTAACTAATGTGATATTTTCAAAGTGGAAATTTCAATTTTTAAAAGTATGGATTAGACCTTTTCCTTGAAAGAAATATGAGTGATTTCTCTGTTTAAAGTTTCAAAAAGTAGTAAGGTGTAGTATGTCAGTATGTTCTGCTTCTACTCAGTTTATATCATCATTTGGAGCAGATAAGAGTTCATAAATCAGGCTTCAGGTTTACTGACATCTTTTAAGAGGTGCTTCATGCAATTACAGACGTTACCTGAGGTTGCATCAGCTGCCAGAACTGAAATTAATTTTTTTTTTCCTTTATTAATATTGCTGCTGGGATTTTGGATTCCTTGAGGCAATGATTGTCTTTCAATATTTAAAACAATTACTGGTGTTAGTAACCTATGCTAGTGCTTTATTTGATTATTAAATGTCTGTTCTAAACATCTTTGCCAGACAGAGAGTAATGACTGACCTTTTTGAATGTCACTTTTATACTTTTTTTTCCTAAAATATTGCTGCATTTTAGCACACACTGCATTTTAGATTTAGATCAAACAAATTATTGTTTTTCAGTGCAGTTCTGGCAGAACAAGTGCATAATATTAGTTACACAAAGTGTGGTATGCCCGTGAGCTCTGTATCAAGGGATACCCCTTCAGACAAGGCTGCACACAGATTAAAATCATACTCAGGCATGAAAACACTGCAAAATCTGGTTTAATAATCAGCTCACAAACTGAATTGCCCAAATCCTTGTGCAAGCTGTAATTTTAGAGCAATTTGGTATTCCATTATAGCTCTCTTTAAACTTTAAATACTTACACATTTTTATAGCAGTTAACTTTAGGTGACTTGGCTACTAAAATTTAAAGAGTATGAGCAGGAAGCTTAGCTCTTTGTACAGGTAACAAAACCCAGTACTAAGGAGATACTTGAAATCCTGGAAATCAGTGAGCAGATACAGTTAGGCTGGTATCTGTGCTATCATATGCTTTAGCATTGCCCTTTTGGAAGAAGCAGTGAATCAAGTCTAATGGTTGAGGTAAAGTGAAGGGTGAATAATAAATTACTCTTGTTTTTGTCCTTAATACAGGGTATTAATAATGTATTCGTGAGGGATTTTAGTTGCTTTCTATCCTGACTCCTCTGCTCAACTCACATTATTCTTACTTTTCCCCCAAATAGTGATGTTCTCCCACCCACATTTAGGCTATTTAGGTGAAATTATTAGCTTGTTCTTTAAAAGGCCTGGAAGTACATACTTCAGCTTCTCATTCTAAGGTAAATATTTGAAGAGTCTTCCTTGCTCCAGATGTTTATAGTACAGAACCATTTGGCATTGAAATGTCACAAAAAAACATTTTTCAGTAGCATTGTTCTCAACCTTGGAAAGCCATTCAGGGAAAACATTGAAAATACTGACTTTTTTTGCTGTAATTGAATTCATATTTGCTCCCTTCTTTACTAATGAGGGTTCTGTCCTGCTAGGAGCAATTTCCTGCATACAGGTTGTCTGACTTTGTGACTTTTGGTAACTGTAATGTCCACAAGAATAAGACTCCTAAAGTGTAGTAAGTAACAGTGCCCTGCACTGAGTATTGAAATGTTTTTAAGTGTCCTTGATAGTGGATAAAGGCTCAGATATTGATGGAACTAATTCACCTTCCTGAGGAATAAGAGGGGTCAAACATGAGAGCAAATTATGCCCCTCCTAGCAGGGGTGCTGTAGGCAGCAACTGTGGCTTTGAGTGTGTGCTAAGTCCAAACTGCCAGCAGACAAGAAGAAGCTAAAAAACTCCTTGTAAGATAAAAAATCAGTGGCACCTGTATGGTCTTGGGAAAGGTTCCAGGAAATGGCAGAGTTCCTGCTTGCTTCTGTAAAGAATGAGTGACAAATCCTGAGACTCCCTGAGTGTGAGCATGGCTTCCTTTCTGTGTCTTGTCAGATGGTGTTCCTATGACTCGAGCCCCTTATCCATTTCCTTCATCTCGTGTGCTGGCAGCTTTTCCAGATAAGTAGGGTCTGGTTTGGAGCTCACAGTCACATATTTAGAAAACACGATGCAAGTGTATTAGTCTTACCATGGTTACAATAAATAATGGGTAAAATAACATAGTTGCAACATACCTAAGTGACCCAAGTTGAAACGTGTTTCTGCAAATCTTTCCTGTGCTGCATCCTCTGCAGGCACTGTTAAGGGAAAACTAACTAATGAATGGAGGCTACTTTGGATAAAGCCATGCGAGGCTACAATGGTGGTAGCCATTCTGAAAGCTGAAATCCTGGCTAGTGCACTAAAATCAGCAAAAAGACTCTTAAATCCTTAAACATTTCTGTTTGTACGCCCACAGATTTCTATTCCCAGTAAAGCCTGTTGTAGAGATGTCAAGGCGATATTCTCTCTTAATTTCCTTTAAATGGGGAAAGATTATCATATACTTATTAAAAATAGTTGAGCTAAAGAGCATGGTTAAGATTTTGCTAGCTACAGAGAAGATCTTTTCTTACAAATGCAGTCCTCTAAATTTTTTTTCACCTTTCTGCTAAATACAGCATTAATTGGGTCTGCAGGGTTGCTTGCTCTTTAGCTTCGTATACTGGGGTAAGAGTCAGGTTCTCAGAGATGTTAATCTCAAGTGTAGTCACATTTACTTGTGGATGAGTTGGGATGTTGTGAGGAAGTTTCTCATGGACAAGCAGCACTTTTTGCCCTCAAACCATATCATTTTCCCTAGTTTGTGTAGCTTAATGTTAATTGTTTCCTGCTGTGGTGCAGCAGTTTCTAAGAGTGGGAAATAGAAACTCCTTCAATTCCAAAGACAAGCATTAGATTCTTAGCAATGCCATGGATTCAAATAAGTCTGTTAAATTCTGTGCTTGTTGCCTAGTCAGTGAAGCAGAGGAATTTGTCACCTCTGTTTGTGATCAGTGTGAGTACCTGTTGCTCCTCACCTGTCTGCAGTGTGGAAATACGTTACAAGATGAAAAACTTGCAGTCATGCAGAATCTTCCATTTGAGAACACTGCTGTGGACTTTTGACATACTAGAAAGCAGACTGGAACTTTTTCTTTTTGGAGCCTTGTGCACTGAGGAGATGCTTTTCCATTTCAGTTTTGAATTTGAAGCGATCTGATCAAAGCTGGTAGTGCCTGCAGTAAAGTAAAACCTTTTTTTACATCAGCCACTTTCAAGTTATTTATTCCCTTTGTGCCTGTGGTGCAAAACTGACTGTGAAACTGTCATTGGGAACTGCTAAAAACTAGATTAAAACCAACCTGCAGTATTTTTGGAAATGTCACTATGATTGCAGACATCTTAATGTAAAACATGGTGAAACTGAGAGACTTGTTTAATAAGCCAGAAAAATGAACTGACCTGTAGATAGACTATTTTCCTTAAAACATTTTCTGTAGGAGAACTTGATTCTCACACTTCAGTTGACAGTATTTCAGCTGCTTCTTTTAATGCAATACTGAATGGAAATGAGATGTTTGCATCACTGAAATTTCTGGCGTTTTTGAACTTCCTGCTATTTTCGAATACTTCTTTAAGTATCTGTCCCTTTCATATTAACCTTGAATGACGTAAAGGACTGTGTGGCACCAAAGCAGGTATTGGAAAATGCTGGGGATGGGTTGGGATGTGGGAGTCTGTTGTACTCTGCATGCATATGGTCTTCAGACTGTTGTACGTTCTCGATCCCACAGCTCCTGACCCATTTATCCCTCCCAGGGAAATGTAGAATCGTTCTCAATGTCAGGCAGTGTTCTAACTCCTGGCAGCTGCAGCTACACTTTGTACTCGCTGTTTGCTTCCTCCGTAATGACAGGGGTGCCTCAAGTTCTTGCTCTTCTTCCTTCTCCTTCCTTTCCCCCGCTGCTGGGCGCCTGTCATACTGCACTGTTTATAATACGCTCATTTTAGCGTTGGTATCTCTTGTTGTTTCCATCAGTTTCTCCCTGTCTTGGAAACTGTTAATTTTAATAGTGGGCCCTGTGTTCAAAGCAGTGCCTCTGCAGAGATCATCCAGGCTCCAGGGAAGGATTTTTTTCTGTAGTCATTTCCATCTAGTGAAGAGCTTATTTTTTTACAACTTCTCATATTCGTACAGTAGAAAAGATTTTATGTGCTAGAAGACTGCCCAGACTGGACACTGAAATTCGGGCTCTAGAGAAATGATTTCTAAGAACAGGAACATCTCTGCCTAAAGAGGGTGGGAACATTTTGCTGTCTGGAAATGCTGCAGCAGTGTGTTCAGACACAAATAAAATACCACTTGAAATAGGCTGACTTTTTTCCCCAAGTGATTAATCTTTAGCTTGTTCCACTGTCAGTTCCAGACTGTCATTTCTGAGAGGTTATTTTTTATGCATTGAAAGGGCAAATGTGCCTGTACAGTACTATTGAGCTGCTCTTTTGACTTTATGTCAAGCTGTCAATTAGTATCATACTGTCTGAGCTCTACAAGCTGCCTTATTTTGGTCCAAAGCAGAGAAACAAGCTGTAAACACAACATGTTTTTCACAGGGTATTATTTTTGCCTTTCTTAGAAGAACTAAGTAACTTGAAGATTCAGAGAAACCTTTTAAGAAGTCATTAAGACTGAATATCCTGCATTTCTGTGCCAGCTCTTTCATTGTGGATGAGTAAATCCTTGCAGTAAAAATACAGATTCCTCAAACCAAGATGTACTTCTGCATTTTTGATTCTTCTGAAGCCAAACCCACTTTTGGTTTCCCAGCTTTTCAGGATATATAGGTTAATGTCAGAAGAAATTGAACACACTCGTCTCCTCTGTGCTGGCTCCATGTTGGACAAAGTGGTGAAGATGTCACTGGCAAGCAGAGCTGAACCAAACTTTCCTGTTCTTTCATCCATGGTGTCTGTCCTAGTGAGTCTGGGGAGTGCAGCAAAGCATCATTTCACCTTGTCAAGGTTTTCTACAGGCAGGTGACTAAAACTGTGTGAGGATTATACCAGTTCAAGAAAAATGTATTGGAAAAACCAAGAAAACCTGTGTCTGAAACAGTTTTCAGATCATTTAATCTTGAGCAAAAACCAATGCATATGCTTTATTCATGAGCTTTAGTGACTCAGTGCATTGCATAGTCTGCATAATATTTTGTACTTTTTAATTTATGGATGTGAAATACGGGGTTTGGTTTTAGCAATTTCTGAGAAGATCAAATCATGGCAAGTAGATTTTTGGCTTCACAGAAAACTAAATACAAGTATTTTGTATTATCTCAAAAACAAAGGTGAATTGTAAAATTTAGGATTAAGGGAATGTCTATTTTGTATTTACAGTTCAGCCAGTCTGTCACTTAATTCTAAAAATTTCTGTTCTTTATTGCTTCTGGATATTTGGCATTTTGAGTAACTTGCTGGTTGCTCAGGAGTCTTTGGAAAATTACTGTACGGATGAAAAAATTACTGTGTGGATGAAAAGCCTCATGCGTGATAAACTGCTGTGACAAAAATTTAACTTTCATTTACATGCTTCATTACTTCTGAGATACTAATGAAAGACATGAAGTGCAGTGGTAATTCCAATGTTGGCATGGAACGTCGGTGGTGAGTGATAACACGTGGGCAGTGAGGAATGAAGGAGCAGGTAGCGCTTGAAAGAGAACACTGTTAAAGCCATGACTTTTGACCTGCAGTAATGTCACTGTCAGTATACATTGTAATTTGAACTCAAGTTTCATTCGAAGGTTGTTTGAGGAAAGGTGTTATGGTTTAGGGTACTGTCAGTGGTTCTGCAGGGCAGGCAGTGCCACCATGACTGGGGGTCTCTGGGAGTCAGTGTGCAGGGAAGGATTGTGTAGGCAGTAACACTGCAAGTGCCCGTAGAGATCACATCCAGTGACACGGGATTTCACAGCTGTTACACAGTCATTATTTTATTCGCGGTCTAGATAAGGTGCATGCTCACTGAACAGCGTTTTCTGTGCTTGATCAGAGGCCTGTGTAAAAGTCAGAAGCTTCTGTGCTAATGAGAAATTGGAACACAACTGTTTTTTGTTCTTGCTGTTCCTAAAACTTGCCTCGAGCACCCCCAGCCTTTCCCACTGCAGTTCTCACTTGGCTTCATACAGCGCAAGGCCCACAGTGACGGCAGAGATTTGAGTCATCTGGAACTTTCAGATTTCTCACTCTGAGGTTAAACAGTAGCAAAGGAATTAGACTGAAATGGTAGCTAGATACCAAGTTATTTAGGACTTCAGGAAGATAATACTACATAGGTTCTTGTGTTTGAAAGGATTCAGGCTTGTTGCTTGCTCTTTTTGCAATTAAAGACCAGACTTTTTTGGATAAGGGCATAGATTCTTCAGTCTCAATGCCATAGGAGTTGCTCACAGTAAGTCACCTAAGCTGGCAGCCTTAGCAGTGGAGGGATTATGTTTCTGGAGGTGTTGGCAGAGCGTTTCCAGGCATCTGAGACTCAAGTTCTTGGTGATTTGGCTTTGATGTGGCTGAACCAATGGGTTACATTGTAGAAGATACTCCTCCTTTTTGTTCTTCAGCCTTATCACTGTTACATGTTGTCACTGGTTTTGACACCAAATAAAAATACAGGCTTCACCAGTAATGGCATACTCACAATTTTTTTTTAATCCAATCTTAACCCTGATAAATGCTGTTGCATGCAATTTGTGCCGTAGTTACAGCACTGCTGCTGTAGAAATGTCCTTTGTATTTCTGGGCAGCAGAAGAGGGGGTGTGAAACTTGTTCAGGCCAGGCTGATGTCCTTGTCCAGAGCAGGAAGGAAAGTTTTAATGGGTGTTAAAGGAACAAACTGTTGGGAATTGTTGCAGTGGGGGAGATTGAAGCTGTGTTGGAAGGGTGTGAAGGATGGGAGTTAGGAGGGGGAAGTACTTTGGGGCTGGGAGATTGATCTCCTACTGCCTTACCTTTTACTGTGCTCAAAGGCAGTGATGATGACAGCTGTTTTGTTATCATGATCCAAAACTATTGCCTTACTGATAGTCCTGATCTTCCAGTCCTGTGCTTATTTTTCTTCCCTGTTTTCCAGCTGTAGCGTAGAACGGGGCAGTACAGGGTTTAGTGGTGCTGTGGTCTTGTTTAGGTACTGTCTTGGGCAAGGCGATTTGCTGGTTTAGGGAAACTTGCACATTTGTTGGTGATAGAATGGCAGATGCCCTTTTCTCAAGTTCAGACAGCTTTCCAGAGAACAAGCATATAACTGCTTCACTAAAAAATAGCATGTAAATAGTGACATTGTCCAGGATGGGTTTTAGAACTAAATAGAACTAAACCGATGCTATTTAAAATGTGACATTTTTAACGGGGGAAGTGTTGAGCCATGAATTCTGTTAAATGATAGAAGCATACGACTGGAGCAGAACACACTCCCCAGGGGTTTCCCTGGCACTGCCATTTCACCCTGGTACCCCGATCTTACCCTGGTACCTTCTCATTCAGTGCTACTCTGGCATTTAGTCAGGCTCTTAAAATAACACCAGGGATGTCGCTGGGTTTGATAACTGACTTCTGGCTCCTCCTGACAGTGCGAGGATCAAAACCAGGCAAAAACGTCCAACTTCAAGAGAACGAAATTAGAGGACTGTGCTTGAAATCCAGAGAAATCTTCCTGAGTCAGCCTATTCTACTAGAACTTGAAGCTCCACTGAAAATCTGTGGTGAGTACTGTGAGTTTTGGTTTGATCTTGGGGGAGGTGTCAGGTAAATACAGACCGTAAGGAGAGAACAAGTGCCAGATGCTACTTTCACTTACTAACAATGAAACTAATAAATAATTGTAGCAAAAGGCAAAATAAAACCCTGCTGGATATGTAGGGCAGAGGAGTGGAGAGGGGGTGACATGTGGGAGTTGTATTTGGGACCAAAATAATCCAAACCCAAAAAGCAGCTGATCCAGTTTTACCAGGTTGGGGGAGAGATTGACATGAAGTTTTGGAAAGAAGTTATCAAATAAAAAATGTTTGGCCCAATTGTGACTGAACAAGGGGAAACAATGAGGAAGCCCAGTATTTATTGTGCTGCCATGCAAAGCTGAACAGTGGTTTGACAGTATTTTAAAATCCTGCTGGAAACTTAAATTTCTGTTCCTTGGAATTACTTTCTGGTTTGGTTTCACCATATTGCATACAGCGGTGTTCATTTTGCACACATGTACATGTCTACTTATGCTAAAGAAATGAAGAATGTCAACTTAAAAGCCTCAATAAATGCACTTTTGAAAGCTTCCAGCAAACAGCATTTTACCTTACTCTAAAACAGAGGACTTATTTCAGTTTGAAGTAGCTCATTTCATATTTATAATATTGGTAGTCCAAAATCACGATTTAGTGTTCTGCTTGTCAGAAACAAGCCCATGATTTAAACCAAAGGCAGAAATACCAATTTCATTTTTGATGCAGTTTCACTGCTAGAATTTGAATTACTGAGTGTTTCCAGAAAACACAGTTGGTTTCTTGGAATCTTGATTTTGTTTTACACACTCAAATATTTTTGAGTAGCTACATGCAACTTCATGCAGTTAACCATTGCATAGATGTCAAAATGTGATAATTCTGTATACATTAACTGTCATTTTAAGTATGTTATGGGCAGTATCTAACTGCAAGCTTTTTTCTTTCTGAAGCAACTTTGACTTGTTCTTTCTCTAGAATCAATCAAAGATGTAGTGAAGGGTCACTTAAGTGTCATGTCTGATTCCCACTGCAGGTGACATCCATGGACAGTACTATGACTTGCTTCGACTCTTTGAGTACGGGGGTTTTCCACCAGAAAGCAACTACCTGTTCCTTGGTGATTATGTTGACAGAGGAAAACAATCTTTAGAAACAATTTGTCTTCTATTGGCCTACAAAATTAAATACCCAGAGAACTTTTTCCTCCTCCGAGGGAACCACGAATGTGCCAGCATCAATAGAATTTATGGGTTTTACGACGAATGTAAGTAACAGGCGTGTGTGCCTCTGGCTGGGGACAGCAGGGTGGCAGTGTTAGATGGTTCCTTCCTGACTTGAAATGCCCTCTGTGCTCTTTAGAGGGGCCCTTGGCCTAGTTCAGAAAGGGGAGTCTGTCCTTGCCCTGGTCCTGTTGGATCCTCACAGTACAAAGCAGCAACCAAGTGGGTAATTTTATTTGTTGGCTGGTGTGTTAACTAACAAATCTCAGTGGTACAAGTCATCTGATAAGGGCATCTAATGAGAGATGGGAGAATTTAATTTGATGTGCATTACGGAAGTTCGCCTCTGTCTCATTCATCTGAGGGACGATGATGACAGGTACAGACTGTGGATGGGGGCTGTACATAGACCTTACCCGAACACAAGAAGTAGTTTCACTGTGAAGCAGAAGCCAATGTTCCTGTTTCAAAGGATGTGATTTAATCCAGATAATGGAGAGATGATACTACTAAATTAATTGTGCACCGAAGCATGTTGGAACTTGTGTGGTGGGACATACTTGGCTTGCAGATGACAAGATGTGCACTCCATGTCTTGTTCTCCAGTGAGGAAACAAAGATGTGTGGTATTTCAGAGTTGTCTCCTCAGAGATTAATCACAGGCTTAGTCATATATCACAAATATGTTCAGGGTTCATATCTGGGAGAGTCCCTGTGAAATTTATAAAACTGTAGCGGTTTCATTTTTCAGTCCTTGTTTCGTTTTTCAGTCCTGTTTATTTGCTGAAAGTGAGTTTATGTGGTAAAGCAGAATTTTAAAGAAAATCTGCTTTTCAAGAATTGCTGTCTTCCCCTGGAAGAAACGGCAAATGGCAAGATTTTCTGCACTAGATCAAATTCTCCAAGGGATGATTTTCCAAAGTAGAGTTGGGACTGGAGAGCCTGGCTGCCAACAGTGGAATGTTGTTCTGTTGAACAGACTTATGGTGTCCTCGAAGCTGTGCCACACTGAGAGACCTTTGCCACTGTCTGTAAACAATAAAATAAGTCAGTGGGTATCAGAAAAGATAAATTATGTGTAGGCTCTAATGCTGACTTTTTGCAAATCTCAGTAAACTTAAGGCATCTGTGTTTGGTTGGTTGGATTGTGCTAGAAAAGCACATTGACTGGGTTTTTCTCCCCACTCTCCTCTAGGTAAGAGAAGATACAATATTAAGCTGTGGAAAACCTTCACAGACTGTTTTAACTGTTTACCAATTGCAGCTATTGTGGATGAGAAAATATTCTGCTGTCACGGGGGTGAGTAGCAGTTCCCTAGGCGATGTCTGAGGAACTGGAGTACTCAGTCATGGCAGTTTCATGTTTACCTTGCTGAAGCTTCAAAACGTAGGGATTTTGCTCTGCCTTGGCTCGTGTGTGAGGAAGGGTTGGGCTCGAGGAGTGTCAGTTTTGTGAATCACAGAGCCAGTTTGGACATGATGATCTGCCCTTCCTTTTCCACCAAAAGGCACATTTAATAGCCTCTCCTTTGGAGTAGAGTCCTTGTAGGGTTTTCTAAGGTGGCCAGGACTTTGATGTCTGTCCTGGACATACCTGTTTTCATAGAAGTCAGAGTGGTTCGGGTTGGAAAGCACCCTTGGGGTCATTTGGTAGAATTCCCCCAGCGTGGGCAGGGATGTCTGTCACTAGGTCAGGTTGCTCCAGGCCTTCTATGACCTGATGGGTTTAATTTGTAGAAATTGGTTTATGCCACATGATGCCACTTTTTCAGGTCATAAAATACAGATTGCACCTTAAATGTTTTATCACTTGTGAGTCATTACAGTTGCCCAGGGACTCAGATCAGTGGAAAATGGTCTGAGATGGGTTTGATGTTGTATTTCATCTTAACTGGGCCTGATCATCACGGGGAACATTCCCTATGATTTCTGGTGTTGATGCCTCTTTTATTTAACAGCTCTTTTATCACACACTTGCAAAATATTAGTGAGATTACTGTAATCCTGTAAAACGTGGAAATGGCCTTGCTTTATCTTGCTTCCAGTAAATCTCCTAGAAAGTGACTTCTGTTCCAAATGCTTCAGAACAAATGCTGGTTTTAAAAAACATCAGTGAATGTTGCCATTGAGCTGCATAAAATGGCAGCGGTGAATCACTTTGAATACAAGTTATTTTTGTCCTGGATGAATGTCAGTGTTGCAGAGCAAAGCTGGACTAAGCTGTGGCCTGCCTGTGTCTTCCCTGTGAACAGGTTTGTCACCAGACCTTCAGTCAATGGAGCAGATCAGACGAATCATGCGCCCCACGGATGTACCAGACCAAGGTCTCCTGTGTGATCTCCTGTGGTCTGACCCTGACAAGGATGTCTTGGGCTGGGGTGAAAATGACAGAGGAGTGTCCTTCACTTTTGGTGCTGAAGTGGTTGCTAAGTTTCTCCATAAACATGATTTGGATCTCATATGTAGAGCTCATCAGGTATTTTCATTTTGTACTTAAAACCATAGAATAATTTAGGTTATGGGGACCTGAGGTGGTCACCTGGTCCAGCTCACGGTGCTGAGGGTCTTGTCCAGCCAAGCTGTAAATATCAGTGAGGTTTTCTTAATGTGTCCCAGTGTTTAACAGCCCTTATAATGAACATTTTAATATAAACTGACTCTCCTGAACAAGGGTTTTCTCAATGCTAATGGACTCTGTTGCTGAGCTGGTTCGTGGGACGCTCCTGTTTTGGTGTAAAAGTTTGGAATTCATGCTCCTTAAACATAGCCGGGTTTTCAGCTGCTGCCTCTGGAAAAAGTTGCTTTACACCTTGTCAGGAGGAAGCTGCCCAGACTAACTCTTTCGCTTCTATCTCTAAAGGTTGTTGAAGATGGATACGAGTTTTTTGCAAAAAGACAATTGGTAACTCTCTTTTCTGCCCCAAATTACTGTGGAGAATTTGATAACGCGGGTGCCATGATGAGCGTGGATGAAACACTAATGTGCTCTTTCCAGGTACGGTGTCTGAAGATTCTCCCTCCTATTTAGTGAGGTCACTCGTGACATTTGTGCTATTTTGAATCAATGTTTTACTGTTAAACAACAGTAACACTTGTTTCAGATAGATCTTTACAGCTGCCACATATAGACAGGGCAGTGTTTGCACTCATATTTTCAAAAGTGTGTTAAGCCCGTGCTGGTGTGAGTAGGGGGAACTGTTTTATCCTGGAATTAAATCACCCAGGCAAAGGTGCTGGCTGTCAGCTGCTCCCACTGCTGTGGGCTCTGGAGCAGCTGATCCCAAGCCCTGGCCTAGCACAGAGCAGGAAACACATTGATTTCCTGGCACATTTAAACTTGTCCAGAAGACCCATGTAGTGCCTTTAGCAGTGAATTACTGTTTGACTGGAAAACAGCTAAAACTTTTTGCTAAATGACCCCTCTGTCTTTTCAGATTTTGAAACCTGCAGAGAAGAAGAAGCCCAATTCCAGCAGACCCGTAACACCTCCCAGGGGTATGATCACAAAACAAGCCAAGAAATAGTCACTTTGGCACTGCCTTGTTGGGACTTGTATCATAGTCTATAACCTCCATTTTTAAACCTGTCATGTGTGCTGTTCAGCTTGCTCAAAATAGATAATGTGTTTGTGATTTTCCTTTCCATTTGATGAATGGCATTTGCTGGTTGTAACAGCGAATGAAAGACTTTGCTCCCTCCCAGGAAAAGAGTTTGAAAGTCCCCCTGTGTCGGTGTTCCAGCTGCACACTCCACAGCATCTCCCTGCCAGCCGGGTAACTGAGGGGCTGGTGGGACCTGTACCATGAGTAGTGTAAATCTTGTTCTTTAGGATCTAAAGAGGGCACTCGTGTGCTGTGAGAGTAGAGATTGTTCCTGTCAGCGATTACATACTGTTTATACAAACCACTGTGAACTTTTTTTATGTTTTATTTTGTTTTAAAGGGATTGCTTTTCTTTTAATGTCTTGTCATGTACATGTTTAGTTTTATTGCTGTCGACATTAGGGATAACCTTCAACCTTGCCAGCACCACTGGTAGGATGTATATTTAATTCAGATACACGTCCCTCTCCGTATACTTCAATGACAATTAAAGCCATTATTTTAAGTGTTTGTGTCTCTTTCCTGAAGCCAAAGTTTGCTTAGAAACCCGTTTGTACACAACCCCCCTGCTGTGTTGGCCGGGCTTCCCATCCACGCCTTCCTCTCGGAGAGAAAAGGAAGTCCTGGCTGGAAATAGCAAATAGAAAGGCTTGTCCATGCTCCAAGTGAACATGTTTTTGTACAGTTCCTGTGCGTTCAGTCGAGCAGATCACAGTGCTGAGACAGCAGTCCCGGGGCAGTGACACAAATGGCTCTGGATCTGCTGGAAGGGGTTTGTGCATTTCAGCATAAAGACTTTGTTCTACAAAGAAACCTAGAAACTCACTTGATAAGCCAACCAGAGGTGTTGATCTTGATCACTGGTTTATATAAATCTCTCACAGAATCTTGTTTTTTAAAAACTGTTGATCTTTTTTGAACAGATGACAGTGTACAATACCATGTAGTGAAAATCACTTATTAAATGAAGAAATTGTTAAATCTTCTCAGTGTCAGTTTATCACAACATATACACTACTGCTCTCCAAGGGCCTGACATAGAGAAATAAATTGTTCTGGAAACCCATGGATTCTTGGTTTGGATTTGTCTGAGCTGCAAGAGGTGATTTTAAACAGCAGTGTTTGGTTTAGCTCAGATCTGGAGCTTCAGGCTTGGCCCCTCCCAGCTGAGGGGTGCAGCTCCTGCAGCCCTGCATGTGGGGCCACTGTTTGCTACAGCCCTGCTCGGGGCTGGGCAGCAGCACAGGGGCGTGGGAGGACGCAAAGCTCGGCTCCCGTTCATTGTTCTGTGCACTGAGGGGTTGACCTTGAGCGCAAGTGCTGCTCTGAGAGGGTTGGAGCTGAGACCAGACCCATTTCCTCTGGTTTTTAATTAGAGAACTAAATTTCTGGTGAAATGGGGAACCTGAGTCCATTTTATCACTGCTCACAGGAGGCTCGGTGGGGATGGGTGAGTGTGTGCCAGCTCTGGGCACTCAGCTGTTGGCCTGCACAGGACACCGGAACAGCCTGAGGTCCCTCACTGCCGTGTGGAAAATGCTGTGGGGAGGCAGCCACTCCCTACCCAGTGCCTGCTCTAGGACAGCTGCAGTGCTGGTGCATCTGCTTAGGAACGAGTTTGTCACTGGAATGCCCAGCTCTGTCCTGGTGCCCCACTGAATTCCCCTCTACTTCTGCAGTGAGTGGGACCTGTTTGCCCCAAACGCCTTTTCTGGGCAGTCCTCAGCCACTGGTTTTATCTTTTCAATGTATTTCTCTGAATTGGAGCCATTTTCCTACTCTGAAGAAATGTTTCCCTTCCCTCTACAGCTGATTAATCAAAAACCTCTTACTAAGCTCGCTAGATCAGATGTCACAGATTACCTGTTAAGGCTCTCTCACAAACTTACTTTCACCCTTTGAATCACACTTGTGGTTTCCTTTATAGCTCTATAATTTTTCTCCCTCCTCGTCCAACACCCTGTATGTCTGTTATTGCTGTGCTGAGTGCCAGCACACGTGGAACCGGTTGGGATGTGCCTGCTCTCGAAGCGACACAGTCACCCCTCCTCGCTGGCCATGCTGCCACACCTTTGTCCTCCATGGCTTGTTTTTTTGTCTCCCCAAATGCAGTTTCGGTGACACAGGTGCCTATTCTGGGCTGTGTTCTCTGCCTGGCTGCATTCCCCGAGGCTGGGTCATTCCTCAGGCTCCCCCGGCTGGAGGTGGATGGGTCCTGTCCCACCATGGCAGCAGGAAGGGAAGAAAAGGAGCTGCTGGTCCTGCTGTGGGTTTTGATCAAAAGCTCCAGCGTGTTTTATGGCTGTTTGCTGGGGTTGGGTTGTTTTGGTCAGTGGAGGAAGAGAGGAGGAGTATGTGCTGATTGCCAATTGTTTTTCCATAATAATACTTGTAGGAATATCTAATTGACACATGGAATGGCTGGAGCAGCCATGAACCTTCCAGGGCCTGTGTCCCCACAGCCCAACACCAAGTCCTGCTGGCCCAGAGCTCTGTGGGTGCTGCAAAAGGATGGATTGGAGTGGGGAGGGGCACTGGGCTGTGCTGGAGGTCTCCACAAGAGGAAATTGTGGTAAATCCAAATTCTCTTCAATCCCTGTCGTGTGCCATGGCAAGAGTGGTAAGATCTGAGGCACTCGTGCTGGGTGTCCCTCAAGGCACTGGGGTGTTTCTCTGGTTTCTCCAAGGTGAAGCCTGTCCTTGCCATCCCCTGTGGAAAGGCTGTTTTTCCACACAGGTCATGTTTGCCTGTTTCTGGTTTGCTTTGGGATGTGTCAGGGCTGTTGTATTCAGCTCTGAGTTAAGTCAGACTGACTTCAACAACACCACATCAATTTTCCTTGGAACACGAGGACCTGGTCCCAGCAGAGCTCAGGCCTCCACAGGGGAACACAGGGATTTTCTGCACACACATCCCTCATGGTGGGGGTTTTCTCCTTAAACCCCACAGTCCTTACCCAAAAGGGGCTGGATCTGCTGAGCTCTCAGGTGCAGATCTTCCCCCATTACCTGATTGCTGTTTGCTGGACTCAGCTGAGACCAAAATGCCCAAATTAACTGGAAACCCCCAGCCTAAACATCCCTGCCGCGGGTCCAGGGCTGTGCCTTTGCTGTTCCACTCGAGCTCTGTAAATCGCTGGTTTGAGCTGATGGTTGAGGGATGGGGGATTTGGAGCTCCAGGAGGGTGTCACCTGTGCTCATTCCTCATCGCCCTGGGAAGGAGGACAGGGATGTGTCCTTTGGGATGAGGTGATAGAAAACATTTAGGTTGCAGGAAAAGCTTTAAGCACTCTCAAGGAGGAAACCCTTAACAAAGAAAGAAACATCTTACGGCTTTTAAAGTGCAAAACTGGAGAGATGTTCATTCCTTGGAGAAAACTGAAGTATTTCCAGTTTGGCCCAGCAGAGGTGCTTTGGGTCCCAGGTGCTTTTCACAGCTGAGTTTTTCTCAGGACTTCCCAAACCAGCTTGTGTTTGAGAGATGGAGGGGAACCCTAAACATGAAGAGGCTTCTGACAAAACACGAGCCCATATCTGCAGGCAGGTTAATCCAGGCCTGATTCCTGGATTTTACATCCCACACTGATCCCTGGACCTCCACCGACTTCGTGGGACTGATCTGTGTCCGGGCTCAGCAGCAGCTCTGGGCTCAGCAGAATCACAATTTAAGTTCACGACTCTCCTGGATCTTTGCTCGCTGTTTCGAGTGATAGGGGAAAAAAAGTTTAAAAACAGTGAAAAAAAAGTTTAAACTCCATCCTGCGTGTCCTGTTCCGGCAGTTCCCGCGAACCGATGAACCGCGGGCAGTCCGGGGAAGAAAGGCTGCGGAAACGGGAAATGTCGGAGCGGGGCCGTCGGGGATGGAAGGGGGCCTGGCTTGGGAACTCGCTGAAGTTTCTCGGAGCGCGGTGGGAGGAGGCGGCGGGGCCGGGCCGGGGCCGCCCCTGGCCGGGGGAGGCGGGGCCGGGCCGGGGGAGGCCCCGCGGCAGCGGGAGGCGGAGGGCGCAGCTGGGACCTGCAAGGTACCGGGGAGCGGGGGGCGGCCGGGAGGAGCGGGGCTCGGCCCGGTAGGTGCGGGCCGGGGTGGCGGGGTTACAGCGGGACCCTCCCGGGGCTGCCACGTCCTTCCCCTCGGGGTCCCGCCGCGGCCCGGGGCTCCGTCCCGCTCTGGGCGTCGCCATGGCCGCTCCGGTTGATGCTGGCAACAGGAGATGTTGGGGACTCTCGAAGTCCTGGAGGCTCCATCCGCCGGCGGCTCCAGGCCCCGCGGCAGCCCCGAGGCCGTCCCGCACGGGGCCGGGGGCTCCATGCCCGGGGCCGCTCTCCGCGGGCTCCGCTCGGCGCCCGGTGGCGGAGAACGAAGGTGCTGCCCCTGTGACGGCACCGTGGGAGCAGCTCCCTCCTCCCGGCAGATGACGAGGTGGCCGGAGCTGGGAGCGGAGACCACCGCGGCCCCGGGGAGCCGAGGGGAGGGCGAGCAGCCCGGGGACACGGGCGGACCGGTGGTGGCACCAGCGGGCTAAGGGACGCTGGCGCCGAGCTCCCCGGGCGGCTCTGGACAAGGACGGGTGCCCGGAGAGCGGGATGGGGACGAGCTGGCGGCAGGAGCGGATCTCAGAGGGTTTGTGGGTGAGACAGCCTCGCCGGGCTGCCGAAAGAGGAAGGGAGGCTGAGGGGGTTGCGATGGGAACACGAGAGCCTCTCCTGCAGTCGCGCAGCCCATCTGGAGGCTCCCGGGTCTTGCTCTTCCAGCGAACTCGGAGTTTCACCCATACGGTTTTCATTGCTGGAGCGTGGCCTTAATCAGGAGTTTGGTTCGAAAGTCCTGCCCCTCTCTGGGTGCCCGCGGGAATGGGCTGAAGCCGGGATGCCCGAGGGTGAGGTTATGAGGTCAGCTCTGGACGGGAGGAGATGGGGAGGACAGTGTCACCCACCTGCCAGGCTGGAATGAGGGCATCACCTGCTTAATTTGCCTGCAAAGACTGAAATAACAGGGCGTCATTAATGTTAATGGAGGGAAATTATGGCTGTTCCTCATCTTGGCAGTGTGGCCGGAGGGAGAGGATGCCGGGGTCAGCTTGACCAACAGCTTTCCATGGATCAGTGTTAGAAACACAAGGGCAGCTGTCCCCATCTCCATCACAAGGTGCCAGATAAGGGCTGGGGCTTTTTGCTCCTGTAATCAATGCTTTGTTTGGAGAAGTTTGGAAATACCTTGTGAGGAAGTTCCTTGTTGTTGAGCAGCACGAGGTGCAAACAGAACTGGGAGGGCAGCGGGGGCTCTGTGTGGTGGTGGGGGAGATGATGCAAAACCAGAGGTACCACCATGAAGCAACTTCCCGTCAGCAGGGCCCAGCCAGCTGTGTCCGAATGTCACGCTCTTGTCAGCCTTTCTGGGTGGAAGATTTGGCATCCTTGGTCAGCTCCGAATGGGGAGGTGACACTCTTCTCTTGTCCCTCAGACGTCGGCAGGGTGATGCCAGCTTGATCCAGAGCCATGTCCAAGTACCTGAAGCACTTCACAGTGGTGGGCGACGACCCCGTGCAATGGAGCAACGACTATCGGAAGTGGGAGGAGGAGGAGGAGGAGGCTGGGGAGAAGCAGCCAGACTTGGAGATCAAACTGGAGCCCCCCAGGAGACACATCTCCTTCCAGTACATGATGAAAAAGCTCTTCAGCTCACACAGGTTTCAGGTGAGGCAGAACAAACCCAGGCCAAGGGCACCTGTGACAGCAGAGTCGCTGTGGGACGGAGCTCAGGGAGCAGCACTGAGCTCGTGAGCCCCCACGGTGCTGCAAGAGCAGCTGCTGCTTCCGAGCTGAGCTGTCCTGTCGGAACAGAGCTGTTCTGCTGCAGGTGCAGATGTTTCCTGAGAGGAGACAAGCCTCAGTGCACAATCACCACAGCTCTGGAACGTGCTCTCCTCCAGCTCCCTGAGCCCCCCACGCCAGGCAGGGTCTGGTGGGGAGCCAGGTGGTTCCATGTGGAATAAGCATTCGGGGCAGCAGGAGTGGGAGTCCTGTGTGGGAGCAATGGAAAGCTCCATGAAACACAACCAGCCGAATCAGGGCTGTGGGCACTGGGGTGTGTTTAGCTGAAGGGCTACACTGGCTCCTCTTGCTCCTCTGTCCGTGCTGGGAGGGGATTCATGTTGGTTCTTCTCCTCCAACAGATCGGGGTTGTCTGCTTGGTGATCCTGGATGCCTTGTTGGTTCTTGGGGAATTGCTGATGGATTTGAAAATCATCAATCCAGACAGATATAACATAACCCCAAAGGTAAAATGTGGGGAAATGTCAACATGCACAGCAGTTCCCTCCCTTTGGTGGCTCAAAGTCCCCTGGGTAGGCTGGGCAAGGCAGGCCCTGGACCTCTGGCCTTGCTGAGCCGGTGGTCACAGAAGAAAAGTTCTCAGCCCTTCTCCTTGTAGAGCCAAACCAGAGGTGCCCTCAAGCAGCAGAGGCTTTCCAGCCTGCCCTGCCTGTGTGCACACTGCGGGGGCTTCCTGGCTTAAACTGGTGCTCTTTTCCCAGGTTTTCCACTACCTCTCCCTGTCCATTTTAACCATCTTCCTGGTTGAGGTGGGGTTTAAAGTCTTTGTCTACCGCCGGGAGTTCTTCCACCACAAGTTCGAGGTGCTGGACGGGATCGTTGTTGTCGTGTCCTTCATCCTCGACATCGTCCTCATCTTCCAGGAGCACGCGTTTGAGGCCGTGGGGCTCCTGATCCTCCTGCGGCTCTGGAGGGTGGCCCGGATCATCAACGGTGGGTGCACAACCGGGCTGGATTTGCCACACTTCCCTGAATTATCTGGGTTTTGTTCTCTTCTCAAACCCAATCCTGGGGGTCTTGCCCTCCCAGCAAACTCAGAGCTCCACCCGTGTGGTTTTCCTTGCTGGAATGTGGCTATAATTAGGCTGCCATTTCTTTAGAGCAGAAATAATCTGCTGCTTGTGTTGGTGTGATGCCTCGGGTGCACAGCAGCCAGGCACATTCCCCCTAAAAAAAACCCAGAATCTGTTCCTGCACCCTTCTCCTGGAGAGGGATGGCTCATGTTCTGAATTTCCACTGTAGGATCCTTTTGGCAGGGGAGCCCCTGTCTTCCTGAATCTGCTGCTACAGCAGAGTAGGTTCTAATGCTCTGTTCTGCTGTGACTCCATCATCCCCTTCAGGGATGCTGCGATCAGGAATGTCCTGATCTCACTCTGGATCTTTCTTGCTTGAATTCAAAGTGTTTGCCATAAAAAGAGAAATAGAAAATGTCCCTGAATCAGACTTCAGTGACTTCACTGTTGTAGCTATACATTGTTGCACACAGATGTAAATTCAGGCACATCTGAAACAAGCATAGCTGGAAACACTTTCTTCTTTCTTGGGGAAGGAATTTTGGGATTCCAAAAAATATGGCAATGAGATGATCTCAAATTCCCGCATAAAACCTCATCTCAAGCTCTGTCCTGTGCTCACTTTTGGTGGGTGCTCTGTATTTGACGCAGCTGGGATCAGAGGAGGGGATTGCTGGGGCTGTGTCCATTGCCCTCAGCCCCTTCCAGTGGGGAGAAGGTGCCTGGTCGGCAGCTGTAGCCAGAAAGAAGAGAGATGTCAGAGCAGCTTGTGGCTTTTGTTATTTCCGAGTGAAAGTCAGAAAGAAACTGGATTTGCATGCGGCCGTGGGAGCCACGGGAGCCTCACTTTACAGCAGAACACCGGGACTGCAATTACAAGTAAATCCCCTTATCCTTGGGTGCTCCAGGCTCCCTGCCAAGCTTTATGCAATGTCCACCTGCTTGGAGCAGAAAGGGACAAAGGGAATCTGCCCCACGCTGGGGTGTTGGGTGTCAGTGCCTGGGCACAGTTCCTGTCGATGTTATCAATGCAAATGAGCAGCGGCGTTGCTTTGTCCTCGGAGAACTGAACCCCCAGAGGCCAAACTGGTGCCTGGAGCACTGGAATCAGCCATGATCCAGAGGAGCTGTGTCGGGAGGGAGAACATGATGTTCTTCGTGCTCTCATCAAGCTGCTTTGTTTTATTTTTTGGGAAGAAAATGTCTTCAGTGTGGGGGCTGAGTTGACATGGAATCACCTAATGGTGCTTAGAGGGAAGTGCCACCTCTGCCTTGAGGAGACACTGCCTGCTCTCCCTGCAGCTGTGCAAGGTGAAGCCGAAGCCTTGCGGACCTGAGGATGTGCCAGGTCCTGTTCGGCCAGGCCGGAGCGATCGGCCCAGGGGATGGAGGAGCCCTGTGCCCCAGGCTTTGCTCTGCTCTCACACCTAAAACTGCTAAAACACAGCAAAGCTGCCCCAGCTGCACCCCTGGGCTCTGCCAAGGGAGCAGATTCAGATTCAGGATTTGAATGACAGTCAGAGTGATTAATTCAGCTCCGAGGTCAGGCTGCCTCTCCCCAGCAGAGTATCAGTATCCAAATCCCTCCGGTGGTTGACTTAAAACCCTTCCTCATTAAGAAAAGCACTTGGGAAGGGTGGTTGAAGATGACAGAAGCTGAGCTGGAGAAGAACACGTTTAACTCCTTGAGCACAGAGCCTGTGTGCTGTGAACTCCTGCTCGTGGCTGTTTTACAATGTAAAGCAAACCCACTGTGAATTGTTCCACAGGAATAATTTTATCGGTGAAGACCCGCTCAGAACAACAAGTGTCCAAGTTAAAGCAAGCAAACCTGAAACTTGCCACAAGGGTGGAACAACTGGAACACAGCTGTGTGGAGAAGGTAAAAAAACACTTTTAATTTGGGTTTACCTGCTGCTGGGGATCCTTGTGCAAGGTTGGCACTGTTGGCTTGGTTTCCTCATCGGAAAGTGTGGGGTGAGCTGGGCTGAAGCAGCACAGCCCTGCCCGTGCCTCCCTGGGCTGCTCCTCCTCAAAGGAATGATGTCCCTACCTCTGTCCTACTCCTTTTGGCCAGGTCGTCCTGTTTTCCTGCAGCAGGAGATACGTTATAGCAGTGGGAAGAGCTGTGGGAACCTGGGAATCTGCTCGCAGGCTGTTAATGATTTGAATTTTGTCTCCTACAGGAGCAAGAAATCGAGAGGCTGAACAACATATTGAAACAGCATGGACTCCTCAGCCAGCAAAAATAGGAGGCCAGTTTTCCAAGGTGGGAAATTTTGCTTGGAGAGTGCAGTGTTGGAACCTGCCAGCTTGACCTGAAAGGTTTTTCTTTGCTTCCTCTTGTATTGTGTTTTCTATAAACATTTTCTATTTGACCCCACTTTGATCAGACCTTGGGATGGCAAAAATAGTTCTACTGGAAAATTATTCACATACAGTCCCTGTAAACAGCAATTTTTTTCCCTTTCTTGTACAGTTGTACAGTCAAAACCACAAAATAATTTAATAAAGACACATCTTTACAAGCTATACATCCAGAAAAGTACCACTTATTTAAAATAATTTCGTTTTTTTCTGTGATAGCATTCTTTGTTTGCAACAAACTTGCAGTATAAATGATAAGAACCCAGGCTGAAAAGGTAATTTCTTCTCTACCAGCTGCCTGTTCATCATCAATACTTCTCTTTGCCAACCATTCTTTTCATACTGTTGGTAGTTTCCTCATTTTTGTTGCTGTTTGTGCCACTTTGTTATTTATATAACATTCATTTCAGAAACACCAACACACCACTCCTTTCCCTGACAAAGAAATCAGCCCCAAAATAGAGGCAAACATGTGCCATCTTACGTCAAACAATGCCTTGTTCCAGTAGCAGATCCCAGTTCTGATACTGCATTCCCTCATCTCTTCTTCCCTTTTCACTGTTCCTTCACAGACCGTGGGGCTGCAAAGTTCTTTGTTTCCACAGCTCATAAATCCATGTATTAAAAGAACTGGAATATGTAAGAACAGATGTAGGTGAGTGCACCACTGGGAACAGTCAGACTCCAGAAAAGCCACGAAAAAGCAAATTCTAAAGGGCCAGGCTGGTGTTTGAACTTTTTCAGGTATTAGAGTGTCCCTGTGGAGAGGCTGTTTGAGAGCTGAAGAGTGAGGTTTAAGAAGTGGGAATTCTGAGAGCTGGTGACTGCAGCAAGTGTCTCCAATGGATTTCAGCCCCACTCAGCTGGAAGGGTCACTGAGCTTTGCTGAAAGCACAACTCAACTGTTCAGATTTTTAAAGGAAGGTAATTAATTTGTGGGACAGGAAAAAATAGCCAGAAATATGTGGCTTATTCATCTATGAAAGGAGATAAAGCAGAGGCCTTATCTAATAGCACATGATGACTTTAATCAGCAATTTAGCTCTGCTGTTATGGGATAATGAACCTGCTTTCCCTGTGTGTCCCTGTGCTCTTCCCTTCCCCTCCTGCCTCTGCTGGGCAGGCTGGGGCTGGATCCCACGTGCTGGAGGAGTGGTGGCTGTGACTGGTCCAGAGGCACCAGCAAGTTCAAACGGACCTTTTACCTCTTTGCAGAGTTATAATTGGATACTTCCCACCTCATGGGGGTTTCTTCACCCTAACCCTTCTGAGAACCCTCACAAGGTCTCACCCTTCCTCTCCTGGGCAATTTTAGCCCAGTATCTACAACTTAGAAGAAAGTGATGGCCTATTACAGTCACAGGATAAACAATGGACTAAAAATAAGAAAAAGCAGAAATATGGCTTTTTTTTTTTTTTTGATGCATACTTACCTTAGACAAATGGATAGAAAAAATCAAAGGGTAACTTGATGTTAATGGTGGGCCAAGCTTTGTAGCCTGGCTCTGCAGGTGAAGAGATGTCAGTGAAAACCACAGAACTTGTTATAGGAATAATCCTTTCCCTTCCTGAGGGAAGCTGCAATGAAAATACAACCAGGACTTAGCTTCAGCATTCTATTTGTACAACTGTTTTGTTTGGTCTGGGTTATATTGTCAGCTGTTATTTGTTAAAAGGGTTTGGGGTTTTTTTCCTATACATTTCCATGTTTCTTTCCATAAATGATGTATAGATTTTTATTGAAGTGTGTTTTGGCAAGGAGCCCACAGTTGTGTTTGAGCTGGAAGAGAACTGCTGGCTGTAATACATTCTAATGTGAAGTGCTGCCTTTAGATAAAGAGATTATCTGGGTCACTGTCACACAGCTGATACCCAAGGAAAACAACCCAGTTGTTTCATCTTAAATCCTGTAATTTAATTACATACCTGCTTCAGTGTGGTGGTAGTGATTGTGGCTGTGACATTCACTATCCTGGCTTGTGGATTGACCAGGGATCCGTATTTAGTCCACTTCACTTCTATTCCCAGTGACACTGGTATTTGGCATGAGCTCTGCAAGGTGTTAGAAATCATCTCATTGTCTATCTTATGCAGAAGCCACTACAGTTAATTAATTATTTGTGTCATTAAAAATGCAGAATGTCCCCAGAAAGCTCACTGGGGAGGTTACCAGAGCAGCTGGACCCAGCACTGTTGCTGGGCAGTACAAAATCCTGAACTCTGCCAGGGCAGAATTTTGAAGGCTACAATCTTTAATATTTTATGAATTTCTTCTTGAACTATCACACTTCTGGTTACAGAAACCATTCACTCTTTGGTTGTAGAAGCATGCAAGAAACCATCCACAATCTTATATTGTGCTTCAAAGGATTCTCTCTGTCTTACCCTGGCCTGATGTAAGAGGGGAAACACTGTTTCTGTTTGTTCACTCTTTCACCTCTGGTGCTTCATCCTTACAAGAGCAACACTCTAACCTGTGTTTAAACACCTCATTTTATACCCAACATGTAGCCCTGATCCATAGCCGAGGTGCCTGCATACCAGCTTGATTAAAAATAACTTCCACAGCAAGAGTGAAACTCCTCCTCTGAATATTCCATGAGTTCCCTCCAGCTTCTTTCTGCATTCCCAGCCCCATTTTTTTTCTCCAGTTGGTTCCTGCATTTTTAGGGTGTGAAGCTGAGCTGATGCTGCAGCACAGGCACAGATCTCGTGAGGGTGAAGGGGTGGAAGTGGCTTAACTTTCACCTGTTCTGAGATGTGGAGCTGAGTTATTGGCACCCAGTCGAGCACATCCTGGGCTTGAGAATTCCCAAATGAGGCCACGTACTCAGGAAAGCTTTGGCCCTTCAGCACATCAAGGAGGGTCTGAGCCAAAGGCTGGCATTTCATAGCTGCTGTAATTCTTCCAGAAAACACACACAAAAAAAGATGAGTTACAGCAAAATCCATTGGTTTGGCACAGTCATCACTTCTCCTTGCTCTCTGCTCTGTTCAAGCCTTCTGGCTAGAGCTGCTAATGTACACAATATTTCCAAGAGAAAGACCATTGTTAATTAAATGACATTTTTTATAATTAAATACACCATTCTCAATACTCCTTCAGCTGTATAAATGGCCCAGGACCTGAACAGAGCCTAAGGGTAAGGGTTGTCAGAGGGTTAAAAACATTAAATTAAAAAAAAATAAATAAATTACTTCTTACCGTAACTTACAGCCTGATATCATGTTATAACCAAATAATACTGGGGCTCTGGCTCCCTGTGCTGCCAGGCAGTCCTGGGTGGATGTGCTCTGCAGAATGGTGAGTTGGCTGTGTTTGTTACTACTCTGAATGATGCCAGATGTAACACACAGTTAAGGGAAATTAAATGCTTGATGGATATCGTGGCAAAAAAAGAATCCTTAATCATATCCTTAAAATAAAGCTGCAAATGCTGTAATAGCTCAAGACTCCTCTCACGGTGTGAAAAAGCACCAGAGTGTGCAATGAAGGGCTAAATGTACCTCACTACACAGTCCCAGGAGACTGCAGTCAGGACTGAGTCATTCCCTCCTAAAACATAGCCAGAAAAGCACATTTTTATTTTTGGTAGAGAACAGATGTATTTCATAGATGTCCATGCTAGAAAGGGTTTGTGAAGATTGACCAGAGCAAGTGCAGCAAACAGAAATCCAGCAGGGAAAGGATATCCCTGAGGCCGGAATCCTGCTCTGACAGGCAGCCCAACAACATAACCAGGATTGCCACTGAGAGGAACTGGCTGTGTATTTTCCTGCAATGCAAACAGAGAGCATTAGCTCTTATCCTGCACTGAAGTGGTTGAAAAACACAGAAATATTTCAGTTATTTCAGGATTATGACCTGCCTTGAACAATGATGGTAAGACTGTAAGTAAGGCTTTGCTTTCTCTGTTATAGTCACAAGCTGGGGCTTGTAAATGTGACAGACTTTGGAGGCCTTTATAGCCCAGCTCTGAAATGCTGCCTCATCTGGGTATCCTGGGCAAGTTCTATTTTACCTTGCTGCTAACAATTGTTCTGATTCAAGTTTAATAAGTTTTGTAATTAAATGTCTTTCACCAAGTCACCTGTGACACCTCCACAGTTACCTGAGTGAAGCTGATTTCGAAGCTCTGCTCTATTGAAAGTGCTTCTTTGCTAATTGCCCCCAAGACAAAAGCAGCAGCTGCTTCTATTATTTCTCCTGTGTCTGTGTGGGTAATGTGATAATTCACCTGAAAATTAAATGTTTTAGATATTAATTTGAACAAATACATAAGAGAAACTAGAAAAAAAAATTAAAACCATGCAAGTATTTTCTTTCTTGCTTGCTTAAGAAACTAAATTCCAGGGTGGGGATATATTATATTCTCCAGAGGCTGGAGCCTCTTCAAAACTGACTTCTTGATAAACCTAAGCATAGACACAACGTTCTACTTTAAAATTAAAAGATGGTGTGCAGCATCTATTCCTCTGTCTCTCATTAGTGTGCCTGAAATCATCTTCTCCCAAGCATAAAGTAAATTCTAAACTCATGTCATTGTCTGTTGTGCCACATACAGTAATAACAAGGATTTCAGCCTGTCTCCATGTTGTATTGCACAGAGTTATTATTTTGTTGCAAAACACTCTCTTTTATCCCAAAGTCAGTGCTTCTCCTGTGACATTTGCTTTGGAGATGTCACAATATAGGGAAACTGCAAGGCCTTCCTGACAGCTTTGCAATTTGGCAGTCAAGTGACTTGATGCATAGATGCTTTCCATCAGCTACAAGGGGGAAAGGGCTGCCAGACCTACCCCAAGAACTGCATTGATGCAAAGTCCATCCAAAACCATCGGGAGCCTCAGGACGTCACTACTGTTCAGTAAAGTCCTCATTCCATTCTGAGCCTGGACAACAATGGACTGGACAGTAATATTCACCTGAAAAACAGACTCATGTCAGCTCTGAATACTGGGTATAATTAATTTTGGCTTTTCTGTGTTATTATATGTGTGACCTTTCCGGGTTCTGTTCCACAGCAACAGCAGTCAGTAATTCTCTGAACAACTGCTGTGTTACAAGTACTGCTGAAGCTCAACCAAAGGGTCTGGGTTTAAATAAATAAAGAGGTTTACTTGAAAAGAGGGAGTTTTATATGAGAAATGTATCAGGCTTGAAAGTTTGCAGGCAGCATTTTAGCTTGGAGTTGCTAAGTATCATTACTGATAATAAATGATGTAATTTTTTTAATGTAAGGATTTGTTTTGATCAATCAGTGAAAAATTCCCACCAACTGTAATTAATAAGAATTTTGCCCACAGCTCTTCCAACTAATTTAGAAGGATACTTACCATCTGACTTGATTTGGGCACCTGGGGGAGAATAAAAGGACAAATTAAAGCAGTAGCAAAGGTCTGACCTATTGCAAGTAGCAGTCAAGTAAAGCAGGTAAGGCTTTGTCTATTTAACTCTTCTCATAACAGTAACTTTTATGTTATGGAGTTACTTGGAAATCCACCAGAGTATCCACGAAGTGTGAAAAGAACTGCTACAATCCAATCCCCTCCTTCCTCTGATTCTTGGAATTATTCAAAGACCACCAGTTTAAGAAACCTGCTAGGCTGTGCTTCCCAAAGAAATGAAGAGCTTTTGTCGTCCTGTTCCACAGTTTCACAGTCTCTAAACCAATAAATGAGAAGAAAATATCTCTTTTGTTATACAGCATGTGAATATGTGTTGCCCCCACTGGAAAATTTCCACCAAAAATATTTCATGGAAAGGCAGAAATGTTGGGCCAAGGTCATCAATCAGGTCTGTAAAATACTCCCATGGGAGCACCACTTTGTCTAAGGTTTTACTTTTCTGACTTTCCAATGAATGTTTGAGTCACGTCTTTGGGAAGGAACCACGGATTGGACTCTGATCATAAAGCAATTCTGCAATTATGATGGGATACTGAGAGCAGTGACTCATCCACTGCCCCAGCAGGGAACACATTCCTGGGAGCTGGAGACCTGAAGGTGATGCAGGTACAGTTTGTCACATATTTATCATCCCAAGGTACAGCTCAGCCATCAGAATCAGCTGGATGAATAAAGGTCCCTGTAAAGATTAGACTCATGCTTAGGGAACAGTGCTATTTCTGACTAGGATAGAAGGAATGAGCACCACTCCTGAAGTTCTGTTTATCCATGACTGGGGTGATGGATGATGTCTTTGGAGGTCACTGGCAGGCAGAACTGCTGCCTCCCACTGCCTCAGCTTCCCCTCTGGCAGGGAAGCAGGGAAAGGCAGGAACAGCTCGTTGCTTTGGCAGCTACACACTCCCCACTAACCATGGGGTGAAGCACCACTGTGAGTATCCTGGTGGGAGATTCCAAGAACCCCATCACTCCTTGATCTGCTGGTCAGATCAGGGCAGAGAGCAGAGATTATCTGCAACAATTCCCAAAACGTTGTTCTCACTCCAGCTGCCCATCCTGGCAGGCAGGATGAGCTCCTGGGGATGGGGCTTCTTGAAGGACCTGCTATCCTTCAGGAAGCCTTCAGGAGGCTCCCAGTAAGCCTCCCTCGGTCACTGGTTTGCCGTTTCTTTTGCCGGCAGCTCCATCTGCTGGTACTGGGAGGGCTCCTGCTCTGCCCTGTGACCACCCTGTCCCCAATGCCATCACTTCTCTGTTGTCACATCCCACCTCCAGCTCCCTTTGGGAAGGGAACCTTCCTACAGAGCATCTCCACCAGCTGCTCGACCTTCTCCAGTTCTTGCATCTGATCCTTCCTAGCATCCAACGTGCTTTGGGCAGAACTGTGACCTCTCCTGAGCTCAGCCATTGCCTTGGCAAGCAGCACAGGGATAAGGGGTTATGGACTTTTCCACTGAGGAAAGGGAATTCATCATTAAACTCAAAACCACTCAGCTGCTGGAGCCTGGCCTGAACCACACTTGTTCCTTCTGGTCCTGCAGCCAACAAGAACTAATTTTGGGAGGACATGGAGACACTCAAGGCCCTTCTGAGGCAGTGTTTTCTCCACTTCTTCCACAACAGGAGGATCAAAAGCCAACATCTGGGAGCAATCCTTGGCTGATTTCAATGAGATCCTGAAAGAGCAGGAGAGTGATCCCACCTGTGAGGGTGTGAACTGCTTAGTGGGCTTTCCTTGCTTTTGGGAGCTTTGGAATCTGGGAGCAGCCTGGAAGGGATCTTTAAGCAGTTACTCACTGCTAATTAAATTAATTTAAATATTTACATAAATTAAAATAATTTTAATGGTGAAGAGATTGCTCTTTCTTTACGGCCTCCAGCTTCTGGAAGGAGCCATCAGGTTAAGGTATGATGTATTTCAGTTTCATTTTTTCATGAGTGATTTCTTTGTCTTCCTGAATATCCTTACAGGAGATTTATTTATACGTAAGACATCATCCCCCAGGTCAGAAAGGGATGAAAAAGTAGACATAGGCTTTGAAAAAGAACCCCAGACTGGATTTGAGTAGGTAGGAGCCAAAGAAACTTGCTCTCAGTCATGTTTTTTGGGAGCGTAAGGAAGGCTGTGCCAGCCCTCACTATCAAAAACTGAGACTTGGAGTAAAGGGGCAGATGCAAAAGATTAAACCTGACAGGTTCCTCTTTCAGTACAAAGATTTACCAACTCTTAAAAACTCAGATTTCTTAGAATTATGTGTTCTGGTAAATAGGCTTCTTGGAAAAGCCTGAACATGCACAGAAACATGAAACTGCACTAGCTCAGTGACACGACCTTGGCTTTTCAAAACTATTATTTTTTACTTTATCTTTGACTATATTATTTATATTTGGCTAAGCAGAGAACAGCAAATGCTTCTATTACCAAAGCTTGAAGTAAAAACATTCCCAAAGGCTTTATGTATAAAAGTCTGCTGTAAAGGGTGATGTTTCTTCCCAACCCACAATTTAAAAATCCAAATAAAACACCATATCCCTCAGTAAACAGAAATTACTTCATTCTGCAGATGCAAAAATATAGAAAATGTGATTATTTCAGCTATGTGACTGTTTCAAATCATACTTACTGCCAAAATGCTGGAGTTGATATAAAACAACATGCTAAGTGCTTGAATGCTGTCACATTTTTCCACACTTACTGATCTAATGCATTTTGTGGCTTGGTTTACTAAAAACCCTGGAAAAAAGAAGTCACCAAGTATTACCGGGGGAAATGAAAGAGCAATTATGGAAAGTATAAATGAAAAACGAGACAAGAACCTTAGGTACAAGCAGAAGTGAAAGTAAATGTCATCTCTATTGCAGATAAAGTTTCATGAGAGCTGTGAAGAATGAAACTTTTTATATTCTCAAAAAATGCTATGAGACAAAATATTACTTCTTAACTTGTAGAAAAAGCTTCATTTTTCAAATTACTTAATTTTTGAATCTCATAAGATTTTTTTCTTTCACAAGAGTCTTCAGTCCTGTAATCACCACCATGACTGTTATGAGACCACATTTAATGATGACAGCGGGCTTTGGAAAATGCAGGTGTGGGTTTGGTTGTGGCTTTTTTTTTTTCCACCTCCACCTCTGCAGATTTCCAGGAAATTGCGTGAGAGGTTAAAATGTAGAGCTCAGCCTGCAAATCTGACTGGTGAGAGGAACCCCTGGACAAAGGGAAGCTGCCAAAGGCTGCCCAGGCAGGGCTGGCGTGGTGCAAACCCCTCCTTCCTCAGGGTGTCACCCTTGTACTGTTTGATTAAACCAATTATGCCAAACAGGACATTTTATTGTTGGATAAACAACCCATTAACAAGATTCTCAGGGATTTACATATCTCACTTGGAATGTTGAATAGAGATGCAACGCAATTTCCATTCTATGTCTTTAAAAACCAAACAAAGCAGAGAAACAGAAGCGATTTGAAAATCATTGGCTCATGAACCTTTATCTGAATTCTCCATGGGGAGTGTGCCAGCTTTCTGACTGACTGATCTCAAGCCAGAGCAGAATACTCTAAAGCAAAAAAAAAAAATTGGGATTCAAGTGCATTTTCCAACCTGCAGGATTCGCATCAGAGCACCAAGAAGAAACAACAGGACTTGGCAGCCTTAGAAATGCATCCTCTGTCTGCACAGGAACACCATACTGCCAAATAAAAACCATAGTCAGGTACACAGCTGTGTTCCAGCCCATGGAAAGTTTCAGAGCATTTTTATTAACAACAAATATGAATAAAAACAGTACTTATTTCCACAGTATCTCTCAATACTGTGCAGCAATGCTTCAGCCACTGCTGCTTTATGTTGAAAATAGCAAAAAAAAAAAGTGACTTATTTTTCAAAGATCTTAAAAATCTAGCTCACTTTTTAAGTAACTAAACACAAAATATTACACTTCTTTTTACATTTCTGTGTTTGAAGACCAATATAAATTTTGCCTCTTCCAGCAGAACTGCATTATTTAAAAGCAGATGCAAACAATGCTGATTTATTCTTTCTGGAGCAATCTAATACTAATTACATCAAATATAATTTACCTCCTATTGAACCAGAGATAATTTACCTCATATCTGTACGTTTCATTTGCATCAGGGGGATTTTGAGCATCTGTATCCAAATTCCAGCTGTCAGGCTCAGCACTGAAAGTAGCACCTCCAAACTTGTCAAGCAACTGATCAAAATTTTCTGGAGTGGGGATTTCAGGGGATTTCAGGTACACGGCTTGTTCATCTGTCAAAATATTAAAAGAAGGGGGTAACTTTAGGGAAAAAAAGATACAGAAACAATAGTTAGTAACAATGAGACAACTTTAAACATTATTTATTTAGGATGTTAAATTATTTACAAAACACCCCCCCAAACAATACTTGTTTTTTCCAACAGAGAAGGCCAAGAGTCACAGATGTTTAATTCCATGTTTTCACAAGTGAAAGCATCACAACATAAGGATTGTGAGCAGACAGAATTACAAGTTTTCTGAGAAGTTGAATAAAATAAAAATAGTTTTAAATTTAGTCTTTTTCTGGTTCCTAAAGAGCTTACAAAAAATAACACCACAATGCTTAATACTGCCTACAACTCTACTTACAGTTTGTAGCATGAATGCAGAAAATACTGGGATTGACTTGGTCAATTAATTTAAATATCCTTTCTGGTGGATTTGCTTCAACATCAAGAGAATATACTGCAGCTTTCTGACTACACAGCTGGCTGTCACCTCTGCAAAGAATAAAAATAATAAATGAATTCACTAGAAGTTAGTGTTGACCAGATTTTCAAATTCTTTTCATGTACTGAGGCAGCACCAGAAAAATAGAAAAAGCATGAAATTACTGGGTTTAACACAATTTGTAGAACAATTGTGCATCCTTAGAAGGCTCTGTGCTTAATAATAAATAATAATAATAGAGAATTCTCCCACGTTTTATTTAGCAGAGGAAAATGTGAGCAGCAACATGAAGGAAGGTAAGAAACAGAGCAGGGGAAGGGAAAACCAGTGGCAATATGAGAGAGAAAATGCCACATTGGATGGGATTCTGATGGTTAAGGCCCCAAAAATGCAGGGCTGCACCACAGGCCAAGCAGAGCTCAGCAGTACTTTCATTTCTACAACCCAAGTGGGATGTCAGACCAGGAAAACAGGTCAGTTTTGTGGATATTGGAATAATACCCATTCTGGGCAGGGAGTGGGAAAAATTCCTACTTGAGATGCATGTGAAAGAAATGGCAGAGTGAGGAACAGGAGGTGAAATTACCCAGCTTGTCTTGGGGAAGTGTTTAAGGCTGTGCCCCAGGTTCATGAACAGCCCAGAACTGCAGGAGAATGTGCCAGTTCAGACCCCAGGAGCACTGGTGTGTCCTACATGCTACAAATACAAGCTGCT
This sequence comes from Corvus moneduloides, assembly GCF_009650955.1. Lineage (NCBI taxonomy): Eukaryota > Metazoa > Chordata > Aves > Passeriformes > Corvidae > Corvus > Corvus moneduloides. The sequence continues at coordinate 11,216,250 of NC_045493.1, forward strand.
GATCCCTGTGAAACTGGTATTTAGCAGGATAGAGCAGTTAAGGACAGGCACTGGAGAAGTGAAATGACTTTTAGAAATTTTTAAGCTCTTCCATGAGATGAGTAATTTGTTAATAGGATCCCATCATAAATCAAACCCTTCTGCTGCTGTTTCAGATGCCACAGGGCCTCCACCTTGGGATCAGCCAAACTAACACAAAAATGCAAATATATGTAAACCTAGATGTAAATAACGAGACCCACAACACTTGCAGACACTGAAAATCCCCTGGATTTTCATGCAAAATAAACGTTTTACACAAAAGAATTCGGGGAAAGAAATACAACTTCATTTGAGGCATTTCTAGTTGACAAAGGCAGCACAGCCACCTGAGGCAATTAAAGTGTCAGGAGGGTGTTGATTAGACCTTTCTGATCTATAGAAATACCTATAAATGGGGAGCAGGAGTCTTTTTGTGCCAGAACAATAAGAAACCACAGTCTGGCATGACTGCTAATTCAAATTTCAAAGCACCAAGAATAAACCCCAGTGCTCAGATTGGCATAATTTATACAGAAGGTGGGTTGAAAAGCTGCACTTACTGTTCTGAGAAGTCACCATGAGATTTTTTGCACATTATGATTTTGAAGTGAGCTTTCTTAACTCCTTTTGAGAACATGGGATTGCGTGAAGGTGTTTTCAGATAAACTAAACAGCAAAGAAACAACTCTTGGCTTTAATCTGTCGGTATAACGTTTCATTTTAGTGTTTGTGAAGTGGCAGACTGGCAGTGGGGGAGCAGGGTGGGATGGTGACTTTTAAAACTAGGGTCAGAAAAATGCTCACACTATTTCAACAAGCCCTGAATTGATCCAGTGTGTAGCTGATATCATAAACATAATCAAAGAGGTTACTGATAAATTGCTGGTGATCTACAGAAGTGGCCAGATGGTTCTGTGGTACCAGTTTTCTTAACTTCCAGACACTGCATTGATGAAGATGCATCATTCTTCCCCCCCCAAAAAAGCATCACCACCTAAGTGCCCACAGACAGGAGCACAGTGAAACAGGAGGAAAGCAAGGAGCATGAGAAAAGAAGGAATGAGTGGGAGAGAAATGGGTGGGAGGTGGATTTGCTGTTCTGCCTGGTTGGGGCCAAAGTGCAGGAAGGACTGGTGAAAGGGGGGTCAGGATGGCAGCAGGGAGGGTTAGGAATTGATAAGAGGAGAGGACAGAGGCATGCAGCAAATGAACCAAGATTTTGTGCTTTATGGTTATTTCTCCACTCACGTGACCACAGGAACTGAGCATGTGGTGAAGAGGCTGAAGTCCTCAGCGCTGCAGTCAGGGTCGCAGCAGCAGTTGATGTCACACTGTGCCACCAGCAGGTCACAGACACACAGCTTGGCAACTGCACCAGAGATTGAAATGAGAACTGGAGTGGGGACTTTACAGCATGTCCCAAATGCTTTCACTTTTCACCTCGCCCTGGTTTTGACAGTGGTCAGAAGTCTTCTCCAAATTCACGTTTTCTTTAAGTCATTTTTAAAAGCTATCTTTTCTGCTACGGAGCAAATTTATTTGGAACACATGGACAAAACCAAGCAATATTAAAATCTGTTCCCTGAGAAACAAAACCCCGGCTCAACAGGGATTTTGGAAGTATGATAATATACTCAGCCCTGCAGAGGAAAAAAAAATAAGAGATAAACACACCTTGTTTGTATCTGCTTGTTTCAGCTTATTGGGAAGAAAAATAAAACATTTTGAAAGAGCAGAGAGATGTTTATAAGTATTGAGGATGTCTCAAGGTGCAGGAATATATTTCCCTGATGTGCCAAGACAACCACGGTTGACCTCTTTGAAACTGTTTTTTCTCTCTGTTTTTAGATACTGTGATATATTGCAATCACAGGCAGAGTAATTGCTAATAAGTTTGTAAACTGGCTCAATAAAATACACTTGGCAACTTCTTCAAACTCCGAGGTTTTCAAGTTTATAAATTCAAAAAACAGTAGATATTACTCTACTGAACTGTTTGTAAGAGTTGCTTTTCTATAATAAACCTAGACTTAAAAATAGCACAGAATGAGGAAAATTAAGGCCAGTGTTCTACAGGAAAGACATTAAAATACTTTTTTTGTAACTAACTCTTGTTTTATTTCACTTTGACTGTTGCCCCCTGGATGTTCTCTGACCACCTGAACAATATCCATGTATTTCCTGGAATCTCTGAAGTTCTGACTGTTCTGTTAGCTGAGCTTAGCCCTGGATCCTTAGCTCACCCTGTAAACAAGAGAAGTTTAAACATGGATGATTAGATTGCAAACTTATGTCTGTGAGATGAGGGATTTAAGTCTCTTTTCCCTAAGGACATAGCACTGGGATGGGTTTCATTTGGCAAATAACCCATGGAAAGCTCAGCTGACGGCAACACCACCGGGATATAAAAGAGTAGCCAATTATACAGTGGGAAACACCTGAGAACACAGTAACGAAATTTTGTGAGCTCTATTTTTATGACAATGTATCCACAGCACCAGGGCTCAGCCTTGGGACAAAGTGTGCCGCCAGCTCGGGGTGCGCACGGAGCTCTCCAAGAACACCCAGGGCCGCTCTGGGCTCCTCCGCCAGGTTGGAGCTGCCCGCTGTACTCAGAGCAGTGCTGGATGCAGGAAACTCTGCCCTACACCCCCACCGACCCTCAGGGCTATGGCAAGCCCAGCCTTGTGCTGTCCATGCCACGAGCAGCGTGCCCAGGGCCTGGGGGCTGCTCAGGGGCTCGCTGAGTCTTTCTGAGGCGGCTCCGAGCCTCGGCCGCAGCTGCCATGGGGTGCCCGAGCGGCGCTGCAGCGAACCCCAGAGATTCCCGGGAGAAACCGGGCGGCTGCCCACGCGGTTGTGCCAACCCCCGGCGCCGCACTGGGAGGGGGAGGCCAGCGAGCGGGGCTCCCCTCAGCCAAAAGCGCCGCCGACGCCCCGCAGCGCCCGAGGGCACCCACCGTCCGTAACCGGGGCCGGCACGATGCGGGCCCGGGCCTGAGCTGCATCATTGAGTATCTGCGGGCTCCGCGGCCGGCTCTTCTGCCGGAGCGGCGGCGGCGGAAGGAGGAGGAGGAGGATAAGGACGAAGAAGACCCCAAGCCCCGGCGCCGCCATGGCGGCCGCCCTTAGCACGGCGCGTTGCCAGGGCGCGCGGGGCGTCACGGGAAGGGCGGGCCCCGCCTCTTCGCGAGACTTGGCGGGGCGGAGGGGAAGGGGAACATGGCGGGCGAGGGGCGCGGCGGGCCCCGGCGGGCTTGCGGGCCCTTCAGCCGCCGTCGGGTTCCCTCATCGCCCCCGCAGCGCGGGGAGCCCCTGGGAAGAGGGCCACACGCAGGGGTTCTGGCTGGGTGTGGCCGTCGTGATGGTGCTGGGCGGCCGCTTGTGCCACCCAGCGGCCTCAGGAACGGCTCAGTCCGGCGGTGATGAGGGTCGGTGCCCCCCTCAGTGCCACGGGAAGGGGTTTTCAGGTGTCCGCGATCCAGTGTAATCCAGTAGGTGGTTTGGGAAAAAGTTGTTGGAAGGCCCCGCGTTAAAAAAAAAAAAAAATTGGGAATGGCCCTTTGTGAGATATAAAATTCTATATTGTCACATACTTTTGCAACGTTGTTTTTAGTAATCTTCCCTTAAAGTAATTTTTTAAGTGTTAAAAGTTTCTCCTTTTGAAGATGCTGTGGGTCCTCAGTGCTCAGTGAACATGCTCATTAATCTTGTTAGTAATCTTTTCATGTGCACAGTTCTCTTTGAAGTCTTTTTCAACCTAAATTTTTCTATTTTTGTACTAATTTGGAAAAACTGGGCTAGAGAGTGACTAAATGAGCACGGTTCCTTCAGGTTACCTTAGAGATGTCACATCCAGGCTTTAGTTCCAACCAAGAAATTAAATTTTTAAATTAATATTCATGAAGTTTGTGATCTGCATTACCTGGCATGGGACCTTATTGCTCTCTACAACTGCCTGACAGGAGTTTGTAATGAGGTGGGTGGAGATCAAGCTCTTCTCCCTGGAATCAAGTGACAGAAGGAGAGGAAACGGCCTCAAGCTGCGCCAGGGGAAGCTCAAGTTGAAATTAGGAAGAATGGAAGGGGTTGTCAAGCATTGGAAGGGGCTGTCCAGGGAAATGGTGGAGCCCCCATCCATGGAGGTGTTCAGAAAATGTGTGGATGTGGCACCTGGGGACATGGTTAGTGGTGAGCATGGCAGTGCTGGGGTGATGGTTGGACTCGATGATGTTAGAGGTCTTTTCCAACCTTAAGAATTCTGTGATTCTGTGATCTGTTTTTATTCCCCTGACCAGGTTCATGACTGTCACCTTGAAGGGAAGGCAACAAAACCTCTAAAAAGCTCTAATATTCCAGCTCCATACATTGAAAATGGAAATAATTCCACAGTGCCCCTCCTTTGCAGTGTCCACATCACAGGAGTGAGGAGTTACAAAAGACAGAGCACTGCCAGGCCACCGAGGTCATTTGATGTTATCAAGGAGCTGGTAAAGGATGGATTTGAAACAGCTCCATGTCGTGGCAAAATCCTGGAGTCATCCCCATGGAAAGGACTCGTTCCTCCAAGGACATGGTGACACAAAGGTGAGAACTTGGTGTGCTCCGCTCTACCTCAGACCTTACACCCCAAAATCACCTCACCAAAAATAACCTCCAACCTGCCTTCCTTTGGAAATGTAATCTAAAATCTCTGTGTTCACCTTCCTCCATGGGGATGAAGAGCTGGTGCATTCAGTCTCTTTGTTTCTTTGCTGCTCCTGAGGTGGCCAAAATGCTGCTTCTGGTGTTGGGTTTGTTACTTTTTTCAAGCTTGAAATGTGACTTCAAACATTTCCATTTTGAAAAGGAACTGTAAAAAATGGCACCATAGGACTTTTTTGGTTTTTTTGCTTCTCACTGAGGCTGTACCAGGACTGGCAGCAGCCACTGAAGAGAATGCATGCCTGTATTTGGAGGAAATCCTGGGAATCTTTACAACTCCATCTCTTTCACTGTCCCACAGTGAAGGAACAAAAAGAGAGGCAATCCAGCAGGAAGGACAGCTAGGACAGTGGCTGAGATACAACCTCCCTCTGGAAAGTCCCTTCAACTTCCTTGACTAAGCTCCCACATGCTCAATTAACAAGGAAGGAGATGTTTCTCCTCCCTACAAGTCCTGCAAAGTTGGAAACTTGGAATTTATTTTGCAGGCTTGGAGGGAGACTGGTGCTTGGTTTATTTATCATCACTGGTTGTGATCTGTGTTCTTGTTCCACTGCAGTGCCATGAGATAATGAATACTAAAACACCCCTACTTGTTAGTTTACATGCTTCTGATGCCTTTAAAATCAGTAAAAAAGGGCTGATGACATTGCACAAGGGAAAACAGAATTTAATCCATTCTTCTTGCATCCAGAATTACTTGGCAAAGCTGATGGTGCACAGGGGACCAGACTCCAAGATGAAACCAAGCCTTGCTGAAATATGAAAGCACAGATTGCACCCTGGCTGAATGTGGGCAGGAGCTGGATGAATAAAGAGGTATTAATTCTTACTGCATCTACCATTGAAATGTAATAGAAGTGGGCAACTGTTCAAAAGCAAAGTAGGATGGAATTAATCTGGTTTTCTCATGACCTTTTTTTTCCACTCAGGAGTGTCAGGACTTCACTCACAGCAACAGTTCGTCTAAACCTATTTCCAATGCTTGCTGTAATAGAAAAAAAATCACCTTTGTCATGCAGTGAAAGGCAAGACAAAAGCCAAGTCTAAGGAAAACTATTTTAAAACCCATGCCCCCCCAAAACCCACCCTGGTGCTGGACTTCTGAAACAGGTTCCAAAGAGCAACTCTAAAAGTGCAGGATAAGGTCAGGATGTCAATAAATGATGCTTGTTCTCCATCAGAGAGATTTTAATTTATCCTGTCAACATGAGTTAATTAATAATTAAAGAGGGCACTGTGATCCTTATGTGGGAGGTCCTATAAAATGAAAATTCAAGCAATTTGAGATGCAGTAGATTCCTGTTTATTAAAAAACGAGTTCAGGGATTTACTCTATTACTCTTTCAATTATGGTTTAAACAGCAAGCTTCTGATGTGCATTTAAGCATTACAGAAGCTGTGGCTGCCCCATCCTTGGAAGTGTCAAGGCCAGGTTGGATGGGGCAGGATAGTGGAAGGTGCCCCTGCCCATGGCAGGGGGTGGAATGAGATTGTCTTTGAGGTACCTTCCCAAGCCATTCTGTGATTCGTGTTAGTGATCTTCTGACTCTGCATCTTCTCTTGACTCCTCATGTGGGAAGCCTCATATGGTCCTTCTCACATTAGTTTTCTGTTTAATTCAGCTGTGCTGTCTTGAACTTCATCTTTTCAGGGCTAACATCGGGATTGCCCTATGACAGATCACTTTAAAAGTCCAAGTGGACAGGCATTTGGAATTAGAGTCCAAACAAAGTCAAACCAGGCTGAAATAAATTGCATTCTGGTCTAGCACAACATTAGCCCTTAAATAAATAGTGAGGAGCTGGGGCAGTCTGTACAGCAGATGGCATTACAGGTAATACTTATCACACTCCAATCTCAGGGCTAAGATACTTGGGAGGGAGGATTGACGTCAGCTACAAGTGAATCAGTTTTAAACAAGCTGAAAACCTGCTTATGTCTTCAGCACTTGATTACTTTGTGCAGCACTTCTGCTTTGCACTCCCCAGTGCATTTATTGCTCTGAGCAAGCCTAGCAGGAAGAGTTCATTCTGTTTTTGCAGCTTAAGTGAGCTGATGTAAATAGATCTTGGACTTTGAGGTGGGAAGATTCCACCCAGCTGCAGTAACCAGGGGGATGCCCTTTGCTCCAGTTTTTGTGCCAAATTTATGCATTGGGGAATTTTAAACAAATATCACTTGGCAGGATATAGACCCTCAGGGTACAAGAATAACACTGAGCAAGGCAGCAGGGCATGGGCTGGGAGGGATTTACAGGGAGAACTATCCAGGCTGACATTGAACAGTGGGGAAAACCAGTTCTGAAGTATTTTATTAAAAATAGTTGGGGTTTTGTCTCACAGGAGCCCAGAGATCCTTTGAATGAAAACCAGGAGCAGTTTTGCATCTGGGGACTGCGTCCTCGTGCAGGAGTGACAGAGTTCATCAAAGGTTACTAATTACCATGTAAATTATGAGGTCATCTGGCTGTCTGGACAGACCTGGGTGGGTGACCTGGGGTAGAATCATGGGATCACTAAGATTGGAAAAGACTTCCAAGATCAAGCCCAACCTTTGACCAAATACCCCCATGCCCCCTAAACTGTGTCACAAAGTGCCACATCTACTCCTTTTTGAACACTTCAAGGCATGGTGACTCCACCACTTCCCCCGGGAGGCTGTTTCAAAGACTTTCAAGGATGGAGGAGCATGAAGCTCATGGTGTGCCTTTCCTTGGGAGCACTTATGGAAGCACAGAGTCGTGCTCTGAGTTTGTCAGCCCTGAGCTGTTCCTCAGCCTGTGAGCCACGGCTGCTGGGCAGAGTGGCACAGAGAGCACCCTTCCAACTCTGGGAAACTCGGGACTGAGGCATGGAGAACTCAGCTGTAGCTGGGGGGATCACAGGCTGAGCAGCACAGCCAGGTAATGCAGGACAGGTCACCTTGCACCAACTTGAGCTGCCTCAGGGCACTGCAGGCAGCAGTACAGAACAAGGGGTTAGGCCAGGCTGGACTTGAACTAGAAAGGACCCGGACAAGGTGGAGGAAGAACAAGACTGAGGGAAGGGAAAGAATGATTCTGTGGGGGAAACTCTGCAAATATGTGCTTCCCTTTCCTGATAAAGTCATGGAGGGTGTGAGGCACTGAGATGAGCTACCTTGTTTGTCTGCTCTCACACCCTGCCAGGCCCTGGCAGCAGCACTCCCTTATCTCAGCACGTTGGCACATTCAGCTTTGCAGCCATTCCCTAATCCACCGAACCGGGCCTGGGCTGCTCCTCATTCTCTTTCTCCCTGTTCTAACAGGAGGATTTATTTTTTAATAAGTTTGGATACCATTTCA